>NC_044982.1:54059837-54767598 GCF_008728515.1 Papio anubis | reverse complement strand
AATTGGACCGCCTCCTTATACCATATAAAAAATTAACTCAAAATGGATTAAAAGCTTAAATATAAAGCCCCAAACTGTAAAAACCCTGGAAGACAACCTAGGCAATACCATTCTGGACATAAAAATGGGCAAACATTTAATGATGAAGACACCAAAAACAATTGCCACAAAGGCAAAAATGGACAAATGGGATCTAATTAAAGTAAACAGCAGAGGAAACTGTCAACAGAGTGAACAGACAGCCTACAGAATGGAAGAAAATATTTGCAAACTGTGCATCTGACAAAGGTCTAATATCTGGCATCTATAAGGAACTTAAATTTACAAGAAAAAATCCATTAAAATGTGGGCAAATGACAGGAACAGACACTTTTCAAAAGAAGACATACACGCAGCAAACAATCATGAAAAAAGCTTGTCATTGATATTGGAGAAAGCAAATGAAAACCACAATGAGGTACCGTCTCACACCAGTCAGAGTGGCTACTAAAATGTTAAAAAAAAATAACAGATGCTAGCTAGATTGTGGAGGAAAAGGGGATACTTATACACTGTTTGTGGGAGTGTAAATTAGTTCAACCATTGTGGAAGACAGTGTGGTGATTCCTCAAAGACCTAAAAACAGAAATACAATTAGACTCAGCAATCCCATTACTGGGTATATACCCAAAGGAATGTAAATCATTCTGTTATAAAGACACATGCATGCCTGCATATGTTCATTGCAGGAATATTCACAATAGCAAAGACATAGAATCAAGCTAAATGCCTATCAGTGGTAGACTGGATAAAGAAAATGTGGTACATATATGCCATGGAATACTATGCAGCGATAAAAAAAAGAATGCAATCATGTCCTTTGCAGTAACATGGATGGAGCTGGAGGCCATTATCCTCAGCAAACTAATGCAGAAACAGAAAACCAAATACTGCATGTTCTCACTTATAAGCGGGAGCTTAATGATGAGAACACATGGACACATAGAGGGGACACACACTGGGGCTTACCAGAGGATGGAGGTTGGGAGGAGGGAGAGGATCAGGAAAAATAACTAATGGGTACTAGGCTTAATACCTGGGTGACAAAATAATCTGTACAGCAAACCCCATGACACAAGTTTGTCTATGTGACAAACCTGTACTCATATCCTTGAATTTAAAATAAAAGTTACACTTTAAAAAAAGGAAGTTCATTCAGCTTATGGTTCGGGGGCCCTGAAGTCTAAGAGCACGGCACCAGCATCTGGCCCAGGTCATGCCATGGTGGAATGCAAAAGCAAGGGCAAGACAGAAAGCACAAGGGGCCGGACTGGTTTTTATAACAACCTGCTCTTGTGATAAGTACATTAATCCACTCATGAGGACTTGACCCTCATGACTCAGTCACCTGTTGTTAGACCCCACCTCCCAGTGCTATTGCATTGGGGATTAAGTTTCCAACACATGAACTTTTGGGGGGCTCATTCAAACTATAGCAGTCCTTTTTCATGAAAGGTGAGACATGTGCTTTGACTTGGCTTCTTTTTCAGCAATGGTGATAGGTTTGGTCTGACTGGGCCACACAGCATAGTGCCCCACTGGCCTGGAAGCCATCATTCACAGAGTAAATGGCTCAGGTTAGTGAATCCCACGAGCCAGAGCAAATTGAGTAATAGAAAAATTGCCTCTTTAAAATTTTAAATACCTTGTTGATGACTTTCATCATGAAGTATTATTTCAAAGCATGTGATGAAGCAATTTTCATAGTCCTGTATTTTATAATTATACACCAAGAATTTTCTCTTCTGGGAACTACCTTTGAATTTTGCTAACTGTCTGTAATACTGTCATCAAAATGAATCAACAAGTGTCTGATACTAATTATCTTTTCTTTCTCTAAGCTTATTAAAATGCTAACACATAGGCCTTTAATGCATAAGTATTGTTTTTGGATAGTTAAAAGCTTAGAGTGATTGGTAGAATGAAAACTTTGTTACATATATTTTAGTGTCTGGTAATACCAAAGTGTAGTATTAGTCTTTAGAAAGTTGCTAATTTAGAAAACGCTGGAAAGGGCAAAGACTTTCCTTTGCAGTGGATTAGGGCACAAGGTTTTTGAGAAGTGGAGGTCTGGTGATTATATGTGTGTTTCTAGTGGGTTGTGGTATATGCATATAATGTCAACATTCTCTTAGGTACTGGTTTGCCAGCACTGTTTTATTAGTATCATTTTGAATGTTTTTTCAGCTGAAACTTGTAAGTTACTCTACAGTTAGTTAAGTTACAGTACAGTTAGTTAGAATGTAATTGGCTTGTAACCGAAATACACCAGGCCAATGTGAAGTAATTTCCCAGTGCTAAGGCTTTTACATTGTAGATACTGGAGTATGCAGAGGTATAAAACTGAGCAAGTTTTGAAATAAATGTTATGTCACTTGTCAGTGACTACAGAATAAAGTCCAGATCTCTTAGGGTGGAATTCATCATGCCAACCAGTGTTGCAAGCCTGTGGCCCACCAACAAGTTTGGCTGCAGACATGTTTTGGCTTTTAACACAGTTATTTGCCAACATTTAAAAATAGAGAAATTTTACATTTAAAAAATTGAGTTTCATACCTTCTCTAGAAAAATTTGAAGGCCTGGCAAGGTCTGTTGTAGCAACGTAACAGCTTCCCCTTTATACAGGGTGTGTGCTCTGCAGTCTCCCACAGTCCCTGGTGGAGACTCTCTTGTCCCCAACATTGGGGCCAAGACACTGTAGGCATTTTTCATCCTGCAGGCTTCACTTCTTTGCTCCTGCCCTGGTAGGCATGTGAGTTTGCTAACCTTGTGTTTAGATACTTATTTTTTTCTCAAAGTTCCTTAAATATAGCCAAATTGTTCTTCCCATTGACGTGTCTAATGCATACACACTTCGTCTACCTCATGTTTCTGCTTCTGGCTTCTCCTTCCGCTGCATCTGAGCTGCATGTTGCCTGTATCCCATCATTGGAACCTAGCACATTTCTAGCTCCCCAGCTGTACTAGTTTCTTGAAGACAATGATTATTTAATTTACTAACACCTAGCAAATTTATTTTAAATTTTCTAGGTTAACTATTTGCTATGGTTTGGCTGTGTCCCCACCCAAATCTCATCTTGAATTTAACTCCAACAGTTCCCATGTGTTGTGGGAGGAACTTAGTAGGAGGTAATTGAATCATGGCGGTGTGGCTTTCCTGTGCTGTTCTCATGATAATGAATAAGTCTCACAAGATCTAGTGGTTTTAAAAATGGGAGTTTCCCTGCACAAGCTCTCTTCTCTTGTCTGCCGCCATGTGAGTTGTGCCTTGCACTTTCTGCCGTGATTGTGAGGCCTCACCAGCCATGTGGAACTGGAAGTCCAATAAACCTCTTCCTTTTGTAAATTGCCCAGTCTCAGGTATGTCTTTATCAGCAGCGTGAAGATGGACTAATACTCTGTTGTATCTATGATTATAGTGACACTTATAGAAGAAATAGAACGTAATCAAAATCTTATGTGAAATCTACTTCCTCACATAGTGCTTTCTTAATTTACTATGCCATTTCCTTTGTAGCTTTGTAGTAACATTTATATAATCCATTTGAGTATTAATTCACTAAACACCTCATTTATTGCCATTTCCCTAGTTCTGTTACATAGATGGATGATGCTTCCAGATGAATGGCTCATTATTATGTGCCATTTTATTATTTTAGATATGCTTCTTCCTAATGACTAATACTGTTTTAAATGTCCTATCTTTTTATTCATTTGGTGAATAGTATGTCTACTGTGGTACTTTCCCTTTTGAAAATTTCACTTTTTAGCAGGAATGGCAGATTTAAATAATGGAGTACATAATGACTTAATTTCAAAAAGTGTTACTGAGAAGTAGAGGTGCTGTGAGAGTTTAGGGCAGTCTGATCTGGTCTAGGAGTGGGGACTGAAGTGGGGATTGTAACAGGACTGAATTCTGAATTCCTTAACTTTCTCATACATATTCCATGGTGGTTTGTAAAGTAATTGGAATGTGAAAATTTAACCTTACAAACAAATAAAGAGGTAATTTTGTAACAAAATAATAGTTAAAAAGTTTTTTCCCTGAGAACTTAACTTGGCTGTTGTCATTGCATTAGTGATAAACAAAATTATGATTTATAGCTCTAGAATTTATTGTTTGGTACCTGAGTTGAACTCAGTTTAAATAAGTAAACAAAGGACAAATGGGAAATTGGGCTAGAAATTTCAGATATTAGCCTGGCACAGTGGCTCACACCTGTGTTCCCAACACTTTGGGAGGCTGAGGCAAGCACATTGCTGGGGCCCCGAAGTTTGAGACCAGCTTGGGCAACGTGATGAAACTCTATCTCTGCAAACAATACAAAAGTTAGTTGGGTTTGGTGATGCATGCCTGTGGTCCCAGCACTCTGGAGATTGAGGTGGGAGGATTGCTTGAGCCTGGAATGTCATGGTTGCAGTGAGCTGTGATCATGCCATTGCACTCCAGCCTGTCTAGCCTGGGTGACAGAGCAAGATCCTGTCTCAAAAAAAAAAAAAAAAAAAAAAAGATCAGATATGAATAGCTTACAAAACAGCTTTTATTTTATGAAACTATAATTATTTCAAAGGTATTTGTAATCAGGAATTTTCTTATGACTTTCAGAAATAGGATATAAAAAATAAACTTAGTAATCCCCTAATAGTTACTAGTGGATAGCACCTTTATTTAATACTGCAAGTCCATAACTGAAAAATTAATACTTTATCACTTGGAAGAGTGAAGTAACATGGTATCCTGAAAAAAACTCAGCAGTACATTTATTGACATGTGTGACCCAAAATATAGAGTGGAATTTTGTGTGGTTGTGTATGTTTTATCACAACAATCAGAAGTGTTTTATGTATTTTCTTCCAAAGAAAATAGAATTCTATACTTAACCTATCTAAATATAGTGGTAAAGTTAATTTTTTGCATAGTTTAGTGACACACTGAAACAAAGGTCAGCTGCAGTGGTGCCATTTCAGAAATCTCTTTTGAGGAACTCACATTACTTACAATTATAGAAGGAGATTCAGAAAAATTGATATATTTAAGGGTTTTACTTCAAAGAAACCCAAGATTTTCAAGTGTAATATTAAGGATATTTAAGGAAATTAAAATCAGGAACAGTTTTTAATAAATGTTGTCTCATCTAGAATTTAAAATAAATTCTAATTAAATCTTAAAAATAAAATCTTTTAAAACTCAAGTACTCATTTTCTGAGCCCTCATTCATTTTAAATCTGTGGGAGAGGATGTTGAGAGCTAATGATTTGTAATTGACTAAATTATTTGTTTCTACAGGTGCCTAAAAAAAGTAAAGATAAATTTTCTTGAAATATAAGTTGTAGAGTAAAACCTAGTAGGGAAAGCTAATTGAAGTTATCTAACTTGTAAAACAACATTTCCTTTAATTACTGCCTTACATATTCTTGAACTAGGCTCATGTTGCTGATGAGTAAATTTTCAGAAAATTTTTAATCAATGTATTACAAATACAGGGTCTAAATTAATTCACATTGTCAGTCATTTGTTCAGAGCAGCTGTTACCCTGAAAAATCCTCTATTAATTTATAGAACTGGTTAGAAAAGGGAAATGAAAAGAAAGGTGTTTTTTGAAATGATTACACATTATACATTTAAGGGTAAGATACTAAGGACAGTTGCTTGATTTACTCTTTAGAAGTTATTTATTTATTTATTTATTTATTTATTTATTGAGACAGAGTCTTACTCCTTTACCCAGGCTGGAGTGCAGTTGCACAATTTCAGCTCACTGCAACCTCCGCCTCCTGGGTTCAAGTGATTCTCCTGCCTCAGCTTCTGAGTAGCTGGGATTACAGGCATTCACTACCATGCTTGGCTAATTTTTGTATTTTTAGTAGAGACAGGGTTTCATCATGATGGCCAGGCTGGTCTTGAACCCCTGGCCTCAAGTGATCTGCCCGCCTTGGCCTCCCAAAGTGCTAGGATTACAGGCGTGAGCCACCGTGCCCAGCCCAGAACTTAAAATGTTTAAGTTAGAATGCAGAAGGCTGTGAAGCTCGAATGAAATAATGCTGGTGTGTTTTTGTTATTGTTGTTTTTAGACTGAGTCTCCCTGTGTCGCCCAGGCTAGAGTGCAGTGCCACAATCTCGGCTCTCTGCAACCTCCGCCTCCCGGGCTCAAGTGATTCTCTTGCGTCAACCTCCTGAGTAGCTGGGACTACAGGCATGCACCACCACACCCAGCTAATTTTTGTATTTTTTAGCAGACACAGTGTTTCACCATGTTGGCTAGGCTGTTCTCAAACTCCTGACCTCAAGTGATCCACCCACTTCAGCCTCCCAAAGTGCTGGGATTACAGACATAAGCCACCACGCCTGCCCCAAATCAGCTTTTTAAATGATGAATCATATACAATAAAAATCAACAAATTTTAAGTAGATAATTTGATGAATTTTGACAAATGTATATATCATCATGTAATCAGCACTGCGGTCAAGATACAGAGCATTTTTGTCAAGCCAAAAAGTTTTCTACAGCTCCTTTTTAGTCAGTCTCCTTCCCTGCCACTCTAGATGCTTTTGCATCTGGCATGTTTCACTTTAGCATGATGTGTTCATCCATTTTGTTGCACATATCAGTAGTTCGTTTTTATTGTTGGGTGGTATTCAGTTGTCACAATTTGCTTATTCATTTACCTGTTTGTGGATATTTGGATTGTTTCTAGTTTGGAGCTATTATGAATGAAGTTACTATAAGCATTTATGTATTATATAAGTCTTGGGACATAAGTTTTCATTTCTGAGTTGTATGGTAAGTGAATGTTTATAAAAAATTGTCAAATTCGTTTTCAAAGTGGCTGTATCATTTAACATTCTCACCAGCTGCGTCTGAGAGTTCTAGTTGCCCTGAGAGTTCTAGTTGCTCCAGATTCTCACTAAGATTTGGTATTGTCAGTGTTTTTAACTTTAACTGTTCTAGCAGTTGTGTAGTGGTATCTGACTTCATTTTCCTAATGACTAATAATGTTGAGTATCATTTCAAGTGCTTATTTACCATTTGTATATCTTTGGTGAAGTGACTTTAACTTTTTTGGCCGTATTTTTAAGAGTTGCCTTGTTCTTGAGTTGTAGTATTTATATATTTTTCGATTTAAGCCTTTAATCAGATATGGTTTTTATTTTTCCAGATATGTTTTAAAAATGTATTTTCTGTTCTGATGATTTCTTTGTCATTTTTTAAGTGACTTTCAAAGAGCAGAATTAAAAAGCTAAATTTTTGTGGTTCATGTTTTAATGCCCTAAGAACACCAGGGCAACAAGGATCTTCCTTTGTAAGTTTTCTATGACTTTTAGAGTTTTAGCTTTTCAATTTGGACCTGTAATTTCTGTATAAGGGTTGAAGTAGATTGGAATCAGATTGTGGATGTTTACCAAAAAAAAAAAAAAAAAAAAAAAAATCTCTGGGATTTTAAAAAACTTTATTTTGAGGTAATTTAATTTAATTTTAGTTTTTTTAGAGACAGGTCTCACTGTGTTGCCAAGACTAGAGTGCAGTGGCATGATCATGGCTCACTGCAGCCTTGACCTCCTGGGCTCAAGCAGTCCTCTGCCTCAGCCTCCTAAGTAGCTGGGACCACAGGCATGCACTACCGCATATAGCTAATTTTTTATTTTTAATTTTTTTGTGGAGATGGGAGTCTTACTGTGTTGCCCAGGCTGGCCTCAAGTGCTCCTCCCATCTTAGTCTCCCGGAGTGCTGAGATTAAAGGCATGAGCCACCGCACCTGGCCTGAAGTAATTTTAGACTCACAAGAAGTTGCAAAAATAGTATAGAGAGTCTCCCAGTGATAATCAACTGTAGTCTGTTTTCAAAACCAGGAAAGTGACATTGGTACAGTACTATTCACTAGCTTTGGATTTCTTCAGTTTTTATGTGTACTCATGTTTAACACTAATTGAACTTTGGTTATAGTTGCATTGAACATCATATAGATTAGTTATGGGAGAATTGATATCTTAACAATATTGAGTCTTCCTGTTGTACATTTTTATATATTTAGTTAGGGGTTTTTGTTTTTGAGATGGAGTCTCACTCTTCTGCCTAGGCTGGAGTGCAGTGGCGCAATCTCAATTCACTGCAGCCTCCACTTCCTGGGTTCAAGTGAGTTTCCTGCCTCAGCCTCCTGGGTAGCTGGGGTTACAGGCGCACACCACCACGCTCGGCTAATTTTTGTATTTTTAGTAGAGATGGGGTTTCACCACATTGGTCAGGCTGGTCTCTAACTCCTGACCTCATGATCCGCCCGTCTCAGCCTCCCAAAGTGCTGAGATTACAGGCGAGAGCCACCACGCCTGACTAGTTAGGTTTTTTTTTTTTTTAACTTTCTCTAAGAAATATTGTTTTTCATCGTATTGGTCTTACACTTTGTTAAATTTATCACTAAATATTTAATTTTTTTGATGGTGCTATAAATGATATTTTAAATTTCAATTTCCAATCATTGGATAGTATTTAGAAATAAAACTGATGGTTTTTGATGTATTGACCTTCTGTTTTGGACCTTCATAAACTTAATAATAGGTTTTTTAGACATGTCTTAGGATTTTCTACATTGACAATCATGTCTGCAAATACAGATAGTTTTAATTCTTTCTTTCTAGTCTGGATGCCTTTTCTTGCCTTATTGCTCTGGAGAGGAGCTCAATAGCATGTTGAAAATGAATAGTGAAAGCAGACATCTTTGCCCATTTCCAGTCTTAGCAGAGAAAAACTTTCCGTCTTTCACCATTTGTGTAATATTAGCTATAGATTTTTCATACATATGATTTACCAGATGGAGGAAGTTCGCTTCTATTACTGGTTTGCTGAGGGTTTGTGTGTGTTTTTTCGTGGTGTTTTTTTTTTTTTTTTTTTTTGACAGTCTCACTCTGTCACCCAGGCTGGAGTGCATTGGCACCATCTTGGCTCACTGCAACCTCTACCTTTTGGGTTCAAGCAATTCTCCTGCCTCAGCCTCACAAGTAGCTGAGATTACAGGCGCCTGCCACCACTCCCAGGTAATTTTTTGTATTTTTAGTAGAGATGGGGTTTTGTCATGTTGGCCAGGCTGGTCTCCAACTCTTGACCTCAGGTGATCCACCTGCCTTGGCCTCCCAAAGTGGCGGGATTACAGGTGTGAGCCCTTGCGCCCGGCGGTTTGTATGTTTTATCATATGTTAAATTTTATCAGCTGTTTTTCTGCATCTATTGAAATGATCATATAATTTCATTTTTTCATCTGTTATGGTGAGTAACATTGAATTTTGAATATCAAACCAATCTTGCGCTCCTGGGATAAACCCAGCGTGGTCATCATATGTTGTCCTTTTGGTATATATTGCTGAATTCAGTATACCAAATTTTATTAGGAGTCTCGTGTTATGTTTATGAGGGATATTGGTCATTTAAAAAATTTTCTTGTAATGTCACCTAGTTTGGGAAATGATGGCCTCATAGAAAGAGCTGGGAAATATTCCCCTTTCTTTGGTTTTCTGGAAAAGCTTGTGTAGAATTGGTATTAATTTTTTATTTGAATATTCATAGAGTTTACCAGTGATGCCATCTGAGCCTACAATTTTCTTTGTCATAAAATTTTTAACTAAAAATTCAGTTCATTTAATAACTGAGGGATCTTCAGAAAGTTCACAGAAAATGCATATTATGCATGGATTTCAGAATGGTTTTGCACCGAAATAAACTCATACTAACATGTTGTAAGACACCTGAATAGAATCTAGTTTGAGGCACTAAAAAGGGTAAGGCAGCAGTTTGAAAAGAACCCCTCTCAGAGCAACATGAATTCTGCGGAAATTGAGGCAAGGGTAAACATCAAATTTGTGGTGAAGCCTGGGTGGAAGAATAGTGAAATCATTGGTGCTTTACAAAAAGTTTATGGAGACAGTGACCCAAAGAAATCAGCAGTTTACAAGTGGATAACTTACTTGTTTTAAGAAGAGACTAGCAAATGTTAAAGATGAAACCTGCAGGGGCAGACCATTCACACCAATTTGTGAGGAAAAAAATTCATCTTGTTCATGCCCTGATTGAAGAAGACCAATAATTAACAACAGAAACAATAGCCAACACTGTAGAATCTCAGTTGATTCAGCTTACACAATTGTAACTGAAAAATTTAAGTCGAGCAAACTTTCCACTAGATGGGTGGCAAAACCATTGTGCCCAAATCAGCTGCAGACAAGAACAGAACATTCATTGGAAATTTTAAGGAAATGGGATTAAGATCCTGAAGCATTTCTTGAAGGAATTGTAACAAGAGATGAAACAGGGCTTTACCAGTATAATCCTGAAGACAAAGCACTATCAAAGCATTGGCTACCAAGAGGTGGAAGTGGTCCAATCAAAGCAAAGGTCAGGGCAACAGTTTTTTGGGATATTCAAGGCATTTTGCTTGTTGACTGTCTGGGGAGCCAAATAATTGTAACATCTGCTTATTATGAGTCTTTTGAGAAAGTTAGTCGAATCTTTAGCAGAAAAATGCCTGGGAAAACTTCTCTGGAGAGTTTTTCTCCACCACAACAATGCTCCTGCTCAATTCCTCTCTTCACACAAGGACAATTTTGGGAGAGTTTTGATGGGAAATCATTAGGCATTCACACTACAGTCCTGATTTGGCTCCTTCTGATTTCTTTTTGTTTCCTAATCTTAAAAATCTTCAAAGGGCACCCATTTTTCTTCAGTTAATAATGTGAAAAGACTGCATTGACCGGTTAAATTCCCAGGACCCTCAGTTCTTTAGGATGCATGCACTAAGTGGCTGGTATCATTACTTATAAAAATGTCTTGACCTTTTGGAGCTTATGTTGAGAAATAAAGCTTATATTCTTTATTTTTATCTTTTGATTCCATTTTTTCCATGAACTTTATGAAGTCCCCTCATATAGGGCTATTCAGGTTATCTATTTTGTCTTGAATGAGCTTTGGATGTGTGTCTTTTAATAGATTTGTCCATTTTATCTATGTTTTTGAATTTATTGTAAAATTAACCATAATAATATTATTATTGGGTGCTGCATTTTGACAGTTTGGGCTTCATTCTAGAAGGATGAATGAACGCATTCATTGGGTTCCATTTTTCATGAAGGATAAGTGTAGATAAGTTACTTGGGCATTAAAGAGTTTGGACCTTATTCTAGCATGTAAGCAAGTTACGTGGGGTTTAAAAAGTCTGAACTTTATTCACCGTGTGGGTAAGTTACTTGGGCCCAGTTTGATCCTTTTGAGGCTTGCTTCTAACCTTCTTTAGAGTTGGTTCAGGGCAGCCTTCAGACTAAAGCTTTACTTGCCCTACTGAGGTGATGTCTTTCAGACTAACCCGTCTGATGCTGTAGATACTACAGGATTTCTCCTCTTGGTAGTGGAAATGAGAACTATGCCCAGCTCTGTGTGAGCTTTAGGAATTGTTTGACCTATTGCTTGTGGAAGATTCTTTCCTCTGCCTTGTGGAGTTTTTTTTCCACGTAAGCAGAGATCAATAGTTAGCCAATGTATCGAGGGAACCTCTCTGAAGATCTTTGGACCTCTCTCTGGGTTCCCCTACTTCCTCTTTGGGATTCTGTGCTGGCCCAAATTCTAGCTGCCTCTGCCTCCCAAACTTTCCTCTTTATCTTCTCAATTCAGGGAACCTTCTCAGTTCTGTTTGGATTCCTTTCCTCACTGTGGACCAAAACTGCCTCCAGTCATTAAGTTTGGGGAATCATTAGGCTTACCTAGTTTGTTTTCCTTCAGTGTCTAAAAACCATTTGATCTGTTTTATCCACTTTTCTAGTTGTTTATGGCAGAGGACAATTCCTGCAGCAATTCATATTTAATGGCCAAGAACTGAAAGTTCCTGGATGTAACAGGTTATTTTTAAAAACTCCCCCAAACTGGAAGAAATGCTTTGAAAAATGTGGAGGGGAAAAAAAGTACAGAGGTGTTTTTTTGCATAATTATATGTGGAATATGGTGCTTTTTATACTCATTCTGAGGAATGGTCCCTGAAAGTAATCACTTGCCAGTGAAGGTTTGTAGGTTGTCCAGAGTTTGTGGTGCATTAAGAGTCTGAAAGGAAGTATTTTTTTTTATTATCAGAATCTTTGCTTTTAATGACTTTATTCACTAAAGTGTATAACTTAGACCTCAGCTACGGTTTTCATTTATTATACATGGAAGCTTAGAAAATATCATGATGATTTTTACTTTTGGAGAAAATAATTTCCAAATCCTGGACAGACGACTTTCAATTGGAAGATGCTTTTGAAAGAAAGACTCATTAGAGGGAGTTTCAGGATTTTGTCTCCTGGTTGTTGAAACTTGTACTGAAGGTAAAAAGCCAATAGATAATTTACAACTTTGCAAATCTTATATCTGAAAAAAAGAATCCAACTTTTCCTAGAAAGCCCACTATAAGGAGCAACACCATGTTTTCTTAATTCATTCTTCCAAACGTGAAAATCATGAAGGAATATAGGCACTCCTCTCAATGAGTACTGTTTAAATATTTGAAGATTTTGCCTGTGGGCCAGAGAGAAGGTGATTCCAAGGCAGTTAATTGTAGGCAATAGATAGTCTTTTCTAGGGTAGGATTGAGGGAGTAAGAGGTAACGATGAGCCGTTGGTGTTGAGCAGTGGTCCTGCCATGCCTGTTGACTTGTAATAGTCTGCTCCTTGGGTTTCTCCAGGACAGATGTTTATGGGTCAGTCTCAGTACTTCTGCCTTTCCAGTATGTTTACAGCCATATGAAAAAGCAGTGCTGAGCAGAGGTAGGGTGGTTTCTGGTTTTTGTTTGTTTGATTGGTTTGGGGTTTTCTTTTTTAACTCTAACCTTCAAGGTTGAGGTATGGTTCCATTTTTCATGGAAGATTAACCCTATTTGTGTAGGGTAAGGTGTAATTCTGGTTTCCTTCCCCCACACCCTTTAGAAAGCATACTTTAAGTCTCTCTCAAAGCATCAGAGGATGATTACTGTAAGAAGGAATGTTCTCTTTTGGTAATATGGAGGGGGACGCACACCGAACAACCAGATGATCCAGTGAATAGGTAGGTCAAATGGAGGTGACTGGACTGAGCTCTTCAGTGACTCACTCCTGCTTTTTGTTAACTTCACACACCAGAGAGACCAGAGGTTCACTGTTAAGTGGCTTTATTTCTATTTCTTTTAGAATAGATGGGTAATAATTGAATTGACCTTGGTTTGTATCTTATTTCAAAACTCTAGTTGAGAAGAGTTACAGAAATAAGGCCTGTGAATTGGCATATGGGAAACAGAGTGTTACTAGATAGGTAAGTACCACTGAAAATGAGATTTCACACTCAACTGGCAAATTAATGGTAGTTATTTTCTAGAAGTAAGCTAGGAGAATGAAACACTGGGTGACAGTAGAAGAGGCCAGCTTCTGATTGAAGATTCCTCTGGGAGAAGCATAAAGGATACAGCCATCCCTAGCTCCCAGTTATGTTCCCAACAGCTACCTTAGCAGTCTTGGATCCATGTTTCTCTAGAATAACAGAAGGCACCTTGGTCTCCTTAGAGCACATTGGCTAAAGATTTGATGACTCCCCAGGGGAACTGTAGATCTTTGATTAATGGAAGGCCTTGTTAGGATAGAAGTGTCTTTTAATGTGTTGGAGACAGAATCTGTACATGCAAATGACAATGGTAAATATGTTGTGAAACTATAATAAAGCCATATATAAAAGAAACATTTTTATCATTTCTCTTAAGGGCTTTTAAAATTGTATAATGTTTTGTCTTTATAAGTTTATTTAGCAACTTGTCTCCAACTTGTGTAATCACTGCAAAACTCCTCAAGGGGGTGTTAAATAAGGACTTCTGTAGCAGTAGAAAGTCTTGCTAGATTGTCCAGAGAAATCTTTTACTTTGAAGTCTGTAGATTGTGCTTTTGATCTTCTTTACTTTAAAGAGTACCTGGCCTTGGAGCCTCACTTTGCATCATTCTGCACACGTACTCTCTGTGTGTGTGTGTGTGTGTGTGTGTGTGTGTGTGTCTGTGGGTGTCCCCACAGCAAATGCTGCTGCTTTGAGTGTGTCTGGGTAACAACATAATCTTAGCCCCATAATTTATGTAGGGTAAAAATTAAATCTAGAATCTCAAAAACCCTTTTCTGGCTTCATAAAATTTTTCACATGTAATGAAAGATATCAAGGTAAAAGGCAGGTTTTATTAGCATTTGGGTATGTTTAATTTAGTAAATTATTTTAGCATGCTTCTTAACTTTCTATTTAAAAATATAAAATACGAACTTTCTGAAAAGATGCTAGACTAAGCTAAATTGTTTTTTACCCTTGGGAGTTTTGGAATATAACTTAGGAAGAAAAATCCCATTAAGGAAAAGCACACCAGGGTCCTGCAGCTGACTCTCATCTTGGCCAGCACATTCTCTCCAAGTGCCAGTTTCTTAACCTATCAACTTAAAAGGTTGGATGAAGTCGTCTCTAAAATCTGATACAGTGATAAATTTTTCATTTGATTGCCCTTTGTTACATTTGTTTCCAGTTAGGAATAGATAGAAACTCAGAAATTATTTTATACCTGTCACTAGATTATAAAAATTACAAGAATTCATTAACAATTTTAGGAGCTCTAAGGCTTTTCTTAGTTTCAGATCCCTGAAAACAAATCGTGTAGTAAGTGAAATAACATTTTATAAGTACATGGTACATGGTAGTTACATGGTAAACTCTACATAGGATCTGTAATGGATTCATCTTATGTGAAATGTAGCAGGCAGTTACAGCAGCATTTCATACTTGTCCTGCCTTATGTATCTTTTTAAAATTAAATTATCGGAATGTGATTATTCCCAGCATTTTCAACCTCAGTACTTCTGACATGCTTTACAGAGTTGTGAAATGTACACATAGAAGAGTGTTTGTGATGTCTGTACATTTTAAACAATATAGTGATGAAAGAACACCATTGTATTCACTACCAAGTTTGTGAAAAAAATTTCTCTAGAACCTTCGAAGTTCTCTGCTCCTTTCTGAATATATCTCCTCCTACCTCCAGCCTCCCCTGCATTATAATTTTGAAGTTAAACGTACCTTTGCCTTTCTTCACAGTCTTATCACACATATATATGTATCCCTAAATGAATCATTCATTAGTTTTGCTTATTTTTGAACTTTCCTTTTTGGTTTCTTTTTGAACCTGACGTGTGAACATATGAACTTCCTATTCGTAGAAATAGAATCTATCATATGTATTCTTCTGTTACTTTTTTCCTTACTGTTGTTTTTTGAGATTCGCACTTGTTAATGTGTAGCTGTAGTTCATGATTTTTCACTGCTTAATTGTTTTAATGTACCATATTTTATTTAGTCTGTCGTCAGTGGGCTTTTGCGTTTCTAGCTTGTACATTTCCTTGTTGTTAGGAGCCATTTGATGATGTAGAAAATCCTTTTGCAATGTTACCAGAAAGCTAGCAACTTCTCAAATATTTAGTTCAATCTTTGTTGGAGGCATTATGCTCTCTTTGGGAAGAAGTATTTCAGGGGAATATAAGTAAAGTTGATGTTAAGATTCATATATTGCTACTAGATAATGAGAATTTCACAGCAAAGTCATTATCTAGAAAACTGCAGTTCCTGTGTCAGAGGGAATTGAGTGCAAGTCCCATGAATGAGGGAATCAAAGATTTCATTGTGGAAATTAGAAGCAGATGCTTCTAAGTTGGAGGATTTTCCCTGAGAACAGCACTTTTTGTTGGCGATGTCATGCTAGAAATTCATCTTGGTTGAAAGGAATTTTTGTGCCTGGTTGCTAAACCTGATATGACTTTTGAATACAGATGGCTGTGAAAATAGTTTCTGTGGTTAAAATTCATGAATTTTACCATTGCCTTTGTTCTTGTTGGTTGCCTAATATCTCCTGTTATCCCCCAACTTCCCAGAGGTACCCAAGGTTTGGTTTTGATGTCCGTGTACTTCAGGGGAGGTTAACCCATGGCCACATCTAGATGTGGGCCCTAGGTGGCTTAGGTTCATTCAGCTATTTCCTGCGCCTGTCAAGTGCTGAAGGACTTGTGAACTCTCTAATCAGGGAGCATTTCGGTATTCTTGTTTCCTTCCACATTCTGGTTGATGTGGCCACTCTGAGAGATGCCAGCCTTAAGATGAAGCTGATTTCAGGTTGCCAGGCGAAACTAGGTTCTGTGTGACCATGTGAGCCACCATACCAAACCTCTTGTGGGCCCACCCATTTCACTTTAGGCTCCAAGTTACTCTGTTTATAAATTTCCCTTATTTAATTTAACTAGTCCTGTTGTTTACTAATAGTTAACACTTAACTAGTGCTTACCATATGCCTTATAATACCCTGTAAAGTATGTACTGTTATAATTTCCATTTTACAGATATGGAAGCTGAGATAGAGAGGTGAAGAGACTTGTCAAAGGTCATACAGTTAGTGTTAATAAATAGCTGGCTAAGAGTGAGACCCAGGCAGTTTGGCTTCGGAGTCCAGATTTGAGTTGGATATTTTTGGTACTTGCAACTTAGTGCACCCCAACCAGTGTGTCTCCTTGTGTGTTTGCTTTCACTTAAGTTGGCTTAACCTGACACACATGGAGACTTTTGCAGAAACTATTTTGTGGACAGTATTGGAGGATCATATTCTCACATTATGTCCACTAAATGTGGAGACAAGAAAAAATGTACACGTTTCCTCTATAACTAATATGCAGAATATTCAAGAAGCTCTGACCAACACTGACTCCCATTGTAGGGGACAAGTGTGTCATAAAGGAACATAATTTTAATCTTAGTTGCTAGGGATTTATTCACATTTCTGGTAAGTCTAAATCGTGTATTTAACAAGTCCTACTGGATACCTATACAGAACCAGTACTACCCCGGGCATTAGTGACATAAAGATACTGACAGCCTACCCTGGAGGAGACCCCAGTCCTCCATGGGGAGCAGGAGAAAAACCGCTGTGCTGCCTAGCAACGTGGAGGCATGCTTCACAGACCAGCATCTTGAGTTTCCAGGGAGAATGAAGATATTTTGTGATTTCATTTTGTTCTTTTGGAGTGGGTGGGTGGGTGGGATAATATGTAAGGGATAATATTCTAGGCAGAGGGAACAGCGTGGTCAAAAGCATACAAGTATGAGAGCAAGACTTGTTCAGGGATCCATGAGGAAAAGAATTGCAGTAATTCAGAACATGAATTGGAAAATGCTCACACTGAGGAGGAATGGGACCCGATGGTGAAGGATTACTGTGCTTTAGTGTTAGGTGTTGTCCTGTGGATGTGCTGAACTGTTAAAGAATGTGAGCAATGGTGTGATATGTGTGATCAGATATGTAATTTAAAAGGTCACCCTGGCAGCATTGTGGGGGATGGCCTTAAGGAATGAGACAAGACAGAGAACATTTAAAAGTTTAGGTGAGAACACAGGTTGTATAGTAGAGAAGAAGCTGTTAAAAAGACTAGACAAAAGGATATTTTTTCCTTCCTAACATTATATAAAAATATGTGTGTGTGTGTACCTATATGTGTGTGTATATATATACATTTGCTATATATAATGCATATTATATAATATGTATTATGCATATTATATGTAATATGCATATATAATGCATTTATAGCATATATATATAGCACATAATATACAGAGAGTAAATAATTTTCCCAACCTTTCAGTCATTGAGGATCACTTTCATTTACCATTTACCCCATCTTCCTCAGGCCTTATGTTTGGAAAGATTTTCTGTCAAAACAAATGAAGTCATTTGTTTTCATTTTTTTTGCTTTGGCCTGTAAAGCTAAGTGTGCTATCAAAATAAGTGCCTGAAAATAATACTAATATTACTTAAGTGAAAGATCTTGTAATTTCCCTTGGGATATTACTGTGGGAAAAGATGCCATTTCTATCAGGCTTTTTGAGATATTTAAAGATCTCCATCACTTCTTTTATGGACTTCATTGTAATAGTTGATTAACGGAATTATGCTTATTACTGTTCAGTTTAGAAAGGATATACCACACCTGTGCTTTGGAGAAATGTGTTTTTAATCTCTAATGTACAACAAGTGATATTTTCATTTTTCCAAGTACCTATTATCATTAGCCTTTGCTTTGCCTCTGTAATCAAATAAATAACGTGAGTATAGCGGTAGCAGAAAATAATGCCAAAAAAGGGGGAACGGTTGAGTCCGAACAGCACAGGGTGCAAAACTGCAGCTAAAGCTAGAGAAGGCAATTCATTGGTTGAGTTAACAAAGAACAGAACTTTGAAAAACAGTCCATGGTGTACGATACTGTGTGCCATCCGAGCAAATCTTGTTGGAAGCCTCTCGGGATACTGAAGAAAATGCCTTGTATTTCAGGAGAAGGCTCTGTAACCAGGCTTCTCATCCAGTCAGTCTGAGTGTGCTTGGGGCAGCAGCACAGGCCCAGGCCTCTCTACCAGGGCCCTTATCTGTATTATTTCCCACCCTTGCAATTCTTTTCTTCTCCCCCAGAACATACATGCTGTTAACCTCCCTTTGTGGAATCTTTCCTGAATGGCACACTCCTCCCAGTTCTCAGCCTTTTCTCAAATGCCACAGCCTTCATTTTACCACATAGTTTAGTGTTTAATTTAAGATGTAGTTGTATTACTTCCTATTGTTTCTACTCTATTAATTTTGACTCTTGAAAGAGTATAAACTTTCTAAGGGCTAGAATTTAGAAATGGTGTTGAGAGACAAATATGTATGAACTATACTTTAACAAGTGCTGGAGTTGTCAAATACCAGTTGGTTTATACTTGTGCATTGACTAACAGAATTATCATGATCTTTTTCTTGCTTTTATTTTTTTCCTCTTTGATTTAGCAGCATTCTTTATTCCTGCTAGTCCTATTCTAAAATTATATAGTGAAAAGGTAATTTTTGGCTATAGTGGGTATTTGTGATTTAGGGGATGATGTGCTCAATAAACATTTTTTATTATTGATGTTATTTTTTATATACTATAATTTACTAATCTGTTCCTGTCTTTCCCCTATTTATATTTTTCTCATTTTTTACTTTGATAAATAACACTTTAGTGAGTACTTTTGTTCAGAAATGTTGAATGCTTTGTTTGAATTATTTTCTTCTTATACATTCCCTACAAGTGGGATTATTGGGTGAAAAGGTATGAACATCTCTATGACTCTTACTACAAGCAAAGCCAAATTGGTTGCAGTGATTTATAATGCTAACCACAGCTTATGATTCAATTTCACTAATTTTTCTCTTTATTGCAATAGAAAGTTCTTTGCTGGTCTTTTTATATTCTCCCTTTTCTATAGCTGAGGACTAGCCACATAATGTTTTTCATTAGAATATGATGAGCATTACTTGGCACCAATTCAAGTCCACTTTAATTGGAAGGTTCTTTTTTATTCCTAACCCCAAGCTTAACCTCATTGGTTAAATACAGAAGTTAAATAATCTGTTAGCTACCAACAGGAGAAAAACACCATTTATTTAGATTTCAAGATATGATAAAATAGCATAGATAGTGACCACTACATGTTTGCAAACACCAGTGTTTCCACTTGCTTTCCACAATGGGTAGTAAATACAGTAACACATACTGTATGTCAAGCTCTGTTCGAAGTGCTTCACATGTGAGCAACCCATTTAATAATCTTCACACGAATCTCATCAAAGGTGAGCAAAATTGACACAAAGAAGTATGGAGACTTACCCAAGGGTACCCAGGTGGGAAGTATCAGAGCTTGGGTTCAAACCCCAGCTGTTTGGCTCCAGAGTCCAGGCTCTTAATAGCCTATTATACTGCCTACTGCCACACAGTATTTCCTCTTCCAAAACTTAGCCTTTCTGTTGATTCAACAACTAGCCTGCATTTCAAGTGACATACACAGCCACGTACATTTGTTTAGTATAATAATGTTACAGTCAGATTACAGTTTCTTAGATTGCATTTGGTAATTAGCTTAATGATTTTCCCCTTACCACATGTATAAAATATGCTTGAAATTAAAGCTGTTTTTACTAAAATTGCTATGAGTACACTGTTAACTGATCAGTTTTCAAATTACGTATCAACCATGCTTTCCAGTTATTTTGTTTGCAGTAAAAGCATTTTTTTTTACAGCTACTCTAATTTGTTACAAATGTACAATACAATAAAAGCATATTCAGCATGATTCTGTAAAACACATTGTGGTCTTTAATAAGAGGACTATTCACCCACACATTAGTATTCAAGATGAGATATTCCTTTGTTGCTGAAAATTACTGTTATGAATTAATTGCCCAATATGCTTTGTTTCCCTTAAATGAATTTTGCATTATTTCCATGAATTATTTACTGTGTTTGTGATTTATTTTGAATTATTTTCTTCTAATATATTCCCTATAAGTGGGATTATTGGGTGAAATAATAATTTACTATTATTTTAACCCAACCACCTAAATTTTTCAGCTACTCAGATTTTATCCCGCATCTTCTTGGTCTTCTCTGCTTATGGTGAATAGTAACTATTCTCCTGTTTTTGGATTGGAGAGAAACTTTAAAACTTAGAGCGACTTTTTGTTTGTTTGTTTGTTTTTAAGTAAATACCAATGTTGGCATAGCCAGAGGTAGTAAACAGTGAATTAATGAATGAATGTATCAGGCACTCAGTCAGCTTCTTGTTTGGATGGTCTGTATTAGAGAGGACTTACTCAGTTGCAAGTGGCAGAATTGGCTTAAGATAACTTGCTGGCTCACTATATGAGAATTTCTATGGATGGTTTCTGGCTTCAGACAGCTAGATGCAGGAGTTCAAATGATGCGATCAGGATTCTTTCTGAGCTTGTCTTTCCTCTGTGACGATATCCTTCTCAGGAGATTTCTTACCATGTGGCATCAAAGATGATTGCCAGCAACTGCAGGCTCATACTGTTTTCACAAATAGCAATACAAAAAGAAGAGCAGCTCTCTCCTTCCCAGCGTTTATATCACAAATTTCATGGAGGAATTCTGGTTTTGCTTGGGTTACATGTTCACCATGTAGACCAAGCACTGTGGTTGGAGAATGAACCCTGTTTGGCCAGCTCAGAGTTACATCCCTCTCCTACATCACCCCCATCAGCCAGGGTGGGGACAACACATTGTGATCAATAGCCCCACTGGGAAGATGGTGCCAAGCAGACTAAAACAGGTGTCCTCTACCTTCCATTCTTTGGTCAGCCAGCACACATTTCGACCCATACACCCATACGCACTGTCTTTCAGTACATACAATTTCAAAGGAGTAACCACCTAATATAATGCCACTTTCCTATTTACAACCAACACTACGCTTAACTTCTCTACCCAAAAGTAGACTTCCTAAAGTTTAGCTCATTTGCTACATCTGGCTCTGAGGTCTAGATCTCTATATGAGTGTATTTTTGTTAACCAGTTGTAGATATTCCTTCTCATGACCTGGCAACTCATGACTAGTTTTTATTTTTATTTTTTTTTTTTGAGACAGAGCCTTGTTCCTTGCTCTTACGCAGGCTGGAGTGCTGTGTCACAGTCGTTGTTCATTGCAGCCTCGATCTCCTGGGCTCAGGTGATCCTCCTGCCTCAGCCTCCTGAGTAGCTAGGACTACAGGCATGTGCCACCATACTCACCTATTTTTAAAAAAATTTTTTTAGTAGAAACGGGGTCTTGCTGTGTTTCCCAGACTGATGTCAAACTCCTAACCGCAAGAAATTTTCCTGCCTTGGCCTCCCAAGGTGCTGGGATTACAGATGTGAGTCAGTGTCCCTGGCTTTGACTCTTATTTTAATGAACAATCTTTCCCACCCAAATAACCTGATAGCTAATATCCATTATCTAATTTAACCCTTCCAATGATCTTAGGAGGCCAGTACTACAGATTTTACAGATGAAGAATCAGATTTAGAGATCAGGTAACTTACCGAAGGTCACACAGCAGGTGTTGTGGAATCCAGATTAAGATCCAGATTTGACTGATTGAGAAAGGGTTCTTTCACCCTTAAATCTATCTTCTTACTCAGTAGTCTGTTTGTATTGTCTCTAAACATGAGGTTAAGCCATATCAAAGGCGATCTTAGCCTTTCCACAGTGCCTCATTTGTCCACCAGAGCAATGGTTGGAAGTGGGAAAGAGACAGCAACAGAGAATCTGATGTTCTTTCCAGAGTATTTGGCTCCAAATGGTTGATAGATGTCAACTACTTTCTTTATAGGTAAAACAGTAACTGTAAAACAGGCCATGAAGCAGAGAATGTTCAATTTACTTCTCACCTTAAGTGAGAAAAGTAAATCTGTGGCTCGTAAATGTTTTGTTTTGTTTTTTTTTAAACAAATAACTGACCCTTAAAAAAAAAACCCCTCATAATACAGAGTATGCGGGCAAATTAAAAATTAGGTGTCAGTTGTTTCTGGGTAGGTTTTATATTTTCAGGTACTGTTATCAAAATAAAGAACTCTTCAGGAACAAGCAGGTGGGAATTATGAAAGTGTGTTTGTGTGAGAAGTTCGGCTGTATACTGCACTAAATATTTAAGTTTTAAGAAGTTAAACTTCAAAGCTATTCCAAAGCCGGAGGCCACACACATTCAAGAGGTTGAAAATTTTGTCTTTAAAGTTCAAGCCAGATTTCTGAGTTTGGCGCTCAGTTGCTAATCTTTAGTTGGAAAATATGTATTTAGTAAGAATTGTATTATTAAATAAAAAAACAGCTGGGTGGTAAAAAGTAGCCCGTAGTGTCTCTATATGGAAACGTGTAGAGCACTAGTTCGCAACCATGGGTAATTTTGCCCCCAGGGAACATTCGGGAATGTCTGAGGGCATTTGGGAGAGGGGCTCCTGGCAGCTAGTGAGTAGAGGCCAGGGCTGCCGCTGAACATGCTACAATGTGGAGGACAGCCCCCCACTAAAAATAATATTTGGCCCAAAACATCAGTAGTGGCGAGTTTAAAAAACCATTCAGTAGAATCTTCGTGTATAGTAAAACAAACAGCTAACATTTAATGAGCATATACTGTGTGCCTGTCATTGAAGATTGAGCAAAATGTGTGGCTAGTGAAGTGACCCTCCTCTGAGAAGAGCTGAGTAGAGGAGACAGACAACTGAGGAGTACTTACAAGGAGTATTGCACAAATAGATTATCCACAAGGAAAAACTTCTTACTGAGCAGGAGTTAATCTCAGGGCCAGTCCAGATCTGGGGGGAGGGGAAATAAATCCCACCTGTGAGTGGGAAGCATGCAAGTGAGTTCGCAGGTTTCTTTAACATACCATAAGTACTTAACAGTGCCTGGAACGTAGTAAGTTTGTAGTAAATGCTAGCTATCATTAGCACTATTATTTTGCCTCTTCTGAACAATAAGTGAGTCTTGTCATGGAAAACTCTTGCCTAGGATGGATGGATGGATGGATGGATGGATGGATGGATGGATGGATGGATGGATGGATGGACGGACGGAAGGAAATTACATCTCTTTCTTCATTTAGATGTTTCCTTAAATATTGACTCATTAGAGATGCTTCCCTTGATTACCCTACATGAAATAGCATCCACACCACAAACGTATCTCCATCAACTCTATCATCTACTCTGGGCTTATTTTTCTTCATAGTACATATCACCATCTACATCATGTGCTTATTGTCTGTTTCTATTAGAGCAGGATATTTTTGTTAGCGTACTCGGCACATACAGCAACATTTGGCAGACAGTAGGTGTTAAATGAAAGAATGAACAAAAACTACTCATTTTACTAAAGACATTTTGATACTACTTTTGGGATAGGATACTATACATTAAAAATGATACACTGTTTATTCCAGAATGATCTTAGCTACAGTATTCATAGCACAGTATTTGTATACTTAATACTGTTATCCATTATATCTTCCTTTGAGGTTGGCATGAGAGTTGCCCATCAGAGTATGTGTGCTCTTAGAAATCAGGGACAATACTATCATTTTAATCTTCTTGGCAGTGATATGTCCTTAACTAGATGGTGAACTCATAGGTGGAGGGGGAATATGTAATACTTTTGTATTCTGCTTTTCAGCAAATAAATATTACCGTACTGTGTGTGTAACATGAGCTATATGAATGTGTGATGATTAAATTGGAAGATAGGATTCTCTGCAATCCAAGTTTTCTAAGATAAATTTTTGCCTTGTTTTTGTTAGGTGATAAAGATACCATATTGACTGTTGATACATGCCTACTTAGTCATGCTTCGCTTACAGTCATCTTATCAAATTACCAGCTTTTTGCTTTTTTAGAGAGACAGTCCTAGAATTGAGAATCCTGCTTTGCCTACATTCAAAATGAGACTGTATTATGTGGGTAGGAAATTTCTGGTGACCTACTTTTAATTTTAAAATTTTTTAAAAAATTACCATAGTTTTAGATTTAGAAAACAGTTGCAAAGGTGGTATAGAGAGTTTCTGTGTACCACACAGGCACCCAGTTTCCCCTGTTGCTAACATCTTACATGATTATGGTATATTTGTCACAACTAACAAATCAGTATTGATAAATTATAACTAAACTGCATCCTTTTAGGGATAGTGACCCAGTTTTAAAGTTTTTTTCCCAGAATTTGTTAAAAATGACAATCAGTATTGAATGCCCATGGGTGGTGGCTTCCTGATTCTTAAAAGAAACGGAGTAATTTTGTAACCATTGGGACTTATCAGGAAACAAGGAACTTATAATAATGTGCGCTTAAAGTTCCAGGGGGAAATTGTATAGCTTAACATATTGTTTTTGTAAGTTGGGTATTAATAAATAAAGAGGTGGGTGGAATTTGATCATTATTAAAACTGATTTTTTTTTTTTTGTTCCCTGGCAAATATGTTACTACCACATGGTCTACTCTTCATAGATAATTGATCCTAAGATCATTGGGCAGAAAAGGGTTGCTCTGTAGTAGTAGGAAATGTGTCCTCCTGGGACTGAGTTGAGATTTAGTGTAGGACACAGAATAAGTAGCCAATGGCTGCCATGAGGTTGACTTCTAGAATTCAAATTGGTATAAATTTAATCTAATTCTTTTCCCCAGGACTGCCCAATTTTAGATTAAAAGTTTTATATTGGCACATATTAGAGATATGGCCATTTTGCCATTTCAGTGGAGCCTTTTAATCAGCTTTAATGCTGTCTTGGGTAAAGTAAAAACTTAATCTCTCTCTTTAAGCGCTTTTCTAGTTTGCCATCCTCAAAGCAGAAAGAGTAGCAGTGAAGCAGCGCTGCTTCATATAGACTCTGCTTTTATTAAATTTGCTTCAATAATCCTCTTCCAGTCATCTTTTGTGCTGCATATTTGAACCATAAAAGAAGCAAAAATTGTACCCAAATGAAAATTTCAAGTTATTTTAATGAAGCTCTGGAAACATCCCACAGCTCAGAAGATATTTTTTCCTAGTTTATTTTTTAATTCTGGAAAGTAGGTCAGTAGACATACCCTGCTGTAATTGGTTTAATTAGAAGTGAAAAATTATAGGACTAACTCAGTTTGAAGTATAGATTTAAATAAGAAGAATTATACTGGGATGAATATTATTTAAGGGTTTGAATTTAAGGTGCATTTAATCAAAGCTTATAATTTCTTCTTGTAAAGATTTATATTGCAAAAAGGAAGACTACGTATGGAATATATCATTATATGGGGAAAATTTTGCCATGAAATATAATATTTGATAAAATAATTTTAGAATTGTATCTCTCAATGGTATGCCTAAGAATATTGTTCTGTAGGACCTCAATAGATATGCCTTGGGGGAAAAGTATTGTGTGCTTATGTAAGTTTGAGAAATAATGCATTAAATATAAGAAGTTGCCTGCAGGACTTCTCAGAGCCTTTAACACTTTCTGAATTTCTAAGAGAGGACATATATAGGGTACAGTACTTTGCAAACCTACGTATCCCTATACCGTCTGGTAACATTTTTCAGGAAAATGTTTTGAGCACACGAATTTGACCTGTTGTAGGAATTTATACCTTTGACAATGTTGAGGACCTTGTTTTTCCTATTATAATGATGTGATATTCACATATATTACTTTTTCCCAATTCTTTATCCTTAAGATATTTTTCCAATGTATTATATTCAACCCTCTACTCAGTGCCTTCCTTCTGCTAACTAAAGTGGTTTCCATCTGTTCCTACACATCAGAAATACCTGGCCCTTACCCTGGAAATTCTGTATGAATAGAAATGCTGGAATACCTGCTCAGGATTCTGTATTTATTACAAACACCCAGTTGATTCTGATGCAGCCAGTGCTGGTCCTCCAACTGATGCTTTGGAATTGTTGACATAAAAGCATGCATTTTTCCCTAGATGGATGAGTAGATTGGGGCGTAGTTTGTGGTCCTAGAACAACACATGGATTAACCATCCATCCTAGTGAGAACGATAGCACAGGCCTCCGATGACCCCCCACGAGGTGATGTACTGGCTATAACCTAACATGAAACAATTATTCTTTAAGAAAAGCAGAATACTTCTAATTGGGCTTTTAGCCACCTTCCTAATAATGAAGTACCATATATATGATTACCGTTTGTTTTAGTTTCGAGTAATTCATTTCATGTTCAAAACCCTTTATCTCCCATGTGGAATGGAAAATTCCTCCAAGACAGGATCTCTGTTTCTGTGAGGCCTATAGTGCTTAGTACATCCTTGAATGTGTGAGGCTCTCATTGGTTATAAGTTTCATTGTTGACTGTGGATGAAAGCTTTAAAACTTTGTGGGCAAAATACAGAATGAATTTCAGTGAGTTCCCATGTATTAAACAAGGTGGTGCTGGCTGGAGACATGCTGTCTCTGTGCCCACAGGAGTAGTAGTGCTGTGTTCATCTTCCCAACCTGCTTTTCACAGTCTTCACTGCCTTTCTTCAGGAGTCTCCCCTTTGGCTTTTTCACAGCTATGAAACCCACGTAGTCGAACACCATGATGCTTCTCCTGCAGGGCGTGTGATGAGGAGGCGAGCTTGGCTTTGGAGTGCTGGGAACCTGAGGAATTGCCAAGGACCCAGAGCCCAGCCCTGACCACCAGAGAGCCCAAAACACAATGAACAAATTGAATTTCCATAACAACAGAGTCATGCAAGACCGCCGCAGCGTGTGCATTTTCCTTCCCAACGATGAATCTCTGAACATTATCATAAATGTGAGTATATTGAGTTTTAGAAATGTCTGAATATTATGTTTTCACCAGTGACCACATTCAACTTATGACTTGATTAAGGGTGAAATCTTTACAAAATTAGGGCAGTAATAGTGTGGCAGAATTGGGTTTTCAAATAGTCCATACATACATTCACTTAGCTTTCTGGCTTGTGTGCAGGTGCCTTCAACATTCTCTCACCTGGGTTAGAATTAGAGGACTGTGGTTACTATAATGAAAAACAAACATTTGCTCTTTTTAAACTTTTGATCAAAATATAACTTCTATTGAAGTATATGAATTTGTGTCTTAAATGCTTAGAGTTGTCACCCGCACACATGAAATGGTAATCATTGCTGTTAGGTTGGTGCAAAAGTAATTGTGGCTTTCGCCATTGAAAGTGATATCAAAGACTACGGTTACTTTTGTACCAACCTAGATAGGTTTTTTTGAGATAGAGTCTCACTCTGTCACCCAGGCTGGAGTGTGTTGGCGTGATCTCGGTTCACTGCAACCTCCATTTCCTGGGTTCAAGTGATTCTCCCGCCTCAGCCTCCCCAGTAGCTGAGGTTACAGGCACTCACCACCATGCCCGGCTAATTTTTGTAATTTTAGTAGAGACAGGGTTTCACCATGTTGGCCAGGCTGGTCTCGAACTCCTGACCTCAGGTGATCCGCCTCAGCCTCCCAAAGTGCTGGGATTACAGGCGTGAGCCACCATGTCCGGCCTTAGATAGCTTTTTAATATGCATCTTGATTTTATTTTAAGAGTAGCCGAAGTCTAGCCAGTTTCCAGGACTAGGTGCGTAGGCTGAACATTTGAGCACTAAGCTGTTGCTTATGGTTTGTGAGTCATAGTCAACTTGCTTAGATAACCTGAACATTGAGGAATATGATATTTTTTTAACTTAAAAAAATTGAGTTATAATTTACATACTGCAAAGTATAGAAACCTTATGTGTGCAGCTCAATGAATTTTTACAATTGTGTACATCCATGTAACCATCACCTGTTTGAGATATAAAACATTGCCAGCACCCTAGAAAGATCCTTTGTGACCCCTCCTAGTCAATATCCTTCACCTAAAGGGTAAAAACTATTCTGATCTCTGTCACCAAAGTTTTGCTTGTTTCTGAACTTCATGAAGCTGAAGTTATGTGATATATTCACTTCTGAGTTCTTTTACTCAGCATTTGGCCTGTGAAATTTATTCATGTGAATCCATGTGACAATAATTACTACTTTTCCATTGTTGCGTGATATTCCATTGTACGATTAGACCCGATCTATTAATTTGCTGTTGATGGATAGATACTAGATTGTTTTAAGTTTTTGGCTATTGTAAAACTGTTATGAACATGTTATGTGTATGCACATGTAGAAATATTTCTCGGTTTCTACTGAAGAGTATTTGTGAATCATAGGTTACACTATGTTTAGCTTTGGTAGAGACTGCCAAACAATTTTATGGTAATCAATGTCATGCCTAACATTTTTCAACCCCTCTCTGTTATCAACTTTCATACTCTTTCTTTCATAGATTGTATTCTGATGGAATTAGAGGAAAAATTGCCTTAGTGCATGACTTGAATTAGTTTTCTTTCCTATATGTTACTATATTTTTATTTATTTTGATTTTGATTTTGATTTTTTTTTTTGAGACAGAGTCTCTCTCTGTTGTCCAGCCTGCACTGCAGTGGTACGATCTTGGCTCACTGCCGTCTCTGCCTTCCAGGTTCAAGTGATTCTCCTGCCTCAGCCTCCCGAGTAGCTGGGACTACAGGTGCCTGCCACCATGCCTGGCTAATTTTTGTAATTTTAGTAGAGACGGGGTTTCACCATGTTGGCCAGGCTGGTCTCGAACTCTTGACCTCAAGTGATCCATCCGCCTCGGCCTCCCAAAGTGCTAGGATTACAGGCGTGAGCCATTGTGCCTCGCCATGTTACTATATTTTAAATCGAATTGCTATATAAAAGAATATTTGCAGATATTATGCTGAAATGTATATGATATTTAAATAATTTCATTAAAAAGTTTAGCTAAGAAAAGTTTCTGCTTATTACCATAGTCATTTTGGCTTTATTCTGACAATCAACACCATTTCTTAATTTACTGCTATATCCTCATTTTACTTATAGGGGTTGTCTGAGGATCCAACAGGCCTGCCTATTGGATGAACTTTGTCATCTTTTGGGCAGAATTTCCAATGATTAGCTACATTGCTGCTCAGGGTAACTGAAATTGTTTTTGGATGTGTGAAGTGGTGGGCTATTATTCTGACAGCATTTGGTTTTTTAAATTGAATAAATATCGACAATATATCTCTTTTTTCAGTGTGGGCACTAGCAAAATAAGTTATAATCTAATCCTACTTACATATGTGAATATTTTGTTTTACTTTTTATACAGTTATATAAAAGATATCCACTACATTTTTAAAATATACATAATCTAGGACATATAGCATAAGCACTTAAGAAACTTCTCTCACTTTCATTTGTCTTTTCACCTGGTGCAATATGTGTGTGTATGTGCATGTGTGTGTACACACACAAGCAGGTGTGGAACACCTTACTAACCACATTTAATGAAGGGAAGGCTAATCTGACTTAGTGAAGAATACTGAAAGCTGACTATAATTTTCAAAGAAATTAATTTATACTAAAATCTCCTGAGGAAGATAGTTATAGAGAACAAACGGGAAGATAGCCAGTTCATTTGTTCCTATGGATCAGCGGTTTTGAAACTTGAACGTACATCAGAATTATTTGGGGCAGCTAAGTAATATTCAGATTGTGTAGTCTATGGCCATACCACACCGAATGTTGCCTGATCTCATGTGATCTCAAAAGCTAAGCAGAGGCGGGCCTGGTTAGTACTTGGATGAGAGAAATGCTAATGTAGTGAGTCTGAGGTAGGACGCAAGGATCTGCATTTAATAAGATCCCCTAAATAGATGCTATAGATACTCTAAAATTTGAGTGAAACAGGCAAAGATCTACGTGCCAGCATCACCTAGTTTCTTTCACTCTTTGGAATTCTGGTTACTCGACTGTGTTTTTGGCACATGTCCCTGGCCCAGCTCTTAGAACAGTACGTGATACGTAGTAAGTGCAAAGTAAATGTTGGTTGTTGTTAGCAATAATAATATAATTGTCATCGTTGCTAAGAAAAAGACTATTCATATTTTGACTCTGCAGTTCACTAGATTTGTGACCTTTGGACAAGTTGATTAAGCTTACTCACTTTTTTCACTTGTAAAAGCAACTTGCCCAGTACCTGGTATGTAGTGGGTACTGACTTTGTATTAGCTTCATTTCTGTCTTCCCTTTATAGAATAATTGAGGAGTAGTATGAAAGTGAAAACACATGGATATACTTAAAACACACAGACCTGAATTCAAATCTCATATCTGAATGACTTTGGGAAAGTTAATTATACCTCTTTCACCTCAACATTTCACCTTTAAAATAAGAGTAATACTTATGCTGCAGGGTGATTGTGAGAATTTAGGATTAACACTCAGCATAATTTCTGATGCATATGTAATAGCTGCTATTGTAATTTTAATACCTAGGCAGAGATAAATTATACTTTTTCAACTCTCCTCTTTTACAAAGTTAGTATGATAATCTCTCTGAGATGGTTAGGACTGTGATCATGGACTGTGAGGTCATATATCACTATTAAGGTGGGTTTTAGAGTCACAGGGACCTGTGTTGAAATCCCTGCTCCACAACTTTGCAATCTAGGGCAAATTTTCTAGTTGTTTTGTTTTGTTTCTTTGGTTTCCTCATCTGTGAAGTAGGGATAATCTTACCCTATGCACAGGGACATTGCAAGGATTTAAAGATGTCACATGCATGAAGTACTTAGTGAAGCGCCTGGCATGTGTGAATTACTCAGTAAGTGAGCCCTTGAGTATCAATTTACTTGTTTTTATTTCCTGGAACTGTTTTCATTAATGTACCCTGTTAATAAACCAAGATGAAGAGTCTGAATCCCATGTAGGCCTGTAAGAGTTCTTATTTCAGGGCAGGTCTAAGGTAGGACACAGGCATGTAGACTCTTGCTATGCCCAAACTCCTCTCTAGTAAGCGGTTGGACCAAAGAAGGGACTAGATTAAGTAGGATGGAGGCTTCCCCACTACCAAGAAAACATTTCATGGCTGCCTCACTTTTTACAAAGTGTTATCTTTGTGTTCAGAAAATAGCAGTCAATGTGTATAGAGTTTGAGTGTAATACATTAACTGTAGCGAGAACGATTTTATTAACTAATTTTTTTCATAATTTCTCTCTATATATTTTTAGCAATAAAAGTTCGTTCCCTGACAGGTGTGGTTGATAGAAAGTTGCCTTTTTGCATATGGAATGAATTTAGTGTTTTGGTCATTCTGAATTCCCTGTGAGTTGCATTAATAGAAGCTATTTTAAATTATTTTAATCAGGCAAATATGGAAACTTGGGACAATTTTGGAAGTAAAACCATTGTAAATGTAGGAGCCATAAAGATTTGATTGATATGAATTGTGGCCACGAGTTTATATGTCTTCACTAAGACAAAACAATTCTTTTTTTTTTTTTTTTTTTGAGATGGAGTCTCGCTCTGTCGCCCAGGCTGGAGTGCAGTGGTGCAATCTCAGCTCACTGCAAGCTCTGCCTCCTGGGTTCACGCCATTCTCCTGCCTCAGCCTCCAACGTAGCTGGAACTACAGGTGCCCGCCACCATGCCCTACTAATTTTTTTTGTATTTTTAGTAGAGACGTGGTTTCACCATGTTAGCCAGGATGGTCTCAATCTCCTGACCTTGTGATCCACCCCCCTCGGCCTCCCAAAGTGCTGGGATTACAGGCATGAGCCACCGCGCCCAGCCAACAATTCTTTTTTTCTAGAATATATTTTAAACATTCTTGCACAATAACAAACCTTTAACATTTAGGATCACATGCTGTTTTAATTTAAAAGTCCATACAGAGGCTGGGTGAGGTGGCTAACACCTGTAATCCCAGCATTTTGGGAGGATGAGGCAGGAGAATCATTTGAGGTTAGGAGATTGAAACTAGGCTGGACAACATAGTGAGACCCCAGTCTCTACATAAAAGTTAAAAATTGGCCAGGCATGGTGGCACTGCCTGTGGTCCTAGCTACTTGGAAGGCAGAGGTAGCAGGATCCCCTTAGTCTGGGAGATTGAGACTGCAATGTCCCGTGGTCGTGCCACTGCACTCCAGGTTGGGCAACAGAGTGAGACCTTGTCTCAAGGAAAAAAAAAAGTCCATATAGAGTATATTTTTAGAATAAAGCTTTAATTCTTATTCTTAATACCTCATACTATATAGCACTTTTTAACATTCCCATTGCCCCTGAAGATTAAAGAACTTGAGAAATTTCGCAGTCAGCTAAAATGTAGCCTTAAAGACTCATAATATGGAAATACAGAAAACTCAAGCTTGTTTTCACAGCAGGCAAGACTTCAGAGCCATGGCCTTATTTAATTATAGTTTTTGAATAAGAGCATTGCTTACTTGATATTTGTTAAAGAGCTTTACCAGTAGGCTCCAAATACTTGATTTACTAGCAGAAGAATAATAAATGTATGGGCTGCATGGAGGAAATACGTAACGTTATTTGGTCTGCAGTCACACAAGGTTAAAACAGTTTATTTCCTATACATTTAGTTTGTGGTTTGGAATTTTAACTTCTCATTGCATTTTATCTTAGCTGCTTTGTACCTAACATTTTTAAATACAGTCAAACTAAGGATTAAAGGTGCTGTAAACAACATGACATTTTAATTCACAAATTTGTAGTATATAGTTCAACTTCAGAATTTTATGACATTTGATGTGTTCTCCTCTTCTTTGTCATTGCTTAAGCCTATTTGTAAAGCAGAATTATGATGATATGGAACTCAAAATCCAGAGGCCTTTTAAAGTGAATGTTGGAAATGACATAGGACTTCTGTAGGACAGAAATCTAGGATGTCAGATGATTCATGCTAGCTGTACACAGAGAGAATGATAATGATTTCCCATTGGCAAATGTGTTCTCCAGTGGCGTCGGTGCATGGGTTTGCATTTATATAGTTTTCCTAAAATGCCGAGCGGCATATTTATAAAATGGTTTGCTCAGTAATTTGGGGAATGGTCTTGATCTCTACTCATGGAACAGAATGAAGGTGAGGAGGAGCCCACAGGGAATCAGATTCCTGGCTTTCATTCATCAAGCATTTACTGAGTGCCTACTACATATCCTGAATGTGAAATAAGACACTGCCCCTGCATGAGTTCCTGGTACTTCCAAGCAGCTCACTTGATGCTACTTTGGCCTTAAATCTCTTATGCTCTTTCCAGTGGGTAAGATACTTTAGGTTGGTTGCTATTTAATAATGAATGTGGAAAAGAGCAGTAAACCCATTCTTCTTACTACAATTGGAATTATCACCAGTTCTGAATTGTTTGACTTTCAAATTTCAAGGGATCTTGGCATGTCTTTATTTTCCTAATCTGAGTTTCATATTAAGATATGATAAGGAGTCATTAATTCAGAGTTAATTTTTAGAATTTATAACTTAAACCCATTGTCATCATTATTGAAAAAAGGATTTGAGAGCAAATAGTACTAATAAAAGGGGAGATGCCATATGTAATGTGTATAGGTAAAATGATAAACTGTCATGTTACAATATTTTAATACATATATTTAATAATTAAAGTATTTTAATACACAAATAAGCTGTGAGTTGCTGCCTTTGCCACTATTAGTGATATGACTTTAAGCTTTCTGAGTTTTATATTCTGCTCCTATAGAATAAATAAATTGACCTGGGTGGTTTCTTAAAGTCTATCTAAACTCTAATAAACCTTGATAATTCTGAAGTCAACAAGATAGAATCAGCAGAATTACTGTCCCCCATAATACTTCTTTAAACATTTGAGAAAGCATTATTATGAGATAATAATTATTTGTAATAATAATTATTTGATATAATATTGGTATGATTATTATTGATATATAATAATTATATAATTGATATACAATAATTATATAATTATGTTATAATTATTATTTATAATAATATTGTTAAAGAAAATTGTATGTTTTAAAGACTATCAATTAACTTTTGACTTGTCAGAATAACTTACTTCCAGAGTTCCAAATTAATATAGTTTTATGATTGAATTATACTAAGACTCAGAAAAGGAATCTGGTTTAGGCACTAAAAATATATTAGACAATAACAGTGATAAAAGCTAGGCAGGCTGGTCATGGTGTCTCATCCCTGTAATCCCAGCACTTTGGGAGGCCAAGATGGGAGGATTGCTTAAGGTCAGGAGTTTAAGACCAGCCCAGGCAACATAGTGAGAGACCCTGTCTCTACCAAAAAAAAAAAAAAAAAAATTAGTTGGTTGAGACTCTGTCTTTAAAAAAAGAAAAAATGTCTAGACCAACTCATTGTACAGTAGATGAGTTTTTGGGGTAGACTATTAGGAGGAAAGCTTTCCTTGAAAAGATACTTGTTGCCCCGAGTAGACGTTCCTCAAAAGGAGATACACACATGACCAATAGGAATATGAAAAAATGCTCAGTATCACTAAATAGCAGGGAAATGTGACATGGCTGTTAGAATGGCTATTATCAAAAAGACAAAAGATAACAAGTGTTGACAAGGATGTGGAGAAAAGGGAACCCTTGTACTCTGTTGCTGGGAACGTAAATTAGTAAAGTCATTATGGAAAGCACTGTGGGGGTTCCTCAAAATGTTAAACATAGTACTACCATATGATCCAGGAACCCCATTCCGGGGTATGTACCCAAAGGAGATGAAATCATTATGTCAAAGAGACATCTGCACTCCCATGTATATTGCAGTATTATTCATAACAGTCAAGGTACAGAATCAACCTAAGTGTGCACCAGTGGATAAATGGATAAAGAAAATGTGGCACATATACACAATGGGACACAATTCAACCTTTAAAAAGAGGGAAATCATGTCATTTGCAATAACAGATGAACCTGGAGGATGTTAGGTTTAATGAAATAACCCAGGCACAGAAAGACAAACCCTGCATAATCTAAAAAAGTCTGACTCAGGGAAGCAGAAAATAGAATGATGGTTACCTAAGACTGAGGAGGTAGGGGGACTGGGGATATATTAGTAAAAAAATACAGTATTTCAGTTAGGAGGAATAAGTTCGAGAGATTTATGATACAACATGGTGACTGTAGTTGATGATGATGTATACTTGAAAATTGCTAAGAATGAATTTTAAGTGTTCTCACCACAAAAAATGATACATATGTGACATGATACATGTTAGTCTGACTTATTCATTCCACAGTATATACATGTATCAAAACATTATGTTGTGGCCGGGCGCGGTGGCTCAAGCCTGTAATCCCAGCACTTTGGGAGGCCGAGACGGGTGGATCACGAGGTCAGGAGATCGAGACCATCCTGGCTAACACGGTGAAACCCAGTCTCTACTAAAAAATACAAAGAAACTAGCCGGGCGAAGTGGCGGGCGCCTGTAGTCCCAGCTACTCAGGAGGCTGAGGCAGGAGAATGGTGTGAACTCGGGAGGCGGAGCTTGCAGTGAGCTGAGATCTGGCCACTGCACTCCAGCCTGGGCGACAGAGCGAGACTCCGTCTCAAAAAAAAAAAAAAAAAATTATGTTGTGTACTATAAATATATACAGTTTTATTAGTCAAAAACACAAATGAATTAACTTTTTTTTAAAAAGATACTTGCCAAATAAATATTTTTGGTAATGTGAGTAGGCTATGCTGCTTACTTTCTGAAACTCGTTTATCATTTATCATGCACCATGGTTTCAGAGCTTTGTCCATGTATGGTAAGATCTGTGAGTCTTGTATTTTATTACCATGTTGTAAAAACTGGTACTGTGATCATCATTACTGCAACCCAACCCCAGGTGAAAGTGATTTGGATAAAGCAGCAGTTGTTTTCTACTGTCAGCTCGTCCTTTCAAGGAGTATATTTACGATGAGGAGTATATTTACGATGCGTTAAATTGCCTGATTGTGGTTCCCTGGGTGGACTTAGTTGAATTGTTATTTCACGTCATGCCTTTTCCCCCTGCAGGTTAAGATTCTGTGTCACCAGTTGCTGGTCCAGGTTTGTGACCTGCTTCGGCTAAAGGACTGCCACCTCTTTGGACTTAGTGTTATACAAAGTAAGTCTTAGATGGATTTAGCCAACTATCCCTGAGGAAATGACATCTTATAGCTGTAACTTAAATTGGGCATATTGTTATAAAACTGTGGTTGTCAAAATACCCATGGGCTGATCTTCATTTTTAGTGTAGATGTAGTCTTTATGTTTTTAATCTCAATTTCTGTGTATTTTTTTTTTTTTACAATATTTAGGATTTTAGGCATGTATTTGTTACAGTCTGAACTTAAAAATTGATTCCTCTTTAAGAATCTCGATTCCTTCTATGTGTTTGCTCTTCCATGTTTTAATGAAGCAAGCTCGATTTTTGTTTCCTTGCATTCAGGGAGTAGCTGGAACTCTTAGGAAAGTAATTTAATTTGTTTTATAATTTTTGACTTTAAACTGACTTCTCTTTTCATTTTCTCTTGCTATTAACTATATAGTATCACAAAGTAATTATTAATTTAATCTTATTTTGTATTTTTCTCTCTTACCCCTTCTCTTTTTTCCAGTCAGACTATATGACTCGGAAATATCGGGTCAGTTTCTTCTATATTCTTTATGAGGAGAAGATTTTTAAGTAAAGGACTTCATATAAGCTTTCTTCTCTCATAATACCTTAGAGTTAAATTTCTGGGACTTCTCTAAAGCCATTTATTATAAGCTTTCTTCCTTCAAATGATATTTTTAAATTTCTCTAGTTTAGTCTTCTATGTATCTTTGCTCATTTTGTCAAGAAGAATTTTTTTTGGTGCGGTGTATTTAATTCTATCTTATACTTGAATATGGTAAATTTAAAGGCTTAAGATGTCTTGGAAATCTGGTCAATACAATAACATGCTTATACCTGCCAAGTTGGAAAGTATATCAGTATAAAGTTGGTCAGCTGATAAACAAGGCCCCTTTCCCCGAAAATGTAAACTGTTTTCAGTTGCCTTTTTAGGAGAGGCTAAAGAGCATGGAGCAGGCAACACATCAGGACATTGTGAATCAGCCCTTTGCTCTTCAGTTTCTTCCTGTGGTAGTTAAAACAATAAAACACAGTTGCCAAGCTCCATCCTTCCGTTAGTGCATACTTCAGTCATTCTTTCAGGGAAGAGTCTGAGAGCCATAAGAGGCTCTAGAGATTCTAAGTAACTTTTAGTATTCCATGCTCAAGGTTAATTCTTCTTACTACAACTACTGCTAAATCCTTGTTGTTCAACAAATCAGTCCAATAAAACCAGTTTATAGCTTCCTTAGGTTTCAAACTAATTTTTAAGATGTCCTTTTTAAAAAAGAGATAATAGTATGGTGAAAGAACATTGGAACAGGAATCAGTTGACCTGGTTCTAATTCCAGTTCTACCACTAACTAGCAGTGTGGCTTTGGACATGCCACTTGACTTCCCTCAATGTCAGTTTTTTCATGTCAAATGGAAATTACTACTCCACCGGCTTTGCAGGATTAATGTGTGTTGAGAATTCTTAAGGTATAAATCTCTGGTCAAACTGTAGGTGGCAGAGGTATAGTGGCAGTTTAGAAATATATGTATGTACTATTATGGTGAACAGTTTTAATTCTATTCATTATGTTGCTTCTTTAGATGGGAACTCAAGCCAAACACAAATCAGTTTCGACAGGAAGATTGTCTGGTCTTGTCTATTTCATGTTTAATCAGTGATATGAGATGGGAGATAGTGTTAGTTGACCTAATTAACTGGATTTAAGTAGCTATTCCTTTTTTTGTCTCTGGAATCTCTTTCCTAACCCTTTCATTAAAATTGGTTAACTTAATGTCATTTATAACTGAGTAACTTTACCCTTCCTATTTTCTTCTGGCATGTTTCCAGTCAAATCCCAGTATTCAGCTTGGAGTCAAAGTGTAGCAAAGTGTGCACATCTTTGGAGTAGTCAAAGAGACACACTTCCAGAACAGGTACATTTTTATGCAGAGCTTTCCGTGAAGATGTCTCCTTAGTGACAGAATAAAAGGAATCTAGAAAAGACTTAAAACTTTGTACAATATAGGAATGCCAAAGACTTCTTTTGTGAAATATCTTTCTCTTTTAAAAGATTATCTTTGGGACATATGAAAATGTTTGTTTTCTACCAGCTTCTTTTCACGTGTTTAGATCACTTTAACATAGGTTTTAGCAGTCTTATTTTCTGTTCACCTTATGAGCATCATCCGCTGGAAGGGATATTTTGGCATTCATACTTGTTTTTCATAAAATTTTTCTTCTCTTTTCCATGCAACTGATCCCAAAGGCAGTGTGAGTAAGGGCTTATCATTTTGTAATGCTGTGTTTTGCTGTGTGTGGAACACAGACAAGAAATAGTCTTAAAGAGTAGTCTTCACAAAATGTGGGTCAGACTTCTCACTTGAAAATGAACTGATATCATCAGTGTTTTCTAATTTCTTACATGGCAATTAAGACGGTGTTTCTGCCATGCTTTATTATTTTGTACCTATGAGAGCAGTCTTCTTTGAGCTGAACGAAAGCATGTTTTCTTAAGACTAACACCCACAGTGATAGAAGTTAGATTATAAGTCATAATGACCCTAGAAACCAAGTAAAAGCAGAATTTGGCAACTAAGATTTCTTCTAAATATTATATACTTTAATAGTATGTGTTCTGTATTGCAAAAGCAAAATAATTCACAAGTATCTCATTAATGTCTAGTTCACAGGACCTTTTATCTCTTTGGGTTTTCTAATATGTGAATTCAGACTACATTCACACATCTTGAGGCTTTAAAAGAAACTTGTTTCTTTCTATATTTTTTTCTTTTAAAAATCTTTAGCATCTGGTCTTTTTTTTTTTTTTTTTTTTGATGTACAGATAATGAACATGTGTATATGGAGATGTCACAAAAGCTTTACAAATATTGTCCAAAAGAATGGAAGAAAGAGGCCAGCAAGGTACGACAATACGAAGTCACTTGGGTGAGATTACATTTATAAGCAAAATTATTTTGATTTTTTAAAAAAATGTTTATTTTAGCTGTTGTACATTAGAAGAAAACTGTAAGCAATACTTTATATAGTAGAAAATGGGAAAAGAAAATTATAAGTTCTAAAGTGTCACATTAATCAAGTATTAATAGCTTATAGCAAATAATAAATAGAATCTGGATTATCTATTAAATAATGTTGGATAATAACTTTAATAATCTTGGAATAATGCTTTGAAATGAAAAGTATGGCAAAATTATTTGCTCTTCTCTTATGGCTATGCTAGGTGTCAAAATTGCTGTTCTAGAAGTTATTACTAATTTTTAAATCTACTTTTACTGTACTTGCATTTAATGCTTTGTCTATTCATTATGCTGGTGCTTTATTTCACAAACATTAATTTCCTTTACATGAGAGAAATTAATAGAGAATTCACTTCGTGTTTCCAGAACCTCCCTAGTAAGTCAGGAATAGTAATCCTAGGTCCTCTAATTTGTATTTAAGAAGTCTTGGAATAAACTAGAAGGCTACTTCAAAGCCAGCTACAAAGTAAAGAACATGAATGTCTAAATAAACAAACAGCATATTAGAATTTGCTATGTGGAATGTCAGAGGAACAAGAGAACATTTGTAATAAGGAGCAAATGGTCACCACAGGGAACAGAGCTGAGCGAGGAGCTGGATCTCAGCTAGAAATTTCCACTGGCATTTATTTTTATCTTCCCTTATGTTGTCATTGGCATTACAGTGAATGAAAATCAGATAGAGCGTGCCCTGTTTTGCTTCATAACTTCCTAATTTTATATGAACCTGGTATCTATATAGGATGACTGTCTACCTACTACAAGTCCCCACTCATTATAAGTAAATAAAACCTATCAGTGATTAAAAAGTATCTTGCAAATAATAATTGTATTTTGGTTGCTTTTGAAACCCATTTTCAAAGTAACTAGAAATAGCTTGATTTTTGTGTGTGCTTTTGTTTTTAGGGTATCGACCAATTCGGGCCTCCTATGATCATCCACTTCCGTGTGCAGTACTATGTGGAAAATGGCAGATTGATCAGGTAAGAGGACGGGGAGAGATTTCCCACCTTCCCTCCCCAACCCCCCGCCGTATCACTTTTTCTAACATACCAAATAAGTTACTTGTGTTTATTCTTTGTCTACACCTGTTAGGATATAAACTCTGTAGGAGCAGCAATTTCTTTCTTTTTAATCTTTTTGTACACTGGTATATTCTCAGTCCCTAAAAGAGAGATACAATAGGCATTCAGTAAATACTTTTAAATGAATGAATGTTAGACTATTGATGAAAATATTAACAGTGTCATTGGCCCACATTTTCTCCACTCCACGTTTTCATAAACAGATCAGTCTCCAAAAATATGCTTATTTCAAGAAGAAACTAGCACTTTGGTGAAGAGTGAGGAGATTGATTAAAAGATTATGTTCTTTTTCAGTGGTAAGGTGGGAGTGGGTCAGAAGCAGGAACTCTCCTATAAAAGTGGATGGGTGTTTATATATGCTGTTTTCTTTTCATGTGTGGGGTCTTGCTTATATTCTTGGCAGTAGCTTTAAACCAAGATTAAGCCCAGTGAAGCTATCCTATCAGAATCTTAGGTGCAGTTTGACAAGGGCAGGTAATTGATTCTTTTTCTGGAGGTGTGTGCATGAACAGTAGTAGGCTCAGGATAAATTCAGAATTCACCATTTCTGAAGCTCAGTCTGTATAGGAGGATTTAGTGCTAGAAACTTTCAGAGGTGATTTCTTGGCCAATAGAAAATACTAGAAATATGAACTCTGTTTTGCTTATATATTTTTAAACTTTGAGAAGCTCCATGTGAAAGAAAACAAAATACATTTGGCTAGTGAGTTATATGTAAAATTAGCTCTTGATATTTTTATCAATGCCAGATGCAAATTAAAAAGTAAAAAAATTAGCCCATAAGGATTTTTTTTAAAAGACTAAGATACTTTATTAGTTATGTTCTCAGTTTACATACAATTTTTATTTATTTTACCTGGTAAGTGTGGCATGACCTGGAAAGAAGGAATATATATATTTAACAAATAGTTAACCCCCTGGGGCTAAGTTTTGATGTATCCGTATACTTCTGCCCCTTTTTCCCAGGCATGAACCAGTCCGGACCATCTGTGGTTGGCATTATAAAAAGAAGTGCTGTGAAAAGTACTCTGTCCTAAGGGGGGAAAAATTACATAAATGCTTTATTTTTAAGCTCTTTCTACTTAAACATGGTCTTAGTTTAAATAAACCCATATGTGTTTTCTACTAATGATATCAGCTATGAATCTCAGGTAAACATTTAACCTGAAATAATGTAGAGGCAAATGAGCTCATTAAAATATGTACACACACGTTTTTACTTTGATCACAAAAGCATCCTATTTGCTAGTAAATATTTTTTGGAGCTTTTACCATGTTTTCCCCAGTCAACATTTCTTAACGTATTTAATGGTGACTGTATTTATTTCTGATCTCACCAAATTGTAATGAGTGTGCCCTGTTAGTATTTCCTTTTGTGGGGAGTATTATAATGGTCATGACATGTGCCTATAAAAACGTAATGCCAATAACGTAACTTTCACTTAATAAAAAAACCTCAAAAAGAAGATTTAAGGAAAGCATTCATTTCCTCTTGGAGAAGCTTTAAAAAAGGAAAAGAACACCTTTGTTAAGCAAATTTTTTTCCAGAAGAGTATATATGCAAATACTTATAAAGGGCCTTAAAGTATTTGTAGTGTGTTCAGTTAAAAAATAATAAAAAGAACAGCAAAACACTGAAGCAGGATTGCTCCTCAGATTTTTCCTTATTTATGTCACGTGTGCAGCATCATTGTAGCAAAATCAGTACAGATAACACATATCTAGCTTCTATTCTAACACTTGCTCGGTGAAATAGTTACCATTTTAGAGTAGAATGATTCAGAACTTTTTCTTCTCTGAACGAATCAAATGCTGTAAGCCTTAGGAAATGTTATTTTTGTTGTCTGGATAGTGTGACTTGGGGTTCTGACCCCCTGCAACCTCAGTGAGGCAGCTATCAGATGTTAGCTACAACCGCTCCCTTTTCAATGAGGTGGGAGGGAGGAGCAGGAACAGAAGGGCTCCTGTCACCAGATGGAGAGCAGGATTTGGGTTTTGTTTACATGTCATTGGATTGTTCCATGAAAATGTGAGTTCTGTTTTCTCTTATTTTCCTAGTGACAGAGCAGCAAGATACTATTATTACTGGCACCTGAGAAAACAAGTTCTTCATTCTCAGTGTGTGCTCCGAGAAGAGGCCTACTTCCTGCTGGCAGCCTTTGCCCTGCAGGCTGATCTTGGGAACTTCAAAAGGAATAAGCACTATGGAAAATACTTCGAGCCAGAGGCTTACTTCCCATCTTGGGTAAGCACTGTTTTCAAATTTGAAAGAGTGTTTTCCTTCGGCATTTCTAGTTCGTAGTGTTGCTACTCATACTCTTTAAGAAATGGGAACACAGATGTTCTGTGGCTAAATTCTTCGTGTTGCCCAGATATTTAACACTTAAAAACGTGGCGCACATCATGTCTTCATGTACTCAGTCTTTTTGTGGTGAATGGGGAAGAGGATTGCCATCCATCCTGATAATACGGTGGAGCTTGGAATTTGCCAGCCTCCTTTTGGCATTGACATGTCCTTGACCTTCTTGCCTACTCTTACTGAGGCAGAATTTTCTCCCTTTGAAGGCAGAAAAACATAACTCTTTAAAAAGTAAGATTATCCCTCACTTTCCTTTGCTGAGAGAACAAGTATGTCAACTTCCGGCTCCGGCCTTCATGTCCTCCACTCTTGGGAGAGCAACTAACCCCTTCTTTCAGCAAGAAAATGTGGGTTATTCCAACGTGAACTGTCTCAGCTGCCCTTTGTCTACTCTACCCTGTCTGTTTCTCTCCCCATCCTTCCTCCAGGTCTATGCTATATTTTCTCTCTCTTCTGTATCATTAGCCCCTCCCCAAACTAACTCTTCTTCAGTGAGGACATACAAAACATGTTTGGTTCTCACTCACCCATCCTCGAGAAAGAAAGGCGGAGGGAAAGAAGAGCTACTACTCTTGCCTTGCCTTCTCAGTAAAGCGTCTTGAAAAGGTATTGTGTATTTGATTTTTTCAGCTTCTTTGCTTCCCACAAGTGTTCCTCAAGCCATTTCCATCTGCCTTCTTTCCCCATCAGTCCACTCATGGTGTTGCCCGTTAGTTTGTTTTATATCAATATAGTAATGAAGTAAAAAATTAAATGTATACTACTTTTGCTTTATATTGACACCAGTTGCTTTATATTGACATATCCAGTAGACTCTTTTCACTAAATTTTGCTGCTGTACCTGACACTTAACCACTCGCATCTTGGGAGATCTCATCCAGATTAATGCTTTTAACGATCACCTACGTGAAGGCAAGTCCCAAATCTGTTTCTCTTCGCTTTATCCATAAGGTAGCTGTTTACCCATAGGCCCTTCAAACTCAAGATGTCTTAAATCAGATTCATCTTCTTGCCACCTCAGTTCTACGTATTCCTACCTCTGAGTACATGAGAGTCATACGGAACTCTGCGTTATCACCATTCCTTCTCCCTGTCCTGTCCCATCAACTGAAACACCCTGTAATGTATGTGCTTGAGTACCAATCACCCAGCTTAAGAAATGAAATTCTCTTCTATTTTTGTTGCCATTAGCCTTCCTAAATGTCCATTGCCTCCTCTTCCTGTCTTAGTTCCTACTGTTTCTAGGTTCCTGTTCTCAGCAGTACTGTTGCAGAAGCTTGTCCCTGCTTTGGTCTTTACTCCACAGCTTGCAGATGAGATGATTTTGCTTCTGACTTAGACTTTCAGGGCCTCCTCCGTCACCTGTGGCGTGAAGCTCAGGCTCCCATGCATAACCTAGAAACTCTCCAGATTATAGTCCCTGCCAACCATTCCAGCTTCCTTTCTGGTTGTCCTGCATCTTGAACTTTAGGCTGTGGCAACATCCAGCCATTGGTACGTCTCCGTACTTACTGTGGTGTTTCATGCTTCGGGTCTGTCTTCTTGCAGTTCCTTTAGCCGGTGAAGCCCCTGTCTGTTTCACCTCGCTAACTCCTACTTATCCTCCGAGACTCTGCTCCTTCTGGGCAGACCATGTGGGTGCCCAGTGCTCAAGAAGAACCTGGGTATAGTGTTTTACATCTTATTTTAAAATGATTTATTTCTTGCTCCCAATAAACTGTTTCTTAGTGTGTTCTGAAAGATGGGCATAACCTTAACCTTTTCAATTTCATCAGCTCTTCATATTGAGGTACTCAGTAATTTTTTGTTGTGTGACTTACAGTCCTTTATTTGTTGGAGAGAAATCACAATGTCTGTCAAACTATTGCTGTCTGTAGCATGTTTGCATTCTCTGGTTGTCATCAGGTGCTCATTGAATATTGATTACTGAAATCCAGTTAGTATGCCAGGGCAACCAGTGTGCTAAGATACCAGTTTCCCCCACCCTTGGGATCGCCAAAACCATCTACTTTAGTGCCCTTACAAATACTATTTTCAGTGTGCTTTTGACCTGAGAAAAAGGTCAACAAATAACTGATTTAACTGATTACCATGTGAAAAGAACCTGGAAAGAAGAATCTGTAACTTGAGTTCTTAGCAGAACTTGACAACTGACTATTAATTCATCATATTTAATTCTTTGTAAAATATTCAATAGGAAGAAACAAAATATCAATATAAAGACATTTTAAAACCAAAAATTCTGTAATTTTAAAATTTTGATTATTTTGAGCATGATTCTTCTGCTCACATTGCATAAGTCCTTCCATCTATTGTATTCCTTATGGAATCAGCTAAGACTTTAATCAACACCTTTCTCTTAGCCTGCAGCTGCTGGATAGTATATATTTGACATCTGAAAGCCCAGAGTACTGTCTGATGAAAATCTAAGTCACAGTGAATCACAATGAATGTTTGAATGAAACGGTTTTCTCATAAATATTCCAACAGTGTTCATATCAGCCTCTTATGCAGGAACCAAAATTAGAGAATTTCTCCCAGTCCCCTGCCTTCTTTTGATTAGCATTTAGAACCTCCCACTCTGTGGCTGTAGTTTTCTTAAGAGTTCGGTAGGATCCAGAACCTGAAGATGTGCCTACTATAGATGTATTTCATGATACCAAGTATAAACTTGCAAGTATAAACAATTACGTGTACAAAATTATGAAAGTTTGTATAATTTTTTTTCTTGGTGACTTTAAAGCAAAGATAACTTATTTTTCCTATTTGTTGTGATTTTTCTTCTTAGGTATTCAGCAGTACAATTAAATTGACTCTATAGCTTCTAGTATTAGCTGATTCAGCCCAGCAACATAACAGATGGTGAAAACAGAATGAAAGTGGGAATTTTCTAATGGAAACCAACCAGTTTACATGGCTATTTTAGATTCTCATTCTTTCATCATTTTGGGGGTGGGGATAGAGCTTACATCTCTCCAACAAATGTTGCATTGCACACCCCTTGTATCCCAACAGGTTGTTTCCAAGAGGGGGAAAGACTACATCCTGAAGCACATTCCAAACATGCACAAAGATCAGTTTGCACTGACGGCTTCCGAAGCTCATCTTAAATATATCAAAGAGGCCGTCCGACTGGATGACGTCGCTGTTCATTACTACAGATTGTATAAGGTACGAAACGGCAACTAAGTCTTCAGCTTCTGAGAAAAAAAAAACATCATCTCCATAGGATTGAGAAGGAAAACCTTAGGATTTCATTTCCATTAAAAATTATTTCATTTTTTACACACTTCTAAAAGAGTTTCATTGAACTGCTTTTTGTTATTGCAGGTCAGTCTTGGAGGCCATGGTGGTTTTCCTCTGGCCTGGAAGCAGGATGGAATATTTTTTAATGGTTCTAATAGTGAGATGACAATTGGCTATAAAATGTTAATCTCACTTTTTCAGTGATTATGGCATTGTTCTTTCTCTCTTCCCCAAATCTGCTTTTCTGCTTTGGGGAATAGCATTTGCAACTTATTTGATAAATAATTTTTAATATTCCTCAAAGTGAAGCTATACCTGCATCGTATCCGTCAATTACAAGAACATTACCACAACAGGTAATGTTTATGGAGTCCTGTGTTTACTGGGCACACTTTATATTTTTTTAATCCTCATAACTTTACATGAAAGGTACTTTAATCTTTATTTTACAGACCGGGAAACTGAGGCCTAACGAGATTAAATGAATCACCTAAGATCACAAAACTAAATGGCAAAGCCAAGATTTAGTCAAGGCCTTCTTGATAACACAGGCTGTGTGCTTAAGGAACTGTATTACACATGTTCCTCACTCTTGGAAGTTACTCTCCTTTGTGTCCCGTGTATCTCTAGCCTCGTTTTTCCATTCTGGGGCAGAGGTCACACACCCAAATGACAACTGGGGCCATGCTCTGCAGGGAATCACTCACAGTACTCTATATCATCTTGTCTTCTCTTCCCCTCCTCCTCCTAACCCCTTTCACTATTCCCTAAGTGCCACTTTGCTGGCAAGAACTCCTGAATACCCATTTAAGTATTCAAACGTACATTCTCAAACCAAATGGATGAAGTGGTTAAGAGCACTGTCAGTTGAGCCTAACTGCCTGGGATTGAATCTCAGTTTGACTTCTTACTGTGTGACCTCGGGCAAGTTGCTTACTTAACCTCTGTGTACTTCAGTTTCCCCATAGTTAAAGGGGACAGCAACATACTTGCCTTTTAGGATTGCTGGATACTAAATGAATTGTTGGATGAAAAACTACTTAAAACAGTGCCCAGCACATGTTAAGCATGATGTTAAGTTTGCCGTTGTTACCATTGCCATTGTTAGTGTTATGCTTGTTATCTCTACTATGCCTTTTGTGGCAGGATTAGCATAGCTAAACCATTGGAAACTGGACTTTAGTTTGGATGTATTGCTCAGTAATCTTCTTAGCTGGTTCAGAAAACTTAAGGGACCAACTGATGTTTTTTCTATCTCTCTTCTGTGCCTAAGAGATGCATTATTAATGCCCCATCATCCTTGAAAGGCATAATTGAGTTCCATAAGATCTCTTTGGCTAAATTCCTAAAGGACTGAGTTGTCATTTTGTTTTTAGCCTTAAGAGATTTCATTTGTGACACCTCAGTTGACACGAGAAGATGCAAATAAATGACAGTTTTGATAATTAGTTTATATTTTAAAATGTATTAGAAGTATGAATTGGAAAGAGTAAGAATGTGGCTTTGGAATCAGATGTCAATTAGAAACCCTATGTCAGTACTTGCTATAGCTGGCATCCTAGGCAACTATAATCCTGAGCTGTCTATTAAGTGGGGATGATACAATATGCTTCACAAGGTTGGGAGGCTTCGGTGAGATAATGAATCTGAAATAATGAGGTGGAATACCTGGCACATTAGTGAGTGCTCAATAACCATTAATTGCTTTTTGCCTTATTTGCTGGGGAAGCTTGCTATTTTAAAGAATCCTATTAAGAAATAAGAATCTTTTATTGAAGTAGATATCCTCAATTTATCTTCTGTGTAAAACTTAATTTTCAAGTTTACTTAAAGTATGGAGCTTCTAAATTGCATAGAAAATGACTCTTATCTGCTGAAAACAAGATTTTTAATAAAAAGGTAACAGAATGAAGTGGGGAAAAAGATATTGGCTGATGCACAGTTTTTATTCTTTAGAGCAATTCAGTGGCAGCCGTTAAATCTGCTTCATTTAGGGGCTGCTCATAAACTGGAAATAAGGTAGACAAAGGACAAGGGAACATTCTGGGGAAAAAAAAAAACCATTTTGTGTCCCTGTTCCACCAGTATATACCTTATACTTGAAAACCAGCATTTTTACGAGCATAGCCTTATTCCAGAAAGCAGTCAGTACAGCCTTGAAAGCGAAATTGACCAAAACTCATATAATGATGGATTAGTTTCTCCTCTTAAAGCTTATACTATATGTGTCTTTGTTGATGTAAAAATATACTAGTTGGAAAGAAACAGCCTAAATAGTAGAAATGGGCTGTGTCTTACAGTTATAATGCCAGTGAGGATACATTTTGTAAAAATATTTCATCCCATGTTCCTGGGGAAACTGGCACTAAGCTTAAAAAGATCTGCATATTCATTGTGTTTGTTGAGAAATCTCATAATGAGAATATTTACTTAGTAATTTCATTTCTCTTCTATTTTGAACTTTATACACTATATATACTTATTACAGTTGAACACTTAAAGGATGTGGCTGAATTTTAAAGTACATTTTTAATTGTGGAGTTTCTTTTTCCCTTATGCTTGTTGTAGTTTATTTTCTACAGTTTATGGTTTAGCTGGTAGACTGTGTATCATATTGGCGAGTGATCATTGAACTTCTTAAAAATAAGTATTTCCAAACTAACTGAATACAAAGCTTGTACAACTTTATTATCCTCATGAGAGAGCCTTAAATATTTGGTCACTTGCCCCTAATTTTGACTTAAGAGCTGGAAGATGTGCCCAGTTTTAAACACACACAGTCTTATGCATCTCAGAGTATAACTATTACATTAGATTTAAGATTCTAACATCTGAGAACAGAGTAATTATGAGATAGAAGATTAAAAAAATCAAATGATGCAAAAGCAGCAAAAATAGCCTTGTTTACTGGAGTTTTCAATAACAAGTGTTTAGAATATTGTCAGATACAAAAGTGTATGTAATATAGTAAAAACACTAAACCTTTGAAATCTCAGAAATTTAAAAAGTAGAATATACCATTCTTGATTTAATATGTGCCCATGGTTTTCTTAATTCTTGTAGGAAACTAGGTATGTGGAAAGCCTTGAGCAAAGTTATTTTAAGTTCAAAACTTTTCAGTCCTGAATTTCAATCCTGAAATGTTTCTTTGGTGCTAAATTGTCCACTGTAGAAAAAATATATAGAAACATTTAATTTTCTATAAAATTCTATTCCTACAGGATAAAAGGGAAATTGAAGCTTCACTGACTCTTGGATTGACCATGCGGGGAATACAGATTTTTCAGGTTAGTAAATGAGAATTAAGTGTCAAATGCTGTCGGCCATGTCTTATGTTTACAGCATGCCTCTGTGGTCCTGCCATAGCTTCAGTAGTTCATTTTGGGCCACTGGCTGGTCATTTCCTATTTGTCTAGCACAGATGTGGATGATGTAGGATGGATGAAGTGACTCAGCCCTATTGTTGACAGTAATAAGTCCTCTATAACAGAAAACAGTAAGCCAAAGATTAGCCCAGGTTCATCACTAACAGATCATTAATATCCAAACATTTCTGTTTGTCTTTGTTTCTAGATATTCTTTTATCCTTTGGAGCATTTGTAAGTGGAAAGAAAAGCAACATTTTGATACTGTACCTGACCAGACATTTTAATTTCCGTTACACTTTTGTGATAAAACTTACCCCTTAAATAAGTAGTAACTTTAGCAGGTGGGACAGTGTTATCCTGCAGCCATCAAAAAGGGAGACAGATACCTCTCTCTGCAAGACACAGGAAAGTAAAAGCATGTCTTATCTTTGGCGTAGGCAAAATATCCAATTATGAAAGTCTGAGCACCTTACTGCATCTCTTGAATGCCTGGGTCCTTTGGACTTTTTATTTAAATTTAGGCATACGCCAGAAGGGAAAAGATTGCCTTAAAAGGGTTAGTTAATACAGTCACACAGGAACCAAAAGCCACAGAATCGTTATCACGAAATCTCTTAATTACTGTCTGTGTTTCTCCAAAGAGATATGGGGGCTTTTTTCAGATTTTAATTACTGTGTTTTGGTTTTCAGGGAAAGAAGTTAGAGCCAGTTTACAGTATCATTTTTCCCATTATCCATATGCATATTCTTTTCACAGAATTTAGATGAAGAGAAACAATTACTTTATGATTTCCCCTGGACAAATGTTGGAAAATTGGTGTTTGTGGTAAGTTTAAAATAACTGGCTTAAAAGAAAAGTCCCATTAATTACTTATTTTTGTGGTTTTTAATTTTTTTGTTTTTAAACAATATTGTCTTAGGCACAAAAGCTGCAATTTTTAAGAAGTTGACACTGAAGATAATTGGCTTTCTTGTATTTTAATGCATGTGCTATATATTCCGTTGTCACGCATATCAGTGGTGAAATTAAAATCAAAGAATCTTATAGTGAATAATCTTATAGCAAAAGAAGTTAGTAATTTTAATTTGTGTTTGGTCCCTAGCACATGTCCCTAAGTTATTCTAGTTGCAGAAGATATTTCATGTAGAGGTTAGCCAGTTCTTTTGAAAGTTACCTCTTTTGAACAAAGAATAAAGAATTATATAAAAAGAGGTTTATATTAATATTTGACTATTTAAAACTCATTATTTTAAAGAGAGGTCTACAGTTCTTAACGGGAAAGATACTCTTACAATATTGAGAATGATACATTTTCTTTTGTTAGAGCAACGCCTTGATTTTTCCCAAATATTTCTCTCTTTGCCAGTTATATCTATTTTTTTGGTAGGTTTCAAAGAATTAGAAATGTGTATATTTGGTCATAAAAAGTCATAGTTCTGGCTGGGCACAGTGGCTCAATCCTGTAATCCCAGCACTTTGGGAGGTCAAGGTGAGCAGATCACCAGAGGTCAGGAGTTCGAGACCAGCTTGGCCAACATGGTGAAATCCTGTCTCTACTAAAAATACAAAAATTATTTGGGCATGGTGGTGGGCACTTGTAATCCCAGCTACCCGGGAGACTGAGGCATGAGAATCGCTCAAACCTGAGAGGCGAAGGTTGCAGTGAGCCGAGACCACACCATTGCACTCCAGCCTGGGCAACAAGAGCACAACTCCGTCTCAAAAAAAAAAAAAAAAAAAAAAATTCATAATTCTGCTTTGTTCAGAAATTACTGAAAAAAATACGTGAAGAAAGGAAGATAAGGGTTTGTAGACATGGGCTTCTCTCCTGTAAGAAAGATGGCCTATGTAAATAAAGGGCTATATTGCAAATAGAATGTGGGCATTGACTCCACACTGCCCTGTAAGTCAAAAGATTTGTTTCTGACTTCACATTACTTTAATTACTTGGGCACAATTCAATCTGATTTCACTTTACTTATACTTACACGGGGCCTAACCTGTCTCCTCCTAACTGGCTCTTTTTTGTTTCAAGCTAATTGTGAAAGGATCTGAGCTGTTTGAAAATGAGCGAATTAAGACCCACTTGCCCCTTTCATGTCCCAAATTAAGTTATAATAAAGTACATTTATGAAATTGAGGGTTTTTTAGGGTCTTGGACTTGGTGCTTACTGAATCTATTTGTGTATTGCCCTTATCCGAGGACCTTTTTTGCCTCATCCTCCTCCTCTGGGAGATTTTTGACTCAGGGGGTGTGGAGTAGAGATGAGGAATCTATTTTGACAAGTTTCTCAGATGATGCTTCGTGCAGCCAACTCAGCCCTGTCTAGCTGTATGACCTTGAGCAAGTTACATAAACTCTGTGCCTTGCTTTCATTCTAAAATGTGGATAATTAACTCTCTCCCTTGACTTGCTGTGAGGATCAAATGAGTGGATACATGCTTAGTGCTCAAAAAATGTCAGTTGTTACTATTTCAGTATTGGGATCCACTGGTAGTTCCTTTAAAATGAGGGAAAGCTGGCCGGGCGCGGTGGCTCACGCCTGTAATCCCAGCACTTTGGGAGGCCGAGGCGGGCGGATCACAAGGTCAGGAGATCGAGACCACGGTGAAACCCCGTCTCTACTAAAAATACAAAAAATTAGCCGGGCGCGGTTGTGGGCGCCTGTAGTCCCAGCTACTCGGGAGGCTGAGGCAGGAGAATGGCGTGAACCCGGGAGGCGGAGCTTGCAGTGAGCCGAGATCGCGCCACTGCACTCCAGCCTGGGCCACAGAGCGAGACTCTGTCTCAAAAAAAAAAAAAAAAAAAAAAAAATGAGGGAAAGCTCAGAGATTTAAAAAAAACAAAACACCTCCACCTTATCCCTATCTGGGCTACACAAGCCCATACTGCTCCGTACAGACTTTCAGTGTGTAGTTAGAATATGCTCCGTCCTTGCTTTACCTCCTCCCTCTGGCTGAGAATCATTATATCTGAATTACTCTTTTTTGTATTTCAGCTGCCCCATTCATTATTAGGAAAGTTGAAAGAGTTCATAATATCCCATAACTGTAAGAAACTTTGTCAAAGCCTTGCCCTCAACTTAGGACTTTATCTTAGTGATCACGAACTTGAAGAAGGAGATTCCTTGTATCTCTACTGATAGCTGTTCTTGTTCTTTCCCATCTCATCCCTCCAACTACCAGCTCTCTCTATGTCCAGCTAGGGAAGTTTTCCATTTCTTCTAAACCCTAAATAGGTATCCTGTATTGTTCACTATATAACTCCTTATTTATTTATTTCCAAGAATTTATCATAAACTGTAATTATTTTGTGTGTTTCTTTCTCCTGCTGGGATATGTAGCTCCGTGAGGGTGGGAACCTTGTCTGTCATATTCACTGCCTATTTGGTTTTTTTTGTCAGTGCCTAGGAAGGTGTTTGGTCCATATTAAGTATTCAATAAATATTTGAATACATTAGTCTTTTTTAGAATTGGTCGCCTTGTTGCTGCGTTAGGGTGTTGGGATTACATTTGATGGTTCTTTTATGATGGACCCTTCTCTTCTCCATTATACAAATAACCTGACCAGCCAGAGAAACCAAAGACACTCCTCAGCTGTTTGGGATAGTGAGTGTTTACTGACAGACCCTTGTGGCCAGATGCTTTCCTGAATTTCTGGTCATCCCCTGTCCTATGACATTTTTGAAAGGGAAAACAATAATTTATCCCACAAGGAATTTTAAATGAAACTTTATACATTTCAGAATCTATAATCTTCCTTACTAAATAGAAAACAAAGAGGATTTTGGCAAATCAGAGATTTTTTTTCCTGAATTTGATTCATGGTTTCCTTCCAAAGGGTAAGAAATTTGAGATTTTGCCAGATGGCTTGCCTTCAGCCCGGAAGCTCATATACTACACAGGGTGCCCCATGCGCTCCAGACACCTCCTGCAACTTCTGAGCAACAGCCACCGCCTCTATATGAATCTGCAGCCTGTCCTGCGCCATATCCGGAAGCTGGAGGAAAACGAAGGTATCCCAGGGTCTGGGGCGTGGAAGCACATTGTACCTTTGCCACCCATGGCCTCTTACTCTGAATGGGGGTTTTGAACTCCTACAGAATTGGATTTTGGGACTGGGACTCTCCAGATTGAGAGCAGCATTACTATTTACATCTCAGTATTTCCAGAAGGCAAAGGGTTAGGCTTGAGCCCCACCTACCGTAGCACCTATTCAGAATATCTGAGGTGACTCCATTTAGCTATCTCTCAAGTACAGTCTCTAAGGTTTTCCCATGCCTGACTTGAAAATCCTTGCAAAAAGCCACCTATAAAGGCACAGGGCAAGGGTTTATCTGCAACTCCGATTTTATCTGCATTTTAGAGCTTTGTATGTACACTGACCCACCTTAGTGCTATTATCCACAGGTGGTCTGGAATTCTTTCCAATGTGATTCTTTCTTAGGGTTAGAGTGATAATAAAGGTGGGTCACAGATGTGTCTCCAGCCTCCGATTGACAACTGGGAGGCCCCCAGGTCTGGTCTAGCAAGAATGCCAAACAAAGGAGAGGGAAGTCAGCTAGTCCTTTGGGGGCTTTGCTGAGATGCAGATGAAATAAAGCAGTCTATCTGGGGCCTCAGAGTACTGGGCCCTGAAAAGGGGAGCAAGTCAGGGTGGGAAAGAAGGCAGTGTTAAGGGTCTGTAACATCTAGCTTCAACTTTACAACATTAATCTGATAGCCTTTTATCTTGAGTTGTGGCACCCTGGATTTCCTCCATTTAACACACCCCAACCCTAATCCTCAAAACTACTGCATTACGTATTTGGATTTTTGGTTTTTGTTCTTTTGTTATTTTTTTTTTAAATGCTTTGGGGTTTTGTTTATGCTTTCAAAGATTTTTTTTGCAAAAATTAGTTTTACAAATTGTAGTAATATCTAACAGTAATTTGATTAGATTGGATTCGGTGTTTTTGTGTGAATATCAGGGTGAAGATTCATATTTTAGGTTCATGTCTGAGACAAGTTTTGACACCTCAGACCTCATCTTTCCTGTAGAAACAAGACAAATACCCATCCTTTCTTAAATAAACAAAAGACCTTATAGAAGTTTGTGCTTCTAATTGATTTCACTCAAAAATTCTCTCTCAATCCCAATGAGACCCAGTTTGGCAATTCTCTTGTAATTTAGTAGCGATTAGAACATGAATCATTCCTCACTGTCTGCCACAGACTGCATGTGTCTTCAGAGAGAATTGGTATAACTGTCAGGTGTATTGGCTTCCGCTGCTGCTAGACTGCCAGTTCTTCCCCACCATAACTCATCAGTGTAACAGATCTCTCTCTCCTATGCTGACATGAATATTAAAAGGAATTCAGATGGGGGCAGGAAGAGGATGAAGAAGCAGGAGAACCTGTGAGAATAGGTGACATAATTAGGTGCAGAGCCCATAATTTGCCAAGTCAGCTTCATTCCTCAACGTCTAACATGACACCTTGAGAAGGTGATTTGTTCTATTAGCTTTCTTCTGCCTGCAGCATTTTAGTATATTTTTTGTTCAGATGACCTTAAGAGATCCCTTTAGAGCCTAAAAGAATTAATGGCCTTCATCTATAGGTTCTAAGGTAAAAATTACAAAGAATTTTGAGTTTTCAAAGAGAGCTTTGTTCATTGCCAACCATAGTACCAAGTATATTTGGAGGCTGAAGTGAGTAGGTGTCTTAGTTTGTTTTGTGCTGCTGTAACAAAAGACCACAGACTAGGTAAGTTCTAAAGAACAGAAGTTTATTTCCTCACAGTTCTAGAGGCTGGGAAGTCCAGGATTGAGGAGCCAGCATCTACCGAGGGCCTTCTTGTTACTTCATCCCATGGTGGAAGGTGGAAGGGCAAAGAGAGGGTGAGAAAGAGTAAAAGGGGGCCAAGCTCCCCCTCTCATAATGAACCCACTGCTGCAATAATGGCACTAACCCATTCACAAAAGCAGATCTCTCATGATCTAATCATCTCTTTAAACTCCCACATCTTACTACTATGATATATGATGCATATGATTTATGATAGCAATTAGATTTCAACCTGAGTTTAGGAGGGAACAGATATTCAAACCATAGCAGTAGAGGAATGAAGGAATGACACATACTTAGTTTCTTCTACTTAGAGGTTTTTCAGGTCTGAAAACGGCCTGAAATTAAGTTTCTCTGGGTCAGCTTTGGCCTGAATCCAATGATCTCACCCCCATTTAAGGGCTCTGTCATTTTAACATGAAAAGCCCTTTTTTGGGCATTAGTTTAGCAAAAAACAGTATAAAAAGAGTCTGTGTTTTTCTTAATTTTATTTAGTGTCACTTTGTCTGAAACACTATGTTAGCATTTTAGTAGAAAATGATCACAAGGATTTTTCTATAGGGTTTAGAAGAGAAAGAAAAACATGCCTCGCATCATTAAAAAAAATGTTTAAGCCTAACTTTATTCAAGAGCTGGAGCTTATTCTTAGGAATAAGTAGTCACATTTACTGCATTATTTTCTAAAATAGTGTATGAAAAACCTCATTGTCTCTGATCTTTTACAACAGAGGGAGTAAAAAGAGCACAGGCATATTGATGATCTGTACTGTTGACACCAGTGATTATTAGGTGGATGAGAGGCTGCATTTTACATTTCTTAGACAACATTTCAGAATTATTTAATGTTTCTCTCAGTTTGTAACTGAACGGTGTGAAGCTTCTTAAATGTCTAGAAAGGGTGTGATACAGCACTAGGGAGGGAACAGAAGCCAGCCATGTGGAACACCCAAGCCATGCTAACATGTAGTCAGGAATAGTTAGAAAACAGGCTGGCAAGTACTTGTATACTCATTAGTATACTAGCGAGTATAGAGGAACCATACTGACCTCTATCAGGAAGTTGGGAGTAAAAAGGCTATATGTAAAGATGCAGAAAAGCTTTTAAATTATTAGGTCCACAGTTCCTAATTATTTTAGAACAATGGAACTCCAACAACTTACAGACTTTTACTTTTTTCTCTTCACTTACCACTCATCCAAGGGCCACATGGCTATTACTGTGAAACCACAGTGAATAGGAACTACGGTAATTTTTGCAAACTGCTTTGGCTGTGCACCTTCATCTCACACCTGCTGATTCAGAAGATGGGGATTGTTAGGCCCCAGTCTGCTCCCTGAATGACAAGTTGTCCCTGGATGCATTTTTGTTGTGATGATGTGTGTGTGGAGCTCTGGTGTCTGGTTTCAGCCTGCTTTCTGTGTAGCAGCACATACTCATCTTTGTGTTTCAGCCAGTTCCTTAGAAAGATGTGAATGGGCTGGAACCTGGAAATGTGCACATAGCCTTCTCCAAGCATTTTTTTGCGTTTTGCATCCTAGAAGGCGCATCTTTTCTTTCTCCTGCTGCCCATTTTCTCTCTGGGGACCCTGTGATGATTATACTTCTGAGCTGGATTCAGACATCAGGCATGCAAGTATTTTCACTTAACCAAGAAACAAGACAATTCAAATCCATTAACAGGCCCCTGAGAACCCAATTAGTCTACTAGTTAGCAGTTTCTAAAATTAGATCAACTTAACAGTCCCCAAGTACACTCTCCCTTTTTGACATTGTTGTATTGTATTATTTCTCACCAGTATTAAAAAGGCAAGGAATCTAAACTTCTTCCTTGTTTTACATTTCTGACCTAAAAGACAAAAATAATATTTTTGTGTCAGTCAAGTTGTAACTGGCAGCTGGGTTGTAACTTTGTGCCTTAATGGAATGGTTAGTTTAGTATGTAATAAAAGAGACTTTACAGTGTTGTGTTTTTGATTGCGTTCAAGAACAGCACTGACATGTTAAATCAAAGAACAGCTTTACCAGTCAGAGTTGGAAATCATCAAACCAGTAGTGATTACTGGTATTTTCTAAGTAGATGATAAAACCTCACTAATTCAGCCTAAGTGGAGAAAATCAATCTTATATTAATGAAAATCCAAATTTTAGAATCTTCACAAGAAATTCTCAGAAGAATAGTTTTATATTAAATTGTATTCAACAGCTAGAGCTAAGCTAACAATGGAACAAATTGAACAGATGAACAAATAAAATGAATGGCAATTAGCATAATTATATTTATTAAGTAGTCTTCTAGAGCAGTGCTTCTGAAATTATCTGCAGAAAAGGGCCAGATTTTTAAAACATTTAATATGCTGTGGATACTTTTGCAAAATACAAAATCACATTGGTGGCTGTCATGGCAATGTCACAAAGCTCTGGAAGTTTCTAAATGTTCATATCACTCACTGAACTTATTTCACTGTGGACCAATAAATTTGCAGACAAGAAGTGGTCTGTAACTACGCTTTAAATACCGCTCTTCTTATACTGCTTGAATCTTTTAAAAAACTGAGTAATTTAAATATCCCCCTCAAATCTGTTGCACTGGTTTTTAGTCATTTTTCAGTCTTCTGAAGTCAAATTCCTATCTAAATTATTACTACTTTCCAGTCACTAGATTCTGAACTTCAAGTTATCCTTGTTCTTGGCCTGATGAGTCACTTAAGCTCACCAGCCGTTCCTTCTGTCTTGGTTGATGTAATAATGAGCTGTGTTCCCCACCACACAGAGAAGAAGCAGTACCGGGAATCTTACATCAGTGACAACCTGGACCTCGACATGGACCAGCTGGAAAAACGATCGCGGGCCAGCGGGAGCAGCGCGGGCAGCATGAAGCACAAGCGCCTGTCCCGTCATTCCACCACCAGCCACAGCAGTTCCCACACCTCGGGCATTGAGGCAGACACCAAGCCCCGGGACACGGGGCCAGAAGACAGCTACTCCAGCAGTGCCATCCACCGCAAGCTGAAAACCTGCAGCTCAATGACCAGTCATGGCAGCTCCCACACCTCAGGGGTGGAGAGTGGCGGCAAAGACCGGCTGGAAGAGGACTCGCAGGACGATGGTAACAGTACTGTCCTCACTGGCTCTCTGTTTAGTCTCCCAGTTTTTTCAAGCATTGGTTCTACAGAGCTGGTGTCTGGAGAGCAACGTTAGGCAGTAGTAATACGGTGGAAGAGGTGTCTTGTCTTCCCCAGTGACTTGGTTGAACTGCTTGTGTTTGGCTGTGAACAAAACATCCCTCTAGTTGTGATCCTTTGCGGCCACAAGATTGGATGGTTGTGGACTCAAAGTCTTAGCTGTTTCTATGAAGTAGATTGGAGATTAGTCCTGCAGCCATTGTGTCTGTATTTCTAATTCCCAGATTAAATAAAACAGTAGTTAGGACGACACAGTGAAGTGCAGTGATGGTGACAGAAACATCTTGAACTTCTGGACCTCCCCCACAAAATAAAAATTGGAGTCCACACCATTGAGTTACTTAGTAATGTTTTTCTTAAGCGCCTCCCATGTAACCAGAACTATAGAGAGGATAAAAGAAATATAGCACCTGGCTGATAGGAACTTACTGTGTGTTAAGGAGATAAGATGAATCCTATGGCTTATCTCAGCCAAATTTAACATTTGTGGCCCTCTTTTATATTATTTTCCCCTCTCAAATAAGTGCTGTAGCATTCAGGCTTAAGGGAAACGATAGACTCAGTTGAAGAAAAGTGCAGACCGTCTGTTTGGTTTCTGTAGAATTTGTGTGGATCTCAAGTCACTGAGTGCCCTTGAGAGTAGGCAGCTATGGACATGGGGGCTTTGTGAACTGCTCATCTGCCTGTGTCAGTGAGCCTTGCTTTGGCATCAGGCAAAGGGCCCATCAGTTTCGGTTTGCCCTTTGTCATTGCAGCAAGGTAGTGTAGTTTTTCTTCTTAAAAAAATACAGAATAATTGGCAAATTATAGTATTAGAAAATATGTAGGTGATGCAGCAGTCCTGTAAGAAAGAACAAGTAGGCTGGGCGCGGTGGCTCACGCTTGTAATCCCAGCACTTTGGGAGGCCGAGGCAGGCGGATCACGAAGTCAAGAGATCAAGACCATTCTGGCCAACATGGTGAAACCTCATCTCTGCTAGAAATACAAAAATTAGCTGGGCATGGTGGCATGTGCCTGTAATCGCAGCTACTTGGGAGGCTAAGGCAGGAGAATCGCTTGAATCCAGGAGGTGGAGGTTGCAGTGAGTGGAGATCACACCACTGCACTCCAGCCTGGTGACAGAGTGAGACTTCGTCTCAGAAAGAGAGAGAGAGTAGCACCTGTTGAAAATGGTCTCTGGAGTTTCCTATTGGAGTCTCATTAGCAAATTTATTTTCAAATATGAATAATTACATAGCCACCCTCAAAATATGGTCGTATATTATGATGGTCATTTCCCTTTTTGTTATTAACTGTCGTTTCCTTCTTCTGTGTCAGAAATAGAGATGTTGGTTGATGACCCCCGGGATCTGGAGCAGATGAATGAAGAGCCTCTGGAAGTCAGCCCAGACATGTGCATCTACATCACGGAGGACATGCTCATGTCACGGAAGCTGAACGGACACTCGGGTGAGCTCTTACAGGAAGTTATTCTTCCTTGGCAGCGGGTTATCCAGGACTGAAAAACACGTGCCTCAGAAAATAGAAAGGGTGAGCTGGGGGCTCTCGATCAGAGACTGGACTGCACTAAGAGGCTCTTCAGGTCAGTATTGTAAACTGCAGGATCCTGTGCCTTCTGTGGAAGGAAGGGAAGAGGAGAAACACCCAGGATTGGGAATTAACGTTTTCTGCCCCATGCTTTGGACAAAAGGTAGTTGTGCAATAGGGTTCTCTTTATGTTATGCTGTGTCGAGAATCATGTAATGTATCTGGAAGGCCTTGTAGACCCCTTCAGTCTGGCCTCCTTTTTACAGATGAGTTAACCTATAGTTCAAAGAGGACAAATCCTGCATGGCTAGAAACAGAAGCAGGCCTCCAGGTCTTTGTTTGTTGTTGTTGTTTCCCCACTGTGTTATACTGGTAGAGGAGTCTGGGAGGACAAATGTCAAAACAGGTTGATCTAAAAAGACACTCTTAAATTCCGTATTTGTATGAATTCTTCTAGAAAACATGCATTCACTCTAATCCTATTATAGTTATATAATACACAGTATATATTTCTGTCACATGTAAGATACTATCTTTAAAAAATGGCAGCAGTATGAGTTTTGTTTATAGACATCAGTCACATCTAACTGCTTTTGTCACACATCATGAATCAGTCCGTTCTTTAGAGAAATATGCCTCAGGAACGAGCACTATTGAAATGGCCCCTTCCAGCTTTCATTGAATGAAGGGCCTGACTGGGGTAGCCTGTCCCTGCTCTGGCAGATCCATACCTCCTGATGTTCATTGAGTCTCTTCCTCCAGGTGCCAGGCATTGGAAATCAGAGAGGAACCAGAGCAATACACAGTCACTACCATCCTGGCACTTAGTCTTCAAGAGCAGGAGACATCTTTTATTTCAGGATTCTGTTTGCTAACCCGACAGAACCCTGGCTTCCCAGACCTGCCTGTGGCTGCAGAGAATCATCTCTCTGACCAGCGCTGACTCATTAGGCTGCTTACTCTAAACATGCTTAGAGTTCATATACCAAACTTTGCCCCTTTTTGCCCATTTACTTTATGATATTGAATTTTCTCTTTACAATTACATTTTAATTTAAATTAAATCTAAATTCACAATTATATGCACATTATAGGTCCATGTATATAGCTCTATGTATATATGTTTGTGGAAAGGAAATGGTCTAAAAACAGTGTATGCCACAGTGTCTCTGGGAAGGGAGGTATGAGGGAAGCTGACCTGGACTTTGCATTTATATATTTCTGCATTTAATTTTTATAAGACTGTTAATTTTAAATAGAGATAAAATATAAGTAAAAAGTCTGGCTGTTTAAGAAAATTTATATATCAAAAATGTTTATTGAAATGTTATACAAATAATGAAAGAATGAGTGGTAAGGCCAGGTGCGGTGGCTCAACGCCTATAATCCCAGCCTTTGGGAGGCTGAGGTGGGTAGATCACCTGAGGTCAGGAATTGGAGACCAGCCTGGCCAACATGTTGAAACCCCATCTCTATTAAGATACAAAAAAAAAAAAAAAAATCAGCCGCAGGCCTGTAATCCCAGCTGCAAGGGTGACTGGGGCAGGAGAATCACTTGAACCCAGGAGGCAGAGGTTGCAGTGAGCCAAGACCACGTCACTGTACTCCATCCTGGGCAACAGAGTGAGACTCTGTCAAAAAAAAAAAAAACAAGTGGTTAAATTATACCATATTCATTATTCATATGGTATATAACCATTAAATTTGAGATTTTTCAAACAAAATAACATAAGAAGGATAGTTATGGTAAACAGTAAAAATTATATAAAATGTGATCTAATTAAAAACAAGCATATTTATCTGTGTATTTAAAAAACATAAAACTGTTAATAGCCTTTTCTTTGGATGTTAGGTTTATAGATATAGATGATTTTATTTTCTTTCTTATGTCATCTTAGTTTTCTAAATTCTCTATAATCTGAGCAGTTAAACATTGCTTATAAAACATTCAGCTAAGTACTCGCCCTGGCAGCACATACACTAAAGTTGCAGTGATACAGAGAAGATTAGCATGGCCCCTCTGCAAGGATGACATGCAAATTTGTGAAGCGTTCCATATCTTTCCAAAAGAAAAAAGAACACTCAGCTAAGATTGAGTAGTGATGAAGTATACCACTCTGTCTTTCATTCTTATAGAGTGTGATAGGAGTTGGTTAAGTGTTTTGAGCACCAGCTTGGTACTTACTTTTTCAGTGGTGGATCTGGATTTGGAGAAGACTCTTTACAGGCATGATAGCCATGGGCACATTTACCAGGAAATTCAAAAGGAACCATGCCATTTGCCAACCAGTGCACAAGTCCACATGTCTCTATGATGATTTGTTTAAAGGTTTAATGCTCTTTAGAAGATAAAGATCATTCTAGATCCTCTCCTAAAGCAATTTGTACTAAACCCTAAAACATGAGTATCCCCTGAGTTTTTAAAGTGTCTACTTGTAAACCAGGAATGTCTTCATATTTCATGTTTCAATTGAACTAATTATTGAATGCTTAATATATTTATGGCATATGCTAGACCCTGAGTCATTATGAGATGTTTCTAAAGAGTTAAGGGATAGAACACAAGTCATTCTGTAGACTACTAGCAGTAGTTGAATAAGAATCACATTACTTAAGGGTTTTTGTTTTTGTTTTTGTTTTTTTAAGAAGCCATTTGGCTTTATGGATCTAGGGTTTGACCTGTAGTACACTTGCTTCATTCATTGGCAAGAAAAATTTCAGCGGTGTTCACTTATACTTCTAGTTCTTATTGGTAATTTTAACTTCTGAGACATGTTTCTACTCAATGCTTCACTCATATGCCGGTCACGTAGGGAAATGTCAGCCCTGGATTTCTGCTTCTGAAATTTTTGTGGGTTTCCACTGAGTGCTCAGGTGGTTAGGTTAGGGGCTCTGTTGTTCTTAAAGACCCAGTACTGAATTTTCACTATGGCCTCCCAGTTTGTCTCCTACCGGGGGGATCTGCTGCAGGAGGTATGTGCCAAGTATCCCATCACCCAAAAAGAGCTGCCGTGAACTGAGTGTATCCATGTATAGTCTCTGTACCTTACCCTTTTATGCATTCACTGTGTAATTGTCATTAAAACTAGCGGGCAGGTGCTGTTATTGGCCCGATTTTATACGAGAAGGAGATTGAGACACTGGGAGGCTAAGTAACTGGCCAGGATACATGGCTAATTAGTTGTCTGGGCCAGGATCCAGCCAGATCTGTCTGACTTCAGAGGCCAGAGCCCCTACAATTCACCAGTATACATCCAAGCCGAACCAAATCTGGAAGGTGTGCGTTCAGTAAGGGTTAAGTTTAATGTTGCTGCTATATAGAAAGGGGAGGAGGGGAAGCTTTATGAGATGCAGTAAAGAGGCGGCTTTACACCAATAGTCTTTGCTTCTTGTCTGTAACGTCATTATAAATAGCTTAATTAGAAGTTTTAGAAAATTCAGACTCTAAACATCTTCCTACACTCTAACTCTACATTGACTCATTAATCTCTATTTACTGTAAGATGAGAGAGAGTGTGGGCTGTCCTGGTTGTCTGCCACCAAAGAGTCACAGTGAAACTTTTTGGTAATGGTTAATATTTGATTTTTCATTCCTGATGGCAATATGTCAGAATATATGGCAAGAGGCTTGAATAATTTGAAGTATTTATTGTTTCTATCTCTATGTTTTATTTCAGGGTTGATTGTGAAAGAAATTGGGTCTTCCACCTCAAGCTCTTCAGAAACGGTTGTTAAGCTTCGTGGCCAGAGTACTGATTCTCTTCCACAGGTATTAAAGGAATTGAAAAATATCAATTAGGAAAATGAAGTTATAGAAAATTTTAGGTAGTAACTTATACTTACATTTATACAGATGAGCAAAAATTAAAAACCCTGAGGAAATGATCCTTCCTAGATACATACATTCTAGCTTTATTCTGAATTTATTTCCATCTTATTTGCTAGTTCTGCTTATCTTTGAGTTGATTTTTACTTAGGTAATTATATATTTTGCTTCACACTTTGTATGGTTGGGAAGCCTCTGGTCCTCGGGCTTCCGTCGAACCACGTGTGCACGTGCACGTGTCTGTGTGTGTGTTACTTGTCCTCAACCTGGGAGAAGAATATTTTTTGTCAGGGTGTTCTGGCAGACATGTTTCCACACTCTGGTGATTCCATTCAGATTGAATTTTCAAAGTATGCTGAGCCTAGAGCATTTGACAACCTGTGATCATTGGTTAAACTATTAAATGTCCAGCGATATAGATAAAATACCCTGAAATGGTTTCAGCATTTGGATGTAATGTGTGACTAATGGCCCTACTTCCTGAGCACATCCTCCCTCCTGCCTTTCTTTCTTGGGCTCTCTTTGTGTCTTGTTTTTTTCCCTTCTGTGTACGTTTCTCTTTTCTCATTTGCATTCTGGCTGTCCTTGTCCCCTACTTTTCTCCTCCTCTTTCCTCCCTTTTTTTCTCATTTGTCTTTTCTTTCTCTTACTTCCATTGAAGAAACCATAATGTGAAAATGATGTTTATGAAATATTTTTCTGAAAACTCCAATGAGTAATCTACTCTTAAGAGATGTTTCTGGGACACAGCCGATAGTCAGATTCCACACCCACACTGTGGGGAGAACATTGTGTGCCTTCCTTGAGAGTCTGTGGGGATGACCAGATGATTCTATGTGTGAAATCCCATTGGAGCCTGGGAAGACTGCATCGGCACAAGGAGTCACTCAGATGTGACACTTCCTAGTAAAACGTGCTTCTGGAACTTTTGCCTCTAGCAGAAATTGTATCTTATTCTAACAGGGTTGTCCTTTGTGGTGGTAAGCAGCAAAATTTAAAGATATAATGCCTGGTTTCCTTAAATGACCTATTATATGCCTTCCATTCATGTAATTATCGGAATCATTTTTAACCTATTTCTAATACCACCTCTTGGGTTAATAAAAAAGTCTGCCCCCCGCTGTGTACAGCATTTGGCAGAACCCCGCCCCCAGCCCCATGTTCGGGAACTTAGTCTTGGTGCCTGCCTCCCAGCCTCTTCAGCACCAAGAACGCCCTGTATCTGACCCAGCACCAAGGACCCTTTATATTCAACCCAAGAATTCTGGGCTTTTAAAGAGCAAAACTGTGTTTCTTGATAATTGGTTTATTTTCCCATTTCTTATTAAAATAATAACAGACCTTGGCCTAAAAGTGTTGCCACATTGAATTGCCATATCCTAGTGGAAAAAAAAAAAACCAAAAACACAAAGAAACCATGTCTTTACCTATACGACCTTATTTCAAGATAATTACTTGATTTCTGAAATGCTAGGGATAGTTGGATTTCTGTTGTATTTGCACCTCTGTGTTTTGGATTATTTATCTGTAAAATGAGGAGAATGATAGTGCCTGCTTCCTAGGACTGTTAGGAAGATTGAATGAGTTAATACATGCCGAGTATTTATGTCAGGGTCTGGAACGTAGTAATTACTCGGTAAATGTTAGCTGCTATTATTACTGGTGGAGGTGGTGGTGATGATATATTTCCTCATAGGGCCCAGAAACCACAGATTGGAAACCACTTTCTAACATGTAAGGATTACTTAACCTTTTGTGGTTCTGTGGCATCTCTCTTTACAAGGCAGATATTCTAACCTTTCCCTTTAGTCTATAAAGTTGTTTCAACCTTCCCTTATCTTGCAGACTATATGTCGGAAACCAAAGACCTCCACCGATCGACACAGCTTGAGCCTTGATGACATCCGACTTTACCAGAAAGACTTCCTGCGCATTGCAGGTCTGTGTCAGGACACTGCTCAGAGTTACACCTTTGGATGTGGCCATGAACTGGATGAGGAAGGCCTCTATTGCAACAGTTGCTTGGCCCAGCAGTGCATCAACATCCAAGATGCTTTTCCAGTCAAAAGAACCAGCAAATACTTTTCTCTGGATCTCACTCATGATGAAGTTCCAGAGTTTGTTGTATAAAGTCCGTCTGTGTGCAGCTGTACAGGCAGCTTACTGTTTGCTAGAGGATGCGAAAGTCATGGGTTCTTTACATATTACTTGTGCCATATCTTCTTCACCCTAAACATAGCTCTTTCTTTATAATATTTGTGATGATGGAAACAAAAGCCTTGGAACAACTGCACTTTAAGTATTACACAGAAGTAAAAGAACTACAGAAAATGTACAGCAAGACAAGTGCCCGGAAGTTCACTGATCCTTATAAGGAAATGCGCTTTACTGATTGCAAAGCCTTCAGAATATTGGAGTGTGGTGTGTTTGCTCATCTGATGCTTTTTAGTTCAGTTACATGTAACATCACATCTTTTTTATCACGTGAATGATGTTAGATTTATTTGTTTGCTTGTAAATTTTTCACCATTCCCTCATAAAATGCTCATGGTTTGGGAGAGGAAAGAGGGAAGATTCTCTCTTCTTTTAACAGAGAGACGGTTGCTCTGTATACCCATTGCTTCCTCCCTGAGGCTGTCCCAGAGTGAACACTGATGGAGTGGTCAAAATCATGAGGTTGTAGCAAGCCAAAGATACATACGTGACAGAAGCACCTGTGCAGTCAAGACATGAATTAAGCAATAAGCAGAAAACCAGAAGTGCGTGCTGTGGTGTCTGTGACTCCTTCACCCCGCTCAGTGCCATGTCCTCTTCTGTGGTCTTCCAGAAAGCTCCAGGATTCAGTGGAGTTCCACATCCAAGTAACAGATGAATTATATTCATGTTGTAATGCATTCTGTGGAGTTTACAAAACCAGTGTCTGTTAAAACTGTGGAAAATGTCTTAGAAAACGTTGGTGCTTGGTGATGCTTTATTTGTTTAATTATCAAGAACAAATTATGGCAATGCTAGTTTCTGCCTAACCAAAATACTCTATGTATATATTATACATATATAAATACATGGGATTGTGTATGTTTATATGTGTTTAAAGCTTACTATGTCTTCATTTTGGCTTCCATGACTATCTTTTATAGATGGAATTCCTTAAGATTGAGAATGTGTCACTGAGTGAGTGATACCTGCAGACATCAGTTGATACATGTAGAGTTCAGAATGACTGTTCCCTCATGTGCCTTTGGCCATGATTCTCAGCACTGATTGTATAACAGAATTTGGCAGGGGAGCTTTTAAGAAATAATGACTGAGTCTCCCACCAGACAGAGTACATCATTCTCTTGTGGCGGGACCCAGGTAGAATTGCCTTTTCCTTTAAAGTTCTCCAGATGGAGCTAATATGCAACAGAGTTGAAAACCACTCATCCTGGGGGTGTCTTTTGTTAATTTTGAAGTAAAAGTGTACAGAAGACGTAGTGTATGAGAAAGGGCCATTTTTAAGACAGTTACCTGCTGTGCTGCTGTTACAATATATAATGAAACCAAGTCAGGGGAGTGAACTTATCTATCTTTTGATGTACAGTAAAAACGTTGCTCACACTTCAGGAGAGAACTTCATAGCACAATGTCTTTCTATAAGATATTTTTAATGATTTAGTATTTTACAACATTTGTTTACCATATTTTGATATACCATTTTTTTCTATCTGCCAGGTTTTATTAAAAAAGCTATATATTATTTTCTAAAGAAACAATCATATTTTTATACAAAATTATGTTTTCAGGTAACGAAATAGATGTAGGGTACAGCGGAACATAAGCAGTGTTACCCATGGCTGGGAGTCAGTATTATTACAACAAAGGGTGAGCTGGAACATGCCCCGCCTGTGCTGCCCCTCCCGTGTTGGGTCGCGGATGTGTAGGCAACATTGCCTCATCACGTTAGGTTCACCTGACACTTTAAAAGGAAAAAAAGTTCCGTAGAGTTCTGTGGTCAAAATTATTTTGCTTTTATCAAATACTTTAATAGAACCAAAGTTGTAGATATTGGAATGTATGGAGGTATCTCAGTCTCTGCATAAAAGGATTAAAGTATGAAAGGATCATTTAATGACTGTTTTACTTACAAGTCATTAAGTAATCCACCATTTCTTATGGATGATGCTTAAGCCTGGTGAGGTTTGTACTCTAAGGAGCCCAGATCATAATGCAGTGCATTTCCTTAGCCCTTGGAGTTTCTTGCAAACATTAAAAAAAAAGACATATTTAAGAAAGAAAGATAAAGAAAAAACATATTTAATTACTGTAAACAGGTACTGCTTTATACTTTATTTTCTTTCTACTTCAACCAAAATCAGATCTTTAAGGTTTTGCTGACATTGTTGGTGGTTTTGCACACGCTCTTTCTAATTGGATTTATGAATAGTCCTATGGGTTTTCAAAGATGAATCATGCTAAGAACACTTTTGCTTTTTGATCCACTGTTTGCAGCAGAATTATATATATGTATATGAAAAATCCACTTTGAATAATCCATATTTTGTATTTGGAAATTGTTTTTAAAAATAAAAAGAAGAAAACTATAAAGCTGTTATTTATTCTGCATTTCTTACACATCTATCGCTTGTCAGTATACCCGTTTGGTGTATATTGCCTCTGCACATCTACATTTGTATTTGCAACAGTGAGCTTTATATCTACATAAACTGTAAATAATCCTTTCTGTGAAAGGATCATCATATCAAGATGATACCAAAAGTATGTAAAAAAAAAAACCCGCATTATTTTGTAATTATTTCTTATAGATGTTTCATGGTAGGTTTAGCAGTCAATAAAGTTACTTTTTTGCCTTTAAATTGCCTTTTTGATTATTAGAGCTCTCCAGCAAGAAGCACTAAGGAGTGACAGTGTTTTCTTCATGTTCTTTGCCATAATGGAGCACAGTGAAGGACAACAAGATTCCATGTGATAGAATTCCAAGCAAAACAGTCCTGGTGGTGATGATGGTAATAGCTGATGCTGAGCACTACCATGTGCCAGACCCAGTTTCACGTGTATTCAGAGTTCATGTGTTCAGTCATTTAATGCTCATATCCCCATAAGGCAGGTACTATTCTTAGTTGCAGACGTGAAGGAATCAAGCTTCCAGGAGGTTGTGGTAGTCAGCCACTGTTGAGTCCAAATTATGGGGCTGAAAAAAACTCTCCTTTAAAAAGAAATATTTTAATTAAAATAATTAACTTAGACCCTGAAAACCGTCATCATTGGACTGTTGGCTTTAATCATAAAATAAACAAATGGTTGCATTTAAAAGCATGCATTCACAAGCCTGAACATGAGGGGCAGTGTGGCATTAAGGAAAGAGCCCAGAGCTGAGAGTCAGTCAAGAGGATTCTGAAAAGCCCCAGCTCTTTCTGGAGGGAAATCCATTACCTTCTCTTTGCTCCACTTTTCTTGGCAACAAAATGGAGATGATAATTCAAAGGACTGTTTGGAAGATCAGATAACGGAATGGTTTAGTATGCCCCTGATGACTAGGTGGGAAAAAGGAGGGCTGTCAAATCTAACATTTAACTTCCGTGAAATAGAGCCATTTGGATTCACACAGTCCAAAACAAGTTTTCTAGTTGAGTGTTACTCATGAATTTTGCAGAGTATCTGGTAAATTGTAAGTGAGTTGGAGTCCAGGAAAGAGAATATCTGGTACCTACTATGTGTCTGATATCACACACACCATGTCTAATCCTCACAACCCTTCGAGGAGCTGTCACCTCTATTTCACAGCTGAGGAAACAAACCTGCCCACGATTCTACAGCTAGTGAATGGTAGAGCAGAGTTTTAAACCCAGACTTTTCTCCAAAAGCCTTGCTTTTTTTTTTTTTTTTAAACTGTATATACCTTGTTACCCACTGCCCTTAAAGAAAGATCAGAACCTAATAGGGAAGACAGACTCCAATTTTGATAGTGTGATAAATGAAATTTATTTGCTAACTTGGTTATGTTTTTTGAGCATCTACTGTGTGCCAGACATAGAGAAGGCTTACACTGGCATTGCTCTGGCCAAGAGGCAGTCAAGACCTGGGAGGTGGGGCATGGGAGGCAGGAAGATCAGAGAAGATTTTACTGGAAAGACAACTTTACTTGCATGGGGACTTACGGCAGGATGGAGTAAGGGGCAAACTATTCAGGCAAAGGCTTAGAAGGTGGCAATAACAGTGGTCAGTCAAGGGCCTGAAAGAACCTCAAGGGGCCTTTTGGCTTGAGTAATCACGCTCCAATCTAGCCATGAAAGCCTTGGACACCCAGATGAGAACACTGAGATTTTTTTCTGGATGGAAGGGAGCTATAAAAGGAAGAGACGTGTGTTTGGGGCTTGAGAGAAATAATGGGAGCAATGCTAACAGAAGGTGGGGAGACAGTTGGAAGGTGATGAGGGTCTGAATTGACAGTGTGGTAGAGAGAAAAGGAAAAGATTGAAAAGCAGAACCAAGGGACTGTGTTACACACAAACAGAAGGTTGTCATCTCCTAAACTAAATACTACTACCAGAGAAACAGGCAATCTTCCCTTACTTGGCAAAGTCCTTGGGAAGACTAAAGTACTGCTTTATAATATGAATTAAAATCCACTCTTGATAAATTTGTTGAATGTTAAAAATTGGCACAATGGCAACAACTGCTGTAGTCTATAGCAGCGGTTCTCAACCCTGACTGGACATTAGAATGACCTAGAGAGTTTAAAACAGTATAACCTGGGTCCCAGCCCAAAGCTTCTGATATATTTGGTCTCAGGGTGGTTCCCCAAGTGATGCTAATGTGCATCAGGGTTGCAACCCATGGGTCTGTAACATGAGCCCGAGCCATACAGACCAGCCAGGCTATCTGCTCCTGAACTGGTATGATCTACAGTTAGGATGGGCTGGGTCTCCAAAGTGTCCAGGTATATTGCATTTTGTTAGAATGACGTTTTCTTTTGCCAATAAAGCTGTCAGAGAGTGGACCAATGTTTGAGTGGGGCAGTCAACTCACCATTTCAGAAAGTCTGAATACACCCACATTCTAGAGATCAGGGTGTTACATATGACTGTTTGGCTGAGTATGAGGGTGGGGATAATGTGAGTACAGTAAAATATTTAAAAATCTCCTCCCTATCATTCTTCTATTTGCCTTGTCATTTCTCTATTGCTTTATACAAGCTGATCCCCACACAGAGGAATAATGAAAATAAGAAAGTTAAATTCCACCCAGCCCTTAGATTTTTAAGACATGTATTTTGAATTAATGGAGAAGCCTGACCTCTGAGAAGTCCTGCTCAGATGCTCAGATGAGCCATTGTAGGGGATAAAGTTATATATTCTCAAGAGATTAATTGAAGGTCTATGAACATGGCGCAGCTATAATTAACCAACTCATTACTTAGGATGGGTGTTTACCCATCTGGTGTCAACTGCAATCCGCTGAGGGCTCCTCAATTTATTACTGTCATTACTGCAAGACAGATTTCATAAGAACAGATAGTTCCCAACTTAGGAAGACTCAGTTCCAAATTTGCTTCTAAATTGCTTGGTTGACATTTAGAACACACGTCCCCAGCCTCCCTAACTAGCCCATAAATGCCTGTACAACCCAGAGATATTATTAGAGATTTTTTTTTTTCTGTGTATTAGTAATCATCTGTCAAAGAGGCAGGCCCACAACATAAATAAGGTAGGTGGAGTGACCCCACAACCAGATGGAGATGATAGCACCCCCTGTAGACCAATAGTTCAATCTTCTGGTTTTACTTCTCATAGTACATTCATGCCCTACTATGGATAACAGTAGAAGAAAGCTTCAGGCAAGCCATGCCAAGATGAAGCAGCTTCATCCACTGTTTTCTCATCCATACCCTCTAGTCCAGAGCTGCTGAAGCTGCTCTGCCATCATGAAAGAGTAAGCTAGAACAGGCCCTTTTCTCCTGACCTGCAGAGGTGGGAGGAAGAGGATAGGTCTAGAAGCTACTCTAAGGAGCAGAGTCCCCAGGGTCTTCTCTAGACCCTTGCTGAATTACTAGAGTAAGAAGAACATGCTTTAAGAGAGAAGGTAATGAGCCTGTATTGGGGCCTTTAAATGCAACATCAATAGGAATGTGTAAGACCATAAAGTGCACTGGAGGATTTCAAAGAAGACTGAAATAAATTGATATACCCTATTCCTAAAAGGAAAGAATGATGTAAGTGTCAAGTTGTCCCATCAATTCCAATCAAAATCCCAAATGAAACATTTCAGCCATGATGGAAGGATGGGGATTACTTTTACCCTCCCACCTTAAATAATTAAAAACAGAAAAAATATGAATGAAAAAAATGTTTTTTAGACATTTGACAATAGGTAGAGCAGTAGAGTAGCCCCCAGAGAAGGAAACTAAACAAGGTGAACATGATCAATGCCTCGTCTCACAGCCTGAGAGCTCCCAGGCCACAGCACAGACAGAAGGCAATTAAATGGGTCCCAGCAGTCTCCCTGAATTGAGAAGGCAGAGTTGAGAATTTAGGTAGGCCAAGGTGGCCAGAGTTCACAGGGCAGGGTACCAGAGAAAGAGAGAGCTCTACAGAGTGAAGGGGAAGGCCCCGAAGATCCACAGAAGGTTCCTCTCCAGCCTTCTGCTCAGTGCTGATCTGTAAGTACCTATGAGGAAAGCACCAAGGCAGGGAGTGAACTGGGAGAAAAGAGAAAAACCATCCCTGGAGGTCATGTAGGACCAAGAATAGTTTCAGTCCCCACCAAGTAGAATGAAAAAGCCCTGAATACACGGGACACCTCATAAAGGACTCAAGGGTGTTGCTCGAGGTTGCTCTGGTCCTGCCTAACAAAGCTTAAAAAGCAACCAGCCTTTTTAAATATTGAAAGAAAAGTGCTACCCACTTAGAATTTTATACCTAGCAAAAATCTCTTTCAAAAACAAAGATGAAATAAAAACTTTTTCACATGTACAAAAGCTGAAAGAATTCAACACCAGAGCTGCACAAGGAATGTTAATGAAAGTCTTTGAGGCCAAGAAAAAAAAAAGCCAGATGAAAAAACTACATCCACACAAAGAATGAAGAGCCCCAGAAATGGTAACTTGTGGGCAAATACAAAAGTTAAAAAATATTTTAAATCTCTTTACAAAATAATCGACTATTTAAAGCAAAAATAAAAACAATGCATTGTGGGGTTTATGACATATGTAAAAAGTAAAATGTCTTACCACAATAGCAGAAAGAAAAAAAAATGAAAGTATACTGTTGTAGGTTTCTTATGCTATATTTGAAATGGTATAATATTACTTAAAGATGGACTATGATAGTTTAAAGATGTATACTATAAACTCTAGAACAACCACTAGAAATAAAGAGGCAGCCGGGCACAGTGGCTCACACCTGTAATCCCAGCACTTTGGGAGGCTGAGGTGGGAGGATCGCAAGGTCAGGAAATCAAGACCATCCTGGCTAATACGGTGAAACCCCATCTCTACTAAAAAAAAAAAAAAGAAAAAGAAAAATTAGCCGGGCGTGGTGGCAGGCACCTGTAGTCCCAGCTACTCAGGAGGCTGAGGCAGGAGAATGGGCATGAACCCAGGAGGCAGAGCTTGCAGTGAGCCAAGACTGTGACATTGCACTCCAGCCTGGGCAAATAAACGAGACTCCATCTCAAAATAAATAAATAATAAATAGATAAGTAGAGGCATAAGTGTTAAAATAGAATAAAAAAATTGATAAACTAAAAAGAAGGCACACAAAAAGGGAAAAAGGGTCAAAAACAGATAGGACAAGTAAAAAAATAGAAAACCGGTACGTTTAAACCCAGCCATATCAATAATCAAATTAAATGTAAAATTTACCCCAAAGACATTACAAGGACTAGCCAAGAATATTTTGAAATATAGTCCCAATGAGGAGATATTTACCTTTCCAGATGCAAACACATTATAGGGTTCCTGTTATTAATGATACTAACACAACAATAGCCATTTAGGGAAAGGACTGGCAAAGTTTTCCCATAAGGGACCAAAGAGTAAATATTTTGGACTTTGCCATCATACCGTCTGTGTTGCAACTACTTTAACACTGCCATTGCAGCCTGAAAGCAGACATAGTCAATATGTAAACAAATGAGCATGGCTGTGTTCCAATAAAACTTTATTTACAAAAACAGGCAGCAGGCTGGATTTAGCTCACAGGCTGCGGTTTGCCAATCCCTGATTTAGAGCAATGTAACAGACAAAGAATCCAGGAACGGACTAATCTACAAATGGGAACTAAGTATATGAAACGCACAGCATTTCAAATCATAGAGGGAAAGATAGATTATACAATAGTTAATGCTAGAAAAATTAACTTTCTTTTGAAAAATAAAATTAAACCTCAACATATTAAGAGATTCTGCAAACTCCCAAACAACACAGTAGAAATATTAGAGGGATCTATGAAAGGGCAATTCACAGACAAAGAATTTTAAAACAGTTTATAAATGTGGGAAAAGCTGTTCAACCTTACCAATAACAAGGTAACCAAACATTATATACTGATTTTTTTGTCTATCAAATTGACAAGTTAAAATGATTGATAATATCTAGTGTTTGTAAGAGTGTGAAGAAATAGGTACCTTCATAATTTTTTATCATAGTGTAAATTAATACTGCATTTTTATAGGACAATTTGGTAGTTTCTATCAAAATTTTGAATAAAATTACCTTGCAACTCAGCAATTTGATTTCTAAATATTTATTCTATAGAAATAAACATAAAAATTTAACAGTATTAATTTGAAAAGAGAAACATGTTATACAATCTAAATGTCAAATAAACATTGACACAATCTTATTATGGAGTTAAAAATAATAAATGATTCAGATGTACAAACATTAAAATATCTTCAGTATTTGTTATGTACAAAGAAAGACTAGATGCAGTTCACTAGTGTAGAATGAAAAAATAGAAGATACATAATTATATGTGTATATTTAAATGTAAGAGCCTGAAAAATGACCTTGAAAGACATCCAACGAACTAAACCATTAAAGTAACTCTGAAGAAGGGAGTATTAAAGAAAAGAAGGGAAAGGGAACTTGCCTTTAAAAAAACAAAACAAAACAAAACAAACAAAAAAAACAGAACTCCATCTTCTCAGGAAAAAAAAAAAAAGCACAGATTATGCAGAAAGTAAAAAACTTCTGGAGAAAGCAACCTGATAATAACATTGTCAGAGAGATAGAAGATATTGCACTCAGAAAATTGGAGAGGACTGCTATATAGATAGAATTATGAGCTCTTCAAGATATAATAACCAGAATAAATGTTCCAGTGGTAGAACTGGAAGATAAAGGAAATCTCTCAAAAGGCAGAACAAAAAGACAACAAGATGGACAACAGAAAGGATAGGAAACGAGAGATTCCCAACATCTAGGGGGCAAATGTTACATACATGCATACATAAAGATAGGTAGGCAACTTATGTACATAGAAAAAAATAGAGGAAAAAAAATGTTAACAAGGAAATTCCTCAGAACTGAAAGCCATGCATTTCCAAACTGGAAAAACAAACAAACAAAAACAATGCAAGGAATGCCTAGAAAATGAGGAATAAAGACCAGTCCAGGACACAACATCATACAATGTTAAATACTAAAGATAAAGAAAAGACCATAAAACCTTCCACAGACTTTTTAGAAAAAGAGAGAGAGGTTTTACAGTTCTCTGAAGAAAGAGGGAAAAGTTGCTGATGCCTACATAGAATAACTGAGCGAGCAAAAAGAGGAGGTTATTAACTCTTAGAACAAAATGTTGAAGAAAAACATACAATCATAGTATAATATATGGGTTAACAATGAACAAGACTTGTAAATCATAATGTAAACACTATTATAATGTCAACTTATTAAAAGTTACATTATAACTTTAAAAGTTACAAATTAAATAAATTAAAAGTTACAAATATAACATAAATACGGGAAAAGAAGGGAAATTCTACGTGGATAGTTTGAGAGGAGTAAATGTGTGTAAAAGTGCTATATTGTCATTTTCCATAGTAGGAAGTTGATAATGTCCCAAATTGAAAAAGCATGAAGAAACAGTACACAAATATAAGACTATTACTTAGAAATGTGGAGGTCAATGCATTTCTGCTAAAACCACTTCAAGAGTTGAAAGTGTCAGTGTTTGGGGAAAGAAGGAAGAAAAAGCTGCTTTTTTTGTTGTTTGTTTGAGGCTTTGTAGTATATTTGACTTTTAAGTTGTGTAGACGTGTTGGATAAAAATAAAAAGTTCCTTTTTATAACAAGAAGATAAAAACTATTTTGGTCACTAGCATAGACTCCTGTTAATAACCCCGGGTTCCTGGAAACCATAAAGAGAAAAGCACCAACAAGTGGAAGGAAGTGGGGATGAGTGGGTGTTCGGTCTCTATTTTGAGGAGTGGGCTGTTAAATTTGTCTTGAATGAACAGAGGACGTGGGCACCCAGCCAGGAGATGGAATGGAAGAGGGAGGCTGCTGTTCCTTTGGAGTGGGCTCTTGCTGACAGCCCACTCAGGCTGTTCTGGGAGGTGTTAGGCTATTCATGAGAAGGCTTTGGGGAGCCGTCTGGGAGCTGTTTGTAGTGAAGGCGCCAGAAGGTGAGGCGGATCCTCTTCCCCCCTGCACACGGGGACATGTGGGGTTGACACCCAGTAAGAGTGATCTGACTCCCGTTTCTTTGGAGAGAACAGCCAGCAGATGGGTGTCTGGTAACCCAAAGCCTTTGTTGAAATGACCCAAGTCCATTGCTCCACCTGGCACTGGGGCTGGGGCAGACTCCAGTTTCAGCCACAGGCCTCTAGGGGCTAATGACAAAAAGTGGAGTGAAAGACCAAACCTGAGGCTGGTGTTCAGTGGGAGGGGTTGGAGACACACAGAGTGGGGAGTTTTGGAGTCAGGAAGGGAGGAGAGGCTAACCAGGAGATTGTTGATCAGTCTAGCCCCTAGTTCTAGGGTATATAAACTTAAATGATTCTCGGAAGCTCTAGAGGAGCTTTGCGAAAGTATAGATTTATTTCCAGGCCTTAGCCCGCATCCACTGATCAGAACCTCTGAGGGTAAGGCTGAGGGTTCTGATGCACCCATTCATTCTTTGACCTCCCTTGGGAGCCAGCCGTGCCAGTTCCAGACCACCCTGCCCATTTCCCAAGGCAACCCTCTGCCTATTTGAGCTCTTTCTCTTCATCTCCCTTCATCAGAATTTCAGATGCAAAGAGAACTTTCTGAAACCCAGTGTCTGCGAGAATACTGTTAAAAAGTTGCTTTTTGCTAGGGCGTCGACAGCATCTGCCAGTAATAAATTCATGCTATCAGAGAAGCAGGTGCTTTCCGGGAGGGGTTGTAGCAAAGCTTCACACAGATTGTTGCCATTTTTATTCCCATCATTCATCTTCAGTGAGGACCTCTGAAGGGCAACTCAGAGGTTCAAAGACGAATATTTCTTGCCCCTCCCACAGCCTCCAAGGTGTGGAAGGTGTGTTGTGGGGAACATCAAAGGGCCAAGCTGCTGTGGTTTTGCTCAGCACCAAGAGATGCTACCAAAAATGAAGATACCTGAATGGGCTGAAAATAGAGCTTTGCTTTTGGAACTGAATTTCTTTTCCAGAACACAGAGTACTGGGAGAGTACGAGGAGAATGCTAGAGAGCCGAAAGAAACCTTTCCCCTCCAAAATGGGGGGAAGGTGGTAGATGGATTTTTAAAATTGGAGCCACTAGATGCTGTATTCAGCTGCCTGGGACCTGCATTGCTGGTTTTCCTTTTGGGTTTTGGTATTTGTAGTCACAAAGCCCCCTCCCCACCAAAGCCACCCTAATTCAAAATCCAGAATATATATATTTTTTCTTTTATTTTCTTTTTGAGACAGGGTGGCCCAGGCTGGAGAGCACTGGCGCAATCTAGGCTAACTGAAGATGCAACCTCCTGGGCTTAGGCAATCATCCCACCTCAGCCTCCTGAGTAGCTGGGACCACAGGCATATGTCACCATGCCCAGCTACTTTTTGTACTTTTTGTAGAGATGGGGTTTCACCATGTTGCCCAGGCTGGTCTTGAACTCCTGAGCTCAAGCAATCCGCCAGCCTCAGCCTCCTAAAGTGCTGGGATTACAAGCGTGAGCCGCAGCACCTGGACCAGAATAGATTTTCTATGATGAAGAAGATCCAGACCTTTAGAAATTGAGGGTCGGCAGAGCTTTAGCTTTCATTAAATAACAAATGCACCAGGTTATAAACTTCATGAGGGCAGAAGCCATGTCTCCCTCGTTCTCAGCTTCATCCTGAGGAACTAGCACAATGCTGCACGGAAAGGGTGCCCAATAAATGTAGAATCAAGCAGTGAGTGAAACTTCTGCACCTGTGCTGGGATGCCAGGTGAGCCTCGTGGAAACCCCCAAATAAGTCCTCCTTACCTATATTCTTCATTCTGACCTCAGTTCCATGACCCCTCCCTAGAAAGTTCTTCCATGACCACCCATTCCAAAATTGGTTCTCCAGTGTGTCTGTACCACAGAACCCTGTTTATTTGTTAACACCAGCAATCACAACTCTGATTCACTAATTCATGTATTGATTATTCTTTGCCTGCCTCCTGTACCATAATGTGGACCTGTGAAGGTGAGACCCTTGTCCATCTAGCTTAATCTAGCTTAACATACGCTAGCACTTAGGGCAGGTTCTTGGCACAGCAGGCACTCAATGAATTGAGGTCGAATGAATATAGTAACACTGGATCATTAGAAGAGGAGAGAAAACTTCCTCAATGCTAAAATGCACTTTTTATCTATTCTGGAAGGGGGCTGCATCTTCCATTGGATATGGATATTTAATGTCATATTTCACTCCCACTCCTCTCTGAAAAGTTGCTAGTACAATCATGTGGTAGATTGCGTCTTAGCACCAAGGAAGGACGACAAACAAGGATTATTCTGGGAAGGGAGCTTAGCTGCCTCTAAATCCAGGATGCTTTTTCTGAGCAATAAGGAGGATGGAGGCATATCAAAGGGGACAGAATAAGGAAACCAGTGCTCAGAAATGATGAGAAGGAATGTGGAGTAGGAAGGCATCCGGAGATGGCAGGCCCAGCCTGCAGTGGTCTTCATCCTGCACAGAGCAGTATGAATTTTCCTTCCTCCCACTTGGGAGTGGATGGGGCCAGGAGTAGCTGCCTCACTTCAGGTGTTCCAGCAAGTATGCATTCAATGGCCTACAGGCCTGAGGTAGCAGGGCACGTAGGCCTAATCCCATCTCCTGCTTGAGTCTCGGGTATGGCACAAAACCAAAGTCTGTGCTTAGCGACTGCCCCAGGTTTGAGCAACTGCATAAAGGATCATCTGCTCAAAGTATAGCCCTGCACCACCAAGTCAGAACCTCTCGATAGAGCTTGCGTAAAACGCAGGGGATTGGGCCCAATTCCCAAGCTGCAGAACCAGCCTTCACAAACAAAGCCCAGGAATCTGCTTTTTTTTTTTTTTTTTTTTTTTTTTTTTTGATGCAGTCTCACTCTGTCACCAGGCTAGAGTGCAGTGACGCGATCTCGGCTCACTGCAACTTCCACCTCCCGGGTTCAAGCAATTCTCCTGCCTCAGCCTCCCGAGTAGTTGGGACTACAGGCACGCACTACCACGCCGGCTAATTTTTGTATTTTTAGTAGAGACGGGGTTTCACCATGTTGGCCAGGATGCTCTCGATTTCTTGACCTCGTGATCCGCCCGCCTCGGCCTCCCAAAGTTCTGGGATTACAGGCGTGAGCCACCGCGCCCGGCTGAATCTGCTTTTTAATCAGTTCCCGGCTTCGCGGGATTCTTAGGTGAGTGGTTCTTAAACCTATTAAGTGGAAGTGGGGGATGACTCATTCAGGAAGCTCATTCTCCTCCGCGGCGCCTCCTCCAGCCCTCTTAGATGTCTCTTCATCTTTCTTCTGCACCTTCAGTTTCTCACACTCCAGGCAGCTGCTGGTGTGCCTGCCCGTGTCAATTACAGAGGAGAAAGGAATCCCACAGGCCCCTGCTGGGCGAGCTTGGGTGAGTCTGGGGGATCTCCAGGTGTGCCCCATAGAGCCTGGGAGGAAGTTGGTCGGAGCTCTCCTTTGGGGACCTACTGCCTGTTCCTAACTGCAGCCTGACCTCTGGTGGTCGGAAGGGAGTCGTTTGGTAGGAAGAACCCAGGAAGTTGTCTTTTTGCGATTGGCGGCTTGGGGAAGGAGGAAATTTAATCCTTATAAACTCCATCTCTACTTGCAGAGGTTCCTTTGCTAAGCTTGGGGTTATCTGAGGAGGGGGTGGTGTGCAGTTTATGGCTCTTCCAAGTTCCTTGTTTTGCCTCGGTTGCACACTGACTTGCCAGCTCCCCTGTACCTGAACATTTGTGGGAGCACTTCAGCTGCATTGCTGCATTTCATCTGAGGGTGCAGAGGAGAGAGAGATGGGCAAGGAAGGAGATGTTGGGTCTTTTCATGTTTTTACAGGTGTTTTATTTTGTTTGTTTTGTTTTGTTTTTTAAGGCGGGGTGGCCAAGGTTGAAAAGCATAGCAAGCAGACACAGCTCTAGAAGGTGTGCCTGTGGCCTCCATTATTCATGTCTTGACCTTCCTTCAGCAGCCAAGCGCCCACTCTGGCTCTCACTTGGTTGGGGCACCTGAAACCACTGAGGCCTGAGAGCTCTGGCTCCACAGCTGCAGCAGCCCTTCCTCTGCCCCACCAGGCCCAGGTGTGGCTTTTCTGGCATCCAGATCCTTAACCTGGTCACCATGCTAAAGCTCAGTCACACACAGGATGAAAATGGCCATAAAAACACTTAGAGAAGCCTATCCCGCAATAAATCACCCTCTCCTTTCCTTTTAATTCTTAGGAATTAATTAACTTAATTATTAATTAATTATTAGTTAATTAATCAATTAACTAGCAGAACTAGATCACCTGACTTCCATGATAAACAATAATGTGCTTTTGCATTTCCAGAACCAAAATATAGTGACCAATTCAAGGAAGTGTTACTCTTTAGTAATCACAAATAGTGTAACAATGTTGGTAAACAGAGAAGTTAAGGCTCGACTAAGAAAGGTAGTGCGGTAGAATGGGAAGTGCACAGTCTGGCAGTTGGGAGCTGGAGCTATGGTTGGGTTGACTGTGCAATTCATTTATTCAGTCATTTAAAAAACATGACTGAGAGCCCTTGATGAAGCAGGCATTGCACTGAATGCCAGGAAGACCAAGAAAAGCAAGACATATGACCCCTACCCCCAAATTATTTTCAGTCTTGTGGGAGGCAATTGAAAGACATATTAACTGTTCAGACCATGAATCTGTCTGGCATATTTAGCTCCTCGATTTGCTGCATGGTCTTTATCATTGTCAATCTCCTTCAGAGAATGCATGGAATCTCATTCAGTTCTCGCAATAATCCTCTGAGGGAGGTCTTCTTATCATCCCCATTTTATAGGGAAACTGAGTCCTTAGAAAGATCAGATAGTTTGTCCAAGGCCAAATGGCCGGTAAGTGGTGGAGCTGGCACTGCAATCTAGGTCAGCCTGACTCCAGAGCCGGCGCTGGTGGCCACCAGGCTACACGGTTCTCCAAGGTCTCCCACCTCTAATCTTGTTTCACCTGCTCTCTTGCAGAGTCCACTTCCCGCCCTCTCACTTAACAAAGTCATCCCTGCGCATCCACCCAGCCTGATGGTCTTCCCTCCAGTCTCGGGACAAGGCTCACACCCTCCTGCAAAGCCCATGCACCTCCCCTGTGCCTCCCCCAGCCCTCTTCAGACCACGCCTCTGCATCTTCCTCCTACGCCTTCAATTTATCACACTCTACTCGTTTCTTCCCCCTCAGTCCACAAATGTGTCGAGGGCCCTCCTGTTCTAAACAATCCCATAAACACAACAAAAGAGCTTCCTTTGTCCTGTACCCAGCTGAACCCTGCCCAGTCCCCACCCCACTAGCTCTACCTCAGCAGCCCCACCCCATCACCCACCTCTCTCCTCTTCCCATCCAGCGCCATGCAGAATGTAATTGCTCTCCCCATCTCTCCTTCCTCAGCTTCCGTTCACTCTTCAGTCCATTCCCCTCTGACTTCTGCAGCCTTTTCACTGCCACATCCCATGGAGAGTTTTCAGTCTTCACCTTGCTGGGTCTCTCTGCCGTATTTGAAACTGTGGGCTCCATCCTCTCGAGGGTCTCTAGTCACTTGGTGTCCAGGGCAACACTTTCTGCCTCTCTTTATACCTCTCTGACATTCCTTCTCCCTCTCCTTTATGGACTTCTCTTCCCAACAGCTTCTCTCTGCTGCTCATCCCGTAAATGTTGATGTTCCCAGAGTTCTCTCCTTGACCACCTGCTTTTCCCCCTCTTCACCTGCTTCTGGGGCAATTGCATTCACTCTCCTGGTTTTAACTGCACCCAACCATTGGTGTCTCCCAAATCAACGTCCCAAGCCCAAGCCGTCTCTCAGGCTTCTGCTGTGTATTCTACCTGCCTGCTGGTCACCCCACCTAGAGGTCCTCCGAGCACCTCTGTCTCAGCATACACAAAACCATTTTCATCACCAGGGTTCCCTTCTAAACCAACTCTTCCTTAAAAGTCTCTATTTCAGGTGGTGATGCCATCATCTCCTCAGTTCTTTAAGCTAGAAACTTTGAAGCCACCCTTGACACTTTACATCCAACCAGTTGATGGGGTCCTCCTGAGTGGGCTCCTAAATGCCCCTCTGTATCTTGTCCCGTACCCTGGCTCTGACCCCTTTTGTCTCCTTCCTGCATTACTGCAACGGTGCCCCCAGTGGTTTCCCTACTTCCAGGAACAGCCTTCCGAAATATCTCCTCCACCTTAAGGGTTCAGCAATCTGTTTGAAATATGAACTGTCTTCGTCAAACCCTTGAGCGACCATCCATCACCTAGAGCAGGAGCCCCAGCCATTTGGAATGGTGTACAAGGCACCCTATGACCTATATTGCCTATGGCAAGAGCCTCTCCATTACTGACTCTCCTCCACGCTTCACTCTCTCGCAGGACAGAGCTGCCTGTGGTTGCTTGCTTGCATTTTGTTGTTTCTCACTTCCACCCCTCAGGTACTGCTCTCTGAGGAGAATGTCTTTCCTCACCCCAGCGCCCCCCTCCACCTAAGCCTAGCTAACCCCTGCTCACTTCTGCATTAGGAATCATCACTAACCGACTCTCCCCACCCCCTCAAGAGTTTATATTCTGATTATTCGTCTATGCATCTGTATCACATTTCCTCGAGACCTAATGGGAAAGATGGTGATTCCCAATTTAAGCGTAGAGCTTCTAGTTACTTTAGGTAATCAAAATATTCTTTTGCTTGAAACATGAAGTTTATGAAATCCCCACATTTGGGAGGCTAAGCTGGTGGATCACTTGAGGTTAGAAGTTTGAGACCATCCTGGCCAACATGGTAAAACCCCAACTCTACTAAAAATACAAAAATCAGTCAGGTGTGGTGGCGCACGTCTGTAATCCCAGCACTTTGGGAGGCCGAGGCAGGCAGATCCCCTTAGGTCAGGAGTTTGAAACCAGCCTGGCCAACATGGTGAAACCCCATCTATACAAAAACAAAAAACAAAAAATTTAGCCAGATGTAGTGGTGCATGCCTGCAATCCCAACTACTCGGGAGGCTGAGGAAGGAGAATTGCATGAACCCAGGAGGCGGAGCTTGCAGTGAGCCGAGATCATACTACTGCACTCCAGCCTGGGCGACAGAGCGAGACTCCATCTCAAAAAAAAAAAAAAAAAAATTATGAGCTCCCAAGGAGTTTAAAATGCTTTAGGTGCCACTCTGCCCTTCAGAGGTGTTTACATTCCAGGTGAAAAGGAAGAACTTGGAAAGAAGATGAGAACCTGTCAGCAGAGGGCTACCTGGGGCTGAGGTGCTGAGGGTAGCCAAGACTACTTTAGCTCAGACCTTGGTGTGTCTGAGGTGGGATGGAGATTAAAATCCACTCTGTCTCCTGATATCGGCATAACCACAACAATGAATGATGTCTGAAGTGGACGTGCAGCAGCAGAGAACATGCAGAGACATGTAAAAAACAACAACAAAAAAACCCCGTGCCCTTGATATTATGGGAAAAGAAATAAGGAATACACACACATCTTTATGGAAATAGAGGAATTCATAATTTTAAAGCCTGGTCAAGGATCAGATAGACTCGATCAAGGGCAGAGACCCCTAGGACAGTTCATTTTGGAGTTCTGAGCTCTGGCAAGAATGTGAACAAAGAAGAAAGCAGCAACAAGACCTTGTGCAAATACCAAGAAGGCAAATCCTACAGCTTCCAAGCACCTCTACAGGGTCTGTCTACTCCAGTCTTCCCTTCATCCCTAATCCTCATGCCTTAGCAGTCTCCTTTTGTGTTCTTTGGTTTATGCTTACCATTTGAAGGGTGACAGAGGCAACTTTTAAAAATATATTTTCATCTTAATTGAAACGTGCCGGGTTGCAAAATTCCGCTGCTGCAGATTTCTTTTCTGAAAGAAGAGAGTCGTGTGCTGCCATCTTGTGGTTGAGGGCCGCCACAACAACAATTATGTACTCCCAACATCCCGCCCAGTCCAGTGCGGGGGTGGCGGGGGTGGGGAAGGGTGATGCGGTTTCCAGGTAGAAAGCTCTGGAAAGGGTTCTGCTGCAGGCACAGTAGCAAACAGGGAATGGCCAGTGGAGACACAGGTTTCACACTGGGGACTGACCTGGTAGTAATTAGTAGCACTGGAATAGGGTCCAAAGGGATTTTCCCTGGTCCCTCAACTAGTATGATTACATCTCTAGGTACCATTTCCCCCTAATTAATAGATTCTCATTAGTGATGATTTTTAAAAATGACCTTGTGCAGTGGCAGCAACACCAGACTGAGAGTTAAGACACCTGGTATCTAATTGCCCCTCTGCCACAGACTACCCAGGTAAACCAGCAATAGAGGATAATAGACAAATTATTGACCTGGGACCAGGAGGTTTGAATTCAAGTGTGATCACAATCTGATGTTACCTCAGGAAAGCTGTTTCACTGAGCACCCTCCTGTGCCAGGTACTGTCCTAGGTATTTTACATGGTTTTGTTTGTTTTATCCAGTTTCTTACTCCAGGATAGTGTTCTACAAGTGAGGAAACTGAGGCTCAGCACGATTGAGGGAGCTGTCCAAGGTGTCACGAAGTCATGAGTCAGGATCTGATTCAAGGTCTGACTCTAAAGCATATGTGTTTTATTTATTTATTTATTTAAGACAAAGTCTCACTCTGTTGCCCAAACTGAAGTGTAGATCTTCCTCCGTCTCCCTAGTTCAAGCGATTATCCTGCCTCAGCCTTTGGAGTAGATGGGATTACAGGCATGCACCACTACGCCCGGCTAATTTTTGTATTTTTAGTAGAGATGGAGTTTCATTATGTTGACCAGACTGGTCTTGAACTCCTGACCTCGTGATCTGCCCGCCTCAGCCTCCCAAAGTGCTGGGATTACAGGCATTAGCCACCTTGCTCGGCTGTGGTTTATTTTTTACAATTATTTTCCCTTCATAATTGTGTATCATATGAATATGATACGTATATTCATGTGTGTGTGCAGGGGTTACACATAGGCCAGATGGCTTAAATTTATTGTGTCCCTTGAAGGTAGGGCAAGCCCAGTTTTCACAAGCGCTCAACAAAGCTACAGATGCTTATTCTGTTGCTTTTTAATTTCCTGTGCGTTCTCATTTTTCCCAATCTAACGTTGTTTCTAAAGGCATTTAAGAGATCTAAGGACTGTAGCTTCAAAAGTCATGTTCTTTGATTTCTGAAGATAAAAGGGATGACCTAGAGAGGGAACACCGCCATTCTGCTGAGGGATCAATCAGAAAATTAAGTTCCTTACAGGGAAGACAAGACACTCTTCATGGCATTGATTTAGTGCTTTTTTCGGGGTTGTTGCTACAAGATCTCGCCTGGCATAGCAACCTTGTGAGGTGTGTGTTATTCTCCTCATTTGACCCTTGAGGGAACTCAGGTGCAGAGAGGTGAAAACACTTGAGATTACACAACTGTGACTTGAAGACAGACCTTTATCTTAAACAACTTTATTGAAGTATAATTGACATACAATAGACTGCATGCACATATTTAAAATACAAAATTTGATCTTTGATCAGTTTGACAGTATAAACCCATGAGACCAGCACCGCAATCAAGATAATGAACGTATCCTTTATCCCATCCATTTCCTCATGGCCCTTTGGAATCCCCCAATCTCCACCCCCACGCTGCCATCCCCAGGCAACCATTGATCTGCTTTCACTACAGTTTTCATTTTATACAAATTTTATATAAATGGAAACATACAGTGTATATACATTTTTGTCTGGCTTTATTTGGCATAATTATCATGAGATTCATTCATGTTGTTTTGTGTATTATTCCATTTTATTGTTAGGGAATATGTCTTTACATGGGTATGCCACTATTCATTCTCTTGATGATGGACATTTAGATTATTTCTACTTTGGGGCTATAATGAATAAAGCTTCTATAAACAGTGATGTGAAAATACTTGCAGCAGACCTAAGTTTTCATTTCTTTGGGATAAAAATCTAAAAATTGAATGTCTGCATTATTAGATCAGTGTATGTTTAGATTTTTCACAGCTAAACCGTTTTCCCAAAGTGGTTGTACCAGCATGTATGAGAATTTCAGTTTCTCCACATCCTTGCCAATACTTGGTATGTTTAGTCTGTTCCACTTTGGACACTGTAATAGGTAGTAACATCTCATTGTGATTTTAATTTGCATTTCCATAATGATTAATGATGTTGAACAGATTTTCATGTGCCTACCAGTCATTCAAATATCTTCTTTAGTGAAGTGTCTGTTCAAATCTTTTGCCCATTTAAAAAATTGGGTTGTTTGTTGGCCTATTATTGAGTTTTGTGAATTCCTTATATATTCATATAAAAATATTTTATCAGATATGTGATTTTTCAAATATTTCCTTTCATTCTGTAGATTTCCTTTTCATTCTCTTAATAGTGTCTTTTGAGGAGTGGGTGTTTCCAATTTTAATGACGTCCAATTTATCAAGAACGTTTTTTGGATCACGTTTTTAGTTCTGTATCTAGCAACTCTTTGTAACCCAAGGTCACAAGGATTTTCTCCTATATGCTCTTCTAAAGGTCTTGTAGTTTTGGCTTTGCTTTTAGGTCTATGATTTATTCTGATTAATTTTTTATATGATGTGAGATGTGTATTGGAGTTTTTAAAATTTATTTACTTTTTTTTCAAATAGATATCTATTTTTTTTTCAGCACCACTTGTTGAAAAGAGTGTCGTTTCTCCCCTGAATTTCCTTTGCACCTTTGTTGACTGTCAATTGACCAGATATACGTAACTCCATTATTAAAATCTCTATTCTGTTCCATTGATCTATTTGTTTATTTTTATTCCAATACCATACTGATTACTGTAGCATTATAATAAGTAGTTTTGAAATCAGGCAGATAAGCCCTCCAACTTTGCTGTTCTTTTTCAAAGTTGTTTTGACTATTTTTGGTCCTTTGCATTTCCATACAAATTTTAAAATCAGCTTGTCAATTTCTATTTAAAAATTTCTGAGATTTTACTTAGAATTGCAGTGAGTCTATCGATTGTAAGGCTCACTTCATTTTTTACCATCTCTCAAGTGTCACAGAACTCTGTTTCCTATTTTCCATGTTTTGAAAAACATTCTTTCATTTTTTTCCCCCTAGTTTTGTGGTTGTTTCAGGTAGAAATTTTACATCTCATTCCTGTTACTCCATCTTGGCTGGAAATAGCAGACTAACCAAGGCCTTTAGACTGCAGATCCCATGCTCTTTCCATAAGAAGCCTCACGTGAGAAAAGAAGGGTCAAGTCTCACCTTTAAACAAAGAAAAAGATTTTATAAAAAGTTAAATGTTACCAGTCTTCAACAAATGCTTAAAACGCTGATCCCTAACCCCTAATAAGACTGGGTGACTACACACTAATTTAAAAATTCTCGAGTTTTGATTCTCACAGATCAAATCTTTCTTTTGTTCAACTCTTTATTATGTAAAGCCACGAAAACCCTCATCTCATGGCAAATTTACTCATTGGGAGAAGATGGACAGGGTCTGTTGCCTCTGTAATTCTGATACTTCCCAAGTGATTTTATAATACATGAATCAGAGGACATGGCTGTGTCCTCTGCATTTAGAAATAGGAATTCATTTTTCTGATAAATCCCCTTGTGACCCCAAACAGAAAGTGGAATACAAGACTATGGGATATTGGTGACTGTAAGCAGAAATCCTTATGATCTACCATATATGCTTAGCTTGACTTCATTAACTTTTTGAAAATGAACCTGCTGGGAAGTCAAATCTAATGTCATCCATTAAATAAGAAAAATAAAAATTAGATCATAAAAGTGAATGTGGCTGGTGTGAAGACAAACAAAATGAAAAATGTTTTATTGCACTTCCTTATTTCAAAGCAGCCTTTTAATTAAGATTTCCTCCAACAGCAAAACTAATTTGATAAGTTTATACAGCCAGCACATTTCAATTTACACTTTCAGAAAGTGGCTCTTTTTCACTATAAGGAATTTATATACAATCTCCAGGAAGAAACTAAGGATAAAGGCAAAGGGGCACACCTCCAAGTGCGATGTGAAGATTCTTCCTGTCCAGGTGGAATAGAGTGAACAGTAACATTTTCCATTTCTTAGACTATATTTTATCCTGTCTGTTTTTCTCATTCCTAGCCATTAGGCTGGTGCAAATGTAATTGTGGTTTTTGCATTGTTGAAATCTGCCATTTGATATTGGAATACATTCTTAAATGTGGTTATGTTATACATCATTTTAATGCGCATTTCTTGCTTTATGTTTTTTTTTTTTTTCCTAATGACTTATTACTTGCTGTTTATTTTATGTTTATTTCAGACTATGGAAATGATGTTAGACAAAAAGCAAATTTGAGCAATTTTCTTTTCCGAGTTCAAAATGGGTCATAAAGCAGTGGAGACAACTCGCAACATCAACAACACGCTTGGCCCAGGAACTGCTAATGAATGTACAGTGCAATGGTAGGTCAAGAAACTCTGCAAAGGAGAGGAGAGCCTTGAAGATGAGGAGTGTAGTGGCTGCCCACTGAGAGTTAACAATGACCAATTGAGAACAACCATCAAAGCCAATCCTCTTACAACTACATGAGAAGTTGCGGAAGAACTCAATGCCAACCATTCTATGGTTGCTCGATATTTGAAGAAAATTAGAAGGGTGAAAAAGTTCAATAAGTGGGTGCCCCATGAGCTGAGCAAAAATTTTTTAAAAATCGTTTTTAGTGTCATCTTCTCTTAGTCTATGCAACAACAATGAACCATCTGTCCATTGGATTTTGACATGCAGTGAAAAAAGTAGATTTTATTCAACAGCCAGCAACCAACCAGCTCAGTGGTTGGACCGAGAAGAGAAGCTCCAAAGCACTTCCCAAAGCCAAACTTGCATCAAAAAAATGTCGTGGTCACTGTTTGGTGGTCTGCTGCCAGTCTGATTCATTACAGCTTTCTGGAAGAAAGAAAAAAAACACGTAAATCAATGAGATGCACCAAAACCTGCCACACCTGCAGCCGGCATTGGTCAACAGAAAGGGCCCAATTCTTCTCCACAACAATGCCCGACTGCACTTCATACAACCAGCGCTTCAAAAGTTGAATGAATTGGGCTGTGAAGTTTTGCCTCATGTGCCATATTCACCTGACCTCTCACCAACCAATCACTTCTTCAGGCATCTCGACAACTTTTTGCAGGGAAAATGCTTCCACAACCAGCAAGATGTAGAAAATGCTTTCCGAGAGTTTGTCTAATCCCAAAGCACACATTTTTATGCTACAGACATAAACTTATTTCTCATTAGCAAAAAAGTGTTGATTGTAATGGTTTCTATTTTGATTAATAGAGATGTGTTTGAGCCTACTTATAATGATTTAGATTTCACAGTCCAAAACCTCAATTACTTTTACAACAACCTAAGAGTTTGAGAAATATTGTTGGAGGCATCAGGCTAGCTCTGGATTTTATCCCTCCTTGGACTTGTTTATGGCGGTGGGGTTCTGAATACCAGTAGCATTTTCAGTTGCCAGTTTCTATGAAAATGGGGCAGCATGCATTTGATAACTGCTCAAAATATCAATTCAAGCTTTACCTTGATAGCCAGTGATCACTAGAACATATAGTACTGACCCAGCTTCTCGGCTCTCTTAGAAGGACTTAATTACACAGTTGAATAGCTGCTAGAGTCAGCCAAAGATACAGGGGAAACGACAGTTAGAGGAGAAACAAGGCAAGATTAATTTGTGGTCTAACTCATTAAGACCTCCTGCTGCCATCTTTTGCCAAACCACTGAGCCTTCAACTTTTTAGAAAATGATCACATACCTCCAGCTACTCTTATTAGTTCTCTTGATTTTGCAGAAATCACAACAACCCCAGATGTCATTAAAAGCACCTGGAGCATGTAATTTGTTCAAAATGGGGAAAGCCTTCCTGGAGAGATAGGGACTGGTCCACAGGGCTTTTGCCCTTCTCTCTGATGGTGGTCCCAAGTACCTCTTGCATTCTTTCCATTCTTCCCTCCTCCTTCTCCTACTTGCTCTTCTCTCCTCTTTCCATCTTTCTCCCTATCCTTGTCTCCCTCTGGCTGCCATGTTGAGGCTAAAGATGGGGTATCAGGGACATAGATCTGCAGCTACTTTCAATGTTCTTATTGAGCAATCTGTATCCATTATCTCACTTAATCCTTACGATAACCTTGAGAGGAGGTATTTCTCGCCCTTATACAGGTATAGGAATTGAAGCTTAGAGAGGCTATGTAATTTACCTAAGGTCATTAAGCCATTTTCTTTCTGTTGCAAACCCGCCCTTTTGTACTGTGCTTTGTGATGCCGAGGTGGGGATTCTGCAAACCACATTTCTGTATGGTCAGCTGGCTGGTGTTTTGTTGGCATGCCAGAAGGACATTGAGGCTGGATGAGGGAGAGGAGACTTGTTCCCTCCTGTTTGCCTCCTGTTTCTGTCTGTATCATCTCAATAATGGTTTTTCACCTCAGCAACAGCCGTTTTCTCTCTTGTTAAACTTTTATTTTATATTTGAGGGTACATGTGCAGGTTTGTGATATAGGTAAACTCATGTCAGAGGGCTTGTTGTACAGATTATTTCATTATCCAGGTACTAAACCTAGTACACAATAGTTCCTTATCTGCTCTTCTCCATCCTCCCACCTTCCACCCTCAAGGAAGCCCCAGTATCTGTTGTTCCCTTCTTTGTGTCCATGAGTACTCATCATTTAGCTCCCACTTATAAGGGAGAACATGTGGTATTTGATTTTCTATTACTGCATTAGTTTCCTAAGAACACTAATCCATCCATGTTCCTGCAAAAGACATGATCTCATTATTTTTTAAGGCTGCATAGTATTCCATGTGTATATGTACTACATTTTCTTTATCCAATCAGCAGTCATTTTCTGCCCTCCCAGAATGAACTCCTCAGAAATACCAGCTCCAGTCCACTGGCACCTACTCCCCAGAAACCCAGGTCCCAATTACAAAGGGTTTCTACTCTAAGCCTCTAGGTTCTAATAACCTCATCCTCTTCTCTTCATTCCCCTTGCCCTTTTTGGAAACAAATGCTCAGTGCCAGAAAGAAGAACCAGCACTCAGACAGAGAGCTTCTCAACAAGGCAACTTTACTTCTGCAGAAGGGTGCTGCTTGTGTCCATAACAATTGCAAGAGCACACTGAACAAAGGAGATAAGGGATTTTTAGCCCTAAAGCAGTTCCTGTTTCTGTGTCCTTCCCCTATTGGCCGGGGTTGGACCACACAATCTAAGCTGATTGCGATTGACTAAGACTTAAACTTTTCCAAACAGGGTAAATGCACAATTTTCAGGAAAATGAGGAAAAGAAAGAGGGGGAGAGAAGAAGATGGTAGGGATTTATAATGTTGCAAATTATGACCAGGAAGTTGAGTCTTTGAAGAGGAACTTAGTTATTCCCAACATCCCAGGGGCAGTAGCTGCTTCCTGAAGTTATGATCTCTTTGGTGGCCCACTGTCCTCTTTTTGTCTTCAATACCAATTTAACCAATTCCCTCTATTAAGCTCTTTTCTGTGAAATTACTGGCTTGATCTCTGTTTTTCTGACTAATAACACACAGGAGCAGTAGGATTAAAAAAATGAGTATGTCTGACTCCAAATCCAGGCCCTTAATTCCTGCTCTTCACCCATTTGCAGCCTGGCACTCAAACAACACTTTAAATCAAGTATAATTAGGAACTCAAGTTATATTCTTTGCATGCATTCCTTGGGGAAAGCCCTAAGCATTGTCATATTGGTGACTGAACATTCTATCCACTGTCAAATGGCTTGGAAGGACCTGACATGACATAAGTAAGTATAGTAGCATCAGCCAAGTAAGACGGAACTCTGATTAACCTATTCCTAAAAAGACCACAGAGGCTGCATGCAGGCCTGGAGCGGCGGGTGGGTGCAGGGCCAGCATGGCTACAGGCTGTGGGGCAGCAGAAAAACAATCCTGTTCGCTGTGTGGAGAGTAGACTGGACAAGAGGAGGAAGTGGAAGCCTCCATGGAAAACTGTTGCAGAATCCCAGGATGCTTCCAAACCAGTCCCTGGGGGCCAACCAGAGCACAGACTAACCAGGTACCTGGGTGGAGACCTTAGCTGGGAGAAGGTGCACCTGGAAGGAAATTACAGAGGAGGTCAACATGGAACAGAAGCCCCAGGACAGCAGGAGAGGCCTCACCCGAGAGGTGCTCTTGGCGACTGGGCTGCTGCTGGCCATGGCCCTCACGGATAAGCAGTCCTACCTCTGCCCCGAGCACTTCTTCATTGCCCCTCAACGGTCCGTGGCAGATGCCAGGCACTGTCCCTGTGGCCACTTCAGGATAGGACAGAGTCAAAAACTGCTCACCTGGGCTGCCCTGTGAGGAGCTGAGAACAGAGGTGAGGCAGCTGAGGCGTGTCAGGAAAGGAGCCGCAAAGAGGATGAGACTGGTTTCACTTCTGGTCACCGTCGTGGTGTTATTCCAGTTAACACAGTGTCCTCCAGCTCCACCCCTGCTGCCACGAATAACAGAACTTCATTCCTTGTTATTGCTAAAGAGTACCCCATTGCGTCTGTGTACCACATTTTCTTATCCATTCATCTGTTGATGGAGACTCTGGTTGATTGCATATCTTGGCTATTGTGAATAGTGCTGCAGTAGCCATAGGGTTCAGTCTGTGGGAAGCAGCCCGCCACCCAGTGTTAGGAGCCTTGTCTGCTCTGTTTCTGTCCTTGAGCTCAATAATCTCAGGTGTGGGACTTTATCCTAATAAAATAATCCAAAGGCAGGAAAAAAGCCAAATGCAAAAAGGAACATTATAGTGATTAAAAATGAGAAACAATAACTTTAGGGGACTAGTTTATCAAATTAGGTTCTAACCACTTGACAGAATATTCTGCAGCCATTGTGTAGTTGGGAACCCATGTGATAACATGAAGAAAACCTTATGATGATAAGTGAATAAAATAAGATACAAAATTTTATACTATACTATTTTCAACTGCAAAATTATATATTTATGTAGAAAAATACAGAAATGTCAGAAATTGTGCTAGGGTGAAAGGGAAATTATGGACAATATTTTTTCCTGTTTCTAAAACTCTCTGATGGTATTATACTGATTCTTTAAAAATTATTTTTAATTGACACATGATAATTATACATATTTAGGGAGTACATACTGATGTTTTGATACTTAACAATGTGTAGTGATCAGATGAGGACATATCCATCATCTCAAACATTTATTGCTTCTTTCTCTTGGGAACATTCAGTACCATCTCTACTAGCTATTTGAAAGTATATAGCCGGATGCGGTGGTTCACGCCTGTAATCCCAGCACTTTGGGAGGCCGAGGTGGGTGGATCACGAGGTCAGGAGTTCAAGACCGGCCTGGCCAAGATCCTGAAACCCCGTCTCTACTAAAAATACAAAATTAGCCGGGTGTGGTGCTGCTCACCTGTAAGCCCAGCTACTCAGGAAGGTGAGGCAGGAGAATCGCTTGAACCCAGGTGGCAGAGGTTGCAGTGAGCTGAGAGCACACCACTGCACTCCAGCCTGGGCAACAGAGCAAGACTCTGTCTCAAAAATAAAAATAAAATAAAGTATATAATACATTGTTTAGTCATCCTACAGTGCTATAAAACACTAGATTTGTTCCTCCTGTCTAGCTGTAATTTTGTATTCTTTGACAAATGTCTCCCTGTCCTTGCCTTTCTGCTACCCCTCCCAGCCTCTAGTAACCTCTGTTCTGCTTTTTATATCTAAGTAAACTTTTTAAAATTTCTACATATGAGTAAGAACATGAGGTGTTGAACTTTCCGTGCCTGGCTTATTTCACTTAACATAGTGTCCTCCAGTTCCATCCATCTTGAGTGAATGACAGGATTTCATTCTTTTTAATGGCCGAATGGTATTCCGTTTTGTATATATACCACATTCTCTTTTATCCATTTGTCTGTTGATGAATACTTGGGTTGATTGCATATCTTGGCTATTGTGAACAGCACTGCAATAAGCATGGGGTGCACATTTTAAAAAATCACAAAATTGACATATTTGCAAGTCAAAGATGTAATGGGAACTTAGCTCTCTGCATTTCTGCTGGAAATCTAATTTCTCTAAAAGCAGAACATGCATTTTTGACCTTGTCTTACTAATAATTTTATTTTGCAGGAGGAAGAGGAAGAAACAAAAGTAACTTCTCTCCTAGATTTAATTCTGACCTACCAGAAAGAACTGGTTGTTGAAGCCGAAGTACTGGAGTCTCTGGAGCCAGTGAGTACGAGAATGTCTTTCACAGCGGGGATTAAAATGCCCAAGGAAAACCATTCTGGAAAGGCTCTGATGTGGGTTCTAAATGGGTACACAGTTCTCAGAAGGTCAGAGGAAATTGCAGTTTGATCCCATAATCAAACAATCTGAAAGAGAAGACAGAATAAGAGGGATGGGAGGATCTCCAAAATGAAATCCCTAGAGCAAAAGAGTATGAATCTTGATAAGAAGTAAAAGAGTTTGGCTTCAAAAATACCAGTGTGACTAGCAGAGAGCAATTTAACGAGCTTAATTTGTCAAAAGGCTGGGTGGTAAATGGAAGTTTACAGCATATAATCTGTGAACGTCTCTTTGTTCCAGGAACTCTCTAGAAGTGAACAACCCAAGCTGCTTATACTGTAGTGGAGGAGACAGACAAAAAACCAATAAATAAACAATGAACCAATACATATAGGAAGTATGACAGGCAGTGGTAAGCACAATAACATTATATGTGTGTGTTGAACTACTTGAAATTGACAATATTCACCATTTTTTTACCTACAAAAATGGCTATTTCAGGCCAGGCGCCATAGTTCACGCCTGTAATCTCAGCAGTTCAGGAGGCTGAGGTGGGAGGATTGCTTGAGCCCAGGAGTTCAAGATCAGCCTGGGCAACACAGGGAGACCTCATCTCTATTTTTGTTTTAATGGCAATTTCTTTCTTCTTTTTTCTTTTTTTTGAGATGGAGTTTCACTCTTGTTGCCCAGGCTGGAGGGCAATGGTGTAATCTCGGTTCACTGCAACCTCTGCCTGTTGGTTTCAAATGATTCTCCTGCCTCAGCCTCCCAAGTAGCTGGGATTACAGGCACCCACCACCACGCCCAGCTAATTTTTGTATTTTTAGTAGAGACGGGGTTTTACCATATTGGTCAGGCTGGTCTCAAACTCTCGACCTCCTGATCCACCTGCCTCGGCTCCCAAAGTTCTGGAATTACAGGCATGAGCCACCGTGCCTGGCCTTAAATGGCAGTTTCATTTGATACAACCTACTATATTGTCAGAAGGGTGAGATTTGACACAAGGAGTAAGAGACGACCTCTCAGAGAGAGTGGCATATGAGCGGAGACCCAAATAAAGCGAGGCAATGAGGCATGTGCAAACTGTGGGAAGTGTGATCCAGGATTAGGGGAAAGCAAGTTTCAGGAATGTGGGGTGGGAATGCTGGGTGTACGTGAGGAACATCCAGAGGTCCAGTGTGGATACAGTAGAGCGATGGAACAAAGAGCAGTAGGAGGTGAGACAGGAGTGGATGCCAGGAGCAGGTCCACAGGGCCTTACGTGACCTGCAGGTCATGACAAAGACTTCAGGATTTTTTCTGGGAATAAAATGAGAAGCCCTTAGAGGGATGAGGACGGGGGTGATTTGACTGGATTAATATTCTCAAATCCTGAAAAGCCTGTGGAGATGAGACTACAAAGGGCCTAGTGAGGAAGCCCCACAACCATTTGTGGGACCAGTGCAGGAATCCAGGAAGGATCTGATAGTGACATGGGAAGGTTGTTAACAGTGAAGGTGAGAAATAGTAGAGTTTTCAGGGTGTATTTTGAAGGTAAAAGTGACAGGACTTGCAGATTGAATTAGACATAACAGTGGATGAAAAAGGAATCCAAGATGACAGTAAGAATTTTGGCCTAAGCTACTAGATAAATGATGGAGCCATTTACTGAGCTGGAAAGAGAGGAAAAGGTGAACATTTACTTGGGTAGAAAAAAAATCAAAAGTTTGATTTTAGATATGTTGACTCTAACACTCTTCTCAGGCATCCGATTTGAGATCGTGTGTAGGCAGTTGGATCAACAAATTTAGAATCAGAAAAAAAAGACAGGAGACATACATTTGGGAGTTATTAGCATACAGGTTTATTTAATGCATGGGACTGGGAGAAATTACCTGGAAAATGAGGTCAGCTAGACCAGAGAAGAGGTCTTGGGACAGAGTTCCAGGGCCCTCCAACCTTGAGAAGCTGTGGGGAAGGTGATCCAGTGCAGGAGTCTCAGGAGGGGCTGGCAGTGAGGGCAGAAGGAAATCCCAGCAGTTCTGACTCCAATTGCCAGTTCTTGCTGCAGCCTTCTTAGGAAGAGGAATCTGTCAGAAGGCATGGGGGAAGCTAGGGAAGGACCCGCTGGAGACTCGTCCTATAGCATCAGTTCAAATAAACATGAGGGCTCAATTCTAGAAAGCCACATCCTCCAATGAGAATGAACCCCTGCACTGTCCCTACCTCTTCCACCTCCTCTTCCTCACTCCAAGTGACGAAATGGTCAGTTCTCCAAAACAAACATGATCAAGTCTGTCAACCCAGATATTTGAGGTATTAAAAAACCTCTTGTCTTTCAACTGTCCACAACAATTATCACTAACAAATTCTAATCAAATGCTCATCACTTTCTGAAACGTCCTTAGAAAGCAACTTACCTCCCATGGTGTGAAAAGATCTGAGTACAAAGAAAGCCAGAGGATAGATTCTTAGAGCGGGGTGTTGGTGAAAGTAGTAAAAGACTAAAGACAAAATTAATCAGGGGATAGGAGGAGGAAGAAAAATAGGAGAATCCAACTAGATTATAAAAAATGGGTAACTTACAAATAGAGGGCCATTCTGGGCAGTTCTGTTTGAGGACTTTCTCTAGAATACATGGCTGCTTAGAAGAATAAGAGACTCACAGCAAGAGAGGGGCCAATTAGGTACGTGCCAATCAAAACTGCCTCCTGATTCAGGGCATTTTCACCAATTGCAAATGATAGTTTTCATTCTAAGTATCTCTGGAAATGGATAGGTAGGTAGGTAGATAGATGACTGTTAGATAGATAGATGATAGATAGACATAGAAAAATAGATAAATGCGGGTCCTGAAGATTATACAATTGGTATAAAAGCTCTTCAGAGTTGTTGGGTTTAAAATTTAATGTTCGCCTTGTGCATTGCTGGTAGGAATGTAAAATAGTGCCATTGTTGAGAAAAATCGCATGGCAGTTTCTCAAAAAATTAGCCATGGTATTTCCACACAATCCAGCTATTCCATTTCTGGGTATGTAGCCAAAAGAAGTGAAAGCAGAGCCTTGAACAGATACTTGTATACCCATGTTCATAGCAGCATTATTCACAACAGCCAAAACATGGAAGCAACCCAAATGTCTAGTAACAGATGAATGGATAAACAAAACACGATATATTTATACAATGAAAAAGTATTCAGCCTTAAAAGGAAAGGAAATTCTGACACATACTGCAACGTAGAAGAACCTTGAAGACATTATGCTAAGTGAATTAAGCCAGACACCAAAGGACAAATACTGTATGATTTCACAGACATGTGGTACATGGTTTAGTCAAAGTCATTTTCATAGAGCCAGGAAATAGAATGCTAGTTGCCACGGGTAGAGGAGGGTGGGATATGAAAAGTTATTGTTACTAGGTACAGCGTTTCACTTTAGGAAGATGAAAAAGTTCTGGAAATGGATGGTGGTGATGGCTGTACAACATTGTGAGTGTACTTAATGTCACAGAATTGTACACTTAAAATGGATAAAATGGTTTTTGAAATGGTGATCAAAGATTATACAATTAAGAAAGATCGCTCATTAGGCAATGATGTCTCGGAAAGAATTATTAAGATTGCTTAGCTGGAAACAAAAATTACATTAATATGAAAGAGGCTGCCTTTTTAAAAAAGTGCAGGGGTGTGTGTATGTGAAAATTGATGTATATGTGTCAGCACATAACCATTTTTGTGTGGATTACTTTCAAGATTTTCTCTCTATTTCTTCCCTTTGTATATGTGAGAGCTATAAATTCATCAATGAAAAATTATAAATCTCAATATAATTCTGATAGCTGGAGGATAGTGTATTTTCAGATTTGCTGGAGGAAAAAAACTGGACTTTAAATAATTAAGCCAAAATGATTGTATTAATTAACTTCTATCCTTAATCACTAATTTCATTTTTTACATTTCCCTTGACTTTTGGGGGAGAAATAATCTTTGTCTCAAAAGTGGGCTTTAGTGACCTATGGGTTTGATAAAGCAACCAGAGATAACGAGACAAGGATATTTAAATGGCAACATGCCAGCAATTATTGTTAGTTAATTGAAAGCTTTTATGATTTTGGCCTGGGGCCAATGCTTTTCCCCTCTGCTGGGCTATAATGTGGGTAAGGGAGAGGAAAAGCTTTGTTTTACTTTTTAAATAAAAGTATTAAGTAACTTTGACATTTTTATAAAATTAAAAGATAGTAAAAACAACTATTCTGACAGAACTAAAAACCTGTTATGCTTCAGTTGAGAGATTATTCAAGATAAGTCCATTTGAAATTGGGAGTAAATTTCTACTGCAAAGTTTGTCGGTGATAGCTATGCACTTCTGACAAAATACGAAATGGGGGGTATGGGCGTGTCATATCATCATGGTGCAGATACGCGGACGTGTGCTTCCAAACAACGGTAACCTAACTCACTGTGCTGGAACCATGCAAAATACCCGAGACTACTCAAAAAGAAGGTGAAAATTGTATGCAAAAATATATTTGAAAAATATTGAGCTAATATAACATGAATGTGGAATTATAAGTGAGGTATTGTAACTCACCTACAGATGTGTTTTTTGTGATCAGTATTTATGGACTCAGACTACACTGTAAAAGCTTACATAGAAATCATTTTATATAAACTTTCCAAGTATGAAAGCAACCTTATATGCATTTTATTCCATCTTTATGTGAATTTAAATCACATTTCTAAGTGCCTTACAGTAATCAAATCAAGATTAATTTGTCATAAGGAAGATGCAAATTAAAACCACATTGTAATATCACTACACACCTACTAGTATAGTTAAAAAGAAAAAAAAAACAGAAAATATCAAGTATTGGTGACAATGTGGTGTAAATAGAACTCTTTTTCAATAATGGTGGTTATGTAAAGTGGCACAAACACTTTGGAAACCTGTTTGGCATTATACTGTACTAAACCTGAACATATGCATTGTTTATCACCCAGGAATTCCACTCCTGGGAGCCAACAACAATGCATGTATGTGTTGTATATGTTCACCAAAAGACATTCACAAGAATGTTGATAGCAGCACTATTTGAAATCGCCCCCAAGTGGAAACTGCACAAATGTTTAACAGTAGGATGGATAAAGTATGGTATGTTTATGCAATATAATATTATACAGAAAGGAGAGTGAGGGATCTACAAACTAATATGCAACTGTACAAATGAATCTCACAAATATAATGTTGGGTGCCGGAAACCCAACATTACAACCCAACATCACAAATATAATGTTGGGTGCCAGAATTCAGTTGCACCTGCAAATGAATATGTGCTGTATGATTTCATTCTTTTAAATTAAAAAAATTAGTTACATGAAGTTTTGCTATTAGAAGAGAGTGATTTGGTTGGGAGCAGGGGTAGTAACAGGAAGGGAGTTCAAGGAGATTTCTCGTTGTTAGTTATGTTCAGTATATCCATCTAGGTGCTAAACAGGTGCAATCAAAATTTTAGAATTCATCAATTTGCACGCTTATGACACATGCACTTTCCTGTATGTGTATTTCAATAAAATGTTTTGAAAAGTAAAATAACAAAAAGACACTACTAACAAAAATGACACTATTACATTAACTGTTATATTAAGGAAAACATAAAAATGAGTTTTATAACAGGGGCTCTGCAGGTCATGCCGTCATGCTAAGAACCATATGTGCTCAAGATTCTCATGACCTTTTGGAAGGAGGTTGGGCTTGCTTGCTCTTTCTCTCTTTCTTTCTCTTTCTTTCTTTCTTTCTTTCTTTCTTTCTTTCTTTCTTTCTTTCTCTTTTCTTTCTTTCTTTTTCTTTTCTTTCTCTTTCTTCTTTTTCTTTTCTTTTTTCTCTCTTTTCTTTTCCTCTCTCTCTCTCTTGCTCTTTCTCTTTCTTCTTTCTTTCTTTCACAGGGACTCACTGTCTCCCACACTGGACTGCAGTGGTGCAATCATGGCTCACTGCAGCCTCAAACTTCTAGGCTCAAGTGATCCTCCTGCCTCAACCTCCCGAGTAGCTGGGACTACAGGGGTGCACCACCACTAGTGGCCTTGTTTTTCTTTTCTGACAGCTGGTGCTACTCTCCGATAGTACCAACCAATATATCATAGACATCTGCACTATTTGGATTTTATTCCAGGACACCTGAACTGAGGGTAGAGAAGGAAGGAAGAAAGAAGAAAAAAGAAAAGCATGACTACCACACTCTCCTGTGAAAGTTCTACCTAATGGATATATTGTTTATAAATCATGTAAATCAGCCTATAACCTAGAATGAAGCCACCAGTGCACCACAAATGCTCTTTTATGGGGTGGGGTTAATGTCTGCAGTTCTGGGCAGCATTGTAGTTTGAATACAGGATTTGGTGTGATAATATGTAACAACAAATGTCAAATTAGGTAGGGGTGTATACACTCTATTTCTATATATATATATGTAAGTATGTATGAAAGAGTTGGAAACTTACCTATGTAACAAAATATTTTACAAACAGAGGGAAGGACCCAGAGCAGATGGTTGAAAGCACCAACATAAGCTAATGCTCCATGAAACGTGCTCCATTGCTCATAGACACATTTCTCAACATCACTTATCCATTCAGAGATGAATAATTCTTTGTGGTAGGGACGGTTCTGTATATTCCTCTGTCCACTAGATGCCAGGCATGCAACCCCCTGTTCAGGTTATTTTAGAGTATGTGTATGAAAGGACAGCTGTTAAGGAAGCAGGCCCAATTCCACAGCTTCAGAAAGTGGATACCTAAACCTACAGAATGGGAAAAAATTTTTGCAATCTACCCATCTGACAAAAGGCTAATATCCAGAATCTACAAAGAACTCAAACAAATTTACAAGAAAAAAATCAAACAACCCCATCAAAAAGTGGGCAAAGGATATGAAAAGACACTTCTCAAAAAAAGACATTTATGCAGGCAACAGACACATGAAAAAATGCTCATCATCACTCGCCATCAGAGAAATGCAAATCAAAACCACAATGAGATACCGTCTCACGCCAATTAGAATGGCGATCATTAAAAAGTCAGGAAACAACAAATGCTGGAGAGGATATGGAGAAATAGGAACACTTTTACACTGTTGGTGGGAGTGTAAATTGGTTCAACCATTGTGAAAGACAGTGTGGCGATTCCTCAAGAATCTAGAAACAGAATTACCATTTGACCCAGCCATCCCATTACTGGGTATATACCCAAAGGATTATAAATCATGCTACTATAAAGACATGTGCACACATATGTTTATTGCGGCACTATTCACAATAGCAAAGACTTGAAACCAACCCAAATGTCCATCAATGATAGACCAGATTAAGAAAATGTGGCACATATACACCATGAAATACTATGCAGCCATAAAAAGGATGAGTTCATGTCCTTTGTAGGGACATGGATGAAGCTGGAAACCATCATTCTCACCAAACTATCACAAGGACAGAAAACAAAACACCACATGCTCTCACTCATAGGTGGGAATTGAACAATGAGATCACTTGGACACAGGGCAGGGAACATCACACACCAGGGCCGATCAGGGGGTTGGGGGTTGGGGGAGGGATAGCATTAGGAGAAATACCTAATGTAAATGATGAGTTGATAGGTGCAGCAAACCAACATGGCACATGTATACCTATGTATAGCTCATCAAACCTGCACGTTGTGCACATGTACACTAGAACTTAAAGTATAATAATAATGAGAGTGGATGCCTATTAATCAAGAACTAACTACAATTTAGCAAATTTATTTCTAGGCTGGGGGAATGAAGCTGGAGAGTTGGACACAAGAGTCAGTACTTAGCTCTGAGAACATCTCAAAACTAACCCTCCTTCACCTCCAAAATACCTTCTAGCTTCTGTCCTCAAAAATATCCTCTATTTCTCGACTGTTGAGATAAGGGGAAAGAAGACAATAAAACAAACATCTTGACAACTTTGTGGGGCTTAGCCCAAACTCCCTAGAGAAACTCTCTTGACCAGAAGGTTGTAAATTGCTTTCCAAAATGGGTTTTTGATGACTACTGAGTGTACTGTCACATAGTAAATGTGGACATTATTTATGTCCCCGGACAGCAGCCATTTTGATTTTCCTTTGGGAAATTCATCCACACGTTTTGGTCACATATTTTGGTTAAATGACCTAGTCTTCAGCTCTAAGGGATTGCCTTAAGTCAGTCAGCACCTTCCATCTTCTCTGGCCACAGTGATTAGTTCAAAGATGAGTGTGTTGCCCAGTGCAAACCCATGAGACGGTAAATACTAGGAATTGTTGAGAAGATGAGGATTGGTCAGAATGTGGTAGCCACCTAGGTGTTGCTGAGTGAAGTTCTGAGGTTAAGAACTGTGGTAGCCATGTTGCTGCCATGAAGGGAATGGGCCTGATGGAAAGAAAGCGCTAAGAGTTATGACCAAGACTTACCATTTGATTCCTGGATCAAACTGTATCTGGAGTCAGGGCTCAATCTGGACTATTCAGTTATATAAACCAATTCTTACAATGTTTTATTTTTAAAATTTAACCCAAGATATAAATTTTCTATCACTTGCAACATAAAGCGTCATAAGAAATACTGTATAGGCAGATTCTCTGGGAAAACCTCTCCTGGAGGATCTGATTTGGCAGGTCTGAAGAGAACCCAAGAACCTGGCGGTTTTGAAGTTCTCTGGCTGATTCCAATAACTAGCCAATTTAGTACATCTTTCTGTGGCATGAGTCTCAACCCTGGCTGCATGTTAGCATTGCCTGGGAAAGCAAAGATACTCGCAGAGCTTCCAAAAATAGACCCTGCCCCAGAAGAATTGCATAAGACTTCGAAGAGTAGTGTCTTATCAAAGCTTTGCAGGTTAACATTTTAAAAATTGGATAATACCAACTGTTGGAGAAGTTGTATGAGAGCAACTGGAACTCTCCTACATAGCAGATAGAAATAGAAATTGATATAGACATTTTAGAAACCTTTGGCAGTATTTACTGAAGCTAAACATATGCTTTCCTTATGGCCCAGCAGTTCCACTCCTAGAATTCAGTGGATATGATATGTGCAAGATTGTTCACAGCAACTTTATTCATAATAACCAAAAAATGGGAAAATCCAGATGTCCATCAATAGTAGAATGAACAAACTGTTGTTGTGTATGCATTCAGTAAAATACTACACAGTATTATATATGTTATATATAATATAAAAGTACAAACTACTTATAGACGGGCATCAATGACTCACACAGACATATTCAGCAAAAGACACAGATGTATAGGAATATAGATTGTATGATCTTATCCATATGAAGTTCAAGTGCAAGCACAACCAGGCCATGGTGACTGAAGTCAGAACAGGGGTTACCTGCAAGGAGGGCTTCTGGGGAGCTAGAAATGTTCTATATCTTGGTCTGTTGGTGTATCCAAGTAGGTGTAAAAATTCCTCAAACTTTGATGTAAAAATTGTCAAAAATCCTTGTAAAAATTCGTCAAGCTTTACACATGAGACTAGTGCACTTTACCAGATATGTCATATCTCAATAAAAAGTAAAAAGCAAATAGGAAAAAAATATGACATAAATGTGCAGCCAGAGTTGAAAAGCCTTGTTCTAGAACCTCCAGCCTCAAAAGGGCATTTAACAGTAGGTCACACTCTGCTTGGTTTCTAGAATGTGCCTTGTCCCTCATTTCTCTGAAGTCCTTCTTTCAATGGGCCACCATGAAGACTGGCCTTCCTGTGTCATTCATGCCCCCTGGCCTGGGGGCAATGGGAAGGAGTGAATTAAATGCTCTAAATATTATAGTACTTGTAAACTTCCATTTTTACTTATAAGAATTTCTTATGCAATGATACCACTGGAAAATATAAATCCAAACTTTGTGTATCTTCCTTTCCTGTGATATTTTCTAAACTGTAATATGGATGATATGTTGCTTTTTTTCATATTGTACGGTGAAGAAGTTTCTTGGCATCCTAGGCTGAAAGTGAAATTCATTTTAAAATATCTCTTCCTGCCTTCAAATGATGGTCACAGCCATCTGACTGGGAAGCCGATTACATTATAGCCCCCGCTCCAGTACGTCTTAATAGAGTCCTTTACCTCAGCAGGCAACCAAAGTGCAGCTGCCACTCCTGGCCCAAGGCTGGCAGAGGCTTCTCAGCCCTGCCCAATGCCAGTATCTGAAACAAAAACGAGTAGTTAAATCTTCCCTTCAGATTGAAGATTCCCATCCAGTTCCTAGAATGAATTAAAATCTCGTTCAAGATTGAGATTATACAATTCTTAAGGTTTCCACTATTTATGGTTGGAGCCTTCTTTTTCAAGTAGTGGGTTTATCTCTAACCCTAGAAAATACCCTTCTCTTTATTTTGACAATAATCATCACAAGCTACTCTGTGCAAAGCAAGATTTCAAAGCAAGTTAAGGTTCAGCTTTTATCCTAATGAGATTTATCAGGGACGCATGACATCTGCAAAAGGACACATATTATGGTACAAACTATATCAAGAGTTTTTTTTTTTTTTTTTTTTTTTTAAAGGGAGTTCAAACAAAGTGGCCTGAGGGTTCAGAGTGGTTGAGATCACTTCCGATTAGGAGGAAATAACCAGAACCCCCCTTGCCAGTCTCTGCCCATATGCCATATTTACATAAAGAGCAGTGAGAGGGCAAGAATGATGGAAAAGCAATTGAAACCCTACTGGATCCTCTGGGAGAATGTCAAAGGAAATACAAGAGATTGGCTGCAGCAAATCCCATCCTCCTCCATTTCTCTCTATCTCCCACACACTCTGGATAGAGAGTGGGAGAGGCTGCGATGACCCCAGGCTAATTACTCTTGTCCTGTAACAGATGGCTTAGATCAGCCTCTACTGTAAACCTTTGATTTTGTTCCTCCCCATTTCTCTCCATTCACCAAAACAATAAAAACTCTAAGATCTGGAGCTTAGAGTCTACTGATGATGTCATTAGTCTAAGTATTTTATCTTCATTTAATTTTCATCACCACCCTCTGAGTTGGATTTAAGTCATGTACAAGTTACAGATGAAGGAACCAAAGCACAGAGGAGTCAAGTAGCTTGCCAGATTCTCACAGCTGGTATATGATAGACCCAGAACCTTATGCTGGACTCCAAGCCCATGCTGAGATTATGAAGTGTGAGCTCCATGGAACCTTTCTCCAGAAACAGAGCTCTGGACTACAAAGACAGCCCTCCAGACTGTAGCTGTCCAGGGCGCTGAGGCTGAAGAAAGATTTCCATGACCACAGGAGCTCACACTTACAATCCATACTCTCACTTAGCCTCAAAGTATTTGAAGTATTTGATGGTAGTATGTTGTCTTCTATTTTTATTTATATCTATTCGTGTCTGTGTGCCTGCCATCCCTGCACCCCCATCATAAGCTATTGAGGACAGAGACTGTGACTTCCAGGACTCACTAGGAATCTGATACTGTCAGGCTGCCTTTACCAGAGTATGGGTTCAATAAACACCTGATTCCCTTTCCTATATTCCCTTTTGCCCCCAGTGCCTAGCACAGTGCTATACACATACTTGGTACTCCAAAAATATTACATGAATCAAAGGCAGTAAGGACACAAATTTATTTCAGAATTTTAGGCATAAGTTCTACATACCACTTTCATTTCTCCATATTTTGCATATTTTGTGCTGCAAAACAAATTATAAATAATGGCAGTGAGGCTTATTACAGAACTTTCAGATGAATTATGGCAGACTAATAGCAATCTTGCCCCAAAGCATCATCTGATCTAATGCATTAGTATGATTACTCTCAGCCTTTGAGTGAATTTAAATCATGCTTTTCTTTCTGTCTCTTAGTAAGAGCAATGATTAACCTGTTCATGAAACAAGACAAATGGAACTGGAAAAATAAGACTCACAAGCCACAGAATATGACTCATGATCAGAGGGGAAGAGACTAGCAATACCCGCAGAGGTCTGCCCTCAGCTCACAATTCATTCCCTTAGCTCGTCCCCACTTGCCCTCACTACATGGTCTGTGTGCTTGAGGATCGGTGCTCTGTCACATGTAGCAGGAGTTGCTGGGTCTCCTGCCCAGACTCTGCTGCTGTAAATCATTGCTCCTCAGAGCTGAGTGTTGTATGCCAAGACTGGAATTGCCAGTATCCAAAATCCTGCAGACAAGCCTCTGGTGTAGACTTCTCCTTTAGATCTGAAAAGTGCCCTTGTAAAAAGGGTATTTCGGTATTGGGAGTCCAAGGCTTGATAAGATGAGAGTTGCAACATGACTAGGTAAATGGAACCTCAGATGACTGTGAGATTACCTTACAGGGCATGGGATGTGGGTTCCCACCTTACAGAAACAGGGGTTCTATGATAGGAGGAGCACTTCAGAAGCTGAAGAAGCACTTAGATACCCTCCCCTGAAATATTCCTCATTAATCAATTAAATCAAGGCATTTTGGTGCAACGGTGACTCCTTAGGGATTATATATATTATTTCTCCTAGTTTCCCCTGCCCTGGAGCCTAAACCCTAGGCCTCACCTGACTTCTTTGTGTTTTGCACCAAACTAAGAGCTAGATCCACCAAATACTACTACTAGTTAACATTTATGAAGCACTTACTAAAGCCAGGCACTGTTCCAGCTCTTTGTATTCACTTATTTAATTCTCACAACAACTCTCTAAGGTAGGATTTATATTTCCCTCTAATTTATGGTTGAACAAATGGAAGCACAGAGAAGCCTGGTAACTTGCTCAAGCTCAAAGAGTAGGTAAGAGTTGAGATTCAAACCTAGATAAGGGTAGCCCTGGAGCCCACTCCTTAAACCCTATAATATAGCTATGCTGAGAAAGAACAGCTGGTAGAGATGTCAGCAGAAGAGTCAAAGGCAGAGGTATGTAGAGAGAGAGGGAGAAGATTGCCACAGCTTCCAGTTGCCACTGCTCGCTTCCGAAGATGGAGTCCATATGGGCTGGCTCCGTGACTTGCTTTGACCAATAGAATGTGGCAGAAGTGACACTGCGTATGTCAGAGTCCTAAGTTTTAAGAAGTACAATAGCTTCTGCTTTTTCCCTTTTAGAAACCAAGGATAAGAATGTTTAGGTTATCCTGCTGGAGAGAGAGAGCATGCCGAGGAGCCCTGGAAAACAAGACAGCTCACAGAGCAAGAGGCCATGTGGAGAAGGCCTGGAGGTAAAAATGCCTCATGGAACAAGAGGCCACATGCAGAAAGCCTGGAGGATGAGCTGCCCTGTGAAGTGAGAGGCCACGTGGAGAAGGCCTAGAGGAGGAGAAGCCTTCTGGAGCAAGAGGCCAAATGGAGAAGCCCTGGAGGGTTGGACACCTTGTGGAGAAGGAGGCCACGTGTAGAAGTCGTGGAAGTGAGAGGCCTCGTGAAGCCAGATGCCTTGTGGAGTGAGAGGCCGTGTGGAAGAACCCTGGGACTCAGCGGCTGATAGCACAAAGATCCTGTTGTGTGAGAGAGGCCTTCATGAACTTCCTGTCCAGCCCAGCTAGAGCCAGATGGAGTCATATGTGTGACCCCAAGTGAGACCAACAAAAGAACGACCCAGTGACCCTGAGAATTGTTAGAAATGCAAGGCACTAAGTTTTGGGGTAGTTTGTTACATAGCAATAGATAACTGATACAGATGGTTTGAATTACTTGACCTTAAAGTTTCTTCTTACCCTGAAAATTTATGGCTCAGTAAACTGAATTAAGCACATTTGACTGAAACAGAGGGATGGTGTAGGAAAAGACCAGAAGGTAAGGGTAGGGCAAAGTGAGGAGGGCTTTCCGTGCCACGATAAGGAATTTGAACTTTAACTGGTAGGTTCTGAAGCTGTCCGAGGAGGAAGTGACATGAGAAGATAGGTTTTTAGGAAGACCCACATAGGAGCAGCATGTAGATCAGACATGTGGGCACACAGAGCAGATGTGAGAGAGAAGGAGGCATGGAGACCTGATTGCTGAGCCAAAAGGATGCAGCTGAAAATTATGGAGCAAGCTACTGAATGCAGAATTAAACATTTAGTCTTCAAGATACAGATGTAAGCTGCTTTAACTACAGCCTTCTCTGTATCAACTCTTCATTTTTTTCAACTATGATGTTTTTACTTTCAAAAATCCATGGGAGAATACACGGTATGTGGTTAAGAGCCTGGGATTTGAAATAAGAAAGACTTAGCTCTAAACCCCTTCTCTCACCTTCTAGCTGTGTAACTCTGGACAAGTTACTGAACCTTGCTGTATCCCAGCGTCTTCATTTGTAAAATGGATATAGTGATACTTGCCTCGCAGGAGTAATGCAAAGATAAAAAGAGATTATGTCTGATGCATTTAGCCTTGATAAATGGCTAAATGCTCAAGCAACATAAATACTCAATGATTATTTCTCTTTCGTGTAACAGTCCAGGTTGGGAGTGTCAGGTTGAGGGGGTGGCTCTTTTTCACATCTTCTTGAAAGAATTCATGGTAAAAGCTGTCTTCAGTTTATGCCTTCCATGGTTATTCTGGCCATCGCCATTCCAGAAAGAAGAGAAGAGAGCATAAAGGAGCCCGCCTAAAATGTTTTATGGGGTGGTCTCAGAAATGGCACACACTTCTACTTGCATTCCATTAGCAAGAACACATGGCACGCTGGCTGCCCACGGGGCTAGGGAACCCCAGCTAGAATCCTGTCCAATAGAAGACAGAGGGGAGAGAAGAGTGGGGTATTGGAGAGCGTCACAGAATTGCTAAACCAACCCGATTGCACATATCTACCACCAGACTGCACACCATTCCAGTTCAGTCATCATCCCTTGGGATGCAGCCTGGGCATTACAATTTTTTAAATCTCCTGAAGCGACTCTAATGTGCAGCAAAGTTTAAGAACCACTGGCTTAGGCCACCATTACTTGGTTTTTCTATTGCTTGCAGCTGAAATCATTTTTAACGTATAGGTTTTCAGGGGCGGTGCTTCTCAGCCTTGTCTGAACATTAGAATCATCTGGAAAGGTTTAAGAACATTTCAAGCCTGGGCAACAGGGTGAAACCACATCTCTACAAAAAATTTAAAAATTAGCCTGGTGTGGTGGTATGCCTGTAGTCCTAGCTACTTGGGAGGCCAAGGGGAGAGGATTGTTGAGACCAGGAGGCTGAGGCTGCAGTGAGCCGTGATCATGCTACTACAGTCCAGCCTGGGGGACAGAGCAAAGTTTTTTTGTTTTTTGTGTTGTTTTTTCTTGCCTTAAAACAAAAAAACACAAAACATTTTAGTGGCAGGCCACGCATAGTGGGCCAGTAATGTTGGTATTACTGCTATAATCCCAGCACTTTGGGAGGCTAAGGCGGGAGGATTGGTTGAGACCAAGAGTTCAAGACCAGCCTGGGGAACATAGTGAGACCCCCATCTCTTCAAAAAAAATTTTTGAATTAGCAGACATAATATTTGGCAGGCTGATACAGGAGAATCAGCCAGAAGGTTGAGGCTACAGTAAGCCACGATCATACCATTGTACTCCAGCCTGGGCAACAGAGCAAGATCCAATCCCTAAACAAACAAACAAACGAACGAACAAATTTCAATGCCCAGGCTGCACTCCATACCAATCATATCAGAGTTTCTAGGGGTGGGACTCAAGCATCTGTAGTTTTTAAAGCTTTTCAGGTGATTCTGATGTGCAGGCAAGTTTAGGAACCACTGTGCTCAAAAAATGGTTAAATTGTTGAGACTTACTTCCTGTACACCTCTCTGTCTTATGGGTTAAGACTACACTTCTCAACCTGGCACAGTGGCTTATGCCTGTAATCCCAACACTTTGGGGGACCAAGGCAAGGGGATTCCTTGTGTTTCAGAATTCGAGACTGGCCTGGACAACATATTCAGACCTCATCTCTACTAAAAATTTTAAAAATTAGCCAGGTGTGGTGGCACACACCTGTAGTCCCAGCTACTCAGGACGCTCAGGAAGGAGGATTTCTTGAGCCTGGGAGATAGAGGCTGCAGTGAGTCATGACCTCATGACAGAGCAAGACCCTGTCAAAAAAAAAAAAAAAAAAAAAAAAAAGACTTCACTTCTCAAACTGCAATGAGTATAGGAATGTTCTGGGGTCCTTGTTAAAATGCAGACTGTGATTCAGTAGGTCGAGGGTGGCACCTGACATTCTGCATTTCTAACAAGCTCCTGGGGAGGCTGGCCTACTAGTACACGCTCCACACTTTGAGTAGCAAGGGGTTAAGCAACCATAAGGAGTTATGTAACTCTAAGTTACAATTTAGCAGTTAGTTACATGAATAAAAATGTTTGAAAATCAGTGAGGAATATACTTTCTTGTTCCTTCCTTCAAGGGAACTATCATCCCATAAAAATGTAATAAATACTTGCATATTTCAAGCCGTCAAGAGGGCTGTTTCAAATTACCCCATGAGACATCTCAAAAAAGAAATAATCTTCCCTCAGTACCCAAGGGGAATTGGTTCCAGGACCTCCATGGATACCAAAATCCGCAGATGCTCAAGTCCTGGATATAAAATGGTGTAATATTTGCATATAATCTATACACATCGTCCTGTATACTTTAAATCATCTCTAGATTACTTAAAATACCTAATACAATGTAAGCGCTATATACATAGTCGTTACGCTGTATTTTGTTTGTATTATTTTTTATTGTTGTATTAATATTTTTTATTAATTTTTCCCAAATATTTTTGATCTGCCGTTGATTGACTCTATAAATGCGAAACTGATGGAAACAGGGCCAGCTGTGTTCGACAGATATCCTGTCTTTGAGGAAAAATGGCTTGATCTTTTGTCCAAGGAAGTTAGAAAACTGTAGGCAGAGAAAGTCTATGTCATCATTTTTTAAAATTTTAAACTAAATTTTTTTACTTTAACAAATTTATCTGTCGTTAAACTAGTAGCAAAGTGCTGACAATAACTTCCAGAAGAAAATGCAGGAATGCTTTCTTAAAGAGGACACAAAATGAGGACAAACCACAAAGGAAATGGATACACTTCACTATCCTGGAATTAAAACATCCGTGCATCTAAAGCTCGTCAAAACTGAAAACATAAGCAATATCAATTTTCTCTTATCCCATTCTTTCTTGAATTTCCTCCAAGCTTGCGCTTACCAAGGTCTGACGACCTGCCCTTTGAGAAACCCAGTGTTCAATGCCAGGCCTCCGCTAACTTTACCTTATTCTCCAAAAGCTGTGTTCTCTTTATTTACAGAATACCTCTCACTTGCTCTTTTCTTATTACCTTTTTAAAAAGAAATACTACATGCACATACTTAAAATTGATTTGTATTTAGACTTATAAATGAAAAAAAAACAAAGCTCATTTTCCCCTCCTTACCTCTCCTGATGCCTGTTCCCCAATGACAACCGCTTTCCACTGTTTAACTTTTTCTTCCAATATTTAAGTGAATAATACCTTTTTATTTTTTGGCTGGGGTGTGGTGGCTTATGCCAATAATTCTAGCACTTTGGGAGGCCATGGCAGGAGGATCACTTGAACCCAGGAGTTAGAGACCAGCCTGGACAACACGGGGAAACCTCACCTCTACAAAAGATACAAAAATTAGGCGGGTATGGTTGTGCATGCCTGTAGTCCCAGCTCCTTGGTAGGCTGAGGTGGGAGGATCGATTGAGCCCGGCAGGTTGAGGCTACAGTGAGCCTTGATCACACCACTGCACTCCAGCCTGGGTGACAGAGTGAGACCCTGTCTCAGAATAAAAAATATATATATTTTTATTTATCACTTTTAGATATCTGGCAAAGATAGGATCTGCCACATCTCTTCCTTGTTATAGAAAAGTCTTTCTCTTTGCAATAAATAAATATGCTGCACAATAATATTATCTGGTCCCTCTGCAGCCTGTTACCTGGTAAGCAGTTTTATAGATGGCATTCATTGATCCCTTCTTGCCTTAATCAGTTTTTACATTGGGGTTGCAAATGGTTATTTTTCTATCTAAGTTCACATTTCTTATCTGGCATGTTTTCGTTCTTTTCTTTTTTTATATTATGTCAATATGTTGGCATTAGTTATACTAATTGTTATTTTTGATGCTTTAATTGTTCCAAATTTGTCTAACGGGAGTCCTTCAAGTTGCTTCCCGTAACTTTTTGACATGATCCCATTAGTTCTTATTTCCTTAATTTCTGGAACAACAAGATGTCAAGGTTCACCTGTACTTTACCTGCCCTAGACTTGAACCTAGCCATTTCCACCAAAGAGCCTTAATACCTTTTAGTGGAGAATGCTTTTTTGGTTTTCTTATTACAAAAGTAATACAGGCCTATTGTAGAAAAAATAGAAAATAAAGGAAAATATAAAGAAGAAAATAAAAACCATATATTTCTCTAGCATCTAGAGTTAACCTCTCTTAATTTAATGTACTTATGTCCAGGCTTTTTTCTATTAAAAAAAATAGAAATTTCTCCTCTTCTACTTCTTCCTTGCTAGGTGAGCATGGGAATGTTATTTAACTGCTCATAACTTACTTTTCTCAACTATAAGATGAGATTAATAGCAGTTCTTCTATATAGCATTGTTTTGGCAATTAAATTAAGTAATAAGGTGTTTATTACAGAGTCTATCACACAGTAAGGGCTCAATTATACTATTAGAATTATCATTTCAGGCCAGAATGGTGAGTAGGATTTGAGCTAACATTAATGGGAGAGGAGGATTTAGGCTTATGGTGGTGAGATAGAGGGGCATTCTGAGAGAAAGAAAAAATCATAGCACAAGGTCTATTGAGCAAACCTGTTGAGGCAGAGTTATGAAGATTAAATAAAATTGCTGTCATGGCTGGGTAAGGTGACTCATGCCTATAATCCTAGGATTTTGGGAGGCTGAGGTGGGAGGATCACTTGAGCCCAGGAGGTCAAGGCTGCAGTGAGCCATGATCACGCCACTGCACTCTAGTCTGGGTGACAGAGCAAGACGTCTCAAAAAAAAAAAAAAATTGCTCTTGGCCAGGCACGGTGGCTTACACTTGAGGCAAGGAGTTCAATACCAGCCTGGCCAACATGGCAAAACTCCATTTCTACTAAAAATACAAAAATTAGCCAGGTGTGGATGGCACGCGCCTGTAGTCTCAGCTACTTGGGAGGTTGAGGTGGGAGGATTGCATCTACCTGGTTTCAAACTCTCCCTACTCTGTGTCCTCTTTCAGATCTGATAAATTTAGTTTTTATTTTATGTATTGATTTATTCTTAGAGCCAGGGTCCACTGTGTCTCCCAGACTGGAGTGCAGTAGTGAGATCATAGCTCAGTGCAGCCTTGACCTCCCGGGCTCAAGTGATCTTCCTGCCTCAGCCCTCCAAGTAGCTGGGACTATGGGTGTGACCCACCATACCTGGCTAATTTTTTCTTTTTTGTAGAGATGGGGTCTTGCTATGTTGCCAAGGCTGGTCTCAAACTCCTGAGCTTAAGTGATCCTCCCATCTCAGCCTCCAAAGTGCTGGGATTACAGGCATAAACCACTGTGCCCGAACCAGATCTGATGAATTTCTGAAAGGTACCCTGGGCACACTAAGGTGGTTATAAAGTGTTAAGCATGTATTTACGCCACTTCTAGCTGTGTGACTACAGAAAAATTACTTAACTTCCTTCATTATTTAGAATGAGATTTACAAATATATATATATATATATATATATATAGAGAGAGAGAGAGAGAGAGAGAGAGAGTATAAGGTCATTGTAAGAACAAACGCAATGTCATATATGTAGCACCTAACACCATGCCAGCCAGTCCTATATGCAGGACAAACAATAAACAGTAGTGTTTATTTATGATGATACAGTTGAGACTGAAAATCTTTCTAGTTTCAGCATTCAGAACCACCCACCGCCCATCATTATGTTGTTTCTTATTAAATTTGTAAGCTAGAATCCCCATCAGATACATTGCCTTAAATGTGCAGATCATACATATTAAAAAAGACTCTCTTGTCTGTTCCCACCACAGGTATCCACGCAATTCATCCATTCATTCCTCAAGCATGTGTTGAGCGTTTGGCAATGCTTCACGGTTGGACTCTGGGCATTCACAGATGAACACATCTCACAAAAGGTGAAAATGTTTAAATCACGTGGGATAGAGAACATTCAGGGTTGAAAGTCAGAATACATGTTTGGTTATAATACTGCTTATTAAGCAAGTAGAAAATTAGAGTAAATATCAGAATTCAGCCCTTTAAGAAGACATATCTTCCAGAGAGCCTCAAAGCCAAGGTGGGCATTTAGTGGCTTTATCTGGGTACATACACTGCAGGTTCACCGTGAGCAGGTGAGAGACATGGTTATACCTCTGAAATGCTGCAAGTTCATTTTTGAAGGATTTGTCATAGTTAAACAGGAAAAGTTCCCTTATCCCCCTTGTGGGGCGTGACGGGGGAGTGGCTCGCTTCTTCCCTTCCCTGCAGCCTAAACCCCTAGGGAGAGCATGCAGCCGGGCAGGTAGTGGGGAGCGTGGGCTCCAACCCTACCACAGCGTCTAGGGTTGAGTGTTTACAGTTCCCGAAGCCCCGGTGAGCGGTGTGTTGCAGTGCGCTTTTTCAGCTTAGCCATCCGCAGGCGACTTGTGTTAATCAGCTCAATTAGACCCTCTGCCTTACGGCAAGGACAGAGGGCTTTTGGTATCCTGGGGTTCTTGCCTAGTGTACTGGAAAAATCTGATCATACATGGGCTTGGAGAATGAGTGTAAGGTTTTACTGAGTGGTGGAAGTAGCTCTCAGCAGATGGAGGGGGAGCCAGAAGAGGGATGGAGTGGGAAGGGGTCTTCTCCTGCAGTCAGGCCGCTCAGCGGCTGGGCTCTCCTGTGACTGCCCTCTGCCAAATTTCCCTCAGCGTCTGCGTAGTTCCACCGTCGATGGCCTGTCAGTGTTTTTCTGCCAGTGTGTTCCTCTTGACCCCCAGCTGCTTGCGCATGTGCCCACTAGGGTCTCTCGGGTTTTTATGGGCACAGGATGGCGGGGATGGGGGCTCAGGTGGCAGGCCAGGGTGGTCTTGGAAAACGAAACATTTGGGCATGAAAACAGGAGTGCCCGTCCTCACTTAGGTCCGTGGGCACAGGCCTGAGGGTGGAGCTCTCGCCAGAGACCCCGTCCTTCTCTACCCAGCACCTTCCTGCCCCCTCCCATATCAACAGCAATGATGAAAGACTCAGGCAGCCATCTTTTCAGGAGCATGTGACAGCCTCCATGACTGGAGCCAATGGTGAGTGTTTAAATCCTGGGTCCCCAAGAAATATTTTGGGAAGGGCCCTCCTCTATCCCACAGCTTTTAAAAATGTTCTGTGCTTATGGTATTGGCTCAGGTTTTGAGGATGTGTTTCTGGGATAATTCATGACCTCAGACAGGCTACTCCAAGTCTCCCTGGACCACCTGCATAGTTCAACCATATTTAACAATGAGCAGTTAGATAAGAAAAAGAGGACAATTTATTGGCTATAACTGGGGAGGGAGGACAGAAGAGATAGAAATGGTGCTTAGTCATCTCTAAGCCAATGGGTTAAGCCACTTGCTAAGCGCCCCGCCCCCCTCCCCACCCCCCTTATCCATTCAACACATAGTTTTGAGTCCTTTTTACAGCTAAATAAAGCTGCCACATCTCAAGGCATTCCCCTCCTTGGGACAAAGTTATTCAGAGACACAGAAATAATGGCTCCTGCCAACCACAGACCATGCGCTGGGGTCTTCACCTTTATGGTCCCAGAAGGGACTGGGAGAGGGTTTGAGGGCATAGAGAGTATCAGCCTATGAAATACCAACTGCAGCAGCCCCAGTTCCTATTATGAAATAATCCACTGTTCTCTCTTCCTCAAGTCTTATCAGAAGCGAGAATATTATTTTTCATTGACTCATTTACCCTAAGATCCCACGAGAGGGAAGATAATCTGTGATTATTGGCTTGATTTCTATACCCTACTTAGAAACACAAGTTTAATAAATCAGAGCATTCTTCTAGTTGGGTCAGATTGGCCAAGGTAAAATGAACAGTTACTTCAGGACATATTTTAGGCTAAACCATTCTCTGTGTCTTCATTTTCTGTAAATATACTTTCAGGGGTGAGTAACAAAAACTTCAACTCAAACTGGATTAAAAAATAAAGAATTTGGCGGGGTGTGGTGGCTCATGCTTGTAATCCCAGCACTTTGGGAGGCCAAGGTGGGAGGACTGCTTGAGCCTAGGAGTTGCTTGAGCCTAGGAGTTCGGGACCAACCTGGGCAACATAGGGAGACCACCATCCCTGCAAAAAAATTGAAAAATTATCTGTGTGTGGTGGTGCACACCTGTGATCCCAGCTACTTGGGAGAGTGAGGTGGGAGTTTCGGTGGAGCCCAAGAGGTTGACACTGCGGTGAGCCGTTATCATACTACTGCACTCCAGGCAGAGTAAGACCCTGTCTCAAAAATAAATAAAAATAAATTTACCTTGTTGCTGAACAGGACACGCAGGGGCTAGACAGGCATCAAGGCTGGCTGATTCCACAGAGTAAGAATGTCAACAAGGATCCAGCTTATTTTTACCTCTTCACCCCACCATGTCTTGTGCCAGCCTCATCCTCAGGGAAGTAGGATGCAACAGTTCCAGGTATCAAACCTGGACACAATATCCACAGGAAGGACAGAGAGACTCTTATTGTTGCTGTATCATGGGAACCTTGTCCCCGACGCCCATCAGGTTTCATCCTCCCTCCATGCTTCATTGATTCCTTAATTCAATACTGGCAAGGAAAATGAAATTAAATTACCCTTGGCCATCAATGCCACCCCCAACCTAGAGATGGGGTCAGTGTCACCTGAGGCACCTAGCTGAGTGAGGAAGGCATGGAGCGCTGAACAAACTGGGGTTCTTGTAGTGTGGACGTCAGGAGAGTGGATGCTGGCTGGGTAGATTACATTTAGTTGCAGGAAACAGAAAACCTGACTTACAGGTGGCTTAAGCCAAAGAATTATTTCTCTCTCACAAAATAAATTATTGCCTTAGCTGGCTGCTGGCACAGTTTCAGTGGCTTGATGATGTCATGGTCAGCAATCTGGTGAGGCTCTTGACCTTTCCCTCATGCTTGTGACCTTGTGGTTCCAAGGTGGGCTTCAAGTTTCATACATCATGTCTGGATTCAAAGCAGGAAAAAGGGGAAAAGGGGTATGGGCTGTATAAAACACTATGTAAAATGTGCTGGAATCTGAGGGGCACATGCAAAAGTAGATTTAATTTCTCCTCCTTATAAGGGTCAACTATGTATATGGGAAGGAAAAACGCACCGGGCAACTACAACCCGATGTCAGTACCAAGAATAGTATGCAAATGACTATTACGGGCGCTCAAAAGCTTCACAATGGAATGGAAGTTGCAGCTGCCTATACCCGCACCCACATCTGGTCTACCTGCCTGCTGTGTCACAGCCTGGCTGCATTACTGGGCTCACTTCAGTTCCAAGAAAGCTTCCAGAAATCATGGCAGGCACACCTGCAGTGAGCAGATCTGTGTCTACTTGTCCTTTATGTGGACACCACTTTTCTGTTGGGAGCACTGATCAATGTGTCAGACAGAGCTCGCGGATGACAATATTGTCCTGGCAGCGATCCAGGGTGGCTGGGGATAGAGAGCATTAAATGAGTCTGGCGCAGAACAGTTGAGGTGTGACTGGATGTGACAGAGGATGGCACCTCTTTGACAATGACATTATGTGAGCTTGGGTGGGCTCTCGGCTCAGGTTTCAGGTGGCCAGGTATCTGTTGCTGGCCGCCATTCTGCTGACATTTTACATTTTGTGACCATAGATTAACTTTGGAAGAAGTTGATAGAAAAGTAGGTCATTATTTGGGTGTTCCTGTATTTCTCTCATAACATTTTAAATTCAGTCAGGGCAAAAAATATATATGTCTTTCCTTTATACCATTACCCTAACCCCTGGCACATGGTGGGTTTCCTCTTGACTTTAGTGGAACATGCCTGGACCTTAACAATCCCAACACCCCACCATCCCTGCAACCCTGTCTTCTTCCCCATCTCTCCAACTGGCTTCCTGCCTTGTTTTCTCCTCACACAGATTTAATAGATGCTCTGAGCCCTGCAGTGCGCTTCAGTTCTATTCTCTGCACTTGCTGTGGCACTTGGCACCATTAACTGCAGTTCTCTCTGCCTTGACTTCTGCACCCCACTCTCCCCTGTGTGTTTTTTTGGGGGGTTTCTTATCAGGCACCTCTTCTTTAAATGCTTGTTTTCCTTTGAGCCCCGTCCAAAGCTCTAGGTTCCATTTTCCACTTTCTACTTTCTACCTGGTCCTTCATTCAAATTCACAGCTCAAATCTCTGCTTTTGCCTCCAGCCTAGATCTCAATCTCTCTCTCTCTCTCTCAAACTCTACACAACTTGAGACATCTCCACTCACATATCCCACAGGTACACCGAACTCAACATGGTCAAAATGGGAGACAGTCTCTCACCCCAAAATGGAATTTCTCTCTTTTTAAAGGACACCAGCATTTGTAAGCCAGAAGCCAGTGAGTCATCCCAGAATCTGCCATGTATAGATTTCATGTGTCAGTCATACTGCAATTATTCTTATTATTAATTATTATTATTAGTTTGAGACAGGGTCTTGCTCTGTTGGCCAGGTTGGAATAATGCAGTGATAAAATCATTGCGGCCACAAACTTCTAGCATCAAGCAATCCTCCTGCCTTAGCTTCCCAGAGTGCTGGGGTTGCAGGCAGGAGCCACCGTGCCTGGTCTACACTTACTTTGAATCCTGCTTTTCTACTAAGAATTTCCTAATCTTTTTATATTGTTAAATATTTATTGTATTATTATGAAAAAATGTTTTTGTTCCTTCTTACAAAACAGATGGCTATGGATGGAAGATAATTTGATAAATACAGAAAGCATAAAGAATAAATAACAGCTATAATCCCACTCCTCAGAAGTACAGTTACTAATATTTTACAAGTTTATTATACTCTCTAAAATGCATTTTCCATAACTGAACTACATTTTATACTGCTGCAGATTCCTTCAGGCATTATGAAATTAGAAACACTTTCTCGTGCTATTTAAAATATTTCCCAAATAATTTTTACTAATGGAGTAAAAGTCCATTTTATGGTTGTTCCATAGTCTATTCAACTACTCCTCAAATGTTGGACTTTCAGGCTGTTTCCACTTTGTTGTAAGTTGTAAATAACATCCTTACATATGCTTGTCTGTGTTTCATAATGTAAATTTCTGGTAGTGGAATTAATCTGTCAAAGTATGTGAATATTTAAAAGGCACTTGATGTATATTGTCAAAATGCCTTCCAGAAAGTTTTTATCAGTTCATCCTCTCACCAAATAGGAGAAGGTATTTCTCACTGAACTCTCCCCCAACACTAGGAAAGTTACTAGCTGACTTACAAATCTTTTAAAACACACACACACACACACACATCTGACCATTGCTTTAATTTTTATTTTTCACTTAAAATGAAATTGAAGACTTCAGCATTTTTAAATTGTCATTTATAAATTGGCTTTATATAATAAATTGTTTATGCCCTTTGGGATATTACTTTTTATAGAAATGTTACCATTTTAATGATTTATATAACTTCTCAATATCAGAACATTAACTTTTATTGATATTTTTCGTAAATATGTTTTCTTAGCTTAGTGTTTACTCTTTAATTTTCTTAATGACTATCTTTATATACAGGAGATTTTACTGTTTATGTAGTCAACCCAATATTTTCCTTTATGGTTTCTTCTATTGATTTTAACCTTAGAAAGTGCCTGTCTATCCATAAATCTCTTCTATTGATTTTAACCTTAGAAAAGGCCTATCCATAAATCAAATATTTAGCTACCTTTCCTTCTACTATTTTTATGTTTTGTTGTACTTTTACATTTAAAGCTTTTATCCACTTGAGTTTATTTTGGCATGTCATATGAAAAAAAGACCTAACTTAATTTTTTTTTTTTTCCTGAGAGTTAAACAGTCGGGTAAGCATCATTTTTATAACATTACAATATTTTGCATTGACTTGCATTTCAAGACAAGATTGCTAAAAGGAAGCCACGATAATGTTTCTGATGAAGTAAACCTTATAACGTAATTTAGAACATGAGTGAAAGCTATGACATCCCAGGAGGTGGGGAGAGGGTAGGCCAAGTATGAGTTAGGCCTTGGCAGGAATGAGTCCTATTTCTGGAAATATCTTTGGCTGGTGCAGGTGCAAATAGAAAAAGCAGGAGTGTGGTTATGGAACCTCTCAGGCCCAGGAGCATTCACACGTACGAAAGATTGATTTAGCAATGCCTAGATATGATGTTGCCACTTACATTTCTTTGGAGGTCTATAAATACAATGAGATGGGAATAAGAGAGAGCAGATGGGGAAGATGTAATTTTAATTTGCATCATTTCATACCCAGACCTCAATCCTGACCCTATGTTAAACAATGACTCATTTCTCTGCAAATTGCTAAATGTTTTAAAGAATATAAAAATTCTATATAAACGGAATGCAAATGTGTCTGCAAAATTCTAGGCTGCCTTATTAATGTATGCAGTTCATACGTTTACTCAAAAGTCAGGGGTGACTTTTCAATAGGAGAGGAATCACTAATGAGGTCATTCCCTTCACCATGGGTGTGGACCAAGAGCGTCAGGACATGTGACGTTTGTCTGCCTTTGGTTAACAGATCTGGATTTTGTCTGGAAACTCAAGTGTAAGACCTAGCGCCACCTGCCAAGGACCTCTGCTTTGCCTTGGTAGGCCAAGGTAAGCTACTATATGCACGGTCCTGGGAAATTTACGTTGTTCTCTTTTTAGTTATAATATAATGACTTTATTTCTCATAATATCAGCATTGCCATGCAGAACTGAGGGCATACGAGAACAAAAGAAAAGAGAGAGGGAGACGGAACATACTGCAGCTGCGCGCGCACACACACACACACACACACACACTTGGCTCAGCTTTACTGATGAGATCTTGACTTAGAAATGAAACAATCTTGTAATTCATGCAATTTATGAAACAGACCAAAAAGCATCACTAAATAAGTAGTTGTCACAGAAACATAACAAATCCTTAAGTTACCCAGCCACAGCCTATGTGGCTATGTAGGCTACATAGCCTATACAAAAACCAAGATTTTTCTCCAAAAAAATGGTAGAATATTCAAGCTGGAAGCAACTCAAACCATATTGTAGTGCAACTCCTTTCTGTTACATTTTGAGGTTTTCAACTTGATTTTACAACATTTTCTTATCATTTACCAGTTGTTTCCTAATGACCATTTCTCAACTTGCTTTTCCAGCCAGGTTACAAATTCCTTGAGCACAGAGGCTGCGTCACCTCCTCACGCCCACAAGCCTGGCTCATTGCCTTGCACATGAGAGGTGCGCATGCAGAGGATGGTACTGGTGCTGCACACACACCTTTCAGTACAATCCCTGACAAGAAAATACTGCCACTGCATTCATTCTGTGTGGTCTGATGGCCCTTAAGGATGAACGAGGCAAGCTTGAATTATAATCATATATGATGCTGGCAAAATGAACTGGCACCAGGCAAGACATGAGTTAGCTGCCTTGTTTTTCAAGAATGTTGTTCTGATCTATGGCTTGTCCAGGTTTTTCAAAGGTTCAGGCTTTTCTCACCTTGGAAAGAAGTGAGAACAGAGAAATGCAGACCTCTCAGTCTGGGTGTTAATGCCAGTTTCTTGTAGCAGTCTGGTCAAGCACAGGTTGACCGTTGGCATGAACTACTCAGAGCCTCTTCTCTCAGAGCGTTGTCTTTACCCATGTTTTTAAAATAGTGATTACAAATGGAAGTTTCGTTCACTAGTGATTTAAAGAACTATGAGCTGTTAGCTTTTTAAAATAGTTTTTGTTGAGGTATAAATAAAATGATCCACCTTTAGAGCATTTCTGTCACCTCGAAATGTATCCTGATGCCTGTCCGTAGTAAATCCTGGCTCCTACCCCCAGCCCTAGGCAAACGCTGACCTGTTTCTGTCCCTACAAATTGCCTTTCCTGAACACTTCATGTAAGTGGAATCATACATATGATAGGCTGTTTTGTATATCCGGCCTCCTTCACGTAGCATAATGTTTTTGACGTTCACCTCTGTTGTGGTCTGAATCTGTAGTTTTTTCATTTCAATTGTTGAATATTATTCTGCTGCATGGATTTACCACATTTTGTTGGTCAATTCTTCAGCTGATGGGTATCTGGAAAGTTTCCAGTTTGGTCTATGATGAATCATCCTCCCATGAACATTCACATCTGTGTCTTTCTATTGTACATGAGTTTTTTCTCTCTTATAAAAATTCCTAGGAGTGGAATTGTTGGGTCATACAATAAGTTTGTTTAACTTTTTAAGAAACCACCAGGCCAGGTGTGGTAGCTCACGCCTATAATCCCAGCACTTTGGGAGGCTGAGGCAGGCAGATCATGAGATCAGGAGTTCAAGACCAGCCTGGCCAATATGGCGAAACACTGTCTCTACTAAAAATACAAAAATTAGCCAGGCGTGGTGGTGTGCACCTGTAGTCCCAGCTGCTCAGGAGGCTGAGGCAGAAGAATCACTTGAACCCAGGAGGCAGAGGTTACAGTGAGCTGAGATCATGCCATTGCACTCCAGCCTGGGTGACAGAGCAAGACTCCGTCTCAAAAAAGAAAAAAAAAGACAAAAAAAAAAAAAAAAAAGAAAGAAACCACCAAACTGTTTTTCAAAGAAGCTGTATCATTTTACATTCCTACCAGCAATGCACGAAGCGTCCAGTTCGTCCACATCCTCACCAACATGTGATATTGTCTGTCTTTTTGATTATGGCCATTCTACTGGGTGTGGAATGGCATCTCATTGTGGCTTTTATTTGCTTTATCCTAATGGCTGATGATATTGAACATATTTTCGTGCTCTTACTTCCATTCCTATATCTTTTTTGATGAAATGCCTGTTTATAGCTTTTGCCCACTTAAAAAAATGTTTTTTTAAATTATTGAGTTGTAAGAGTTTTTTTATATATCCTGAATACAAGTTCTTTATCAGATTATGATTTGAAAATGTTCTCTCTTAGCCTATGGTTCATCTTTTCATTTTCTTGATGGTGTCCTTTGAAGCACAAGTCTTTTATCTTTGATAAGGTCCAATTTATTATTTTTTTTATGCATCATGCTTTTAATACTGTTTATATAATGTCAAGATAAGAAATTTTATATAAATACCGTACTTAATATATGTATAATATATAATTTTATATGAATATATTTTCTATTAAATATGCTATGAGGAAAATTAATACCAAAGCTTTCTCAATTATTCCTCCTGACCTACTTTGTATTTTGTTTTTGTTTTTTGAGACAGGGTCTGGCTCTGTTACCCAGCCTGGATTGCAGTGGTGCAATTTCAGCTCCTGTAACCTTCACCTCCTGGGCTCAACCCATCCTCTGGCATCAGCCTCCTGAGGAGCTGGGACTACAGGTGTGTGCCACCACACAAAGCAATTTTTCTTCTTTTTTTGTATTTTTGGTAGAGACGGGGTTTAATCATGTTGGCCAGGCTGGTCTCTAACTCCTGGGCTCAAGCGACCCACCCATCTCCGCCTCCCAAAGTGCTGGGATTATAGGCGTGAGCCACCGCACAGAGCCCTACTTTGTATTTTGAATAGAAGCAACAGTGGTGATGAGATTCATACTCCAAACCTCAGCATCACACAACATTCCCCTGCAGCAAATCTGCAAATGTATCCTCTATATCTAAAATAAAAGTTGAAATGTTTTTAAAAAGAAGCAATGGTAGCACTCTGTTTTAAACTAATGTTAACGTTTTCAAAGCCACAGTGAAAGAAATCCACTACACATCACCTAGAACTGGAGATCTAATCTGCCAGGTGGGCCACAGTACTAATAATGCAAGCACGATTCCTATACAAAATTTTATTAAACAGTGTTAGTTGGATAAACAAAACTATGCAGACACTCTTCTGTCTGCCTTGTTCCTTCTTGTACTCGGTTTCCTGTTTGTGTTTTTGTCGTTTTCCTTTATGTGTGTATGTGTGATTTTCTTTCCTGCCTTTGCTAGAGTTGTCACCATGTGGATAGGAGACCCTCAAATCCTCAGACAACTGGTTTCCCAAAGGGTTGCTGGATTTGTTGCTTTTTCATTGTGCCAGCAAGAGCTAAGTGCCTGCCTTTGTTGAGTGGTAAAAACGTGTTGGAAGCAAAAGCATCACTAATATAATGCTTTATGCTGCTAGGGCAGCTTTCTCATTAGTGCCCAGCATACTGAGCAAAGAAGCCGGGTTCCAGAAATAAATAGAAGCGTGCTGTTGACAGCATGAGCAGAGTCCCCTTTTTACATGGCAAGAAAGAGAGAAAGATCTTAATTCTGAATACCAAATTAAAAAGCCTTTAAAAGAGGCATCTGGAAGGATTTACTCCTCCTTCTGAATCAGCCATCAGTGGGCAGCAAGAGCTGAGAAATGATGCTGTCATGCATATGAGAGAGTGATAGGAAAAGGGGGAGAGTTAAAGTCTAGTGAGGCTGAGGGTTGCAGGAGAGCGTGCAGAGCCAGCAAGAGTGGATGGCCGAAGGTACCATGGCCCTTCCTATCTGCAGGTTCCCAGACAGGGATCAAAAATAGATATTAAATAAATAAATAATGACAACAATTTAAAAAATGCAGATTTTGAAAAGAAAATATAACAACTATTTACATAAGATTCACTTTGCATTAGGTATTATAAGTAACCTAGAGATTATTTAAAGTAATTGGAGGATGTGTATAGATTATATGCAAATTTTAAGTCAGTTTCCATGAGGGACTTGAGCATCTGCAGATTTTGGTGTTGGGGGTTGGGAGGCAGGGGTGGTCTCCAGAACCAATCCCCCACCTCGTGAATACTGAGGAACAACTGTACACATGCCATTAATCATGCTGAGTGCAGTGATGCGAGTGGCAGAATGGAGGCATTGACCTGAAACAGGGATACCTCATCCTCTGAGATGAAGGGATAAGAGGGAAGAAAGGGTGTGGCTACAGATAAGCTAGTTATTTGGATGGAGTAAAATATAGAAAGAAATCACACCTGATGGGACCAATTGTACTTGCTGAAGTAGGAGATGAGGTCACCTGAATTGTTCAAAAGGATGAATTAGAATGGTGAAGCTTTGGAATGATCAGTGAAGGAGAGACACGAGAAACCAAGGATAAGTTAAAAGACCCATAAATAAGCACAGCTGGGATTAGGCACAGAATGAGATGGCTCTGAGGTTTTCTCCAGCCATGCTTGATGGCTAGTACTTAGGAGCATTGAGAAGATGAGTTGACACAGATCCGAGGTTTCCTAGGGGAAGGAGTGAGGCTGACACAAGGATGCAGGTGGGAGGTGTAGTTCAGGTAATTCACCACACCCTCCAAGGTGGGCAGGAAAGGAAGGGAGGCTAGACGGTGATAGCAGCAGTTCCCAAACTTATCTGTATGTAGAATCATCTGGGGATCTTTAAAAAGTTCCACAGCCCGAGCCACATCCCAGGTGAATTAAATCACAATCCCTAGGAGTAGGGCACGGGCACAGATGTCAATACTCTTTAAAGCCCTCCAGGCAATTCTAACATGAAGACAAGTTTGAAAAATATTGGGCACATACCCTAGAACAGTGCTTCTCGAAGTGTAGTCCCCAAACTAGCAGTATCAAAATCACCTGGGAACTTGTTAGAACTGCAAACGCTTGAGCTCTACTCCAGACTTATCAAACCAGAAATTGTGGGAGCAGGGACTCAGCAATCTGCCTTAACAAGCCTTCCAGGTGATCCTGATACCTGCTAAAGTTGGACAATCACTGAATTAGCAGGAAAAGAAGGAATCATGGTCCCGGTGATCCCTCTGAGAACAGATGTAGTGAGAAAGCTAGGACTGGTATTTTTTGATGTCATACAGTTCCAGACTATAACTAGCTCAGCTTTGAGCCTTGAGGTCAAAGAATTAAAGCGTTGATTAGTGTGTTGGATGTTCATCCATGCATATGTTTACATATCCCAGAATTACACACAATGGAAAAGCAGCGCTGTGGAGCTGGATGAATCCTGAGCCCAACCTGTGCCTCCGGTCTTGGGGCGTGCGGGAGAAACAGCAGCCTCCAATGGAGAGGGAAGCAAGAGATGGTGCACCTTCAGGGGAAGGTAGGCTTCAATGAATGGTGGTGGAAGGATACTGCAAAGAGGAAAACCTTGACGTGTTTATTCTCTGAGGGAATGGTGGAAAGGTTAAGAGCTTGGAGAGAGAGTCTGAGAGCGGGAGGACCCAGGAGGGAGTATAAAGCTGCGGAAGATGAGAGAATAACCCGGGATAGATGTTTGGGTTGTAGAAGGTCGGGGGAAGGCAAGCACCATATGCCTTGGGGGCAGTGGCCGTGCATTCTTGGGATGAGAGGGCTTGGTAGAACCGACTAGCTTCCTTGATGTGAGTTATTTGGTGCCACTATGGCCGATTGTGCCAGACAGTCCTGCCACCATCCCCAGGGGAGCTGAGTCACTGTGTGGTGAAAGCCACAGTCTCCGGCAAGTCTGCTTTGTCCTGGGCAGGGAAGCTGCAAGGACTGGGGAAGCCGCCTCAAGGTGAACAGGAGGTGGTGGAGCCTGGTCTGCGGTGAGTGCTTTCACACAGGCGGTTTTCCTACTTCCCTGAGCTCCGGATTGTTTCCCCCAGCAGGGAGCTGTGCCTGCCTGAAAATGGTTCCAGGGCATAATTGTTATCATAAAGGAAAGCAGGACCAGAAGAACCTTGACAGCTTTTTGATATTGCTTATCCTAGCTCTGACTGATAAGGAGGCAGGAGGAAAAAAGGAGGAAGGAATAAATCAAGGAGATAATCACAAAACAACAAGGAGATAATCACAAAAGCAGAAGAAAACATGTTGTTTTCACTTGGCTGAGTGGTTGGCTTATGATATCTGTCTGAACCATGGCCACACTGAGGATTCTGGAATGCATTCTACCAGTATGAATTAGGCATCCAAACAGCCACAAGATGTAGCTTAGTTTACAGACCCATGAAACTGCTTGGGTTGGTCTAAGGCCGGACTGTGAAGCTGGAAAAATTTGTTTCTGACTCTACTATTTTCAGGCCTCTTCTCCTCCCCAGGAACCCTTCTTCTTGGTTTTTCCTGCCCCTATAGCCCTGCCCTCACCCTTCAGGAACACCCCAGGGGCACAGGGCTGGGGACAGCAGAGGCTTACCCCCTCTATATCCCCGCTGCCTGGCAATTTGACGTGCAGACATTACAGGCCCTCTCTGTCTGAAGATACTAGCTCTCTTCTACCGTCACACTCCCCAAACATTCTTGTCACCATTCTTGGGAATGCCAAGGTCCACAGTGATGATGCTTTGGATTCCTTGTTGCTCAGGAATAATATACACAATATATAACAAGTGGGCAAAGGCACTGATCGGTAGAACAGACACCAGCTGTGAACACCTCAGTAAGGCAGCAAGGCACATGCTGGCTGAATAGCTGCATCCTCCTCCCACCTAGCCTTTCAGTCCTCCAATGACCTGGTCCTCCTGTGACTCAGCTGTCCACTCCCAGGGGTATAGCCTAGTCTTGTTACCATCCATGGCAGCCCCTTCTCAGTCATCATCTGCTGCCTTTCCATCTTGTCTCCCCAACTCCAAAAGTTCTTTAAATCCAACAGTTCTTGGACATGCCTGCAAGTTATTGATCATACCACCTTTTCACTATCCCTTACAAGGCCCCCAAAGCCTTATTCCCTCCTTACCTAGCTCAGATTCCAGAGCTCATCATCATTATGTCCTCATCTTACTTGTCTTTCTTTCGCTCCAGGGTACTCATGTGTCAACCCCCATTCTGGCTAAACCCAACTCATCACCTACTACAGACCTGAATTTGTGTAACTGCTATTTCCTACCATCCTTATAAATAAAAAACCCTATGTTGATCCCATATTGCCCTCCACTGACCCGTTCCCCTGCTCTCTTTTAAAGTAAATCCCTTAAAAAGAAGTATCAACCTATACTGTCTCCAATTCTTTCCGTCTCATTCTCCATTAAACTCATTCCTGTCAGGATTTCACCTCCACCACTCCAACTCTGCTCTCATCAAGACCACCAGAGACATCCACTGCTAAACCTAATGGCCAGTTCTCAGTGTTTATCATATTTGACCTATGCTCCTAGTTGATCACTCCCTACTTCTTTTTTTTTTTTTTTGAGATGGACTCTTGCCCAGGCTGGAGTGCAGTGACACGATCTCAGCTCACTGCAACCTTTGCCTCCTGGGTTCAAACAATTGATTCTTCTGCCTCAGCCTCCTGAGTAGCTGGGACTACAGGCGTGCACCACCATGCCTGGCTAATTTTTGTATTTTTAGTAAAGATGGGGTTTCACTCTATTGGCCAGGCTGATCTTGAACTCCTGACCTCATGATCCGCCCGCCTCAGCCTCCCAAAGTGTTGGGATAACAGGCGTGAGCTACCGTTGCCGGGTCCACTCCCTACTTCTTGAAGCGCTTGGTTCTTTTGACTTCCAGGAGTCCCCACTCTCCTGGGTTTCCTTCTCTACAATTAGCCATTCCTTTGTAGAGTTTTTTCTGGTTCTTTTTCATCTTACTGATTTCAAAATACTGGAGTGCTTCAGAACTTAGTCTTTGGACCTCTTCTCTATCTATACCCCCTTAATGAGTTCATCTCCTCTCATGGCTATTAATACCATCTTTGTCCTCATGACTCCAAAGATTATATTTTTAGCAAAGACCCCGCACCTGGACTCGTCTCAAATTTCAGTTGCCTATTGGGACATCTCCACTGGATGGTTCATATTTAACCTGTCCAAAGTGGAACTCCTGATCTTACCTTCAGTCTGTTCCTCCTGCATCTCTCCTGGCTCAGCAAATAACAACGCTACATATCCTTCCAATTACTCAAGCCAAAAAGCAGAGTCCATTCATGTCTTCTTTCCACTCGCAGACTCTACATCGAATCCATAGCAAACTTTGCTGGCTCAACTTTCAATATATATTCAGCCGCTAACCACTTCTCATCACTACTTCTACTGTGGTCCAAGCTGCCAATGTTTCTCAGCTGAATTACCGAAATAGCTTCTTAATAAGCCTCCTTGCTTTCATCATTGTCCCGCCTCCAGTCAACTCTCATTATCACAGCAAAAGTGCACCTTTTCAAACATAAGATTATGTAGTTCCTCCTCTAAAATCCTCCAAAAGTTGTCCATTTCACTCAAAATTTCAGTTCAGAAGCTAAATAGTTAAAATGGCTGACAAGGCCTGACAGCACCAGCTGTTTCTCAGCCCTATTTGTCTCCACCCTTGTGTCCTGCCTCTCTCTCCTTTGCTCATGCTACACGATGGCCTCCTTGCTAGCCCACAAATGCACCAGGCATGCTCTAGCCTCAAGTCCTTTCTATACTTGCCATGTTCTCTGCCTGAAATGCTTCTCCTCCAGATCTCTGCTTTGCTAGTTCCCCAACTCCAAAAATTATTTAACTCCAACAGTTTTAATGTCACGTTCCCAGAGGCCCCTGCATTTAATATTCCTATAAACCTCCTCCTCCTTTGTGTTAGCACATTCTAGCCACCTCTTTAAAAACATTTTTTGCCAACACCTAATTATTATCTAACATACTGTATTTATTTGTTTATTACATGTCTCCCCAGTAGAATATAATCTGCAGGAAGATGGGACAGGAATTATTGCCTGTGTAGATCACTGCATAGTCCCCAGTACTAAGAACAATGTCTGGCACATGTCCCATGCTCAAAACATATTTTTCAAATAAAAGGATGATATAAATGAAAAGGACAGCAAGGGGGACAGCCTTGATCCATAAAAATCTAGACTATCAGTATCAGAAACCACAAGCAATAGGGAGGACTATGGTAATAAAAAGGGGTCATGAAAGTGCTATATGTTGTTTGAGCAACCAATTCTGAGAGAAGGAAGGGAAAAGCTCATTTCTTTGTAGTAGTTAGAAATTATCTGGCACTTTTTCCTTCTCATCTCATGGTCTGTAAGGAAGTGGACTTCAAAACAAAATTCACATTTGATATCACTAGAGAAGCCCTGCTATAATTGAATTACTTCATGACCAATGCCAGCATACTGTTATTTTCAAAAATAAATCACAGTCTAACATCTAAAAAGTAATATAAAATCTTTGATGAAGTCTCATAAAGTGAAACCAAAGTGAAATACATTATACAATATGCAACATAATTCCTAAAGATTCTCTTCTCACTGTCAAAAGTATTATTTGCAAAATCTAAAAAAAGAGAATTCCTATACAAATACATAGTGAGCATGTGTCAAAGTTTTAACTCATTACAATGATGGGGAGGCTGGGCATGGCAGCTTATACCTGTAATCCCAGCACCTTGAGAGGCCAAGATGGGAGGATAGCTTGAGCCCAGGAGTTCGAGACCAGCTTGGACAACATGGCAAGACCCTGTCTGTACAAAAAATACAAAAATTAGTCAGGCATGGTGGCACACACCTGTGGTTTCAGCTACTTGGGGGGCTGTAGTGAGAGGATCACTTGAGCCCTCAAGTTCAAGGCTGCAGTAAGTCATGACTGTGCCACTGACACTCCAGCCTGGGCAACAGTGAGACTCCGTTTCAGGAAAAGAAACAAACAAAAAATTTAAAAAATGGTGAAGCTACTTCAAATGATGATAAGAGAATATAATGTGTATATATAGTCAATGAAAGCAAACATAAATGGAGAAATATGATTGTTAATTAGATGCAAAACTATTACAGGGCAATAAACAACTATCTTTGGGGTTATCTTTTCTACTTTAGAAATAATTTGCATCTCTATAGAGTAAAAATTATTCTCAGTGTCTTAGCTGGACTTTCATAACAAAATATTATAGACTGGGTTGCTTAAACAATATAAATTTATTCTCTCACAGTTCTGAAGGTTGAGAGGTCCAAGGTCAAGGTGCCAACATGATCAGTTTCCATTGAGGGTTCTCTTTCTGGATTTCGGATGGCTGCCTTCTCCCTGTGTCCTCACAAGGCAGGCAGGGAAAGCAAGCTCTCTAGTGTCTCTTCTTATAAGGGCACTAATTCCATTATAAGGGCCCCACCCTCACGACCTCACATAAATTTAATTACCTCTGAAAGATTCCATCTCCAGTTACCATCACATTGAAGATGAGGGCTTCAATATATAAAGTAAGGGGTTTTAGACACAGAGCATAGCAATAGGCAAAAATGGTCTAAAAAATACCTGTTAGTAAGTCAGACAATTTTACACACTTCTGAATTCAGATGACCCTTAGGCCTACTAGACAGCGTCTTCGCATAACAAGGAAGGTACACAATCATCTATTTTGCCTTTCAGAGGTTGGAAAAATTTTCTCAACCTTACAACTTATTTCTCTATAGACCCAATCAAGATTAAAGCTTATGGGGCCTAAAGTTCATATAATTTGGGGGGTGGGGCGCGGGTGCTCTGAAAATAAGAAAGATATATAATGAATATGTAAAGACATTATTCAGGCCTGAAGGACTTGGAGGGGGTCAGTACCAGTGAGAATTTCATGGAAAATCTACCTCTGGTACCTCTTCATAGCAATTTTCACACCACCCCCAAATCTCTTCTAAACATTCTATGAAAATCTTCACCTTTAATGGGCTCTTTCCTTTTTCAACTTTTTTCCAGTCCCTCTTTGTTCATGAATTTCTTCTAATGTAAATCACTTTGCCCTCTCTAGGTGTCTGCTAGTTCATCTAGTTCTTGGCAACTCAGTATCTTTTCAGGAGGAGGCAAAGAGTCCTCCTTAGAACCTGGAGTAGGGTAAGATTGTGAATACAAATATATAATAATAACATTTGCTCCATTACACTAACTCTTTAGGAGAAGTCCAAATGCCTCTTCAAAAGGTGGAGATGCCAGATAAAGCTAAATGTGGACCATCCTAAGGAATTTTTAACAGTGCTCAAGAAGTCTTAAAGGGATGAAAGTTATAATTTGTGGAGTAACAGACAGATATAATAGAAGGATGTGATTGCTTGAGGGGCATAGAAATGGTAATACTGATTTTTAGAAAAGCTTCTGGGAACCCACATTCTACAGACTATCACTCACCTGTCACTATAACCAGTTCGTCACAGCAGTATTGCTGTGTACCATCTGCTGTGATGATGAATGAAATTACTTTCACATAAGAACCACCAACTTTCCCTGCTACTTGCTTTCTCCTTTACAATGATGTGGCCATATCAGTGGTAGGGGCCATACAGTGTTTCCATAGCTTACAGTAGGTGTCTTGAGATCCATTCAACAATAGCATCAGACTGCCCTTGAGACAGCCTCATCATGCAATACCAACTGAGTTAGTAAACATGGCCCCTGCTCTCTCGACAATTTCTAGAAAAGACCAAAAAACAAAGGCAGACAAAATGATTGGTGGGATGTTGCCTTCATTCAGTAACTGCCTTTGAAATACATAACACATTGAAGCTTTTGGAGATGAGGGAAGAAGGGCATTTTAAAGACTGGCAGGAGAAGACGACCTGGAATTGTCTCAGAGGATTCCTGTCTATTAACTAGTGCGATGCAAATGCCTCCTTATCTATACATTAAGGTTCCCCCAGAACACCCCAAGGCATTCAGCACTTGGCCCCCCGAGCTGTGGTGGCTGGATACCAGCACTGCAATGGCTTCCATCCCTGCACTTGCCTGGCTTCTGCCTGCCACAGACTCCCCTGCCGAGGTCAGAGCCACATGGAAATGAGGCCTTCCTTGGTGACTGAAAACAGAGCTTGTCGACCAGCTGGGAGACAAGTGTCAAGTGCTGGGTACAGGTGGCAGATGAAAGGCTGGCGAGGTGCTAATGTTATTCCCTCCAGAGGGTGACAAGTCAGAAGACAGCTGCCTCTGTCTTATGCTCCTATGTTCCGTGGATCCCAACGCCACTGGGTCCTGCGTAAAGACAGGCACTCGCCCTCTCAATACTGAGGTTGCTAAAGCCATTTTTACTTTCCAGGAGGATCCTTCCCATGGGTAAGAGGGAAAGCATTGGAGATGTCACCTAAGTGAATTTGGGAACACATCTAGTGCTATAATGTATGCAAAGTTGTTGAGTACCTGACCTGAAGTTGAGTACCTGACCTGAAGTTAATAGAATGCAAATATTCTGGAAATAGATTTTCTTTTCCATTCCCTTCAGGGCATTTGATTTATTTGTGCTATGTCTTGCTCTGAGTTAGAATACTTTATTATATACCTGGTTTAAAGATATCCTAAATGTCTACCCCGCTTCTATATAAATGTATAAGGACAAAACTCTGTGCTAAAAGAGTTGAGGGCTCTGAGGGTCGGCTCCTTTCATGTCCTCTCTGAGGAACTAGCAAAAGAGGAGACAAGAGAAAGCTTCTAGGTTAACCTGATGTTTATGAATGGCCCCCAGCTCAGTTGAGGTGAAAGTGAAACTGAGAGTCAATAATTACTGTAAGAAGCAAGAAGCAGCAGTGAACTAATCAAATCACAGAAGAGGCATAAAGGGCCAGAAAGTAGGAGATGAAGAGAAAGACTGGGCATCTAGGCTTTTGACTCTTTTAGCATCTAAACCTACATTCTTACTCCATTTCTTTCATCTCGAGAAGGAGCAACATTACTATTTATATGCAGACCTCAGTTCTCCCAGCTGTCTTTAGCTATAATATTTCAGAGGTCCAAGGCTATACAGGTAAATAAGATAGTTGTTTTCAAACTGTCCTCCCCAGTTGCCTCTCCCCACCTCTCAACTTCAGCAAAAACCCACAGCACCCCCTACCTTTGATTTGAGATATGCTGACCTAGCACGTCGAAGTCTAATCCACTCCTGAATCCCATGTTCTGTGTGCCTCTGCAAACAGTCAAACAGATGCATCTAGAAAACCATTTTAAGGTAAATTTACAGGATCATCCACTGCTCCCCTGACCTACAACTTCTCAATACAGAAAAGACCCAAATTTTTGAAGTTCCCAAAGCCCAAAGTATCTTCCTTTTAGAATTGAGAATAAATGTAAACATTTAACGAAGTAGAAAACTTTAGCAAAAACTATATTTTTCTTTTTCTTCTCTATTGTAAATATTAGTCTCATTACTAATTTTCAGGTCTTTTGCTGGGAGGGACTTTGAGGAAGCTTTAAATGTCCAGTGTTAGAAGTTTCAGGATAAGGGCTTTACAGGGAAACTTATATTACAAATAGATTTGGTAGGTGTCTTAGTTCAGGATGCTATTCAGAACACTATAGACTGGGTGACTTAAGCAATAGAAATTTATTTCTCACAGTTTTGAAGGCTGAGATGTCTAATATCATGGCGCTGGCAGATCTAGTGTCTGGTCTGGGTTCTCTTCCTGGTTTGCGGAAGGCTGTCTTCTTACTGCACCTTCATTTGGCAGAGGAGAGATCATGATCCTCTCTCTCCTGTCTCTTAGAAGGGCATGAATCCCATTCAGGAAGGGTCCACCCTCATGACCTGATTATCTCGCAAAGACTTCACCTCCAAATGCCATCACACTGGGTGTTTAGGCTTCAACATATGAATTAGCGGGGGAATGAAAACACCCAATGCATAGCAGTAGCTAGGGTGGTGGTCATGCAGTATCACAGGGCAAGCACTAGATTTGGAAATGGTCTCTGTTCTATAAAAGTCGCTAATTCGTTGATTGACCTTGAGCTCTTTGCGCCAGTATTCTATATGCAACAGAAGAATCTATTTTATGATGTTGCTTTGAGGGTTAAATAAGGTAAAGTATATGAAAATGCTTTTAAAAATATAAAAAGTCACACAAAGTTTTATTGCTAATTTTTAATATACCACCTGCCTCATTAGTGTCCTTTCCCCTCGCCACAACTTTAGCAAGCACCAGTATGCCATTTACCACTGGCTTTGCATAACCTAACCAAAATCTATTAAATCTAATGTACTTCTTCCCCTACTCTATTCTCCTCTACACACCCTTAAACAAATGCGCCTGGAAAAAAAAATCATAAAGCAAATGTATAGGATTCTCTATTCCTGCTCCTTACAACTTCCCAATTAAAAAAAACCTTAATGCTAACCTATCATGAAAAGTTTGTTTTTATAAATGCAATAAAATATTTTCAATATTATGATTTTAAATGATCTCATCTTTTTTTTTTTTTTTTTTGAGATAGTTTTCCTTTGTTGCCCAGGCTGGAGTGCAGTGGCACCATCTTGGCTCATTGCAACCTCTGCCTCCCAGTTTCAAGCGATTCTCCTGCCTCAGCCTCCCAAGTAGCTAGGATTACAGCAGCCTGCCACCACACCTGGCTAATTTTTGTAGTTTTTAGCGGAGATGGGGTTTCACCATGTTGGCCAGGCTGGTCTCGAACTCCAACCCCAGGTTAGTTGCCCGCCTTGGTCTCCCAAAGTGCTGGGATTACAGGCATGAGCCACCATGCCTTGCCTGATCTCATCTTAATGTTGATGAAATAAAACAAAAATAAATTGAAAAATCAGTTGTGAAAGAAACATACCTCATTTAATATTATTTCCCATACCTAGATATAGGGAGAAAAAAGTTGGGATGAGAATAAAAGCTAAAATTTATCAAACACTTATTATGAGCAAAGCACTCTTAATTATTGCCAGATACAAAGTTAAAAGTATAACTCAGCCAGGGCTGGTGGCTCATGCCTGTAATCCCAGCACTTTGGGAGGCTGAGGTGGGCGGATCACCTGAGGTCAGGAGTTGGAGACCAGTCTGGCCAACATGGTGAAACCCTGTCTCTATTAAAAATACAAAAAAAATTAGCCGGGTGTGGTGTCGCATGCCTGTAGTCTCAGCTACTTGGGAGGCTGAGGCACGAGAATCTCTTGAAACCAGGACGCAGAGGGTGCAGTGGGCTGAGATTGCGCCACTGCACGCCAGCCTGGGTGACAGGGCGAGACTCTGTTTCAAAAAAAAAAAAAAAGTATGACTCATTCAAATATAAAGGGAGCACAAGTCAAAGGTTTTTTAACTTGTTAATGAAGGAACCAGCAGGCAGCTGAAATAGGAAAAACAAGTATTTATAGAGGCTGAAAAACAAAGAAGAATGTTTGAATAAGATTCATAATTTAGATAAAGATTGGTTCATGTCCAGAGGGCAAATAATAGTGTAACCTTGGAGTGATATTTCCAACCAAGATATTTTTATCCCTCTGCATTGCTCTTTGACGAGAATTATTTGCATTGCTAACAGTTTCCTATGAATTAACTTTTATACTGAGAGTTGTAAAATATCCTCATCAGTAGTAAATAGCAAGTCAAACAAAAGTACCCACCTGGAGAATTAGATAATCATCCACTCAGGTCTATACATAAGCCCCACTGACACTGAAAAGACTTGCTAATTTCCATGCCTTGGATAATTGTTAGCAGTACTTTATGCATATTATATGGGAGAATTTAATATTCATTATTTTATGAGAGCTACACAATTCTGAAAAGTGTTTATTAACATCTGTAATCCCAGCACTTTGGGAGGCTGAGGTGGGCAGATCACCTGAGGTCAGGAGTTCAAGACCAGCCTGGCCAACATGGTAAAACCCCTATCTCTACCAAAAATACAAAAATTAGCCAGGCATGGTGGCATGCACCTGCAATCACAGCTACTCAGGAGGCTGAGGCAGGAGAATCGCTTGAACCCAGGAGGAAAAGTTTGCAGTGAGCCGAGATTGTGCCACTGACTCCACCCTGGGCAACAGAGCGAGACTCTGTCTCAAAAAAAAAAAAAAAAAAAAAAAAAAAAAAAAAAGTTGTTATTAATCCCATTTACACAGATAAACTGAAAATCAAGGAGATCAAGAAATGTGTCCAAATCTGACATAACAAATGATTACCCAGATCTGTTTACTTAGGAAGTCCTTGTTCCACTTGTTACAAATTATATATTGACAAAAAGAAAAGTGTTTTAAATTTTTTATTGAGATACAGCATTCATATGGTAAAGTGCAATACTCCCTAATAAACTCACGTTTATATATACATCTATCCTATTAGTTCTATCCCTCTAGAGAACCCTAGCTAATACAGACCCCATCTCTACAAAGAATATAAAAAAACTAGCCGGTTTGGTGGTGCACACCTTTAGTCCCAGATACTCAGGAGGCTAAGGTGAGAGGATTGGTTGAGACTGGGAGATCGAGGCTGCAGTGAGCTGTCATTGTGTCACCACTGCACTGCAGCCTGGGCGACAGAGTAAGACCCTGACTCAAAAAAAAAAAAAAAAAATGCAAGACACTCAGCAATAAGTGACCCACTGGCATGTACACCCCATGGATGAATCTCCATTACAGCGTGCCAAGTCAAATAACTCAAGTCCAAAAGGCCACCTATTGTAATGATTCCATATATTTGACATTCTGGAAAAAGCAAAACTATACAGATTGTGAACCCCAAGTATCTGAGACAGGTCTCAGTCAATTTAGGAAGTTTATTTTGCTTAAGAACACACCTGTGACACAGCCTGAGGAGGCCCTGACAACATGTGCCCAAGGTGGTTGGGGCATAGCTTGGTTTTATACATTTTAGGGAGACAGGAGACATCAATCAATATATATGAGATGAACATTGGTTCAGTCTGGAAAGGTGGGACAACTCGAAAGAGGGAGGAGGCTTCCAGGTCATAGGTAGCTAAGAGACAAACGGTTGCATTCTTTTGAGTTTCTGATTAGCCTTTCCAAAATGAGCAGAGGGGTGTCTTTGAGTTCTGTCTGTCTTTTGTCCTCAAGGAAATTCCTTGTGAGGGAGGTATGTAGCTTTTTAATCTTAGTAGCTATCTTTTTAGGAATAGAATGTGAGGTAGCTTTGCCCTACACAGTTCCCAGCTTGACTTTTCCCTTTGGCTTAGTGACTTTGGTGTCCCAAGACTTATTTTCCTTTCACAAGATAAAAACATCAGTGGTTGTCAGATGCCAGGGGTTGGAGGAGTTAACTACAAAGGAGTATGACAGAATTTTAGGGGTGATGCAGCTGTTCTATATCTTGATCGTGGCAGTGGTTACATGATTGTGTGTGTTTGTCAAACTCACATAACTACTTTAAAAAGGGTAAATCTTGCTATATGCAAATTATGCTTTATTTTTTTTAATGGAAAAACAGCAAGATGTACCATAACACTTTAAATTTTTTAAACAGATTTACTTTTAGTCATTCAGTATAAATATGGAGTCCGGGAATATGTGCAGAACCATGTCTATCTTCATGTTATTACCGTTCTGGGGTGGGTCTCCAACAGTCTTGCAACTTCAACGAGTTGTAGGATGCTCCTGGGGAGTTGGTCTTTGATTAACTGTCTTGCAATAAGCATTAGAAATGTGTTGTAGTTTTGAATCAGTTACTTGCATCTGGCAACCAGGATACTGTGAAGGACTCCAGAAGGTATGAAAGTACCTGTAAGAATGGGCAGAGGTGAGTTTCTCATGCCTAGTGAAATCACTGCTCCACCTGGGCAGCTCCATCAATAGCTAGATATCATTGTCGGAGCTGGGAATATGGAAGCCTGCACCTCAGTCTGGGAGCATGACACTTTATCTTCTCCTTTACTCCCAGAACTTTTTCTTTCTTTCTTTTTTTTTTTTTTTTTGAGACGGAGTCTCACTGTGTCACCCAGGCTGGAGTGCAGTGGCGGAATCTCAGCTCACTGCAAGGTCCGCCTCCTGGGTTCACGCCATTCTCCTGCCTCAACCTCCTGAGTAGCTGGGACTACAGGTGCCTGCCACCGCGCCCAGCTAATTTTTTGTGTTTTTAGTAGAGACGGGGTTTCACTGTGTTAGTCAGGATGGTCTTGATCTCCAGACCTCGTGATCCGTCCGCCTCGGCCTCCCAAAGTGCTGGGATTACAGGCGTGAGCCACTGCGCCCGGCCAACCCAGAACTTTCTTTATCCCTTATTTTATGACTAAAAAACTTTATGTTCCTGTACAGTGTCTGTTGCATCTTTCCATCAATCATGTCCCCTGTGACATCTATAAAATGTTCCACACAAAATCTGCCTCCAACAGAGAATCCAAAGTAGCTCCTTGAGCCCATTTGTCCTCCTCCCTCTTTACTGGGCACAGTCTTAGTTCTCCACCCTGGATGCAGTCCCCACAGTTGCCCAGTTCCCAGTTTACTGAGAGACTTCTCTCCTCTGTAAACACCTCACTTCTGTTCTCCCTCTTCCACTGGTGCCCCAATCTCAAACTCTCTGCACCTTAAATTTTGCTTCTCAGCCTTGTGCCTGGATTGTCACTCATTCTGTTGCCTCAGAATATTTCCTGAGGTAGAGCGTAAGGTGGTTTTGGACTCAGGGAATGGATAAAGAGAGAAATAATCTATTTCCGTCAATCTGCCCATAGGTCAAACAACCAGGAGAGTAGCCTGACCTTTCAGAGCCCTGTAAGTGACTGCCTTTTAGCACATCTGCTATGATTATATGGCAGAAGACAACCCCCTCCTTTCTTTTATATCAGTTAGTTATGTTAGATAAGCAAATCTCTGAAGCTTCTCCTACCTTACAATATGCTGATCCCTAAAGCTAGGTTCAGTCCCTCATGTATAATGCTACAACAATGTACTATCTTTCACCACAGCAAATCTAGATTAATTGGAGCCTTCATGTATCTGGTAATTTTTTTCCAAGAGTAGAAGTCACAATCATACCATGAGGAGTGACCACAAATGCATAATACGAAACCCAAGATCAACAAAATACTATGGTTGGTCAGTTTAGCAAGTAAGAAAATGGTTAGTTATACAAAGGTCCATAACTAGCAGGCAAAGAAAACCCCAGACTTACAAATGGAGGAAAATGCAAGAGAATAGGAGGGAAAAACAAGGACAGCACCACAGGAGACCCCCACATTTTAAGTAATGGTTCCCAAATGTTACTCCGTGAATCAGCTGCAACAGGCCCCTCTCCAGACTGACTGAGTCAGAATCTATGGCAGGGGACCCAGGAACGTAGACTTTAAAATTTCTCCCCAGGTGATTCTGATATTTGACCAGGTTTGGGAACCCTTTGTTTAGAGTCTCCACCAAAAAAAAAAAAAAGCCTGGCAGTGTTTGTTCTATATGAAATTCATATAATCCTCACCGTAATCCTCTAAGGTAGATACTATTTTTGTCTCCATTTTACAGACAAGAATCCCAGAGCATAGAAAAGTCACACAGCTAATTAAGTATTGGAGCCTGGATTTGAACCCAGGTAATCTGGTTTTGAAGTCCACAATAATATTTCAACAGAACCATTAGAAGGAAAGAAAACAAGCAAGCAAAACATTAAGGCACATGAAAAGGGAAGAGAAGGAAGAGATGAAAGGCAGATGAGAAAAATCACTTTGTAGGAAACAGGAAATTATTGTGAAATAGACAAGACTTCCAGCATATAGAGGTAGGTATAGATACAAGGAAATGCTTTTCTTTGGGGCCGTACAATGACAACTGTGATTTTAATGACAGTTCCAGGCAATGCAGACTCCTTCAAGAAAGAAGAATAAATTGTGTCCAATAGACTATGCATGAAAATTATATTATTAATATATTTAAGAAAGATGTTTAATATAAGTTAACTGTTTACACACAGAAAATCCCATCAAGGAAAACAGGCTGATCTCTGAACATTCTGTCTAATGAAGTTTCTAATTCACTGTATGTTATTTTCCTGTTGTCAAGAGGGCCTCCTTTTTAGCTCTCCTGGATGGTTACTATGATGTCATGCTTATTTGCCCTCTCCTGACCTAAACCATAATAAAATTGAGGTCCTTGAAAAATCCTCCTATTCAGAGCCAGCACACTAAAAGCTTATTCAGATATGAGACTATTGTCCTGATAATATCTAGTCTAGACATAGGGATTCATGCAAGAAGGTACAATTAGAATCTTTTAGTCTGGTGTTGGTGTCTTGAAATACATTTTCTAAAAATTTGATTTTAATACATGTTATTTTGTAGAGAGAACAAGGAAGCATCTTCCCCAGGTCTATACCAGAACAGTTCATTTGTTTCTTCCTTCTGCATCCTCTAGAGCTGTCCAAGTTGTGCCCAGCAATAATGGAACCTATGACGGCAGGCAGAATTTCTTTTGCAGCAGCCACAGGGCTCCGCACGCACAAATGGAAGTGCTCAGAAGCTGGGACACCTACTGTCCCAGTTCCAGAGTAGCTTTTCCTGAGGTCCCACCCCAATGGTCACAGACCTACTCAGGGCCCAGAATTTATTTAACAAGATGGTTGGTTGGCCTATGTTACCACAAATGGCCTGTGTGTGACCCTTTTTCAGAGTACAGTTATTTGCCAGAATTTTTTTTTTTTTTTTTGAGACAGCATCTCACTCTGTTGCCCAGGCTGGAGTGTAGTGGCACAATCTCAGCTCATTGCAACCTCTGCCTCCTGGATTCAGGTGATTCTCATGCCTCAGCCTCCCCAGAAGCTGGGAGTACAGGCACACACCACCACACTCAGCTAATTTTTGTATTTTTATTAGAGATAGGGTTTTACCATGTTGTCTAGGCTGGTCTCGAACTCCTGACCCCAAGTGATCTGCCTGCCTCAGTTTCCAGAAGTACTGGGATTACAGGCATGAGTCACCACACCTGGCCTATTTGCCAGAATTGAAGAAAAATTTTCTTCTCCCGCTGGAGAACTCTGCTGTTAATCTTGTTGCCACTAAGGTAGCAGGCTGAGATGTTGCAGCTAAAGACTGCAGAAGAGACTAACAACCCAATTAAGTTATAATTAGCTGAACTATTTCAGGTGTTTTTAATCAATGCCCTCCTCACCGTAAATCATAGGCAAGGTCTTCAGGGGAGAGGGAAGAAATGATGCTTCTATATTAATGCAAATATATACTTGTTGAAGGGCTGGATGAAGGCACAGACATCTACTTGGTTGTCTCACTCTTGGAATTAATGCTGACCTCCTCTTTCTTGCTCTTCTCTCCCTCTTACCTCCTCACAGACATACCCAGACACCTGACTGCCAACTGCTATAGAAACCCCTCAAATAGAACAATGAGAACACACGGACACAGGGATGGGAACATCACACATTGGGGCCTGTCGGGGAGTCAGGGGCAAGGGGAGGGAGAGCATTAGGGCAAATACCTAATGCATGCAGGGCTTAAAACCTGGATGACAGGTTGACGGGTGCAGCAAACTACCATGGCATATGTATACCTATGTGACCTGCACGATCTGCACATGCATCCCAGAACTTAAAGTTAAAAAATAAAACCCTCAAATATTTTGAGTGTGTCCACTCTGCTCCTGCCCTCAACCCTTCTTTCAATGCCTATCCCACACTGTCACGGGGCAGTCTTTCCAACATGCAAACCCGGTCACATCAGTCCCCTTGACTAACATTTTTAATGGTTCCTTATGTTTCCATTTTGATCAAATTGCCATGGAAGGTACTTCCTCAGTTAACCCCAGCCCACCTCTTCAGTCCACCATACCCACATACCCTGGCCTTTTGGTCCCACTATGCCAAGCTATTCATGGCTCACAGGATAAGCCATGCTCTGGCCCAACTCATGCTTCTGAGCAGCCAGTTGCCTCAGTCTGCAAGGCCCCCTTTCTCTTCCCCAGCCATTGGCCGCCACCTTGGTTTCCGCCGCTGCTCTCAAGACTTTCCTGGTGACTCAGGCAAAGGAAATGTGTCTCCTTTCTGTGCCTCTCCCAGCTGTGTGTTCTCTTCTCAGTTCACTTTGCTCCTTCCTGCTTTGTTCATGGGGCTTTCCCAGATACTCAACTAGTTTGATTGAAGACATTCAATTTGTTGAGGCAGAAACATGGAGCAGTTTTATCTTGCAAATGGCTGCTACCAGCTGTACGTTCCTGTTATTGACTGTCCTTTCCCTCTAGGGACCCAGTCCCCTTACCATTTGATTCTATGTCATAACTCATAAGTCATCACTTGTGTTTATTAAAACAATCTGGTCTGGTTTCCCATCTCATATTTGGTTCAAACTCTCTTTCCCCAGGGTAGGCTGGACTAGGCTGGGTAGGGGGCAGATCTTATGTCTGAGACTCTCCCCTTGTTACTCATGATGTCGCAGAGCAGAGGAAGAGGAGGAGGAGTTTCTCTAAGTCATTGTTTTCTTTGTTGGCTTCAGTGGTGCTGAAGCTGCTGGTGACTCTGCTGTTGTTGACAGCTCTGTGTGTGTGTGGGTGGAGAGGAGTGTTGTATAAAGAGTTAGTATGCTCAGATGGAAGCCCCAAAACCTCCACGGAAGAGGACTCAGTTCCAAGAAAGTCCCCTGAGCACTGGTGGTTCCTTCCCAGGAGAACCTACCATAGCTTCTGGCTGACTCCCCTGGAGGCGCCACACCATGGCCCTCGGTATCTGTTCCTCTTCACCTCCTGCCACAATTTTTTTTCTTCTTTTGAGACGGAGTCTCGCACTGTCACCCAGGCTGTAGTACAAAGTGCAATGGCACAATCTTGGCTCACTGCAACCTCCGCCTCCCAGGTTCAAGCAATTTTTCTGCCTCAGCCTCCCGAGTAGCTGGGATTATAGGTGCAAGCCACCACGCTGGCTAATTTTTTGTATTGTTGGTAAGGATGGGGTTTCACCATGTTGGGCAGGCTGGTCTCAAACTCCTGACCTCGTGATCCTTCTGCCTTGGCCTCCCAAAGTGCTGTGATTACAGGCATGGGCCACTGTGCCCGGCCCTCCTGCCACAATTTTTATTGAAACAACTTGGTGCTCTTGCTTTGATTTAAAATAGATAAAAGACACCGAATTTATTGTGAATTCTTTTTTTTCTCTTGCCTCTCTTAAAAATCTGTTTCTCTATGGGCTAAATTAGTGTATCATATGGGCCAAATCACTTTTTAAAAATACGTAATTTTCAATCATTAATAAAGGCTGGTGCAGTGGCTCATGCCAGCACTTTGGGAGATCGAGGCGGGTGGATTGCTTGAGCCCAGGAGTTTGAGACCAACCTGGGCAACATGGTGAAGCTCTATGTCTACAAAAAAAATACCAAAATTAGTCGGGTATGGTGGTGCGCATCTGTGTGGTCCCAGCTACTCAGGAGGCTGAGGTGGGAGGATTGACTGAGCCCAGGAGGTCGAGGCTGCAGTGAGCTGAGATCATGCCACTGCACTCCAACCTGGGTGACAGTGAGACCTGTCTCAATAAATACATAAGTATCCATGGATCTTTAAACTATACTTAGATCTTAGAGACAATCTTGCCCAGCATTTCTCAAAGGATGCTCTGAAGAACTACAATGATTCTGTGAAAGCAGTACTCAGTGGCCAAATACGTTTGGGAAACGCCACATTCTTATTCTGTAGAATTCCCTCTCAGAGAGTCATCCCAGATATCAGAATATCAAAAGCCCTGAGAAGTCCCATGGTAAATAAACCTGGTCAATGTTCTTGAACCTAAGATTTTGAAAATGAGTTGAGCTCTGATTTCCCCATCTGTACTTTTTACCCTGTGTGCCACATATTGATCCAGTTTGGGACATGCTGGTCTGAGTGACGAGGCAGTGGTACATGCTGGAAATAATATTAAAAAATGGTAGTTACAGGGCTGGATCCATCCTCTTTGTGCTCTGTAGTTCCCTGGGCACAGAGCTTTGTCTGTCGACGTCACTGCTCCAGCATTTATAAAACGTGGGACACTCTAGTTCATTGCAGCTTCCACCTTTGACAAGATAGGTATCACAAAATGACCTCGTGATTCAGCAGCCAAAAATTAACAGTAAAGCACCCGTAACTCTGTGTGAATCCTACCCAATTCGGTTTTTTAAATGTATAAACCATTTGTCAAAAGGTAGAAAGGTGGATATTGGAAAAGGAAAAACAGATTAATTTTAAACTACTTGACTCAGATATAATCATGAAAAATCAAGGAGGTGTGTTATCAACCATTTTAGTTTTTGTATATATTTGGAGTAATATAGAATATTTTTTACATACAATTTTTTTCACACACAAGTGCTCTTCATACATATTACTAAAGACAGATATTACCCGGGCTATGAAAACCATAGAAACCTGGATTAACCAACTTTTGTTACATGGTTTTATCAGGCTGTTACAAATCAATTTTAAAAAGACAGGAAACCATTTAAATTTGTTGTTAATTCTCTGAAGTTGTGGAATAGAAGTAAAAATTCAACTTCAACCCCATATTAAATTTGAGCGTTTGGAATCTTAATCCTAAAATTTAGAACTATAAAAAGAAGAACATTCTAAAAAAATGTCTGTGAGACCTGTTTTTGCTTTGTTTTCTACCTAACTTAATTCTGCCACCCAGTTGAATATTTCAGGTTTCCTTGGTGGAACGCAGGCTGAGTGCTGAAGGGCTCTAGCCACCTGAGAGTGGCATCTGCCTTCCCGTCACCATGCCAACACCCCTAGCTACAAAAAAAGGGATTTCCCCTTTTTCCAGTCTTCCCTCCCATGTGGGACAGGTGCATGCACCTCTACTCCAGGAAGGGCACCATTCGTAATTACAATTGCTTCCTTCCCTCCACTTTTGTGTGAGAGAAGAAAGCTTGAGATGCAATCCTTTGTCTTTTCAAACGTGATTTTTTTGGTTTTGTTTTTTGTTTTCTTGCTATTCTTACTGACGTCTTTGTGTGGTGCAGCGGCTGGGATCCCACTGCATCTACATGGCAACCAGGAAATCAGTCATTCAGAGTTGCCATGGTAACCAGAGGGGGGAGGGGAGGAGAAGTCCATTTTATCATGGTAGGCTGTGTCCCTTCCTGAAAGCCTACAGAATTTTTAGACAGAGGTCATTATGAAATCAACAACATCAAACGCCCGTTGTCATCAAGACAGGCCTGTGAACTGGCATCCCCAGGCAAGATGCAGACTGGCAGGGTGGGAGTGAGCATGCGGCCGACCCCACCATGAGGCACAGGGCGTCGCCTTCTCCCCTCAGCACAGATGAGAGGTGACGAATGCCACTTGGTCTCTGCAGCGTCTGTAGAGGGAAGTCTGTAAGCGGGAGTGCCAACCCCAATTGGCAGATTCTCTGACACTTCAAGTCTGCAAAGGAAAGCAGGTAACCGACGTTGTATAAGAAGTGAGCCTCTTGGTTTGGGTGGGGGCACAGCTCTACTTTTATGGTAAGAGGAGCCCTGACTGCGGAAGTGGGCTGAGGCGTGCTGTCCCAAGAAAAACGGAAGTATCTGTTAAGTCTTGTTTCCTGTCACATCCTGGAGCTGAAGGTAGTCACATTTCAAATTTAAAAAAAGAAAGTCAGGGGAAGTTAACCAGTGAGATTATCTTTTACAGGCAGGATAATTAGAATCCTCAGTGGTGTAAAATCTTCCACCTATAGGCAGGTTGAGTTTTATCACAGACAAGAGGGGCCCTGGGCCCTCAGAAGGCCTTAGCTCCTGGATTTATTTAGTCTGTTCTTTGGAGAGCAAATTACCAAGAGTTGATCGCACTTCCAACTAAAATTGAGAATGTGCTCCTTGATTTTAAAAAGTCTTCTAATGGTGATATTCTAATAGGCCAGGACATAGTGATGTTACTCTATGAATACAGGTCCGTTTTTTGTTGTTGTTGTTGTTGTTGTTTTTTGTAAAATGAAAAATGACTTCTCATCTTCCTTTTTAACAGTAGAAGGTTATGCTTTTCCTCTTTTGAAGTTGAGATGAACAAATTCTTGATTTCCTCCCCTCTTCCCTCCACACTGCCCCCTCCACTCTCTTGATTCCATCCTAGTAAATAGCTCCACCAGTCACCATTCACTTTGGAGTCTTCCTCCCCCTTACTCTCCTTCCCTTACATCCAAGTCAGCAGCAAATTCTTATAGCCCTAGTTTCAAAATAGAGCCTGAATCCAGTCTCTCCCCATCGCCTTCGCCTTTACTATTCATCATCCTAAGCCAAGCCAACATCATCTTTCTAAATTTCAAAAGGCCCTTCTCATTGTTCTGGTTTCCATTTTGGCTACCTTCATTCTGGTCTCACAATGCAAGTCAGATCATGCCATGCCCTCATTCAGACCATTTCCCACCCCATGGCTGTACATCACACTCAGAATACAACCATGACCCACAAAACTCGATTAAGTGTAGCCCTCGACTACTGCCCCATCCTTATACCCTATGTGTGCATTCTGCTCTATCCATGCTGACCCCTCCTTGCTGCTTCTGAACACGCCCAACTTCCGCAGTCTCGGGAGGGTGTTGTGCACTTGTTGAAATATTCTTCCCTAGATGTTAGGTGGCCTCCTCTCACTTCCTTCAGGTCTCTGTCTAAATGTCTTCTCCTGCAGGAGGACGTTTGTATCAGCCTGGGTATTTTAGGAAATAGAAGGCGCACCATTTTTAGGAGAATGAAGGGAGTGTTTACCGAGATATGTGTGGGGATCAGGAAACCAACAGCAAGATCTGATGCCACATCTAGGCTTGAAGGGGCTAGTGTTGTAGGAATGCAGAGAGTTGCAGTCCTGGACACCTGTGGGGCTGCCTAGAAGAAGCTGTGGTCCTTGAGGAAGGAAACCAGGACCAGAGAACAATGCTGAGGAATGGACACACTGACCTCACTTTCTACCCACTGGTCTAACACAGATGGAAATCAGAGACTAAGGGAGTTGGAGTAATGAAGTACTGGGTACTATACAAGTTATCTACTGTTGCATAACAAACGATCCCCAAAACATAGAGGTTTCATACAATGTATACTTTTTTTCTCTTATAGTTTCTGTGGGTCAGGAATTTGGGAGCAGCTTATCTTGGTATTTCTGGCCCTCAGTCTCACTTGAGGTTACAGTTAAAATATCAGTTGTTTGAAGCCTTGTCTGGGGTGGAGGATCCATTTCCAAGGTGGCTTGCTTACATGGCTGGCAAGTTGGTGCTGGTTGTTGACAGGAGACCTAAGATCCTCCCCATGTGGGCCTCTCCACAGGGCAGCTTGAGTGACCTCACAACATGGCACCTGGTTTCCCCCAGAGCAAATGATCAAGGAGGCCAAGGTGGAAGCTACAGGGCCTGTTACAACCTAACCTTGAAAATCACACATTGTCATCTCAGTCACATTCTATTAGTCACACAGATCAGTTCTGAGTCAGTGTGGGAAGAGACTATACTAGAGTACAAACAGTAGAAGCCCAGAATAATTAAGGGCCAGCTTGGAGAGCAAAGCAAAGAAAAATGGAGAATGAACAGAAAACGGTGAGGGAGGAGATGGCAATCAGAGAATAACCAGCACCCTTCCTTGATCATCCAGTTTAAAATGTGTGCATTACTGCTGCTCTGTTCCCCTTCACTGCTTTATTTTTCCTCTCCAAATTTAATGCTACCTAACATATTTATCTATTAATGATTTTATTTTTGGATTCCCTCACTATCATATGAAATCCATGAGATCAGAAACACTGTTTTGTTTCCTTCTGGCACCTAGTAAACTTCCAATAAATATTTGTATATTCAAATGTATGAATTATACCCAATTTTAGATAGAAAGCAAATGGGTTTGTTGTTGTTGTTGTTGCTTGTTTGTTTGTTTTTGAGACAGGGTTTCACTGTGTTGCCCATGATGGAGTGCAGTGCCATGATCATTGCAACTCATTGCAGCCTCTATCTTTTGGGCTCAGGTGATCCTCCAACTTTAGCCTCCCAAGTAAGTTGGGACTATAGGCGGGTACCACCATGCCTGGCTAATAAAAAGTGAATACTTTTATATGGCCAATTCCAGTAATATCCCCATCCTTTTTAAACTAAAAAATTGTTCCTCCCAACCCAACTCCATCCCTAAAAAGACTAATTACTAATCACGGAATTATAACTTTGTTTCTGCGAGTTTTGGAAGCAGCATAGTTGCCTCTTGGTCCTTTCTCTTTCTTTGGCTTCTGTTGTTTTCATTTGGCTGTTCCTTGGAGATTTTTATTTTTGTTTTTTGCACTCCCGCCCCTTAATTTTAGAAGTAAGTTTTCATATTTCTCCCTCTTAAAGTAAGTTGCCTCTTATGTGGCTGTTAAAATTGCCTGTTTATGTGGCTCCCATTTGAGTTCTCTTTGCAGCAATCTTATTTAAAAAATAGCTCTCATGAAAAGAATAAACCCCTCCCTCCTAATCTTCTCCCTTATTCTCTTTCTTCTGTTTATTCCTGAAATCTACCAAATGTACCAGTGAAAATTTCTTGTCTTCTGTGGCACATATGAGGCTAAAAAGATTGCTGACCTATGGTTACTGATGGTCGGAGGAAAAGAACAGATTACAAGCAGAAAAACCTTTCTTCTGGGCACTGGGGAACATGTAGAGTCCATTGTATTAGGCTGTTCTTGCATTTCTATAAAGAAATATCTGAGACTGGATAATGTATAAAGAAAAGAGGTTTAATTGGCTCACCATTCTGCAGGCTGAACAGGAAGCATGGTGCTGACATCTGCTCAGCTTCTGGGGAGGCCTGAGGAAGCTTACAGTCATGGCAGAAGGTGAACAGGGTTCAGGCACATCACATGGCAAAAGCAGAAACAAGAGATAGAGAGTGGGAGCGGGGTGCCACCTATTTTTAAGTCATCAGATCTCCTGTGAACTCAGAGTGAGAGCTCACTTATCACCAAGGGAATGGCCCAAGCCGTTCATGAGGGATCCACCCCCACGACCCAAATACCTCCCACCAGGCCCCACCTCCAACACTGGGAATTACAGTTCAGCATGAGATTTGGGTGGGGACAAATATGCTAAGTATATCAACTGCATATGCAATGCCAACCCACCGTGGAACTTATGTACACAATGTTATCCCAATCAATTGATTATAAGAAGAAGAAGGCAACCTCAGGAACATTTGCACCCAAATCTAGAGAGGGTGGAAGGATGATTTTTGTCCTCCATTGGCCCTAGAAACCGATGATAAATTAACACCTTTCCAGATGCCAAGTGGGAGAAACCAGCCCCTTAGGTTATAAAGCAGGTTCCCTTGGAGCAGGGGAGATAATCTGGTTGTCAAAATACATAACTTGGCTCCCCATATGCATACTCATCATTCTACACAAAATCTACACAGGAGTCTTCATCATAAACCCTTTGATCATAAGATGCCCTTCAGATCACCATCAGCTTTTGACCCAATGGTACTAGAGCAGCAGTTTTGGCTCTCATACTAAGAGTACATACTAACCTCGTCATTTACTTATATCATAAATGGGAATAGTGAGTTTCCATTGTTCTTGTGGAGTTCATTTACTCATTTGACAAAGATTTAGTGAGCACTTACTGTGTATCAGGCACCATCAAGACCCTGCCTAATCAAGCACACAGTTGTTATCTTCCTACAGACTTAAGGGTAGAAAGATGTTTTTATTTTCCCATCTGATGATTGTCATAGATGGTGAGTCTTTGAAGAGTCTCCTTAGACTGTTATTCCATAATAAAATGGGAGTCTGTCTCACTAATAAATAGATTAAGCAAATATATCGATTCTGAACACTTTAATTTATTCCTTAAAATCTTATCTTTTTTCTGGTGGTGCCTTCTCAGCTGTGGGGCATGAACAACTTTTTTCTCTCTTGTCTATGTTATTTGTGGTTATTGCTGTCATGTCTTTCAGATATAAAAGCATTGATGTATGTAATCCTTAAATAAGGGTGCCTGTAATGTCATTTTTCCACTTTTATATCAGCTCTGCACCAAGTGTGTTGACAGGATTTTGGCAGGATTTACTTAAGTCATATTATGCTGTTAATTTTCAGTTTATGCAAATCTACTTTCCAGATGTAAAAATTTAGCAGTGAGGGATGTACATAAATATTTTAATAGTAAATAAATGACTTGGCTGTGGTCTGGGTAAATTTCAATATTCTGAACTAGGAAGGAATCAATGACCATAACTGATCTTGAACATGTAACTCACTCTTTTCTTTGGAAAATAAAATCATAAACAATAAGGTATAATGAACAAACTTGCCAGACTAACAGATACTATAGGACTTTGTTAATATTTTAAAAATAAAAACAGCCCTACAGAAATTTGACTTATCTCCCTCCTCCTAAAATGAATATCTGGACCTTACTTGTCATGCTCTTGCCTTTATTGAGATATGCAAATAAGATTTATTGCACACCTACTGTGTCCTATGCACTGAGCACTGGACAAGGCACTAGAGATACAAGACTGAGTAAGACATTACCTGTGAATTCTAGGATTTCACATGTGGTTGAAGATAGAGGTAAACATGCAATGATAATACAATGTGATAAGAGCTATAACCAGGATAAAGAAGTGGTAATTTGTCCGGGCAAGGGAGGGGAGTTATAAAACTGCACAAAAATAGTAATTTGCTAAGGAATCTTAATTATAGATTATTTTTGCCAAGTCAATAATTTGAGACTTCCAATTTTACTCTATACTACATAATTCTTCTCTGTTGAAATTTCCCTGTGTAATCATACAAGTAATACTTAAAGAATGCTGAATAACTTCTTACTAAAGTAATGGAAATCATTTTAGCAACATTTTGTGAGCAGTGTTTTGCATTACTGCAAATGCACCTTCAGAGTTCACAGATTTGCCGGAAGAGCAATCAATTGACAACACTTTGCTTCATAAGAGTTTTCTACATATAGTGGGATTTACTATCATCTGAGTAAAGACAGATTTTTTTTTTTTTTTTTTCCCTGCTGGTTTAATGTTATTACTTGGTCGGTAACTTCACGGTCTTTCCTTTTTCAAAAATCACTATCACATTTACCCCCTTGCTACCTCCTCTTCTCATTTTTTGATTTCTGGGGACATTTTTGGTAATATTTTAAGCAGTCTTAGTAGTTTTTCACTCATTCTCTTAGATTTTTAGCTGATTTTATAAAATGTTCTGGTATTTTCAAAATGGTCAGTAGTGGTCATAACTGTCTTCCACAGGATCTAATTGTTTATATTCAGTTAAAGTTAACAAACAAATACTGAGTGCATGCAATGTGCCAAGTGCTGTGCAAGGTAGGTGCTGAAGATGCAGAGATGTGAGACCCAGCCCTTGCCCTCAGGGAGTGGCAGGTCTAGTGATCCCACTCTAGTGGACTCTGATGGAAGGGACACATTCACAAGCCATAGTTCCCTCCACTGCTGTGGTTCTGTTCGTGAAATTCTGTCATAGAAAATTCAAAATGAGAACCTGAAAACTTAGGTACAGAATAGAGGCAGGGGAGCCAAGCAAGGTCACAAGTAAATTTATGAAAACCCCTTCCAGTAGACAAATCAACAAAGACACAAAGAAAAATGCCTTTAAACAGCTCCTTTAATTCCCTATCCTCTCTTGCCAACCTATTTACTGACAAAATAGATCACGCTGTCTAGTCTACATTTTTGGCACAGAAAAACTGAGTCTTGCCTTTCTGCCTTGCCTATAAATTATTGGAGTTATTATTGTATAGCTTTTCTTTCAAGATACTTCAAAATGATTTACATGTGTGATATTAATCTTGCAGATTTGTATCCTTTAATTCTGACATTCCTTTTAAAGGGCTATTTTTCCAAGGCTTTGTGGGTGCACAGTGTTCTCTAACCTCTGTCACACTTCACTGCAGACTCCCTCTTCTTGATCTTCTTGCCTGTTTCCTGTTGTCCCTGAATTTCTTTTTCTTCTCTATTTATTTATTTATTTTTTTGGGACAGAATCTCACTCTGTTGCCCAGGCTGGAGTGCAGTGGCACTATCTTGGCTTACTGCAACCTCTGCCTCCCAGGCTCAAGTGATTTTCCTGCCCCAGCCTCCCGAGTAGGCGTGCACCACCATGCCTGGCTAATTTTTGTATTTTTGGTAGAGATGGGGTTTCACCGTGTTGGCCAGGCTGGTCTCAAACTCCTGACCTCAGGTGATCCGCCTGCCTTGGCCTCCCAAAGTGCTGGGATTACAGACATAAGCCACCATGCCCGTCCTGTCCCTGAATATCTATATTGATCTTCAGGGACTTTTTGGAAGCAACAAGTTTTACTTCGCAGAATCACTGTTTCTGTTTTTATGGTAGTAACACATTTGGTTTAAATTATTTCACCTGACCCCAATCAATAGCCCAGCTCCAACTTTTGCTGGGGTTTGGAACAGTTTCTGCTTATGGGAAGACCAGAACTTCAGAAACACATAAGGCAGCCCTGGTTTGGGGAGTGTGGAGCCCTTGTTTCTAGTAGCGTGGTCAAACTCTCTCTGGGCAAAACCGTTTGTATCCACAGCAAGGCCTCCATGACTCTTTTAAAAATTTTTTATTTGTTTTTATTTATTTATTTTTTAGGTGGAGTCTTGCTTTGTTGCCCAGGTTGGAGTACAGTGGCGCTATCTCGGCTCACGGCAGGGTTGCAAGTGATTTTTCTGCCTGAGCCTCCCGAGTAGCTGGGATTACAGGCACCTGCCACCACGCCTGGCTAATTTTTGTACTTTTAGTAAAAAATGGGGTTTCGCCATGTTGGCCAGGCTGGTCTTGAACTCCTGAACTCAAGTGATCCTCCTGCCTCGGCCTCCCAAGGTGCTGGGATTACAGGCATGAGCCACCGCACCAGGCTGGCCATGGCTCTTTCTTACCTACTTCCAACTCTACTTCTGTCTCCCTCCTGTCTTTTGCCTTCTCCCTGCCTGTGTCCCTCTGTGCTACTGTCCTCTTCAGTAAGACCTCAGGCTTCATGGTTAGCCCTCCTCCAGCCCCCTTCTTCAACTTCCATCTACTCTTGGCCTCCTTACCCATCCCCTTCCTCTCCTCATCAACATTTGTGTTTGTTTTCTCATGAAGGATTAGGAAAGCAAGCATCTTTAACTCATTCATCACCGATAGCCTCCCCAGGAGTGTATATATTCAACACACACATGTATTATGTGTGTGACATTTCAGGCAATATCAGAGAAGGATCTAGGGGGCTTCACACTACTGGCTGTGCCCAGAGCAAAAGAAGAGAACTCATGGTTCCAACACATTTCCCTCTGATGAAAGAGTTGGCTATTACTCTTCATGTCCCTTGTCCCACTAGCTTTCATGCTGGGCCGTGAGACAGAGACTGACATTTTTCATTAGTGAAGGCCAGCCACTCTCTCTCCAGAAAGATTAGTTCTGCCCACCCACCCCCTGACTCTCTTCAAGCCAAATATGATTCAGTCTTCTTGGCTCCCAACAGCTGGGCTTAGGCTCAGATGTCTGGGGGTAGGGAATGATCCTGTGACACACAGATCAGATCATGATTATATCTTTTTGAAGAACTCTTTAAAGAGGCTTCTGTTCCCTTTAGCTGATCCAAGAAATGCCTGGAATTCTAGCTTTTCTGTGATAAAATAACAGCTCAATAATTTACTTATTCTTGATTACTATTCAGCTGAACAATTAAGTAAGCCATTAAATATACCATCGATGTAAAAGAGTGGACAAGATTTATGACTACATGGATTTACCTTTTTGTTCCCATTTACTCTTCCTTCTTCCCTGCAGCCCACACATGCACTCAAGGGGTGGGTTTGCTGGCACAGCTGATGGCTCCTTTCTGATAGGCTCCTTTCTGATTGGAAACAGAGAGAGAGAGAGAGAGAGAGAGAAAGAGAGAGAGACCGACTGACCTACCTACCTACCAAAGCTGAGACAGGGAAGAAAAAATAGGGTGGGCTCTGCCAGAGAAGGCAAGTCAATCAAAAAATAACTAGGCCGGGTGTGGTGGCTCATGCCTGTAATGCCAGCACTTTGGGAGGCTGAGGCAGGTGGATCACCTGATGTCAGGAATTCGAGACCAGCCTGGGCAACATAGCAAAATGCCATCTCTACAAAAAATACAAAAATTAGCTGGGCATGGTGGCGCTCGCCTGTAATTCCAGCTACTCGGGAAGCTGAGGCAGGAGAATCCCTTGAACCTGGGAGGTGGAGGTTGCAGTGAGCTGAGATTGTGCCACTGCACTCCACCCTGGGTGACACAGCAAGACTGTCTCAAAAAAATAAAAAAATAAAGAACTAGCTGGGCATAGCGGGGGAGGAGAGAGAAGGAGGTGTACAGCATTGCAGAGAGATTAGGGAGTTTGGGGATTTGGCATATGAGATGCTCTGGGACAGTTGGGATGTGGCAAAGATTTGAGAGTGCAGAAGGGGATGTGAGAAGTGTTTCTAGCTTATTCATCAGTCTCTTTAAAGTTCCTACAGAGATACAAATAAAAAATAGCTTTCTTTTTAATATTTATTTTCTTTATTGATGTTGTTGTTCAAGGTGGAGTCTTGCTTTGTTGCCCAGGTAGAGTGCAATGGCAAAATCTTGGCTTACTGCAATCTCTGCCTCCTGGGTTCAAGTGATTCTCCTGCCTCAGCCTCCTGAGTAGCTGGGACTACAGGTGTGCACCACTACACCCAGCTCATTTTTGTATTTTTAGTAGAGATGGGGTTTCACCGTGTTGGCCAGGCTGGTCTCGAACTCCTGACCTAGTGATCTGCCTGCCTCAGTCTCCCAAATTGCTGGGATTACAGGCATGAGCCACTGAGCCCAGACTTAATATTTATTTTCTAATTACTTTTTTGTTGCCAGATTATGCTTCTTTATAAGAAGTTCAATGCAGAAATGGAACTAGGAGTTGTCCTAGAATTTTTTAGGCTTGCCCATATAACAAATATTAAGAATTTGTTGTGCATGTGCCATGGATTTCTATAGAAAATTTGCAAAATATATATATATAGAGAGAGAGGAATTATTGTTTCTTACCCCATGACCAACTTCTCGTTTTTGAGACTTCCTTTTTCTCCCCTCACTCAAAGGAATGGAATTTCTACCAATGATACCTTTTCATTATACAAACATCTGTTGACTACCTACTGTGTGACAAGCAAACATGGACTTAACCTTAACGGACCCAAATGCTGAGGGGTGAGATGCACATCTAACAAAACATGAAAATAATGTCCTTAGTGCTGAAATGGAAGTAGAGGCAAGGCACCTGTCGCACTTACAGAAAAGGAAGCACCTGCTTAGTTTCCACGGTCAGGGAAGGCTTCTGAGAAAAGCTGAGTCCTAAAGGGTAAGTAGGGGTTTACTAGTAGGCAAAATAGAGGAAGGGATAGGGCATTTCTGGCGACAGAAATAGCATGTGCCAAGATGCAGGGAGAAAACAGCACAGCCCCTTCAGGAACCTGCTGTGAAGGCTGTAGCACATAAGGCTGCAACAGGCACTAAGGGAGAATGTGGACAGGTGACATCACAGAAGGCTTTGTATGCCATGCAGAGGAATTAAGGCATACATCCTGTGAGCAACCCAGAGGGGAGATACTGAAGTATTATAGTAGGAAAGTGATTTGATCAACTCTCCATCTCAGCAATGTACTTCTGGTGGGGATGGCTTTGAAGAGAGACTGGAGGTCGGAGGACAAAGTAGAAAGTATTGTAATTGCACAGAAAAAAACAAAGCATTTGTGAAATAAGACAGTGGCAAGAGGAAGAGAGAGGAGGAGTTTGGGCAAGGAGATAGTTTGGTGGTGAGAATGAAAGGATGAAGAACTTTAAGTCAGATTGGGATAACAAAGATAAAAGATTTGGTGGTTATTCTTATATTCCTGATGTGGGCAAATGGTTTGTATTCCTCATTAAATGAAATGGAGAATATAGAAAGAAGAACAGGCTTTGGGTGAAGGTATAGTATATAATCTGGGGATTATTAAACATAAGAACTCCAAGGAACATCCAGCTAGAAAGCTCAATAGAATAGGAGAGACATCAGGCCAAAATTATGTCCTCTTCATTACCCAACCTCCGCTGCCAGTAGATGTAAGAAATACAAAGTATTAATGCCTGCAAATACGGCCATGCATGAGTGTTAGAGTATTTTACAGACTTTTGTTTTACCCAGTGATAAAATGTACTGGGATAGGCTCATGGTTAGCAATTGATGCATAAACTATTAATGGTGAGATGTCATTTTCCTAAGAAATTAACACTTTGCAAACTTGGTGTGCAAACTTGTGTTAAGAGCTCTAAACTGGATTAATCTATCCTGGCCAAGTTATACCCCCACACTTTACTTTTCTCTCCTGAAAAAGAGGCTATTAGGATTAGTTGAAAAGCAATGAGGTATTAATGAGAGAGAGATCTTAAAATCTAGTTTTTAGCTTTGTATAGAGTTTTGTTGGCACCTCCTAACACTGGCAATTAACCTACTCTGAGTTTTATAAGGGCCAGAGATGGAAGAACTGATTAGAAGGCAGCAGGCAAAATTCCTAGAGATTTTATTGTTTGAAAGAGGTTTTACTATATAGGCTTAAATATAAATACCAGCCACTCTCTGATGGTTGAGAGAGAGAGAGAGAGTGAGTTAGAAACAAAAAGACACAAAAAATTACTGTACTTGAATCTAGAGTTAATGCCAGAACCTACTGGTCTAAAATTAACCATAGTCTTGTTTCCAACCATTAATAACATGCTTCTCATTTTTCTTAGGCTTGGCATCATGCATGTTTAAATTTACATTTAAAAGCTCCTGGTAACCTTTGGCACCAGGGTTCCTGGTGTGGAGGTAACTCACATGTTGGTGGATTCATGCCCAGTCCTCTCACTACTGCAATTCTATTTGCTGGTGGATCGAAGGTAGTTGCTCATTTTCAATCTTAAATCAATCCATTTTGTAGCTTTCAGGTTTGAGTGAGTTGACATCAGGGTCCTTTTTGATGGAAGATTTCCTTGAAAAAATAAGCAAACTCTGTTCATGGAACATCAAATCGAAACAAAGGGTGTTTTGGGACTGTCTCAGAACATTTCACAGAAATTAAATTCTGTACCTTCTAGGTTAATGTGCTGTGGTCCCCACGGTGTGTTTGGAAGGCTCACCTGGTGAGTTAATCTCCATCAGTCCTAGATTTCTAACATTTCCTGTTAGTTTACTTGCTGGAGGATTAAGGCAAGACTGGATTAAAAAGGAGGAGTTGGGGAATTAACTGTTGCCTGGCAAGATTAGCTTTCCAGGCACTGATTCCTGAGAAAAGGTGATTTTTTGTTGTTGTTTTTAGCTCCATAGTGTTGCCTGGACACTAGAACAGGATTCCCCTTCCCCCATCTTATGTTTAATCTGTAGCTTCCCCAAAGTACCTTGTGTTAGTACTGGGGGGAGAATGACTCACACATTGAATAAATTGTTATTAAGGCATCCGGGTTCAGTTGCGAACATACTAATAGTGAGGAATCGGAAAACCAAGTACTGGTGAGGGTTTGGCTGCTGACTGCCGAAATCACTTACTGAATGTGAGGCCCAATGTCCTCTAAAAATAATAAGAGTTATTATGTGCCGAATACTCCCTATGTCCCCAGAACTATTAGCATTTTGTATACCATCTCATTTAATCCTCAGGTTTCCACTGTAGAGCATGGCTATCATCAACTACATTTTGCAGATGAGGAAACTGAGGCACATAGACCTTAAATAATTTGCCCAAGTTCATACAGTCACTAATGGCAACTTGGATTGAAATTCTGGCAGACAAACAGCTTGCAGTTTCTACCCTTGTGTGTTCCATGATATTACCTCCTAAGATGAAGGGAAGGGACTGGAGGATCGCGTGGGTCCTTTCAGCCCTGCTAGTGTGTGTGGGATGGGGAGAGGGATATTCAGTTTCTCTGTTGGGAATGTGCAGCATTCAGCACCACCTCATTCCTTCCCATCTATGAGAATCTTTTGGAAATAGTCCTCACTGTTAGGCCTATAGGTAGCATCGCCAAACTTGGTTTAGTTCCCGTGCCCCATAAGAATACTTATCAGGCCATTCTTTTCTGAGCATGTGGGTTAAGTAAGATCTCAGTGGTAGTGGGACCTTGGAGAAATGAAGCATCTGAAATGTTGGCCACGGAGAAAAATGCTGCAGTGAGAAGCTGCAAGCTGCAAGCTCCCAGCTAGCTGGCTTGATGGGGACACAGTAAATCAGGAGGAACAGTGGAGGCTGGTGTGGGATCTTGGGGGCCAGAACCTGACCAGGGGATGTTGACCCAAAAAAGCAGCAGCAGCAGTAGCAACAACAACAGCAAGAACAACAATAGCTACAAGCCAAGTTCAGGCTAAAAAAGCAGGCAGTGTGCCAGGAAGGGGGCCGACTGAGCGGTGTGTGGAAGCTGTCGCGGAGGTGACGGTGGGGCCATGAGAAAAGGGGAAGGAAGGAACAGACAGCACCAGAGGGACTTGAACAAAGGGAGAAGGGGGATTAAAGTCAAATCACTGTCAGCAGCCCAGGAGCAGACAAAACCACCAGAGTAAGCCCTGAAATGGAAATGAGAGGGAAAAGAAGCAAGCCGCTAACAGCTACCAAGAAGAGGAGGAAGTGGGAGATGCGCTGCTTCCTGTAGAGAGAACGTTGATTGAAGACAAAGCTGGGTGGGGACTAGTCCCTGGGCTGCAGCCGCCGCTACACATACTCACAACGCTGCCGCCGCGCTCCGTGGGCAACTCCTACTACTGCTGGGCTGGGCTGGGCTGGGCTGGGCTGCACCGGAGCTCGCCTGCACAGATCAGCTCCGGAGACAGGGGAAAACCACACTCCTCTGACCAAGCCTCTGGAGCTAAGGTAAAGGAAACGTTTTCCATGTTGCTCGTTTTTAATTGAGAAAAATGACCGTCGCCTGTGGTTTTAAGGTCCGATTTCTAAGGGATGATAAAGACATCCCTTCAGGACTAGGGGAAATGATTAGATTCTTTTGGAAGGGTCTTTGAGAACGACCACATTTATGACACATTTGATTAAAAAAACCCTCATCATCAGTGCTTAGATTTGATGACTCGACAGGGCAACATGCTAAATACAAGAAGCTGTTTGTATAGTTCTCTCGGAAGAAAACCAGGGCTGAGTCAAAATCCATCTGGGGCTGTGAAGCCGTGGTCTGGTCATCGGAGCCTTGCAGTCCCCTTGTTTTAGGGGAGTAAGTGGTGTAAAATATTAATTGCATTATCTTTCTTACACATTGCACTGGGATGTCTTCTGATCTGCAAAAATAATGGCTGTGATTTCGCTTTTGGGGGAGTTAAATTCTTTTGTACTTAGATTTTGCCAACAAAGGCTCGAATTGCGTATGTGAGGGGCAGTATTTACCATTAAAAAAACAGTGTCTTCCTCCCTTAGCTTGTGCAGCTGCTTTCAGGATAACCTCAGGCACAGCTATCATTTGCCAGTAGGTCTTATCCTAAAGTTGCATCCTTGTTCAAAGGAGTGTGGCGGGTTTAAGGCCAGTAACTTGTCCAGAATCAGATACTAGTATATGTATGGATTTTGTGTTTATATGTGTTTTCTTCACCTCTAGGTCAAGGTGCATGTTAGCCTCGGTGAGGGACAAAATAAAAAAGTGCAGCTGGGTTCTTTCCTTACACGAATATGCTGTAGATAGACGGAAGTAGTAAAACCAGAACATGATTTTTATTCTTTGATTTTCTTGAGCCAAGAATGTTCTTAATGAGAGCTTGGGTCTATGGCTTGTTCATATTTATGAATGATATGTAAAAGTACACTAAATAGGTCTGGCAGATGAGAACTGAGATTGTGAGATTCCTCTGACAGGATATATAGGTGAGTTTAATACCCTGGTGTAGCATGATTTAAAGAATTAAGCTATTTTTTTAATCTTCAACAGAAAGTACAGTTAAGCAGTAAGTAGTTATTGATAAAAGGGTTTTTTTTCTAGAGTTTCTATAATGAAAGGAGATAATTTTTCAAAAGAAAGAGGAAAAAACTGCTTATATTGGAGTAAAAATAACAAAAATGTCAATATTTTGACACTCACAAATTCTTGAAACATAGGTTCTTAAATACCAAATATGCTAGTTGAGAGGGCATGTATATATGTATCTCCTCGTTTATCATCATTCTCACTTGTGAAGAGCTATAGGGCTGTTTTTAATGCTATCTTTATGAAATCGATATGGCTTCTCAAAATCTGTGGAGTAGCAGCACATTTTGAGAGATGGGAAGCTTTCATAGCTACTAAAGAAAAAAAATGTCTATTTCTCGGAGGTCTTTTGCTCATTAAAGTAAACCTGCACCGTGCCTAAGAGACAAAGTACTGCTGGTATTGAAACCATGGAACTCCTTGAAGGATTTACTGAATTTAATCAAACTTGTGGGCAAAACAAGTCGTGGCATGGATTTTGCAGTTCGGCTTCCTATTTGCATCCTAAAGGGAACTATGTAAAGATCATCTTCTTAGAGAGGAGACCTAGGGTAGATCTTAGATCCAGAATGACCCAGTGGAGTTCTAGAATCAAGCTGTACATCATGAAATGAAGTAAAAAGTTGGCAACCTGAGCTGCATGGATGAGGACAGGCTTACCCTTTGGTACTTACTCCTCTGCAGGCTGTATTCACTAGATAATGCCAACACCCTGCTTTGTTTGGGGAGGCACAGACAATCTGCATTACTCTTCTGTGTGTGTTTCACACATGAGTAAGAAAATGAAACCTTGCCCGACGGGCATAGTAGAGTCAAGAGGGCCCTGCTATCTTTCTGAAAACAACTAAGAGGTGCCTATTTTCTGCACAGCACAAAACATTTCTTAATTGTTAAATTCCAGCTTGAAGCAGAACATTAGTGAGTAACAGCAGATCAGTAACTATGATGGTAGAATGTTTAGCAAAAAGATGAATATGCTTCTATGCTGTAAAATGAAACTATTTCCACTTATTCTGGCCATATGGAATATTGAAAGACATAATGATTTTTCTTGGGGTATTCACTGGCTGTTGAGGAGTAGACCAACACTGAAATTTTAATTGTACTATTTTTTTTTTTTTCTGCCATATGGCCAATGGCTGAATGGAAACATGACTCCATTATTTCATGGCCAGCCTTGGGCCTCATATGGTGCATGTAGTGAATATGTTTGGTTGACTGACTTTGTTTAGCCTGCTTCAGAAAGCAAGCCCAACTTTTAAGTCTAAAAGCTGTATAGTCAAAGTAGAAAGCCTGTTCATAAAAGACTTCTGTGGGTAGGAGAAAACACTGTGGAGTGAAAAGAACACAGGCTTTGGAGGCAGACAGATCTGCCTTTGAAACCTATCACTGGTTCTTACTACTTAACTTGGTACATTAACTTAGGAACCTCAGTTTCCTCATTGTAAAGAAGGGCTAGTAATACATAATCAAAGTTTTTCTTTTGTTTTGTTTTTGCTTTTGTGTGTGGATAAGTGAGTGCTTTCTACATAGAAGATACTCAAATGTTATTTTTTCTTCCTTGGTGACATAAGGAAAAGTTAGCATGTTCTTGGCCTTTACCACTGCCTCACAGGTTTAGGGAGACTTTTTTTATAGTGATAAAATATACATAACATAACATTTCCCATTTTAACTATTTTTTTAAGTATGCAGTTCTGTGGTAGCGAGTATATTGATGTGCTCTCATCACCACCGTCCATCCACAGAACTGTTTTTATCTTGCAAAACTGAAATTCTATACCCCTTTATCAATACCTCCTCTTTCCCTCCTTAGCTCCTGGAAACCCCCATTTTACTTCTGTCTCTATGAATTTGACCAAGTATCCCATATAAGTAGAATCATACAATATTTGTCCTTTTGTGACTGGCTTAATACACTTAGCATAATGTCTTTGAGATTGATCCATGTTGTAGCATGTGCTAGAATTTTCTTCCTCCTTAAGGTTGAATAATATTCCATTGAATGTATAGACAATACTTTGTTCACTCTCTTTTGATGGCCCCAGGGCCACATTTTGGCTATTGTAAATAATACTGCTATGAACACGGGTGTACAAATATCTGTTAGAGTCCCTGCTTTTACTTCTTTTGGGAACCCAGAAGTGAAATTGATGAGACATAGTAATTATATATTTAATTTTTTGAGGAACTGCCATACTGTTTTCCATAGCAGCTGCACTATTTTACATTCCCACCAGCAATGAACAAGGATTCCATTTTCTCCACATTCTCATCAATATTTACTTTTTATTTATGTTTTTGATAATAGCCATTATCAAAGAGGTATGAAGTGGTATCTCTTTGTGGTTTTGATTAGCATTTCCCTAATCATTAGTGATGTTGAGCATCTTTTCTTGTGCTTATTGGCCATTTGTACATCTTCTTAGAAAAATGTCTATTCATATTCCTTGCTTATGTTTTTCCCCAGAAATATTGTGTTGAGAATCTTTGCCAATTTTTAGTCAGATTTTCAAGGAGACATTTTCAAATGGTGGGATCTTTTAACTTAACGTGTCATTAGATCATAATCATAATCTTTGTATTTAACGTCCTTTATACAACAGTATTATCCCTGCCCAGATAAAATACTTCTCTCAAAAGTAACATTTGAAATCAAAAGGAGAGGGTAAGAAAATGTTTCTGCTAGTTGGTGATGTCCAGAACCTGATAGTGAAATTCAAACCTTTATTGTAGACAGTCACACCAGTGATTCTGCTGGTCAAGTCTTAGACCAGGCTACCACTACGGAGGCACTGGAGAGCTGTTTCTTCAGTGCTTTTCTGGTCCCCTCTCATTCAGCAGAGAAAAATGCTCAATAGGTACATGGTCAGAAAGGGAGGGGAGAAATTAAAGTACTAAATTGCTCTCAAATCCTTTATAATGGGGAGCATTAACTTGTGGGGAGGGGCTATGGTAGTTAAACAATACAATGGGTTTCTGAGACAACAAGTTTCTACTAATGAAATGTGATGCTAACCAAAATTTCACTTTTAAAAATAATAAATCCTCTGTTTCCTTTTCCATGACAGATTTTACTCCTTATCCTTAAACTGGTGAGGCAGGGTATGGTGAGGCTGAGGAGAGTTGGGCAGAACAATTAGCAGGGACCCTACTGAATAGCAACAATATCTTAGCTTTATGGTGTGGGGGCAGATATTGACCTTACACGGTTTGAAGAGCTCCTGAATAATTAATGTTAACTTTCTGTAATGCACTTTGTCCATGTGCTGGGGGTCGGGGTGGGGGGAAGTTTGCAAATAATGACCCCTAATTTTATTTAATGTGCACATCTATTCATTCTACAATTACTGGGAGAACCCAGGTGCCTGGCTTTACTAGATCTGGGGGGGAGAGGAGAGTTGCAGAGCTGTGTTAAGATTTAGTCTCCACCCTCCCACCCTCACCCCCAAGATGATGACTATGTTAATTAGCCTGATTTGATCATCACAATGTATACGTGTCTCAAAACATCACATTGTACCCCATAAATATACACAATTATTATTTTTCAATTAAAAATATAATGCAAATTTTATGAAGGACTTAGTCCCTGGCCTAGGACATGCTAGAATGGTAGAGCTAAAAATGATCTGAGGCTGACCCAGCCTATATCGACCTCTTCATAAGGGATAATAAAATAGGCCTGGAATTTAGAGTTGCACAGTTCATTAATTCTTTACCTCCCAGTTAAAACTCCATTTCACTTACCTCCATATTAGAGCAAAGTCTTTATACGTTATCACATTTAAAATTGTTTGTAAGACTAAAATATTTTGTTTAAAAAAAAAGTAGACTGTTTACATTTAGTACCCTATATAAATATGGAGTTTCTGTGTACACACTTGTTCAGGTGTAAAGGCTGCCACTGTGGAATAGAGATTTAAATTTTCAGGTAAGAGTATTAGAGATATCTGTAAATATATGGTTCTTGAAAATTCTTATGTTAAAGACAAAAGTTGTATTTAGTGGGAGTCAATGTTCAGACAATCTCTAGAGGACTTCATTAAACATAGAGGTTTAAATTTTCAGGTAAGAGTATTAGAGATATCTGTAAATATATGGTTCTTGAAAATTCTTATGTTAAAGACAACAAGTTGTATTTAGTGGGAGTCAATGTTCAGACAATCTCTAGAGGACTTCATTAAACACTGAAAATAAAAAAGGGAGCTCAATTCTCAAACTTTAGTGATAACATGTTTCTTAGAAGTAGTACCACTGTATACAGAGGCTCAAGATAAGACAGGATCAGCCCCTTTATCTCTTGGCAAATATGTGTAAACAGTCAAGCTGTTAATGAAAAGGCTTTGAAAAACCAGTCTCTTGACCACTTCTTCCCTGTTCCCTGGCCTTCCTTTGCTCCCTGGCCAGCCCGGGTGTGGGGTCAGGCATTCCCCGGATCCTTTTCCCAGAACCCAGCACTCAGAGGTAGAGGAGAGGGGCTGAAAACTGGGCTGACTGGTTCTACTTCAGATTCACTGCATCTCCGAGGGCCATTGCTGTTCTTTCAAAATTCCTTCCTTCTTCCTTTTGTAGTTCACTTTTCACTCTCTGCTGTGCATTTTCAATGGAAACCATTCAACCAAGTCCCTACTGCCTTTATTCATTAGAAGTGACCTCACCTTTTGTCTTTCTGAGAAGGCACATATTACAGACTTCCTCAACCTCATTCTTACCACCTCAAAATTTCCCCCATGTTTTCCTTTATTTTAGTTCATTTGAATTGCTGTCACAAATTACCAAAGATTAGGTAACCCAGAAACAATAGAAATCTTTTTTTTTTTTTTTTTTTTTTTAACACTTCTATGGGCTGGAAAGTCCAAGGTGCTGGCAGATTTGATGTCTGGCAAAGGCCATGGACATCACTTTCTGTGTGTCCCCACGTGGCAAAAGGGGCCAGCTGGCTCCCTCCGGTCTCTCTTATAAGGGCACTAATCCCATGCATGGGACTCCATACTCATGACCTAATCACTTCCAAAGGTGGCCTCACGTCCTAATACCATTGCATTGGGGATCAGGTTCCAACATATGAATATGTAGGGGGACAGAAACATCTGCATCATTCACATCATTCATTCTCCTCTTCTTCCTAAGTCAAATTAACACCGTCTTTCCTTCAAGCCAAGAGTAAACCCTCTACTTGGACTCTCTATACCATTCCCTTTTACTTTCTAAGGGATCATGTTGTGACAATAATTCTGTCCTACATATTTAGTTTCTTCTCTTTCTTGGTCCTTTCCTCTTTGCCTGTAAACATGCTCAGTTTTTCCATACTCACACAGAGTAATTAAGAAGTAGGTGAAACAAATTTCCTCCTACCTCTCTGAGGGCTCCAACTTCACTAACTTCAGTTCCTGTCCCCAAATATGAGTGTTCTCAAGATACGAGTCTTTGGCCATTTAATTTCTCCCTCTCCCTTAATCAAATCCTGTCCTGTGATTTCAGTCATTGTTTCTGTGTGGGTCAGTCCCAAATCTGATTAAGCATCCTGATCTCTCACCTCCTCTCTCAGCTTGCACAGCAAGCTGCCTGCAAATTCACCAGAACATCCAACCCACAGAAATTGAAACTCACATGTCCAAAACCGTGCTCACCATCACCTTTCCCACTCCTCAAAACCAGCTCCTCACCTGATTTTGTAACTGTTAATGATACCCCATTTCTCATTACCTCAGTTATGATAATTCAACTTCACTATTTTCCTCAGCAAGCACCCCTAGTTGCAGGAAGTTATATAGCCCTTTGCAATTGTGATTGGGAAAATATCTTCATACTGACTCTTTTCCATGTTTATCGGCAGTGTCTTAGTTCAGGCCCTCCTAACCTCCAGCTGGGCTGACTTGTTTTTTGAGTTCTTTTCTCTCTGCCTGGGATAGGTTAGTTCCTGCTTCCCCTTCCATACTTCTTCCCCACAGTCTTACTTCTCTGAATAACCAAATTCCATCTGTCCTGTAAAGCTCAGTTCAAATGCTGCCTCTTTCATGAAGCCTCCCTTGGTTTCTTCCCTTTTTTCCCCAGTAGAAAACAATGCCTCCTCTGAAATCTTTTGTTCTTTCATCACAGCATCTAGCTCATTCTAGTGTGTATAACAGCAATCTGCATTTTTTTTTTTTTTTGACCACACTCCAATCTCTTTGAGGACAGCGGTCACATTTGGTTTCATCTTTGTCTTCCTTATACCACAAAATGCAGTTTGTTTATCATTCATTTATTTAGTGAACATTCTTGAGTGACTCAGTTTTTGATGCAGAGTGGGTTAGACATAGTACTTGTCCTCTAAGAGCTCACAGACTCGTGGGGAAGACAGACAAATACAGAAATATAATTACAATACAATTAGTCGATCTGTTCTAAGTCTTAATGTCTGCAGTGTGCCACGTGCTTTTCAAGATGCCAGGGAGATTAGGATGAACAAAACTGTCCAGTTGTTTTCTTGAAACTTCCATTTGAGAATTGGGAGAGATTCAATAAACACAGAAACCAGTGGTTTTTAAATCTAACTGCATGTTAGAAATCACTGAGTGGGTACTTTGAAAAAAAAATCTATGTCCCAACCTCACCACAGAGTAATTAAATCAGAATCAACCAGGATTGGAACCCATTGACAGAAATGACTTACAATAAAATAAAATATCAAGTAGCAGTGAGTGCTTTGATGGATTGAAGTAGAAACAGATTGAACGGTGGGGACTGTGCCTATGCTGGCAGGGGTAATTGGGAGATTACTTCATTGAGTAATCCCTGAAGGGTCTCTCTGAAAAGGTGACATTTGAGTTGAGAACAAAACGATGCTGAGGAGTCAGCCATGTAAAGATATTGGGGTGAAGGGGGCTTGTGGAGAAGGTTTTGAGCAGAAGGTGCAGGTGCCTTTCTGTAATAAGGATCAGTTGAAATTTCAGAGGACATGTGTCCTTCTTCACATGCATGTACTGTAATCTACAAAATATGTCTTTTCCCTACAGAAAGCAGCTTTTCAATAAACTTTGTGGACTCCAAATGCAGAACACTTGGCTGCTGTGTTGATTACTTGATCTGGGTTGGATTTTATTTAGTTCAAATTGATTTACACAGTCAGGAAGACTACTCTGTTTATTACATTTTTTTCGTTCTACACTGCAATCAGCACTACACTACTTGTCTGAATTAAATACTGTTCTTATTGTTTAAAATAACCTTAGGTACCTGATATTATCTTTATCTGAATAAAGAGAAGAAAGCAATCACTTCTGCCCTTAATTCTGTTTTGGGGAACCAGGGAAAACCTCCTAGAGGAGTCATTCAGACCACACAGAGTAAAGAAAGCATTAACTAGTTTGAATAAGTGAAGATGAACATATGTCAAGAATTAAGTTGAGAATGAGCATTTATTAAGCATTCAGTTTGTGCTGGATACTTTATACTGTTTTAGCTAGTTTTTAAAATAACCCTATGAAATAAGGCCACTATTTTTCTATCAGGATATTTCTGGCTGCTGGTAAAGGAATGCCCTACAAAAATGGTGTAAACAATAGGAAATTGATCCCAAGACCTCTGAGAGGGTAGCTTCAGAGTTACTTATGTGGTAGCTGGATAATGTCTTTAGCAACCTGGATTCTTCCCTTCCTCCTACTGTGACACCTTCAGCAGGTTGATCTCCCGTCACGGTGTGGACATGGCTGCTACAATTTTGGAATTAAAGGCATATTTCATACGTAGAGGCATATCAAGGGGCGGCTGATTTGTTATGTGGCTCTTTTTGGTTTGTTGAGACAGGGTCTCGCTCTGTTGCCCGGGCTGGGGTGCAGTGGCATGATCATGACTCATTGCAGCCTCAGCCTGCAGTGGGAGGGCTGATCCTTTCACCTCAGCCTCCTGAGTAGCTGGGACCACAGGTGCGTGCCACCATGCCCAGCTAATTTTTGTATTTTAGTAGAGATGGGGTTTCACCGTGTTACCCTGACTGGTCTTGAACTCCTGAGCACAACAGATCCACCCACTTCGGCCTCCCAAAGTGCTGGGATTACAGGCCCGAGCTACCTTGCCCTGCCATGGCGCTTCTTAAAGTCACAGAAAATCTGTGTCCAGTGGAATTTCCCCTCACAACTCACATGCTCTATGTATGAGTAAGTAGGCAGACAGAACCACTGTGATTGGCTAATTTAAGAGTTTCCTCCTGAGGCCATGGAGCAGCCCAGCCTCTGAAAAACAAAGTCATCAAACCCCAGCAAAAGAGTCTGGTTCTGTTAGCAAGGAAGAGGGGGTTAGTGGGTAGAGAGTCAATAGAGTTGGCTACTATTATTATTCCCATTTTATAAGTGAAGATATCAAGGCTAAAAAGCTTAAATAACTGAGCAATATCATACAACATTGAATTGAACAGAGTTTCCACGCATTTCCTTTTGAGAAAAACACGAACAAAAGCCTTGTTTTTGGCTATATAACAAACCTACACATGTCCCCTTGAACCCAAAAGAAAATATATATATTTTTTAAAAACTTGTTTTTGTTTTTAGCAATGATCCAGGTAGGCCAGAGGAAGAATCCTGGCAAAAAACACAGACTGGAGGAAGCTGGGCAAAGTGAAGAATAACCTCCTAAACAAAATATTCCAGAAGGAAATACATCAGGTCCTATAAAGCAATAAGAATGCCATTTAATTTAGACAACCAGCCCTGCATTTCTGCATTATAAAATATATATATATATATATATATAATGAAATTGAATTTTCCTGACTGGTCATTTAAATCAATTTGGTCTACGTAAAAATCTACCCTGGGCCAAGTAATGAGCTAGAGACGCCAAGTGTTCTGTGTATAGTATCTGTCAAACTTAAATGAAAACCTTGTTTTCTCTAGAGAGGTAGGTATTTTGTTGACTACAGTACCTGTAAAGAAGAATGGATCATCTCTGGAATTTCTGATTATGAGTTATTTAGAAAATAGTTTCCACTTTCCAGCTCCGGAGGCAGCATATACAGTTCCATTATTGTTACAGTCTCTTTATGGTTGCTACCGCCTACTTTGGCATTATATTTCAGAGGCTATGCATGTGAAGCAGCAATAGTGAAAAAGGGAAATTTCAGTGGAACTGCTGTCATTACAGTGTTTTGACTACTTGTCTCTAAGGTGTATTTCTGTGCATGTTCATCATAACAGACTAAGCATTAATGGTAGGAGTACTTTTTTAAATAAATGATGGAGTGCTTCCTACTCTTAGATTTGCATTTTTAGACAGGAAAGTAAGTTAATTCTAGACTTTGCCAACAGAGCTCTGTTTAAGGAGAGTATTTTTGTGATATATATATATCTTATATATTAGAACCATATAAGAAAAATTGTGAAAAAATTTAAACCGAAAAAAACCCTCACTTTCATTTTCTTTCATTATAGAGGCTTTATTTAGGAAAACTAATTGATCCTTTGCCATTTTTTTAAACCTCATGAATGATGGTTGTGTTTAGGGAACATTGCTCTATATGGGCATTAAGACATTTCACTGACATTTTTATTTTTTCTTTGGAAAAAAGTTGATATTAAATAGTTTTATGACTTTTAAAATTAAAATAAGAAAAATTTAAGTAGAGGTGAAAAGTCCTAGGCAAAATATATATATATATAGTCCAACTAGTCTTATTCATCTTAAAATAATCATAAAATACTGAAGTGTGGAAAAGTAACATTCAAAGATAGCACGTAGGAGAGCGTAGTAGTTAAAGGATATTGGTTTAGAGTCAGAATTACTTGGGCAAATTTCCTAAGCTTCCTATGCCTCAGCTTCTTCATCTATAAAATGGGAAATAAGATGATATCTACTTCACAAAACTGTCAGGAGAAAATTACATAATAAATGTGAAATGTTTACTTAGCAAGGTGCCTGAATTGTAACGTAATTATTCAAAATGAATCTATTATTAGTATAAGTTATTGTTACCACAAGTCTGCAGTAGACTATCTTTTATTCTATCCAAGGGATTTGCACCAAATTCTGCAGAAATGATTGCTATGACCCAACATTAATCATAGGTGCTCAGACCTTGGAATAAGGCATCCCCGAAGGAAGCCTATTATCGTCGGATGTCGTTTTGACTTCATGAAGTGTTAGTCTGGGTTTGTGCTATTTGTTCAGGAATCCATGTGCTTGGCTATCAATATCTCCAGTTTTCCTTTTCAACTCAGGATAGGCTTCCACTTCCCAGTCTGCTTTGGTTAGGTGTGACCACATACTTTGCCTTGGCGGGTGAAGTGAACAGAAGTGAGGTGTGTCACTTCCTGGAAGAGGCCATCAGAACCAGCATGTGAGTGCCATGGTTGAAGGATAGAAGTGGTCTCTGCACTCTTAAGCCTGGGTTGAACAGTCAAGACAACACAAAGATCATCTCTGCCAAACCGCAGTGGACATGGAGAGAAAGTGAGAAATAAGCTTTGCTCAAATAAGCCAGAGAGTTTTTGAGTTGTTGCCACAATATAACCTAGCCTATACGGATTGAAACAATCTGGTTTGCCCTTCAAACTCTAGAGAAAAAAATATATTATTGGTTACAGTACAGTAGATATTTGAATATAGTAATTTTAAATGACTATTTTGTGTGTGTGTCTGTGTGTGTGTGTGTGTGTGTGTGTGTGTAATGTATTATATGTTAGCATCAAGGGATTTAAGTGAAATAGATTTATATAAATTCCATTTAAATTTCTTTTAAAATAGGGTTTATTTCCACTTCACACAGAAGAAATCAACATATTAAAATTACTAGCATATATATGTTTTATTTGTTTTGAGGGAGTCCACTGTGATGCCGATGTTAGGACTCTGAACTCCAGGCCTGGTATAATCATTAGGTAATGTTCCCTCTCACTGATAACCTTAGCCAGAATGGTGCCTTGTGAAGCAAAGGAGCTCCCTAAGAGAAGATAATGCACTGAGCCATGCCCATGGCCTTTGCCTCCCATGAGAAAATAGTCTTCCCTAAGCCCTATTGTGATGTTCCAGTTATAAACAATGGTGCTTAGTACATAGAGGGTCTAAAATGATATTTATTGAATAGATGAGTGGAAGTAGTCCACAGCTCTCCAAATGTCTGGACTCTTTCATGTTTGCATTTTTAAAATAAATGCTGTTGTTTTGTAGATTTGTTTGAAAACGTCTTGGTATTAAGACTGACATCTATTCTTTTGTAACACTTTACATGTGGTCATGTACCCATAGATTTAGACTTTTATTTTATATTTTTCACTAAGTTTATTTCACCCGATTATTTCATTTGGGTCTCTAAAACCACATTATGAAATACTGTAGATTTAGACTGTTTTATTTTATATTTTTCACTGTTTATTTCACCTGATTATTTCATTTGGGTCTCTAAAACCACATTATGAAATACCTTAATTATTTAAATTAGGAACAGATTAATTATCTCCAGTGTACAAACTCAAATTAATTTCATTATAAACCTGAGGTTTAAATTGATTAATCTTGGAGTGTTTAAGGAACAAAATGGGTTTTTTCATCCTTAAGGAGAAAGGCATATTTGATGAATCTCTCTTCATCACACCAGTTATGATAATAGGCACAAGATATGTGCAAGAAAACTTCAGATGGATTTTATAAACCAGCCAGAAACCTGTGTGTCTGGGGCTTCTGGGGGAACAATCTGTGAGTCATTTTAAAAAACAAACACACTCATAATCACGGTGCATGTTGTTACCATGGTAATTAGGCCTGTTGAGTTGGCTTGCTTATGTTCCTGCAAAGGCAAGAGGGGGAGAGAAACAGAATTCAGAGCTTTGACTATTAGCTTCAATTTGCCTACTGCAGGAGAGAGTGAAGGGGTTTCTCAAGAATGTACTGGCACAGTCATTCTGAGAGGGAAGTGAAGAAACCCTGGCATCCTGCCTTTGTTATTGAATATAGGTTAGTCATATTAGTGTTGGATATTGTGGTTCACAAGGGAGAAAAGGATCATTTGGCATTCTCTTGGGGAAAATAGTTTCTTTCCCTGATATATGACTTCATGTAAGTCTCTAAGGTCAACCTTGTGGAGTGTCTTGTGTGCCTCTGCACAAGGTTTTAATGATCCTCTAAAAGGCACCAAATGCTGCTGATGAACATTATTACAGGTTTAAATGATCTCAGCATATTATTCTAATATGGTTAGAGGCTGGTTTTAATGAGGCCATTGTTTCAGATCTGATTCCCAAGTAGGCAAGATATCGTTTCTCTATTTTATGGACTAGGTATGACTCCTTTATCTTGGACAGTCATCTTATAATGCAGACCTGTGGGACACAAAGGAGACCAGGAAGGTTATGTGAGCTCTGCCAAATCTATTACTACTCCAAGGGAAAATAAAATCAAAGCATACACTTGGTTGATGGACAGTCAACCAAATTCATGGGCCAGTGGAATTACTGTAGGAGAAATCCAGTATGATTCCATGTGAAGAACCAACAGCACCCTTAAATTAAAGGTATGAGTGTACACACAAATCTGTTTTGAAGACTGTTTCTAAATTCACTTTAAGAAGTCTGGGGCCAGGTACTGTGACTCACGCCTGAAATCCCAGTACTTTGGGAGGCCGAGGTGGGCGGATCATGAGGTCAGGAGATCAAGACCATCCTGGCTAACACAGTGAAACCCTGTCTCTACTAAAAATACAAAAAATTAGCCGGATGTGGTGGCGGGCGCCTGTAGTTCCAGCTACTTGGGAGGCTGAGGCAGGAGAATGGCGTGAACCTGGGAGGAGGAGGTTGCAGTAAGCCGAGATCACACCACTGCACTCCGGCCTGGGTGACAGAGCGAAACTTCATCTCAAAAAAAAGAAGAAAAAAAAAGTCTGGCTGGGTGTATTGGCTCATGCCTGTACTCTCAGCACTTTGGGAGGCTGAGGCAGGAGGATTGCTTGACTCCTGAGTTTGAGACCAGCTTGGGCAATGTAGAGACACCTGTCTCTATAGAAAATAAAAAAAAAATTAGCTGGACGTTGTGGTGTGCACCTGTGGTCCCAGCTACTACTTGGGAGGCTGATGCAGGAGGGTTGCTTGAGTCCAGGAAGTTGAGGCTGCAGTGAGCCACGTTCACACCACTGCATTCCAGCCTGGGTGACAGAGCAAGACCCTGTCTCAAAAAAAAAAAAAAGTCTGGGTATCCTCTGTAATGAATAATTATAATGCATTGGCTAAAGTTTTACTGCTTAGAGTATGCCTCAATCAGATTTTAAAGCAGAACTTTTTAAACTATAGATTTCGTTTTTCCTCTCCTATGTGGAAAGAAGGCACATGTTGCCCAAACTTTATACTATGTTTAATTTTCTTAACATTAGTAAACAAAACTTAGTTTTTTTCGGATCAGCAAAGTAATTCATACTGATTATTGAAAAATGTGGAAATTATTGAAAATTTGAAAGAAAAAATAAAAATGGCCCCATCTATTAATTAAATTGTTAGTTGAACTACATGTAACAGAGGCCTGAGTTCACAGTGGCTAACATAAGTTAGAAGTTACTTCTTTTTAATGTGACAATCCAGATATGGATGGCCCAGGACTGGCAAGGTAGCTATGCTCCACAAGATCATGCAGGAACCCAGCCTCCTTCTATCCTGTTGTTCTATCATTCCTATGAGGTTTCTCTCACTTTCATCATCTAATGTGGCTTGCCATAAAGGCTCTGCTATAACGGGCAGGATGGAAGAAGTTAGAAGGGGAAGCTCTGACCCAGAAGTTACACATACCACTTTTGATGCTGTACCAGTGAATTTTGTCACATGGCCACATACCTAGCAGCAAGGGAGGTTGGGGAAGGTAACTATTATTGATATGTAGGTGCTTAGCTTAGAATTCTATTAAAACCATGGAAGAAGACAAGAGCAGATGTTGGGGTATATCTAGCAATTTCTGCCACTTTGGTTACTCTACTGAACAGAGGAAACATATTGTTTATATTTTGATGTATTTTCTTCTAGTCTTTATGTATTAGAAAGATACTGTGTATAATTATACTAGAAAATGTGTTATATAATACAACATATATATGTATGTATATAATATATGTTAGTATGTATATATTAGAAAAATATATTGACATAGAAAATATATATCTTAAAAATATTAATATATGTAAATATGTATATTAGAAAATTGTTGAGTTCACACTATATGTAATATTTTATATTTTTACTTTAAAATTTAAATGACAAAAATGCATTTTATATTCTTTTTACTTCATAATAAAGTAACCTTATTTTAAGTTACTTTTTAAAGTAACAGTATTTATTAATTTTAAAATAAAGTTAAGTAAAAAGAGAATATAAAATGCATTTTTTCATCATTTAAAGCTTTTTTTCTTTTTTGAGACAGCATCTCACTCTGTCACCCAGACTAGAGTACAGTAGCATGATTATGGCTCACTACAGCCTCACTCTCCTGGGCTCAAGCTATCCTCCCACCTCAGCCTTCCAAGTAGCTGGGAACACAGGTGTGCGTCAACATGCCTGGCTAACTTTTGACTTTTTTTGTAGAGAACATGTCTCGCTATGTTGCCCAGGCTGGTCTCGAACTCCCGGACACAAGTGTTCCTCCCTCCTTGGCTTCCCAAAGTGCTGGGATTACAGACGTGAGCCACTGCACCTGGCCCATTTAAATTTCTTGTATTTGTTGTTTTAAAATTTTATCATGTGGAGTTTCTGTTTTACTTAATAGGTTGAATTATTGATATTTAGGCTATTTCTAACACCTTGATAATTCTTCTTTGTCCACATTTTGGGTTTGTTTTGGTTAAAGTCATGGAGTGGCATCACTAAAACAATGACTGAGAGCATATTTGGGTCTCTTGATAAACAGGAACAGACGGCTTTCGAGAGAAGTTGTGCCAGCTTCCACTATCACCAATAACAAATGAGTGCCGGATCCAGAACCCCCTTGAACAGGCTTATTTTGCGTGTCGCACCTAGTCTTTGTTACTCTAGGGTTCATTCTCTGAAAATAAGTTGTTTTTAGCCCTTGGCTTTTTTTTTTTTCTCCTTTTTGCTGTCATTAATCATGAGATAATGGTTTTCTAATAACTTTAGCCCATTTAAAAATGTATGGCCCCTATGGTAGTCTGGGAATATAATTGGTTGGGTTGACATTGTAGCAAACATGCCAGTCTCAAGTAATGTGAGGCCTCTGGAGATACTGATGTTCATTGGGTCCTAGAACCCCTTGTGAATCTGAGTTCCACCCTCATTCATAATATTCTAGATGTGAGATATCTCTTTGTTCTCAGACACAGCAAAATAGGAATGGGAAAGTGTTCCTTGAGGCTTTAGCAATTCCCTTTGAGCTGAGCGCTGTAAAGCTTTTCAGGAATAAAGAAGCTCATCTACGCAGGAACTTTCTCCCGTAGGAACCACACTCGGCACTGGCCAAAAGTAGGCCACCTCTGCTCGACAGCCACAGAGGTCATCAGTGGCTAAGGGCATAGGTGTCTTCTACTTCCAAACAGCCTTTTGAAGCTTTGGGTGCCAAAGATACTCTTATAACCACCAACGTGTCCTCTCCACCCTCCTAAAGGGCCAGATACACACAAACTGTATGCACTCAAACTCTGTCCCTAATACCTGGAACAAGACTGTGTTGATCTCTGCTGCTTTGGTCCTGCTCGGAGCAAATTAGGTTAGGTCAGAAGGAAAGATGGTTCTTATTCATTCCATTGGTATACAGCCTCTCCCACCAAGAACTCTGCTTCGTCTAGTTTCCTAAGTGGGTGCTTTGTGTTTTCGCGTTTTCTTGCACGCTAGGGGATTTCACAAAGAAAGGGACTCCAATTTCACAAATCTATTTCTTAAAAGGAAAAGAGTTAATAAAAGATTCATTTCTAGGCTCTGAAACGTAAACCTGTGAGACCTCCTGCCCTTATAACTACACTGCCATTATCACCCACCCCCGTGTCAGAAACTTCATTCATTCTGCTCATCCAGCTCTTGTGTATCATGTTATTTTTCCTTTTAAAAAATTCATTTTTCTCTCTGCTTTCTCAACAGCCAGATCTGCCAGTGAGCCTCAGGCTTTAGGAACTGAAGAGGTAAGAATTCTGACATATTTTCTTCAAGAATCTTGAATTTAACCAGAACTTAAAGAGGAAAAAAAATGTTAAGTGGTCTATAGATGAAAACATGTGATGTTTTATTGAAAGAAACAGTCATAGAGTCCTTATCAATAGTGACACGACTTCAGGATTTAAAGAAAAAATGGCTGTCTTTAATAATATTTAAAATTGATTTTCATCCAGAATTTTTTCATTTTCTTCTAAAAACCTGAGTTGGAGAGCCTTTGAGGCTGCTGCCTTAACAGAATGTATCCCTATGGCACAAACATAATTAATAGGTGGCAGACATTGAGGGCATACCCTGTGCAAGATAAAACCTCAGATGAGGCAGATTAGGTCAGAGAAAAGTAAACCCTGTTCTTAACAGATGGTTGTAAACATTGTAAGGGCTTTTCCAGCAGCAGCAGCAACAACAACAAAAGGTCAATCTAATGCTGTAGGGGTTTCATCTTGAAGAAGCTTACTTAGCTTTCGGAACTAGCTATAGCATTTGAATCTTGTTGTAGACTTGAAAGGTAACCATAATCCTAGACGGGTGATAATGTGTTTGCCTACTCCAAGATACACAGTTTCCTGTAGTCAGTGACTTAGATTCCCCCCCACATTTTAAAATGTAACTTCATTATGAAAAATGCCAAGCATATACCAAAGTAGAGAGAATAATATAATGAACTCCTACATCTCCATCACCCAATTTCAACAGTTGTCAACTTGTGGCTGGAATTGTTTCATTTATACCTCTACCTACTTCTCTTCTTTCCGCATTGGATTATGGGCACTTGTTGAATTGTTGGGCTTTTAATTGTTTATTTACATAACTGTTTAGGGAATACAGCAAATGCTAATAAAAAATAAAACCTACTCATAACCTGATTTGCTTTACTGGAGCTAATCATCCATCCATTTATGCATTCAGCAGGTATTTATTTCATGTTGACTAGGTATCAGACCTTCCTTAGGATAAGAGGATCAATTTTCTTCAACTCATGTTTATAAGGTTTGCAAATTTGGACTTTGGATATCTCCAAATGAGGTGATCTGTCAGAGATGTACTGACAATGAAACAACGGCCTTCATCATACAACTCTGTCAAATGTAAACATTCAGAATATGCCATAATTTTTGAAACCTGTTTTTGACATTTCTTCACTTTTGAATATACTGGAAACATGCAAGCATAAAACAAAACAAAGCTCCCAATCCTCTGATGGACCTTCCTGTTTCACCACAAACACTCATCCAGCCATCTGCCTCCCTTTCAAGAATACAAGCTCTGCGAGAGCCAGAATAGCAAATAACTTCCTAACCATTTGCCTCCAGCATCTAGCAAGGTGTCTGGCACTTGTTATATATTTAATAAAACTGTTGAATGAATGGACAAAAGAATGCATGCCAGATACTGGGAATATGTACATGAAAAATACACAGGCCTTGGCCCAGAGTTGTTCAGTCTCACAGAGGAGAAAAGTGTGTAAAGAAGGAGGTGCTTGTGTCCAGCTGAGTCAGGTGGGAGCAGGGTGTGGTGGATGCTGCTGGAGGAGAGAACCAAGATGGGGAGGGGAAGAAGCTTGAAGGGAAAGGGGTGTTTGAGCTATCCATGAGGTGCCTTCAGTCAGAGAAGTAGAGAAGGGCATTCCAAGAATAAGAAATCACGTGTAAGTGTACACAGAGGCCCCAGAGGGCATGACTTATTCCAGGAAGCTTTAGAAATTTAGGGTGGCCAGGGTGTGGCCAGAAAGTAGCCAACTGAGGAGATGAGGCTAGAGAAGAAGGCTGGTGAAGCCTGGGAGGGACCCTAAGGGGCAGGCTCCAGAGTTTGAATTTTCTCTGCTGAGTAGAGAGGCAGAAAGGGGCACACAATCAGAATTTTTTTTTACAGGATAATTCCTTAGGCAGCAGAGAAGTGGGGAGAGACTAATGGAAGGGAGACCAGTGGAGGTCTTGGGTCTGGAAATGTTGGGCTGGATTTGGGAGAACTGAGGGAATTGTTGATTAAAGGTGAGAAGTAAAGGAGAGGAAGACGTCTAGAATAACTCCCAGATTTCTTTTTTTGGAACAATGAATGGGTGGTGATAACTGTACTACAAAACAGGAAGGGAAGAACTGATTCAAATCTGTGGAGCAGCCACATTCATGTGAGTATGTGCAGGAGGCTGCTCCCTATGGACAGAGCAGTGGTTCTCAGTCCTGGCTTCATGTCAGAGCCTCCAGGGGAGCATCTAGAAACCCTAATTCCAGGCCCTACCCAGACCAGCTGAATCAGAATCTCCATGGTTGGGGCCTGAACATCTATAGGTGTTCCTTAAAGCTCCCCAGGTGACCTTAACGTGCAGCCAGGGTTGAGAATCTCTGGTCTAGAGCTGATTGGAAGAAAACCCTTTGTGCATGTGTGCTTTTAAGACCACGTATCGCTTTTGCTGCCCTATAGTCCAGTTCTTTTGGATTCAAGTACCTAATGTATTTTAGGTGAGGGCTGAGACATCCCGTATTCTATCAAATGCTACTAATAATGACTCTTTTATAAGTATCTGATGTTCTTTGAGTTGATTTCTGTCATGCTAATAAGTATGCTTAAATTTTTCAAATCAATCCAAGCAGAGTTTGTCAATGGAGTTTGCTGGCATGTCCAATGGGACAATTCTTCATTATCCTCTTTGGTATCCCTGTCCTTGGTTCACAAAAGGCTGTGGCATCTTCCAGTCATTGTGACATCCAGAGCACTCTAGGGAGACATTGTGAACCTGGTGAACTACCGTGTCTTTGCACACAACTTTAAAGAGGTTATTTGCCATTTTCCACTCACCTAAAAGCATTTTTCCTTCACACAAAATCAGTGGTTTCAGTTATGCTCAGTAGTTCCTGATGTAAGTAGTCTCTGTGCTAACAAAGGCAAGAAGCTAAACAAAGTAGACAAGTAAAAGGAAGTATCATTCTGTACTGTCATGGGGATTTTGAGAATATTTGGTCTAGTGCTAAATTTAGTTTTCAAAGTATACACATGGAAGCAAATTAAATATGAGGTAATGGTCAAATATTGAGGTTAGAAGCAAAATACTACCCAGGCATTATTGAACAGCAACTGTGATAAAAGATGTATTAGTTTTCTATGACTGCTGCAACAAATTATTACAAACCTAGTGGCTTAGAACAACACAAATGTATTATCTTACCATTCTGTAGGTTAGATTCTATAGGGATTTCACCAGGCTAAAAGCAAAGTTTCAATAGGACTGTGTTTCTTTCTGAAGGCTCTCTGGGTTGGATTTATTTCCTTGCCTTTTACAGCTTCTAGAGCTTCCTCCATCTTCAAAGCCAGTAGCATTGCCTCTCTGTGTGTCTTTCTACCATAGTCACATCTTCTTAATTTTTAGCCAGGAAAGGTTCTCTGATTTTTTAAGGACGCTTGTGATAAGATTGAACATACCTGGATAAGCCAGGCTAATCTCCTCATCACCAGGGCCTCCATTTAATCACATCTTTGAGGTCCCTTTATCTGTAAGGATATGTATTTACAGGTTCCTGGGATTAGGACTGAACATATTTGGGACCTATTATTCTGCCTACTACAAGGTCAAAGAGACTAATTCTTCAGCACGGTGGAAATGCTTCAGATAGCAGACCATCTAATGTCTAACTGTATAGTATTAAAACGTTAACATTTCCAACATGGATGAAGCCAATTCTCATCTTGACTCTACAGTTCTCACTTTGCAGGTCCAGGTACTGAAGTCTTTTGGTTTTCTTGAAGTATCTGGCATTGGATCAAGGGGACAGGTTGAAGTCCAATGGCTTCTTTCTTGGCCAGACTTTTGGGTACTACAGGTGTGACCCCTAGAGAGTATGCTGCTTTCATCATTTCTCCAACTCTGGAGGGTTTGCCTACAGTGTGCAGGTTACAAGGTCTTGAATAGAACCAAAGAAATGTGAGGTTTTTATTTTATGCTGTTATGTCTGCCTGTCATTTTATGTATTATTTATTAGGCTTTAAAATGTGGAAATTGGAGGAAAAAATAATGTAATAATACAGAACCTCACTGGAGTGGTATTTATTATAGCCAATTTCTAGGTATGGTATAATTTCCTCCATACATTAAGTCATCCCCACAAAGTAAGAAACCATTTCTTGCCTGGTATATGAGATCGATCACTGGGTTGTTTTTTTTTTTAAAAATCATCTTTTGAGTAGAATATGGCTGGAAATTTATGGTGAAGATTTAAAATTTTTCAGCTTTTTTTTTTTTTTTTTTGTAGCAAGTCCTCTTAAAATCCACTTTTAGACACTTCAGCAATACAGACCTGAAGTCCAAACCTAGAGCTAGCAGCAGGGCAACAAACTGCCCTTACTTGCCAAGACAGGGCTTTCCTGGGACACAGGACTATCGGTGCTAAAACTGGGAGAATCCGGGGCAAATCAGGACAGTTGGTCATTCCAGATGCCTAACAAAATGACTCTAATAGAAAGTAGCTGTCACACTGATGCATTGTTAAAATATAAATTTTGAGTGAACCAAATAATGACCATATCCCATAATATCTGGGTTGAAAACGGGGGTTAATCTAACTCTTTTGGAATATCTATATCTATATATGCATGTTTGTTCAGGCCAGCTTAAAAAGACCAAAAAAGCCCCTAAGACTCAGAACTGAGAGCAGCAGCCACGTTTGTAGTCACAAGCCCTCGCTGCCCTTTCAGTTCTCCTGTGTTACCAGCAGGCTTCTGCATGTTGCCTCTGATGATGGAAGCTTTAAAAGCTTTGTTACTGAGGTGACCACAGGACCTCACCGAATCTTTTTCAGCCTGTCAGCCTGCATGGAAGTTATAAAACCCAAGTTTGCCAATGCAGCACAGAGCTCTCTTAGCTTTAATCTTGCCTTTCATAGAGCAAAACTGAACTTTTCCCCGCTAAGAGATAGCAGAGACTGTTCAAGAAGAGGTAAGTATTAGGAAGACTATCTTGAATGCCCAGGGGGAGGGGATTGGAGTGGATCATGTCTTGGAGTCTTATTTGATTCTAAGAACATGGCGCTTCCTGACCTCCCAGCAGTGGCGCATGAGCCACTTACCCCCATGTAAAGTTGCTGCATCTGGGTAAAGACGCTTGCTGGGCCTTTCCACACTGCTTCTGCGGTACTCTGCCCACATCATCCATAGCAAAGCCACACTGAGAAAGCAGGGAAGCTGAAGGTCCTGGGGCCTCATCCCTTACATTTCTGTGGCTTTTCTTTGGAGAATTTTGTTCTCTAAATCATTAGGACTAAGCAAAGAGAGCTATAATCGTACTTGAAAGAACAATAAATTAGCTTCCCTAGAATACGCATCTGAGTTTTAGGAGCTGGAAGACTTTTTTTTTTTTTTTTTTTTTTTAAATATATTTAATCGTTTCCTGTCTTCCAAAATTTCCTACTTGGTAGATCCAAAGCATATTTCAATTCTTTTTTTTTTTTTTCCTTTCCAAAAAAGATTCAGCACTATCAGTCATTGAAGTAGAATCTGGCCTTCTGACAAGGATGGGGCCTGGACAGAATTGTGAATTATGTTGACTTTTTCCTCAATCTCTTTTTGGGTTTCTTCCTTTCAGGACTTTCAATCCTGGTTTCATTTTGCTAAGACTAGCCTCATTTCAGCTTCAAATCTTTACTGATTTTTGTGAATCAACAAGTTTCAGAAGAATTGAAAACACATCAAGTTCTTATGCTGTAATTTAAACTTAGGTTCTTTTATTGTTTTTCAAGGAGAAATTAGAGAGTAAATGTAAATAAGGATCAAAATAGCTATTTATCTGGTACAGGGCTTCCTCCCGGGGTGATGGAATGTCTTGGAACTAGACAGCGGTGATAGCTGCACAACACCGTGAATGTACTAACTGCCATTGAATTGTACACTTTACAATGGCTAATGGTTAATTTTATATGTGAATTTTACCTCAATTCAAAACAAAATGCCGACTGAACGTCAAGAGGAAAAAAGAAAAAGACTGTTTCCTCCTACCTTCAAATTCTGGAAGAAGTGTGAATCCGTTTTAATACACTCATATTAAATTTCTATACCAAAGTTGTTCTTTTCTGTTCCATTGCTGGGCGCAGATATTTGGATGTTATCGTGTCTGCAAGGTAGAACTAATTAGGAAACCCTTGAGAGGTAAAAGAGGAACATCTCTGAGAGTTAAGATACTAGTTGTTTATTCTTTAGATGTGTAGTTTTTGTTACTATGTTGTAGACTGGCCTATACTTTGCAGAGCTAGTCACAGTAAAAAATTGTTTTTAAGTTTAAAAATTTAAAATACTGGACTTTCTTCCACCTATCGTGGGATAGAATTTGCACCAGCTAGGCTGGAAAGTGTTTTAATAGCCTATAGTAGCAGACTGCAATTCGTAGTGATAAAAGGGAGAGTCCATTTGGGAGGTCGAGGCGGGCAGATCACAAGGTCAGGAGATCGAGACTATCCTGGCTAACACGGTGAAACCCCGTCTCTACTAAAAATACAAAAAAATTAGACAGACATGGTGGCGCGTGCCTGTAGTCCCAGCTACTCGGGAGGCTGAGGCAGGAGAATGGCGTGAACCCGGGAGGCGGAGCTTGCGGTGAGCCAAGATCGCACCGCTGCACTCCAGCCTAGGCTACAGAGTGAGACTCCGTCTCAAAAAAAAAAAAAGGAGCGTCCAGATGTAATAACTTTAATGAAATGAGAGCAAGGCAACAAATTTCATATATATAAATACTTTTGATTTAAAATCTCCTTAAGACATTCCGAAGCACCATTACCTGATGGGGATTTGTGTCAAGGCATGACTGCAGAGGGATGCGCAAGCAATCCTTAGCTTAATCATGAAACTTTAGGACTTTAAATTTCTTTTAGATTTAGAGACAACCATTTTAACCTTTCTACAGAGATGTAACTAGGCAACCAGTATAGCACTTAACCAGTGCATAGCATTCAAACTTCCTAGCCATTTACATCATTTTTAAAAAATACTATTTAAATCTCTCTGTTAGCTTTGGCATATGCTGCCATGTAACCTTTAATTTCTTAGAAATATCATGCAAACCCGCAGCTGTAAAATGGTATGGTTCCTAGAAGCCCAGCATCGTCCAATGTTAATAAGGAAGTCAGCTTATAAGAAGAGCAGTAACAGCATTGAAAGGTAGCCACATGTACTGTGTTTATAATTGAGAATTTTAAAAGGAGGTTTCATGTTTGGTGTGTGAATTTATGAGTTTAAAATCATATCCGTGGCAGATGGTAATGAGCATTTCTTACAATATGATTCATGGAAAAATATACATTCATAGAAATAAAACTAGATTTTATTTTAGCTGATTAGGTGGTAACTAGGGATATCTAGATCAATAAGCACGAACTTATTGAAAGCTTTTTCTGTACCAGGCACTATATCATTTATATACTATAACTGCTATATACTGTATACTATAATGGGCATATACTATATACTGTATACTGTAACTGGTATATGATCCTTTTTTGTGGCAATTATGATTTTATTTTTAGTTAGGGTTTTTTTTTTTATTATGAAAGGAATTCATGCAGGGAAAAAAAGAATATATGTGAAAGATTTTAAAAATTCAAGTAGTAGAGACAGGCATAAATGAAAAATAAAAGTGTTTCTTTCCACCAACTTTTAGCCTCAGTCCCTAGAGGTAACCACTGTTGAGAGTTTCTTGTGTCTCTTACAGAGATTTTTCATCTCCTGGTTAATCTGTATCAAAAAGGTGAGTATAAGTGCCATTGAACCATCTGTTCATAAGCTTTTCTTCTGAGCTAAATTTTACATTTTGAGACACTATTATGCTTCTTTTTAAAATGTGCCTTTTAAAACTGAAAGAAAAAAAATGTCAGAACCAAAGTGATGCTAACAGAGAGGGCTGGTGGTAGTGAGAACTACAGCTGAAGGATGTTAATGTGTAGTTTTAGCCTCTGTTAACATTTACATGTGGAACTTAAGTAATAAACCTTAATGTAGTTCTTTTATGATTTTCAAAGTCATCTGGGGTATATTATCTCCCTTTATCCTTTAGATGACCCTGCAATGCAGGAACTGTTTATTTTACAAAGGAGGAAGCTGTGGTTCCCAGAGGTTAAGTAATGTGCTTAGGGTCACACAGCTGAAAAGTGACAGAATCAAGACAGAATCGAGTCTTTTCCAACTAGTCTTGACCCAGACCACATGGTAACTGTGAGGAAGAGAGAAGCGCAGTTACACCTCTGTGGCTCCTGCAGGAAAAGGCTGTGAAGTGAAGGAGATAGGTGCAGCCTGAAAATCTGGGCAGTTGTTTTGATTCAGCCCCTGGACAAGTTATTTAAGGCAGTAGAAACAAATTAAGGTGGCTGCCTCTCTCCTCCTAGTCTCCTCAGTGGCCATTCTGTTCCGATTTTGTTAGGCTGTTTAGGTAACACTGACCACAGGGGAGGAGACTTGACCCATGCTGAGGAAGCCACAGTATTTCGTCCCCAGACCACAGTGGTTAGTTCAGAGGGTCGGCCTGCCATCAGCAGGGGCCAGTAGGTTCTTCCTCTAGAATTTTCCAACTCAAGTTGAGAGGAGAGGTCCCATCCTTTCTGGTCCCAAGGCAGTAAGAATCACGTAAAGCTGTGTTTCAGTCTGTGGAGAGAATCGGGTCCAGTGCACAGAGGGGAAGCAGAGAGAGTCAGAGAGAGAGAGAGAAAGGAAAGAAGGAGAGAGCTCAGTCAAAATTGCAGTCCATGAATCCAGTCCACATGAGCCAATACATTCCCATGTTTTGCCCAAGCTAATTCAGGTTGTGATTAAAAGAGTTTTGACTTATACCTCTAGGCCTTAGTTTCCTCATCTGTAAAATGGAGGTTGTCACATTCACCCTGACTCTACCTGAAATACGTAAATATCAGTTGAGATAATGAATAGGAATACACTGTATAAATTGTAAAATATGACACACATATAAGATGGTATTATTCACTGATATGTCACACTGAGTTAGGAAAAATTGAAAGGGCGAAATTACCACTTATTTGGAAAATAAGTGAGTGCTTTCTAAGAGCCATCTGATGTTATGCAGAGTTAAACGAAAGCTGCCAGGGTCCTCCAGATCTTCTTTTGAGACCTTCTTTCAAGTACTCTTTTAAGTTCTAATCAATACCCATAACGAATACAAAGATAAGAGCTTTTACCTTTCTGGCCTAGATTTATTCCATGGGTTTCTCTTTTCTATCCCCCGCCCTGTTCTATAACATACACACACACACACACACACACACACACCCCAAACAAAAAATAAACAAAATGTCATTATTAATATTTCAACATTTTAGCCTTTTTACTTAAAAGACCTTTATAGATTCATGTTAAATGTTAATAACATTTTGGCTTCATTAAAGAAAAATCAAGGAAAATAAATCTTAAAGCAGCTATTTTAGATATACTTATGGGAATGATATAGTTGAGGTGATTCTGGAAATGGGAAGTTATTTGTTTTGGGCTCAGATAGGATCAAGATCCATCTTTTCCTTAATGGACTTATGTCTTTGCTATAAGCTCTAAGTAATCAAAATCTACTTGAGATTATAACTTATTCATGACACAAAAAGCATCACTTCACTTTTATAGCATTTTTCACTATATATGATAATACCTCTCAATGAGGAAAAACAGATGGTACCTCTCTGAAATCTTAGATTTGCCATTTAGGCAGTTTTTATTGTAGCAAGTGTCTCTTTCTTTATATTTGATAATTACAACCAAAAAATGGCTTAAAGCTTCAATCGAAGTGGAATACCATATGCAAAAAAGGTTGATGTCACCATGGAAATATAATTTATAAGCGTGAAGAAGCATGACATATCAACCCGAAAATGTTTGGCTTTCCTCGCATTTTAAAATCTGTGAAATGTATCTACCACCTTCACTGTTCTCCTAAGTCTATGTGACTATGCCTTCACCTTACACAATTGCCAATGAGCATTGGTGTGAGGCTGAATTGATGCTGTCTGACCACTCTATACCTTATCTAGCCATTGTTTATCTTTGCCTGAGCTTGTTATTAACCCCATGAATGTCAGTGTTTTCATATAAACTGAAAACTTTGAATAAGTTCATATTCTGAATAGGGCATACTCAGCCCTCAGAAAATGTCAGCTGTATTGGAAACAGTTGACATCCTCAAACTGGTTAATTTCAAGAGCACTTAGTAAAAAGAGTATTTCCAAGGATGAGGGCCAGAGTATAGGAAAACTGCAAGGGAGAATGCAGTTTCCCAGGGCTCCTGTATTATCCTTTGGCCTAAGGTATGAGGACAGTGAGGAGAGGACCTCCTTAGTGGAGCTGTGGCCTCCAGGAAAGGAATATAGCCAGATTATAATGATCCTGCAGGCAGAGACCCCAGGAAACAAGTAGCCTGAACTGATTCTTCCACTTATTCTGATTGCCTGCTCATGCTCCTCATTGGCCAAACCCAACTGGGAGGCAAAGAGCAAGGAAGTCTACTACTGGCTTCATGCAGTTTAGTTTCCTGGGGCATAAACCAGGTGGATGGAGAATGGATTTGGAGGGGCAAAAGAAAGATACACAACACAGTTAACCTTCATCGTGGAAGTCTTGCATGAAGGAAATGGCAGCATTTCCAAGAAGTGTAGATAACTTAGAAAAAAATTGTTTCAACCAGCTTTCACGTTTTTATTAATTTTACTTAGTCAAGGTCATAGCCCATGTCCAAGTGGACCCAGCTACAATGGTGGCATTTGGACTGAGTTCAGTTGCTTGTGTGGTGAAAGATGATCTGGAGGAGCTACACAGAGAGAAAACCACCCTATGCTTTCTCTATTGACAGACAGGATGGCAACCTCAACTTACAGTTTAAGTTTGCTACAAAAAGTAGCTGGACACCTCAGAGCACCTTTAGATAGCCACCTTCTTGGGCCTCCCAACATCAAAGGAAATGACTGTTATCCCAAAGAAATGCCATGCCTGGCTAGTGGATTGAGTGGCCAGTTTTTAGTGTTGTCCATCTTGCTTTGAATCTCAGATGAATTATTTTCATTTCTTTGAGCCAGGGACCAGGATTACTTGCCTTGATCTAATCTAGATTAACCACTCTGATCCACTGAAAATGAATAAATCCACTGAATCAGATAAATTTGTTGGGGAAGTATTTGTGGCAGCACAAAATGATGGACAAAACAAATGTGGAATGCCATCCTAAAGCACAAACCTCCTCTGTGGATGGGAAAATTCCCTGACTTGGGAAGTGCTGGGAAGGGTTGGGTCTATAATAGGAGCAGTGAGAGGCAGTGTGGTGTAGAGAAAAGAGCTGGGGCGGTGGAATTAAAACTAACTGAAGTTAGCATAGCACTGACTGTGACCACCTTGGCAAGTTACTGAACTTTCTCAACCTTAAGTTTCCTAGTATGAAAAATGAGAATAACTTGACTTGCTGTAAAATCAATTGAAATTTTATATGCAAAATTAAGGCAGTGTTTTCCACACAGTAGTCATGCAAATACCTCTTTAGGATGTATACACTTGTTGAAAACAACCATTTGGAAGTATAATTGAGATTTTAAAAAACTGCACATATTTGATATATGTAATTTGATGAATATGCCTATGCTCCTTTAAAAAATTATTTCTTAACAGCTTTATTTATGTATAGTTGATATACAATAAATAACACATATTCAAAGGGTATGATTTGATGAATTTTGATTGCATACACCCATGAGACCATCATCACAAACAAGATGATGAACATATTCATTCAAAAGTTTCCTCATGCTCCATGATCATCTCTCCCTTCTATCTCCCTCTCAGTATAATTACACTGCGATACATCCATGCTGTATGCATCAACTATTTATTCTTTTTATTCTTGGATAGTATTCTATTGTACTGGTATACCACAATGTTTATCTGCTTACCTATTAGTAGTGATTACTTAATTATGGTTTTGTTTGTTTTTGTTGTTTTGAGACAAGGACTCACTTTGTCACCCAGGCTGGAGTGCAGTGGCATGATCATAGCCTCGACCTCCTGGGCTCCAGCGAACCTGCCACCTCAGCCTCTCCAGTAGCTAGGACCACAGGTGCACACCACCACGCCTGGCTAATTTTTAAATGTTTTTGAAGAGATGGGGTCTCGTTATGTTACCTGGACTGGTCTTGAGTTCCTGGGCTCAAGTAATCTTCCTACCTCAGCCTCATTGTTTTTTAATTCCATTTTCTTTCTTCTTTCCTCATTAATAGTATAAGAGAAATTTTTAGAATTCCATGTTACCACAGCTGACATCTCATTGACATCCTCCAGGAGTAGGGCAGTTTGCAAGAACTGGGTATAAATGCAGATATAATAGTAATTGTGTTTGTTAATCCCTGGTTTAGGTTGAGTACACAGCTGGAATCTGGTTCTTTCTGCTTCCTAGGCTTGCTTTTGTTTCTTATCATAAACAAGCAACCTGGAGGAAACACCACAAATGTGGTGTATCCATACAATGGATTATTCAGCCATAAAAAGGAACAAGGTACTGATACATGCTACAGTGTGGATGAACCCTGAAAATACTGTGCTAGGTGAAAGAAACCAGACACAACAGGCTACATATTATATGATCCCAGGCACTGAAATATCCAGAATAGACAAATCCATAGAGATAGGAGGTAGATTTGTGGTTTCAGGCTAGGGGAGAGGGAAGAGGGGAAGGGGAAGTGACTGCTAATGGATATGGGTTTGCTCTTTTTTGTTTTGTTTGGGTTGGTTTGTTTGTTTGAGACGGAGTCTCGCTCTGTCGCCTAGGCTTGAGTGCATTGGCGCTCCAATGCAACCTCTCTGCTCACTGCAACCTCTGCCTCCCGAATTCAAGCAATTCTCCTGCCTCAGCCTCCCAAGTAGCTGGGACTACAGGTGTGTGCCACCACGCCAGGCTAATTTTTATATTTTTAGTAGAAACGGGGCTTCACCATGTTGGCCAGGCTGATCTCGAACTCCTGACCTCAGGTGATCTGCCTGCCGCGGCCTCACAAAGTGAGCTACCACGTCCGGTCGTTGGGTTTGCTTTTTTGGGGTGATGAAAATATTCTGATATTTGATCGTGGTGTTGGGTACAGAATTCACAGTCTAATCTGTGACTATACTAAAAACACTGAATTGTATACCTTCGAAGTGAACTTTATGATATTTCATTGTATCTCAATAAAGCTGCTATTTTATAAAAGCAGTCTGAAAAAATTTGGGAAAAATAAACATTCAAGGGAAGCTGTTAATTTAATCCCCCCCCCCTTTTTTTTTGTTTGCCAAAGGGAAAACGTAAAGCTTTTTAACTCATTGGTTGTACTGCACCTATATTTCCAGGTGTTGAGCACAATATAGAACTTTCTAGCGTTAGAAAATAAAAATGTGACATCTGCAGATAAATTGTGTTTGCAGATACAAGGTAGTTCAGTGCCGTACTGTTTTGGTTTATTGGAGATAATAAAGGCCCTGTACCTACCTTGGCTTTTTTGTCTTTTCCTTTACTTTTTAAAAATAACATGCATTCAGATTGTCTAATCACTCTTTCCTCTAGCCTTACCTAGTTAACTAGATACAGGATATCCTGTCGGTAAAGCATCTTAGCTAAATCAGATTATTTATCAAACTCCTAACCACAGTAGATACAACTGAGTGAGTAAAATAGAAGTCCAAGTACTCAAAATAATCCTTGGAAAGGAAAAGAAGCCGGGAGATCAAAATGAGTAGTGATTTAGTCATGGGTACAACTTTGGTTTCAGGCAGCTGTGGAGGATGGGAATAAGGACAGACTTCCTCCCTTTCTAATTGTCTTCCTTCACCTGGTGAAACACTGCCTTATTTAGAATGCTTTTAGCTGCTCAACTGCTGTGAATCAGGACCAACATTGTAATATCTGGAAATAGAGCTCCACCTGGTCTATTCCCAACAAATCATTGTTTCCTGAGTACATGAGATTTGTGGTTGAGAAAAGGCATTTTTTTCACCTGCCCTCAAAAATCTTATTAGCCAAGGTTGGAGTTTTGGTGTCATTTAGTTTAGATCTTAAAGTAAAAGAAAGGTATTATTAACCCAGGGTAAAAGTAAAACCAATGTAACTCTACTCAGAAATGTTACCTTTGCTTTTTGCTATAACTTGGTAAATTATTTTCCCAAGGTGACTTGGAAACATTTGTGTCACAGTGTGTTAAAGTTTAGCTTGGGTTTTCTGTTATATTCTTTCCAGCTCTGGCATACAACAAAAAATTCCATAACTTTCCATTTTACTCTGGCACTGGAAGAATATGGCTCCCAGCAATGTTCCTTTGAGTATTACTCTAGAAATATATTCATTCCGTTATGTATTAAGAATCTACAACACAAAGTACACCTGGAAGATGGTTAAGTGGCTTCTTCAATAAGAAGCCCATCTTCAATAAGATAAAATTCAGTAAAGTAAGTTTTTCTTCAATATTTATAGGTTCTTAGTTGGAATGACCCCCTGTAACAAAAGACAGATTAAAAAGCAAAAAACAAACAAGTTTATTAACATGTTTATTTCATATACACATAGTACACATGGGAGACACACAAAGATTGAGTAGTTTCTAAAGAGATGGCTTTGAATTCCAGCTTATAGAGCATCTTCAGCAAAGGACAGTACATTCCTTAGAGAAGTGACAAGACGATGGAAAAGAACTTTGAGTCTCTAACTGGGCCAACTGTGGGGAAGACAAATAAATGGCAGATAAAAGCAAGTTAGTAATCGTTGTTCATGTGGATTCCTCTCATACCATCTCCAGGCCAATACGCGTCTAAAGTTGTCCCCAGTAATTAGCCTTCGTTCTCCCCGGTACAGAAGGAGAGGAGTGCAGGGCGGGATACCTTTTGTCTTTAATAATCTGTGTCCTACTTTAAGGCAAATAGAAGGAGGTAAAGAACTTTCTTGCGTCTACTTCTTGGTAACCTCCAGATGAACATTCCTTCCCATTTGGGGGTTGCATATTCTGGTCTTTTGTAGCTTCATAGGCATGAAGCTATGAAAGTTAGACATAGACCTAAAGGCATTCTTTCTGTGTCTATATGTGTATGTATGTGTGTGTATGTAAAATACATCAAAAGAATGCATACGTGTATATACATATATGTATTAAAGACTGTTAGTAAAACAAACCCACATACATTCCCCATCTTTTAAGTACCACCTTTAAAAACTCCTGTATGCTTCTCTCCAATTCCATCCTCCTTTTTCCTCCTTCCCAGAAAGCCATAATCTGGACATTTTATTTATCACTTCCCTGCATATATGGTTTAGTTTGCCTGTTTTAGAACTTTAAATAAATGACATCATGCTTCTTCTTTGGCTTGGATTTTTAACCAACATTATGTTTTAAGATTCATTTAGGTGGACGTGCATAGCTGTAGTTTACCCATTTTTTACTGCTATCTAGCATTAATTACTGTACCATTCTTCTACTGTGTGAAATATCACACACTTTATTCATTCTACACACGTTGGGCATTTGGGTTGTGTCCAGCTTTTTGCTCTGATGTGCGACGCTGCTGTGTGAATTCTGTTCATGTATCCTGGTTCACATCCAGGAGTTTTTCTAGGACATATACTTTGGAGTTCAGTTGCTAAGGCATAGAACATTGCAAATATTCACTTTATTAGGTTGACCATTAGTGGTTATACCAATTTATTCTTCATTAGCAGTATGAGAGTTCTTTTTGCTCCACTTGTCAACAGTTAAGTGTTGGACAGAACAGTCATTCAGTTCTCTGAATTTTAATTTTTGCTAGTTGCAAATATATTCTGGAATTCTATTCTTTTAAATAACAAAGAGTTGTTCTTTAAACAACTCATTTTTAACTATCTTGGTGAAGGAGACAAGGACGTAAATTATTTGTTATTATGTTTGATAAAGTGAGCCATTACCGTAGACAAATGTAGATATGTTTTCAAGCAATATTGAACCTGAGAGTCTTTTTTCTTTCTTTTCCTTTTTTTTGAGACGGAATCTCACTCTGTCCCCCAGGCTAGAGTGCTGTGGCATGATCTTGGCACACTATAACCTTTGCCTCCTGGGTTCAAGCGATTCTCCTGCCTCTGCTGGGACTGCAGGCTTGTGCCACCATGACTGGCTAAGTTTTATAATTTTTATAGAGACGGTTTCACCATGTTGGCCAGGCTGGTCTCAAACTCCTCACCTCAAGTGATCTTCCAACCTCAGCCTACTCCCAAAGTGTTGGGATTACAGGCGTGAGCCACCGTGGCTGGCCTTCTTTATTTTCTTTATCAGATATTTTAAATTGACAAATGTAACATGCTCTTGGTTTTACAAGTAAAAAGCTATAGGAAGAAGCTCATTTCTCCTTTTTCCCTTACTTCCCTCCTCCCCCATGTAACCAATGTTAATGCTTTGGGGTATATCATTCCACATTTTTCTTCATGCTCATAAATGTGTAATAAATATATGTTGGGTTGCAATTTATGAGATTGTTATTTTATTAGGCCATAGTAGTTAAAATCAGCAATTGCATATAGTTCAATCACATGCATGCATATTAGGTAGTTGTATGGAAATTTTTCAAATGTAAGAGTTAATGTGCAACTATCTTTTATGTGACAAATGTCACATAATTCACCTAGCTTGTAGTTGTGGATCTAACAGATTCATGTTAATGATTACATCATCTTCACTCCCCTGTCACCTGTGGAGCGATGTTAGTTTTGTCTTCTTGGTTGTGGTTGTGTTTCTTCTAACTAACCTGTCATACATCCGTGCTTCATTGTGGTGGAATCCCAAACAGCGGGATTGTTGAGTCAAAGCACTTGGATCTCTTAAATTTTAAAATATATTGCTAAATTTCTTTCTTAAAAGGTTGTAGCAATTTGGATGCCCATTAGTACATATGAGCCTGCCTGTTTTCTGTCTCCTAGTCATCACTGGAAATTACCACTCTAATGGGTGAGGAATGGTATTCTATTTTAATTTGTATTCCCTTGAATTCTGGTGAAGTTGAGCATATTTTCATATGTTTTCATTGATCTTTTGCATTTTCTCTTCTGCAAATATCGTTTCGAATCCTTTGCCCATGTTTTTGTAAGGTTATTTGACTCTTCACTCAATTTATACAGAACCCTTAGTTTATTAGTGATAGTAATACTTTATCACTTTACACGCTGAAGTTATTTCTTTCCCAGCCCATCATTTGTCTGTTTTGTGTATAGTATCCTTTGCCATAGTTTTTATTTTTCTTTCTTTTTTTTAAAGTATTCACATATGTCTATGTTTTCCTTTATGGTTTTTTGGCTTCTTGTCTTGCTTAGGCATATTTCCTCTATCTAAGGTAATATAAATATCCTCCTTATTCTTCTTCTAATATTTTAAAAAATATTTCTCCATGTTATATATTAAATCCATCTAGAATATATTTTGTATATGACATGAGCTATAAATATGTTCCTCCAAACAGCCAACTCCATGACACCATTTACTTTAAAAACCCTCTTTTATCTACTGAATTGAAACACGTCTTTAATCATATATTGTTTCCACATATACTTGGATCTGTTTCTGTACTTTGTATTATATTTCCTGGATTTATTTTCTATTCCAATATCAATGATACCATCTTCATTATAATAGTTTGATTTCAGGTTTAAGATCTAGAAAAGTAACTGGGTCCCATTTTATTCTTCTTTTTAAACATTTATTGCTATTATTTGACATTTTTTCCATATAAAATTTAAACTCATTTTGTTATATTGCCAAAAGGGGAAAACAACCATTGGAGATTCCAATTACAACTGCATTAAAATTATGTATTATTGGAAAGGACTTTTTTATATTTTGCTGTTTCCATCTGGAAAACATGCCTCTCAATTCAAATATATTGTAGCTTTATTTTAAAGTGCATTCATCAATATATAAAGGTTTTTGCTTCTTTTGGTGTTGGAAATTTGGTAAAATGGCTGGGTATATGTTAAATATTAAAATAAATAGCTTTTCTTTTGTTAATGCTAAAACTTGTTCTCAGACTAACATACTGAGGAGCTCCTAATTCAGATCTCCAGGGACAGATGTCATAAGCTTGACTTAAGAAATGAAGAAATGTTAAAGCAGAGCCTTGCACCACTTGACTTAATTCCAACTTTGCTACAATGGATCGTATTATTGTGGATTATTATTATAGAGGAAAACAGTACTTTGAGCTCTGTGTGGTTAAGCAGGATGTTTCTTCTTTTAGTTCTAGATCAGCTATGATGTTAAGAGTAAAATTCTAACAGAGGAAACGAATCACCTTTCAGTTTTTTTAAAAGTATAATTTTATCTGTTGGACAGAGGCTCATTTGAAGATGAAAACTCAAGATATAAGCTTATTGGTACATAAAAGTACATGGAGGAGTCTCACTTATTGGAAGAATTTTATCATTAGTTTAACAAAACCTACAGTACTTATGTACTTATTTCTAAAAAGTAGTACTTACAAGTAAAAAATACTGTTGCTTCTGGGAGATTAATGGCCTAAGTAGCAGTATAGATAGCCTTCTTCATAGTAAACCCATTCAAATGCCAATGACAGTGTCTCAAACAAAAATCTTCAATAACATAACCTCAGTATCCAAAAAACAAAGGAGAACTTTTAAAATAATTCAACTAATTTTTAAAAGTTGTAATTCTAAATTACAAAACTATAAAAGAATAGGGAAAAAAAAAAACCAATGAAGTTTAAAATTCCCTGATATAACTAAAGTCAGGAAATAAAAAGCCATTTAGTGAAAATTACAGTATTATATACAATTAAGAATATTTCCAGAACTAGTAAAGAGAAGAGTTTACATGGAGAACTGCTAAATAGTTAATTAGGGAAGCATATTTATTAACTACAGAATCAAATAAAAAATTAGATAGCTTAAATAAACATGTATAAATAATGCCAGACCAAAATGATCCACTTTTATAATGGAACACAGTGTTTTAACTTAAAAATAGTAAGTGAAAGTACTTGAGCTGATAGACTAAATAAATGTTAATGAATCAACAATTTAAGGTAGACAATATTTCCAGAATTCATTAAGGACATGGCCTACATATTAGGAAGTTAATCTGGAAATTAACATCCAGAGAAAGATGCCAAGATGTTTACTTATAACATTTTCAAACTTCAGTGAGGAAGAAATCTTAAACATCTGGAAAAAAGGCCAGATAATATTCCAAGTACTGATTTCAGATGTAACTGAAATTAAGACCGTGAACTCCCCAAGGAAATGAAACAACATCTGCAGCTCTTTTTGTGGAAAAAATTATCCAGGCAAGATGTCATTCATTTGGAAAAGCTAGAGAAAGATTTTCACATATCCCACTGATATGGTTTGGCTATGTGTCCCCACCCAAATCTCATCTTGTAACTCCCATAATTCCCACATGTTGTGGGCAGGACCCAGTGGGAGATGATTGAATTATGGGGGCGGGTCTTTCCCTCCTGTGCTGTTCTTGTGATAGTGAATGGGTCCCATGAGATGATGGTTTTAAAAATGGGAGTTGCCCTGCACACACTCTCTTTGCCTGCCACCATCCATGTAAGTAAGATGTGACTTACTCCTCCTTGTCTTCTGCCATGATTGTGAGGCTTCCCCAGCTATGTGGAACCGTAAATCCAATTAAACCTCTTTCTCTTGTAAATTGCCCAGTCTTGGGTATGTCTTGATCAGTAGTGTGAAAACAGACTAATATACCCACTAACCCTAAATAGTCACTGACCTACACTTTGGATTCAGAACAGGAATTTCTTCACACTGTGGCCATCTTATCAAGTCCTGCTTTCAAGATGGGATACTAAAAACATTAACTAGGAGGATCAACACATACACAATAGACCCATTGCAGAATAAAATTGTGATCTAAAACGTAAAAGGAAGAGAGGAAGGGAACTAATATTTAGAGAACATCTACAATTATCAAGTTTTTTATAACACATCATTTAGTCTTCAAAACCCTGCTGGTATTGTCCTCTTGTTTCAGATGAGAAAATAGTCTCAAAGAGGTTAAGTAACTTGCTTTAAGTTGTAGAGTCAGAATTTGAATATGTGTCTTTCTGACTCCCAAGAAAAGTATAACTTTCCGAATAACAATCTAAAAATTGAGAATGAGGTAAGATGAGGAAGAACTAAAACCAATAGCCTAAATGTTCTTTTTTACCCATAGAAAGAAGCCTAAGAGCTTTGGGTTTTGCTATTGCTGTAACTAGAAATCACCAAAAAATGACTTTGATAATTTTAGTGACTTGTGTGTGTATGTGTTTGTGTGCAGATTTGATTTACATAGAAATAATTTTACTTGAAAGAAGGGAGCATATTTAAGGTGCTTAATTAATAACTACAGCATTTATAAAGTAAAAATAAGCAATAGCAAAAATAAGAAAAAAAAAAGATAGATGGCCAAAATATAGCAATCATTATAGCTATAAACTTTAAAATGCCACATAAAAGATATGCACTTTAAACAAAAAGTCATACATTAGAATACAAGGCAGGATTATAATACATGAACTAAAATCATAAGGAAATAGAATAATGTGTCATTATTGAACATAACATGAAGCCAAAAAAGATAAATATGTGAATTATGTAATGATGACCACCATCACAAATAATAAAGTGAGTAAAGGAGGAATAGTGTTGAAACAAAAGGAACAAGCAAATAATGCTACCGTGCAGTAGAATGATATTAGAATAGATGTCAGTCTTTTTGAGTGGCATCCTTTTTGCCACAATCCAGGAGTGAATGTTGACTTACCATGGGGTATATTCCAAGAGCCTTCAGGGCTAACGAAGAACTTTGGCCTTTGGAAATTTAGGAATATATGTTGTATACTGCCTGCTTTGTTAGCACTAACTAGAGTTGGACAGTTCGGGTCAATCTGGGCTGAATACAGTAGAGTCAAGTCATTTACTTACAGTTAGGAAATGTATGAGTTTCCTTAGCTTGATCATCTAGGTGAGGAAGGAGACTTGTAATGTCAGGCAGCTGTAGAAGTGATGGCCCCCCTAACTAAGGAGGCAGGTTGTCATCTTGTACAACTCCGGGGTGGTGGCATCATGGGAGTAAACCTGTGATGTAAAAAGGATAATGTTAAAATTAAGAGGTGTCACTTGGTGGACCCATAGATGGAAACAAATTTCCAATTGAACGAGTATTCTAGCAGTAACTTCAAAAAAGGAGAGATAAGTTGAGGAGTTTGATGAAAAAGTTATTAAATGGGTGAATCCATGATCAAATTTGCTTTCCAGGGACATAAGCCCATGTTTAATGTTGCCTTCATTTCCTAGTAGATTACCAAATAGTGTAGGGTCCCTTCTCACCGGGTTCTGGGAGGGCAAGGAACTTAGGTGATGGGAGGCTAGATGGAACTGAACATGGCCAAGTAGACAGACTGTCCTTGGCTCTGCCATGTTGAAGCCAGGGTCCCACAGGGGAATAACAGCTGTGTGCCCCACAATGTTTTGAAGGAATAATGTTTTAAAGCAAGTTAGTGGGAAATATCTGCATAGTACTAACATTCCTTTCAAGTTTTGCCTTAAAATGAGATGATTGGGAGGCCTGCTAGTATGAAAGGGGCTCTATCAGCAGAGAAACCCTCTGGCTATGTATTTAACACTCCCTAACTGTTCTCTAGAGGGTTCATGCTCTCTGGGTATTGTTTCCCATTTATTTTACTTTCCATGTATGGCCTGGGCTTCTCAAGTGAATTGCCTGTGTCCTGTGGTTACATATGTTAGAGAACATGAATACTAGTTTACAGATCTCATTTTCTAAAAATTTTGGAGTGGCATTATTCCAACCATGTCCCCAAGCTGCCTTTGAGGCTAATATTATTGCTTAAAAATGATTATGAAATATTTAAATTATACAGGAAAGGACAGAGAATTTTTTTTTCCTTAGTGGTTCTTTTGAATGACTTGCAAGAACAATTTTAGGGGTAGAAGTAGCCCCTGCATTTAGATTTTGCTGGGTCTGACATATGGGTCTGATGAGCATTGGAATGGATGTAGGAAGGCACACCACAGACCCGGCCAGGAGAAAAGTTAGGATGGTTCTCCGAGCTCTTCCCTTGCTTCCTCATCCCTGTTTAATAAAAAGTGAAAGATACAAGCAAGTAACATGAAACAAAGCTTAAAAAGATCACTTATTAAAGAAAGAAAGAGGAAACTGTTAAATAACAGCTCCAGCAAAAGCCCAATGGAACAAACAAGCAGCCACAAAGGACTAGGGAAAGCTCTTTGTCTGAATTAAAAATAACTAAAAATGGTACAATGTGCACTGAATGCAAACGTGCAATTCATTGCAGAGCCCTCGAACTCTGTAACATTGCAACCTCTGAGATGAGGAATGTCTCTGCCACCCATAGGGAAGAGCTTCCCGGCCAACGGCTCCTGGGACCAAGGCACTGTCCCCTTTCTTTGACAGCCAGCTACAGCACTTGGGTATTGTCAGTTCTCCCTTCAGTGCTCCTACTGCAATACCATGAGGATTTGGTGGAAACCAAATGGCAAGGTAATCCAGAACACTCATTAATAAAGACCAGAAGATTCTGGTTTATTTCCCTTCAGCAGCAATGAGGAAAGATGGTAAAAGTGGAAAGAAAGAGCAGCTGTGGGAAGATTTCTGTATCTAATGGTGCCTTATTGAGCTTTCTGGGACCCCCATCTCTACTCTGGAATTGACCTGATCTTCAAGGACCTATGTCCCGATGTATGATACTCTCCCTTTTAACACTACCCTGTCTCTACAGCATATTTCTTGTCCTGACCCCTTTCTGACAAATCGTTTGCTCTAAGGCTTGTTTGGGGAACTTGATCGTTTCCCCTCTCCCTGCCTATTTCAGTCCCCAACCCTACCCCCATCAGCTCTTAACTGGCTTTGCCTGCACCAGGTTCCAGCCATTCTCTAACTGATGCCACAGTCTCTGAGCCAGCCCTTCTCCCTTGGGGATTAGGTCATCCCTAGCTCAGGCATTAGTTGGAACTGAAGTATGAATGGTTCTGACATTAAACAGAATTAGGGCTTATGTTCAAAATTGAGGATAGAAAAAGGAAAACAAACTTTTAAAAGTATGATAAAATACCCATAGCATAAAAGTTACCATCATAACCATTTTTAAGAGCACAGTTCAGTGGCATTAAATGCATGCACCTTGTTGTTCAACCATAATCACCATCCATCTACAGAGCTCTTCATCTGGCAACGCTGAAAATCCAACATAGTGAGACCCCCCATCTCTATAAAAAATTTTTTAAAAATTTAAAAACTGAAACTCTGTTTTAAATAAACAATAATTCCCTATTCTGCCCTCCCCCCAGTCCCTGGCAATCAGCATTCGGCTTTCCGTCTCTGTGAATTTGACTACTCTACATACATATAAGTGGAATCACACAGTATTTGTACTTTTATGACTGGCTTATTTCACTTAGCATAACATCTTTAAAGTTCATCCACATGGTAGCATGTGTCAGAATTTCCATTCTCTTCACGGCGGAATCATATTCCACTGGAAGTGTTCGTCATGCTTTGTTTCCCCAGTCACCTATCAATGGACACTCGGGTTGCTTCCACCTTTTACCTACGGTAAATAATGCTGCTATGAATGTGAGTGTACAAATATATCTTCAAGACCCTGATTTTCTTTCTTTCAGGTATACACTCAGAAATGAAATTGCTGGATCATATGATAGTTCTATTTTTAATTTTTTAAGGAAGCATCATACTGTTTTCCATGGCAGCTGAACCATTTTACATTCCCCCCAACAGTACCCAAGGACTCCAATTTCTCCATATCCTCACCAGTACTTGTTATTTTCTGTTTTTTAAATTCTAATTCTGAAAGGTATGAGGTGATATCTCATTGCCATTTTTATTTGCATTTCCCTAATGATTAGTGACTTTGAGCATTTTCATATACTTATTGAAAAAGTTAAGAACATGATATCTCATACAAATATGTAACAAGCACATGTAAAAGATCTGGTTAACTCATTGAAGGAAACACTGAGTGAAAAAACCTGGTTTCAAGAATACAACAGACTGAATTATATACAATCAGTGAAAGAAAAAATGCTGAAATGAGATTGCCAAGTTATATTCAAAACTGGTTAATGTCCCACAGGGCAATAAAACCATCAGCTTTGGGGTTATTTTTTCATTCAAATAAGTGTCCTTCTACAGTGTCAGATGAATGTAGGATCTAGTATGACATTGAAGGGGACACAACAATCTTTCTACCTTCTTTCTGAGCTTTGGAACATTTTCCTTAACAGACTCAATACTTTTACTCCCAGAAACCAGTTCTGTTTCTTCTTTCCATGTTCTCTGCAAGAGGGTAGAAATGGGCCTGGGATAGAGCAGAGAGAAACTTTTGCTTTCCTAAAGTTCTTTCCAACTGGCCTTAGTAGGATTTTGGATCTATTGGTAGTCCAATTGCCAGAAAGAGTAGCTCAACAGTTAGGATTGAATAAAAGCAATGGTGCAAATGTATCCATCCTTTATATCCTTTCATCAGTTGACTTTGGGTTTTGTTTATTTAGGTTAGATATTCAGTCTGTGCATGCAAAGCTCAAATGTGGAGCATTTAAGGATGATACCAGTGTGTTCCCACATCCTGCCATATTGACCATCTAAAATATTTGAGAATGCTTAGGATTTGCTATCTAAGTAAGTGTTAAGTCTGCCAAAATTATGTTGCTGAATTATCATTTTATATAAAGCATTTGTTGTTGTGTGATATCCAGAGTTGGCATGCACCATTAGAGCTATATTGGGTGTTAACATACTGAAATGTTTTCATACCAGTTGGTAAAGATAAAGTATCTTTTTTTTGTTTGTTTTCTTTTTTTGGAGACAAAAAAGTTGCCTAGGCTGGAGTGCAGTATGATTACGGTTTACTGGAGCCTCAACCTCCCAGGCTCAAGCAATCCTCCCAGCTCGGCCTCCCAAGTAGCTGGGACCACAGGTGTGCGCCACCATGCCCACCTAATTTTGTTTTTCTATTTTTTTGTAGTGAAGCAGTCTCACTTTGTTGTCCAGACTGATCTCAAACTCCTGGACTCAAGCAATCAGCCTGCCTAGGCCTCCCAAAGTGCTGAGATTACAGATGTGAGCCACCACACCCAGCTGAGAAAGTGTCTCTTTATTGAGATTATAAGGCATCTAATCATGCCACCCATCAGTGGCCATGGCAGGGTAGTGGACCTGGGAGGACGGCCAGCATAGATACTGACAGCCCCAATAGCCACTGAGTGGTCAGTGGAGGTGTGCACAGTGCCCTCCCTCGGCCCTAGAGTTGTCAGGGATGACAAAGCAGGCAGTGGAGCAGGTGGCATTGGTGGCAGTGTTTTGGAAGTGGGGGTTGGGGAGAATGGGGGTGCAGGGGCAGAGTCAGTTGGAGCATAGACCCTCTGGGAGGCACTAGCATCCAGGTATATAATAACCCAGTAGTGCAGAGCCTGTGGTGTGCCCAGGAGCAGACTGTCAGTATGACAGCTACATCAACTAAGATCACAATAACAATCTGTAAAAAAAAAAAAAAAAAAAAAAAAAGACCAATGATGTGGAAATTTCTAGAATATTTTGGTGAATTATTTTCTCCATAATATAGCATGTATATTTTATGATATAGTTAATTCAGCAAACAAAAGAAATGTTAAATAGATTTTGATTAAATCTTTTTGATTTTTTATATCACATACTGATATTTTATCTTTCTAATAAACATTTTCATTTTGAGTATGACTGTTATTTCTGGCTATATAAAAATTAAAGTTATTTAACCAAACCATCAAAACTAAGAAAAGAGGAAATTGGGAAGATACTGGCAATAAAATAGGTACATATTTGTTTTCTAAAATTACATAAAGTGCTTATTCAAGCTAAAAAGATGGCACAAGACTCCTATAAGCAGACAGTTGAATTTTAATAGACAGTTTGTATAAAAGTAAAGACAGGTGGAGGAGAGGTTCCCCAAAGGCAAGGACAGCATCTGACACAGGCCTGGTGTCCTGGTCTGCGTAGTAGGAGCTTGATAAATGTTAATTAATTGAATGAATAACTGAGTCAATGTATGAACAACTCTTCAACCTCACCAGTAATTAAGTAAATGCAAATGAAAACAAAAATGAGATATAATGTCATATCTATTAATTTATTAAAATTAAAGAAATAGGCTGGGCATGGTGGTTCATGCCTATAATCCTAGCACTTTGGGAGGCCAAGATGGGAGGATTGCTTGAATCCAAGAGCTTGAGACCAGTCTGGGCAACACAGAAAGACACTGTACAAAAAAAATTAACAAATTAGCCGGGCAGTGCACACCCGTAGTCTCAGCTACTCTGGAGGCTGAGGTGGGAGGATCATTTGAGCCTGGCAGGTCGAGGCTGCAGTGAGCAATGATTGCACTACTGTACTCCAACCTGGGTAACAGAGGGAGACTTCATCTCAAAAAGGAAGAAAATAAATTAAAATCCAACACAAGAGAAAAATTCAATGTGGGAGAACCATTGTGGAAACAGGAAAGCTTGTCATCACTTTCTGAAAGGACCTATTTAGTTTATTATGAGCAATCAGGGATACTTTCTTCAACCTGTTTGGGGTATTTATCCTCAGGAAATGATGGTAAAGAAAATGAAAACTTTCTTTAAAATTGTTTACAATAGAGCTAAAAGCAAAAACTATAAGCAATTTACAAACCCAATAGTTCAGTGAAATATAATGCTTTATATTTGAAATAATATATTTCAAATATAATCAAGTGATTATATTCACCTCCAGTTTAATGTTAATGAATCAACAATAGATATTAAATGTCTTTTAAACAAAAACACACAGAAAACAAGGTTATATGTTGATTGGTTGACCAAAATGTATAACAGAGGCTCCCAGCAACCTAACTCCATATTTTTGCTAGATGCAATGTTCTGTGTTTTTGGCAATTTATAGAACATAACTACCATGAATAATAAAAATTGATTAATATGTGGTTTGAGCAAGGGCGTGGACTTACGTGCTTACAGCTGCTCAAATATTGTTGATGATATTCAAAATCTTGGGTAAGGCAGAAATCTGTTTTTAGGTTATTGTATTTTTTTAAAAAAATATGTTTTCCCTATGGCAGTTCTGGCAGAACATACACAGTTCCAGACCTCTATGATTTTCAGTCTTTTCTGGAATTTTTCAACTCTCTTATTCTTTTTTTCCCCTAAGGTCAAGAAGAATATCATTATTTGAGTAGCATAGACCTGCACAATAAATCCTTACAAGATGGCAGGGACTTTCACAGATGTACTCAATATTTTCCCTTGTGTCCCTGCAAGGTCAGAAAATGAAAACCACCACCAATTCTATGGTTTGGGAAGAACTCAGATAGTGGCAGGGTAGCTGTGACCCAAACCCTAATCAAATAACTTTGCTACAAATAACAAGGACTCCAACCTCAGAGAATTTTGTTCTGTTCCCAAGCTGTATCCACCATGGGCATTCTTAGTTAAAAGCAGTAGTCAGCAGCTTTGGTGAACTTTACCATAGAAGGAATTTCTCAAAAGCCATGCAATGCTCAGAGAATCTTGGGAGAGCTAGAGAATCTTCAGACATGCAGGATGGGTAGACAGAATAACACTCAAATCACACCACAGACCTGATCCTAAGAAGGTGCCCCACCTACCTCTATTGAATGCAAACACCACAGCTCACACAGCCAACACCTGACCCTGGGTGCTCAAAAACTGCCACTGGGATTGCTGCCACAGCTGTCCCTGAAAGTCCAAAGTAGCTGCCATCACACTCACATCTACCATCACTGATTCTCCACATTACCAGCTTCCAGTTAAGGGTCTGGCAGGAGCCTGAGTGTGTACCTGTACCTTAGCTGCAAGGGAGCCTGGGAAATGAATTTTAGCCTCTGCTTCAAAACCTAGGAAGAGAGGGAAAGGAGGGGAAAAGAATAGTAAAAGTGCCTTACCACCTTGCACAGGCTGTGTTAGAATTCTTTACAGAGAGGGATTCATTTGTGGTTACTCAGAGCACCATAGGGAGAGGTTGTTGGGATGAACTGCCCTGGCCCACCCACTCCAAACTAAGGCAGTTGGAGCATGATTCGTGCAGGGGCCTGAGCTTCCCAGACTGATGTAACTGCTCTGTATATATCCCCCTTTCACTCTAGTGTTGAGAAAGAGAGAAACTAGATACAGTGGTTAAAAAATTTTTAATACCAAACTTCAAGCTTTTTGACTCACTCATGCTCGAAAAACAAGCGCAACATCAAGACTCTAAAGATGTCCACGCCCACTGTGAGATTCAAGTCGAGTTTTCGGTGTCATATTTGTGGCTTAGCAAGTTGTTGATCAGCTTCATTTCTTTAAAAAATTATTCTTCTGAAGGCACTTTGTGCTCATTGGTATATGAGACCTCTTCAAACAGTTGCTACGTCTGCCTGATTGCCCAGCCAACTGGGGACACACAGAACACTATGGTTTGGATATGTAGGTTTTGACAGATCTTGACAGATAAATGGAAATGGAAATATAGCTACACTTAAAAATATTTTTTCCTTGGGCTGTAACTTGAGGAGGGGAGAGGAAGGGCAGTATGTGTCCAAAGAATGAGATCAGGAATAGAGGAGTTGTGGAGTAGAGGGAACGGGGAAGTAATAGGAAAAATGGAAAATGACCCAGGGTTAAGAGAACTTGATCACTGAAACAATTTTCATCTTTTGTTTCTGTAGTTTTCTATGGTTCTTGTACTTATTGGGGACTACAGTTAGCAAGATAGACGCATTATCTTGAGCAGGATTCTGTCTTGTGTATATCTTTATATCCCTCACAGTGTGTGTCTAGTGTAGTGCTGGGCACATGGTTCTTAATAAAGATCTGAATGAATGACCCCCAAAAATTTTTTTTCTTTAACCATTGTATTTAATATTTTTCAGCATCAACTTCCTGTTATGTGAGTGTGAGGGGTTGTGGGAGGTGGAGGAGTTTGTATTCTCTTCAACTTCTGACTCGGTTGGCTCGCTGCATCCATGCTGCTGAATCACCCCATCACCCAGGCTCTGGAAATGGTTGGTCCCAAGTAACTATTTACCTTTCACTGTGACCCCAATATGGAGAAAAGTCTATTCTTGTTTCCTAGACACTTAAGATTCAATAACATTTGAAAGAATTATTTACAGAAGTATATTTGTTTTACATTTTTATTGTGAGATAGCTGTGGTTTTCAATCTTTGAGGCGGTTTATATTTTCTGTTTACCATATAAATGAAAACTACAGTAGATAAGTACCTTGAAAATAAAAATGATCAGGACCTGTGTTAAAACTGCAATACAATTTTCATCCTAAACACCTCACTACATAGTTTGGCTGAACTTTTCTGACCATACCTTTAGATAAACAGTGAAAAAATAAAAATAAATGTAGGGACATTAGATCCACCTTGGTTACCTTTACTCTTTAGTCTGAGTGACAAGATAAGTTTCAAAGGAGTGGAAACTGAATTTGCCATAGACGTCAACCATGGCAACAGAGGGGATATTCTTTGGCAGGGCAATATGGTCTGGTTGTGTCCCCACCCAAATCACATCTTGAATTGTAGTTCCCATAATCCCTGTGTGTTGTGGGAGGGACCAGGTGGAAATAATTGAATCGTTGGGGTGGTTTCCCCCATCCCGTTCTCATGAAAGCTAGTGAGTGCTCACAAGATCTGATGGTTTTATAAGGGGCTTTCCCCACTTTTGCTCGGCACTTTTCCTTGCTACTGCCATGTGAAGAAGGATGTGTTTGCTTCCCCTTATGCCAAGATTGTAAGTTTCCTGAGGCCTTCCCAGCCACGCAGAACTGTGAGTCATATTCTTTATAAATTATCCAGTCTTGGGAATGTCTTTATTAGCAGCGTGAGAACAGACTAATACATTGGGTACCATTCGGTTCAACAGAGAACTAAGACAGATAGCATTTTCCTTCTTTACCCTTCTCAGCCAGTAAACTCAGAGGAGACTCTTGCTATCACTTTAATTCACAGAAGTTGCTAGAATCTGGGCTTTCCACATGAGGCAAAGGTTTTTACTCTCTGCCTTTCCTACCACCTGAGCCTCAGGGGCCCTGGCCCTTTCCTCCTGCTTCTTTGTTTTACTATTTCATATTAAGCTTTGCTTTTTTAAAAACCTACTAGGAATGAAGACATTGTGATACATTTTATGTACTATACTTACTGATATATAATGAGCCTATTCTCTTTTTTTGTTTAAAATTAGTATTCTATAAATGTAAATTTATGCCAGAAGCATGATTTGGTTTAATCAATTTACTGAGTTTTTACTTTTACAGAGTGGTAAAACTGGATTAGAATGCCATTATATCTTAGTGAAGAACAAGAATTTTTTAACCTCGCAGTGGCATCTCTAGAACAATAATTCCCCGCACTTGGAATTGGAAAAGATTTCTTTTTAAATAACATTTTATAAATCTCAATATATTATAGGATAGGAGATGTACTTTTAATATCCACTGGTTGAGAAACCTATTAATTGTAAAGTATTTTTAAATGAATTTGCATTTGATCTATCACACTGCCATCTCCCTATAATCGTGAAAATAGAACATATGTGTGTAGAATATATTTTGCATGCAGCCTGCTGGAGAATCTTTTACAGGGACTCCGTGACTTTATCATTAAGCCATGCTGGAGGCACAGGCATGACAGCTCCTGGATTTTATTCAGGCTGACAGCCACTGCCAAGTCTCCTTGGACCAAGCTAGCAATGAATTGATGGTGCTATGGGAGAAATTGGTTCCTTCCAGACGTGCTGGCCATGCTCCTCTGACCTGTCATTGATTTTTGAAGTGCTGATTCATTCAGACGTTTTTTTAATTATATAAAAATACATGTACGAACCATTTTAAACAGAAAATAAATCATCCGACAACTATTTGAACACATATTTATGGCTAGATTCAAAAGCGTTGAAATTAAGGGTCTTGAGTAGAAATATAATAACAATAATAGCAGAAGAATTTCTGCAGTGAGAATTCATTTCCCTCTCTGCATTTGGTGCTTAGCAAAACTAAACCTTTATTGGGAAGGAGTCCATTCCTCTTTCATCAGAGATTGCATTTAGCAAGGAAACAATGGACAGCTTTACCCAGTGTTCTGTCCTTTTCTCATTGTCAGGGTGTTCTTCTGTGACATTTAATTTGAACCACTGCCTGACTCAATACGTAACAATTTGATTGGGTCAGATAGAAAAGGTAGAAGTCTTTTTTAAAGCAAAGGATTTTCATTTGAAGGTCTGATAACCAAATTGACTCCTGGCTCCTGTGATCCAGGTGATGTCCCCTGGATTCAGTCCCCCTCTCCTCATCATTAGTGGTATCCTCCTGAGGAGAGAACAGAATACCCTACACTAACTTTAGTTGCTGGTCTTTACCAGTTTGAGATTGGTATAAAGACAGAACCAATGTGAGACTAGGCTTAGAGTATAAAGTTGGTATGTGCAGGTTGGGAAATAGGCACTAAAAATTATAGAGTTGACTGGGTCATGTATTAGTTATCTACAGCTACATAACACATTAACCCAAATTTAGTGTCTTAAAACAATAAACATCTATTGTCTAATAGTTTTGTGGGTCTGGAATCCAGGGTGGTTCCGGCTCAGGCGCCCTCACGAAGATAGAGTTAAGGTGTTAGCCGGGGTGGCTGTCATCTGAGGCTTAAGTGGGTCTGGAGGATCTGGTTTTAAGCTCATTCATATGGCTGTAGGCAGGAGGCCTCAGTTTCTCTTGGCCGGAGCCTCTCCATAGACTGCTCCTGACCTGGCTTTTCCCAGAGCAAGTGATCCAAGAAAGAGGGCCCAAGACGGAAGCCACGGTCTTTTGTAATGTAATTTTAGAAGTAACATATCATCATTTCTACAATATTCTGTTGGTCACACAGGATGTGAATACCAGGGCAGGGCTTACTGCAGGTCATCTTGGAGCCTGGCTACCACAGGCCCAAATGCCTAGTTTTTCTAGAAACCATGGAGAGCTGCATTCTTTTAAGTCTGGTGCTATGTCTAAGGACAGACTCTTGGTCAAGTTAATAAAAATGATCTGTCATATTTTATTTATTCATTCATTCATTCATTTATTTATTTATTTATTTATTTATTTATTTGAGACAGAGTCTCTGTTGCCCAGGCTGGAGTGCAGTGGTGCGATCTCAGCTCACTGCAAGCTCTGCCTCCCGGGTTCACGCCATTCTCCTGCCTCAGCCTCCCGAGTAGCTTGGACTACAGGTGCCCTCCACCACGCCTGGCTAATGTTTTTGTAGTTTTAGTAGAGATGGGGTTTCACCGTGTTAGCCAGGATGGTCTCAATCTCCTGACCTCATGATCCGCCCGCCTTGGCCTCCCAAAGTGCTGGGATTACAGGCATGAGCTACCGTCCCCGGCCCATATTTTAAAGTTATATATATATATATATATATATATATAAAAAGATACACGGGGTGGGGGGGGGGAGAGAGAGAGAGAGAGAGAGAGAGAGTGAGTCTTGCTCTGTCACCCAGGCTAGAATGCAATGACGCGATCTCGGCTCACTGCAGCCTCCACCTCCTGGGTTCAAGCAGTTCTCCTGCCTCAGTTTCCTAAGTGGCTAGGATTACAGGCATGTGCCACCACGCCTAGCTATTTTTTATTTTTTATTTTTTTTTATTTTTAGTAGAGATGGGGTTTCACCCTGTTGGCCAGGCTGGCCTCAAACTCCTGACCCAGTGATCCACCCACCTCAGCCTCCCAAAGTGCTGGGATTACAAGCATGAGCCACCACACCCATCTAAAGAAAATGTTTATACCTTTGCTTTTATAATGTAAATTTGATTGTTATATTTAAGTATAATACACTTATAAAGCGTAAAAAATACTAGGGTACAATATAGAAATCAAAATTTTCATGTAAACTTCTTATATAACCATAGTTATTAACAGATATTTACATATCACTATAGAATAAAGAACTGCACTATTCTGAATCTTTTTTTTTCACTTAACAGTATATTATGTATATCTTTCAAGGTCAGTATATAAAATTCATTCTGTTTTTTTGGCTACATAATATTCCATTGAATGACTCTGGCAAATAGAATAACGTTACCAGAATTATCTAACCAGTCTCTACTGTTGGACAATTGAGCTTTTTCCTTCAGCTGTTAATAAAATATGAATCGTATTTGTACATAAATCTTTTTGATCTTTTTGTGCTGTGTGAGAATTCTTCAGGGCAAATCTTCAGAAGGTGAATTTTCAAGTGAAAGGGTATAGACATTAAAAATTCAACAGATATTGCTGAATTATCTGCTAAAAATGTTGTACCTAATTACACTCTTTACAATGGTGACAAAACTGGCAATAACATCTTCCTTCTAAAATGAGCCTCACTCGACTTCGATAAACCTTACGATGATTTTGAGGAAGGCATGGTGTCGTACTTGGCAGAGGAGTTTAAGGCCAAAAAGGAAAATAAAGGGCCTGCTGTAAGATCATAGCAACCATCAGGGATTGCATAAAGGACCCAGTGAGTGGCTGATTCGTAGGCAGAAGCAGCCCTTCAGAGCTGCATGTAGCTCCAGGGCCCAAATTTGACTTCTCCCCCTTGAGTAGGAACACTGAGGATGTTTACATACCTCATTTGTTAATGAGCTAAACTCTGACATCTTCAGGCATCTGTCTGCGCATTGATGAAGGCACTAATAGCCAGAAATGAAGAGAAATGGATTATGGAAAGCTGGCTTCTTGCAGTTCTTCCCAACAGCCTACAACCATTTCTTTTTGAAAATCCCACTGTTGCTTTGGTTGATACCTCAGACTCAAGATCCTTTAAGCAGCATACAAATAGAGAAAAGAAATGCATTGAGAGACCAGGACTCTGAAAGAATGGAATTGATCCATTCATTCATGGATTCATTCAACAATGAATAAATATAGTTCCCAGCATGGTGAGGAAGCTAAAATAAGCCATATGTATGTAATTGTGAAATAAGACAGGCACCAGCATGGAGGTTCCTGTCTAGTGGGGAAGATGTACAATCATCACAAATATATATTTTGAAACTGTATTTATGTCTAGAAATTAGTATTCCAGGAAGCCAGGAAAATGGAGATCTACAGGATGAATTTGAGGTCACTAAGAGAGCTGCTGGTAGAGTCATGACAGGCAGAAAACAAACGAACAAATGGTTTGTGTGCAAAGGCCCTGAGGCAGGAAAGAGGGGGGTTAGCTAAGGAACTGAAAAAGGCCAATGTGGTCAGAGGGAATCACAGCAAGAAATGAGGCTGAAGAAGGAGCTGGGAGCCAAATCATAAAGGACTGATACATTTTCCTGGAAGCATTTTGAGAAACAGAATTCAGGATATGGAAGTGTTCAAAAGCCCAGGGATGGAAGGAAGGGGGAAAGTGACAGCCACTGGGCAGGAAGCGAGAGATCTCAGCTGGGGCAGGAGATCTCAAGGCTCTATTAGCCATGTACCTTTTACCCCTCATTGTCTACCTGGGCGTCATGGGCAAACACTGCTGTGCCCCATCTTTGCACATGGCACACACTTCGGAAGCTGAACAGCCTTGCCTGAGCCTACTTTTACCATCATGGACTTAAAAGTCTGTGCCCCACTTTGCCTTTCATCCACCTGGGAGGATTTCAACAAAAGTCCATGCCTTGTTCTATTAATTGAATTACAGAGGAAAGGCCCTGGTGCATTCAGCAAACCTTAATCCATCTCCCCATTACCCTAAAATGTTCAATGTTGTAAAAAGCCCATGGCAGCATGCCTCTAGAACAGCACTTAATTGACATAATATGGGTCACCTGTCTACATGGAATTAGCTGGCAGAGCTTCCAGAACAACCTACTTTCCTCCCTTCTGTCTTTAGTTTTTGAACTTCTGAAATGCATCACTGCTACTCACGTCAGTTTTGAGCCATTATTTAACAAAGAGGTGTACAGTTGGGAACTGTGCTTCTAGCTCAGAATTTGTCTAGTGGTGCAATTGGGGGGTGAGAAGGGAATGTGGTCAGGGCCCTGGAAGCTGGGGCAGGGGCTTGTCAGTACCATTGGTCAGCTTCGGCATGTTCAGCAATGAAAACAGAAAGTGTAATGTGGCTTGGTGTCATGCTTTAATGGAATAAGCCTTATAAAAATCCTATGTACATGTGTATGTATGTGTGTGCTTGAGATGGGAAAATATGAATAAATTCTGTTATGGAGTAGGGAAGGGAATGGTTATCAAGGCCTATGAGAATGAAGTAGTCCCTAACCAGTAACTTGGTGGTTCTTGTGTCCTGACTTGGGAAGTCACAGAGCTGAATGGCCAAAGATGTGACCTTAGAGACCTATTGCCCGAGTTCAAATCGTGGTCCCACCACTTACTGACTGGGAAATCTTGGAAATTTAGTGAACTTGATCTGAACTTAATTTTCTTCATCTGTGGAATGAGAGTAATGATAGCTTTTTTTTTTTTTTTTTAAGAGACAAGGTCTTGCTCTATTGCCCAGGCTGGGTTACAGTGGTGCTATCATAGCTCACTGTAACCTCTAACTCCTGGGCTCATGTAATCCTCCCACCTCAGCATCCTGGGTAGCTAGGACTACAGGTATATGCCACCAAGCCTGGCTAGTTAAAACAAAACAAAACAAAACAAAACAAAAAACATTTATAGAGACAGGGTCTCACTGTATTTCCCAGACTGGTCTCAAAACTCCTGGCCTCAAATGATCTGCCTACTTCGGCCTCCCAAAGCACCAGGATTACAGGCGTGAGCCACCATGCCCGTCCTGATAGCCTTTTCTTATGTTTTTGTTGTTGTTGTTATTGGTAGATTAAAGGAGTTGAAGCATGAAAAGGGCTTTATATAAAGTAAATGCTTAGTAAATGAAAAAATATAGCTAACAGTGTCAGGCACTGTTCTAGGCGCTTTACATATATTAACTTATTTAATCTTCCCAAGCTCCCAGGAAATATGTGGTAGTGTTACCATCCCCACTTTCAAGATGAGGAAATAGAGGCACACAGGTTAAGTAACTTGCCCAACATCACATATTGAGTAAATGACAGAACTGAGACTCAGACCTGGGCAGTGTGGCCCAGAGTCCAAGCTCTTGACCACTTTCCTGCACTGCCTCTCAGTCATACATAAACGTTAGCTTTCATTATTCTTGGGAGATGGGGAAGAAAGAATGGGGGATCTAGTAGGAATGGCCAGAAAAGGAAGAGAGCACTAAGATTCCCTTGTACTTTAGGCAGGACTGTGAGCTGCTCCCATCTTCCACCGCCACACCCCAATCCCCAAAATCCCTTAATTCCAGTGGCTCAGCCTAAATACTGAGTGTATGCTGATAATGTTACCCCCTCCCTGACTCCAGTTAGGTGAGGGAAAGACCGTTGCTTCCTGCTGTTGCTCAGGCTGCCCTGGTTGGTGAAGGTTGAGCAGAGGTCTTTCCAGAGATGCCTGACACCATTTCCAGGACAAAACTCTCCTTGTGGGTGGAATCCTGTCGACTTTCATTACTGCTGGGCTTCTTCAGACAAACCAGTGCCCAGGGGTAAAATTCCCAAAACAATTGCATAATTGGCCAAGTCTGACATTCTCGGGAGAGCTATTCCCTACAGGGTTAGCAGCCTGGATGCTTTCTTCTAAGATGTCAATGATTCTAGTAGGAGGCCAAAGGCACCACACAGGTGAACAACATCGTGTGGGCAGTCCTTACAAAAACGTTACCTCAGATATTATGCTGCAACCTGTATTTCAGCTACTGGCTTGGTTTTGGGGGTGGGGATGTGTGTGTACGTGTGTGTTTTGTTTCTTTGAGGTGGAAGATAGCCCAAGAAAAATGAAAACAAATGTTTAAGTAAAACTGCTGAAGCTCACTAAATCTGCTAGAAATTAATTAATTGAACCCGTAAGCTTATGTTTCTGCTTTCAAAGGGATGATACTGTGAAGTGTTCAGGAATGAAGTCTCAAGAAATCTGCTACCTAGTTTCAAATGGTAGGAGAAACAGAGGGACAGGGGAAGCAAAAGTGACCATTGTTAACTCTAGGTGGTTGGTATGTGGGTGTTCCTTGTTTTATTCTTTCCCCTGTAATGTATGTTTATATTTTTAAAAAGTTAATAAGTTGGAGGATGATAGAAGCATTAAAAAGTAGGCCAGGTGTGGTAGCTCATGCCTGTAATACCAACACTTTGGGAAACTGAGGCAGTAAGCTCTCTTGAGGCCAAGAGTTTGAGACCAGCATGGGCAACATGGCAAGACCTCGTTTCTCAACAATGTTTAAACAAGAAAATTAGCCAGTGTGTGGCTTGTGCCTGTAGTCCCAACTGCTTGGGAGGATGAGGCAGGAAGATTGATTGAGCCTGGGAGACAGAGGCTACAGTGAGTTAAGGTTGCATCACTGCACTCCAGTCTGGGTGACAGAGTGAGACCCTGTCTCTAAAAATAAATAAGTTTATGGGGGAGAGCAGAAAGAACAGGTGCTATGGGATCAGTAGGATGAGAGGACAGTACAGGATGAATGGTCCTTTCCCCCAGGTCATCATCTTTGGGATCAGGGAAGAAGGAGAGATGTAGGGAGGAGGTCTAGTGGTTGTATGGAGGAGCAACAGATCAAAAAGCAGTGCTCTTGATAAAGGAATAAGCACAGAGCTCTTAGTACTGCTGTAAAACTAGAAGTTACTGTGGGAGTGGAGGTGACTTCCTTTAAGGTACATTTATAAGTTCTATTATTAGGATCAAAGTACTCTATATTCTCCCTTAAAACTGACCACCAACAATGAAAATGTTGCATGTATATAATTTATGCATATGTTGCATATATAATATATGCATATGTTACATATATCCAAATATTTTTTATACATGTTTCATTTCATATATATGAAAAACAATGGGAAGAATAGCACTAAAATTTTATCTGTAGGTAAGAATTTCCTTGTGTGCTTAAAACTGGGAGTCACTCTATCCAATACAAGGTTAAAGGTCTTTTGTTTGCATGCTTGCCTTTTTATCTACTTTTGCAGACGATATTGAAATTGCAATCAGCTTGTTTTTGGGGGAATGGAGTCATTCCATATTGGCTCTTGAGTATGTCTGCCACCACTCTGATTCTAGCTGGAGGCTGCCAGAAATGACTGTGCCATTGAATGGAGTTATTAGACAACATAAAACAGACGAGTCAGACCAAGGTAGAATGGAAAAGGACTGCCGTCTCAGGCCATTTCACTATGTCTGAAAGAAAAACTGATGAAGAAACACAGGCCACAGTAACCATAGCTCCTGCTTTAATCCTTTCTCCCTGAATCTTCTTGAAGGATCCTTGTGCTAAGGGTTCCCAAGGTGTGGGAGGGATTAGAATAAATGCTGTTTTGGCAAGAGGTTTGGTAAATCATCTCGGGTGTTAAGTCCCGTGTAAAATTATCTAATAGTAATGAGGTGTCAGCAGTTTTTTTATCTATTTAAAGCTTTAACTAGACCACATGAGTAATGTGCTTTCAGGTGCTTATCTCTAATTAATTAATTCATTTGTAAGTGAAATACCTAATTAAAGCAGTCTAAGGGAGCTCCTTTGCGGCCTGGATCTGCTACATCCAGTAACAAAGAGAGGTCTTCGCTGATGCAACTTGTTGAACTGATCCTCATGGGCTTTTAGCTTTATCAGATTTCATTTGAAGAGTTCTTCATGGTTTTTGTGTTTTCAAGTGTAATACAGACCAAATACTGGTCTTTGATACTGACCAAAGTCACTCATTTATGCATAACTGTGGAAGAAACCTGAAGATGGTATGATTAGGGTCTTAATAAAATGGGGGAAATGGACAAAGACAATACATGCCCTGCCATCATGCCTTTCTGTCATGTACACTGTGATCAGGCAAGGCCAAAGAGCCTGTCACTCCATGACTGCTTGCTTGAGTTTAAAAGTTCAGAGTCCTTTCTTTCTACTTAGGAGTATGCTTTGCCTTTACTTTGTCAGAAAACTATGTAACCCAAAGTATTTACCATTTCACTTCGGCTACTAAGAGATATTGGCCATGTTTAGAGCTTAAGTGTATGAATCAATTCAGTTTTCTCTTCCCTGTACTACCACTCACCTTCTTTGTTCTTTTCTTAGAATAAAGGCATCATCCTTAAAGAAAAAGAGCCAATGCCTTCTGTGAAGGGCAGTTCACTGGCTCACAGATAAGCATGGCAGCTTTGGATTGAGAAAATTCTGTTTTGTCATATTACACTTCTGCTCCATTATGAGGGAGAGGATGCATTTGAGTGTAATAATTATGACTAACTTACAATGTGTTTTGCTTCTTGTAAACTGTTACTGCCCTAAATATGACAAATGGAGCAAAGAGCTTAAATGAATTCACAAAAGACACCTAAGCTGCTCTGAGGATATGGGAGGGGCTTAAAGAGGCAGCAAGAAAAAAAATTGAATTTGGGGTAAATGGAAAATTAGGGAGGGGAAATGGGTAAATATAATACGTTAGAAACCATCTGTTCTCTTTTATAAAGTGACCTTTTTTTAAAAAAAAAAAAAAAAAGAAAGAAAGAAAAGTCTTCCTCTGAAATTTTAGCCCAGCCCTTAAACGATTTCTCCTCAACAGAAAGTTGATATTTTTCTAAAATGTTTTGTGACTAAATGCTATTTGCGGGGGGGAAAAAAAGTGGTATTTGCCTAAATTAGTGCTTTGAAAGGAACACATACTTAGCCTGAATCACTTTTGCCTACATATGTGAATTACGGGTCCTGTGTTTAGAACTTAGGAAACAGCTACTGTCCTGTGTTCCCAGACAAAGACACACCGCAGAACGCTACATCCAGGTTTTTGGGTTCTCCTGAGACTGTGGTAGTAGGTTACAGGTAACAATATTTGTTGTGAGTTAAATCTGTCCTAACTGTCATTTTCAGGGCAGGAGGCATTACAGTTATATAGTAAAACTATAAAAAAAAAATTAAAAAGTCAACCTCAAAGATAAACTCCTTGAGAACAGGGGCCTATTCCTGTTTGTTTGATTACTGTACAACATACTACATATAGTAGGCACCAAAAGAATAAAGAATTATTGATTGAGTAAATGACATCACGCATCATTCTACCTATGTAATCATTTTATTTCTGTGTAAAATTTTCTGTGTTGAGTGGTAGCTGATAGTGTCTAACCAGAGGCTAATTTTAGACAGAGAGCCATATTTTACATCTATTATTATTTCAGCTAGACGCAAACACCGAAATTGAGTGGGTGCTGGAACACATCCATTATTTGCCCCCTAGAGATAAATGGAGTAGTTGAGAATAGTGCACCGTTGGCAGAGATGGTGGGAAAATGTGCACATTGGCTTCCCACGAGGACCTATTTTGTGCTAAGTTATTTCATATTTTGGTCTCTAGGATGCCAGTGTTATAACATCTCAAAATGCTAAAAATTTTCCACTAAAATAATCCCGGAAAAAAAAAGAGACGGAAATTAATCCAATTAAACTTCTCTCCTGGGAGAGCGGATTTGTAGCTGGCGCAGCTTCAACAGTAGCCATTGCGGGGGAGGAAGCCAGGAGTAGACGACCCAGGTGCTGGGAGGCCTACCTGCCTGCAGTGTGGTGGAGCAGTGCCAGGCTGCTGTGGACCACACCCAGGTTGGTGTAGGTATCCCAGGGGTGCAGTGTGATGGACAGGGTATGTCAGGTAGTAGATAGTGTCAGGGTTCCAGGGCCATCTGCCTGCTTTGAAGTGGCCTCCCATGTAATAGCATTTATTAAAATTCAGGGAAGAAGGTCTGGCCACTGGAGACTGAGGCCTGGCAGAAGACCCAGCCAAAACAGTGGGATGAAGGGAGCATTATCTGGGTGACCAGGTGTTTCTTAGGTCCCTGGCTATGAGGCTTAAGGAAGCAAAATCTGTTTCAGACCTCACCCATTGATGGAGATCTGATTTTTATCTACACTGCCAGGCATGTTCAGGGCTGGCTTGGGCATTGGTGGGCAGAGCCCAGTGAAAGCAAGGCTGTGGCTAGAGGGGAGGATGTAGGAGTTAGGAAAAACATGATCTGATGGACTTTCCCAAACCTTTGGTAGCCCTTAGGCATGTAAGTACATCCTAAGCTAATCCTTACTCTTTCAAAATGATATCTCATTTCTGAAATTTCTTCCATCATAGTGAAAAGTCCCCAAATGCTCTGGAGCCAAAATATCCACCAGTCAGCACGCTTCCCAGTGAATCCCAGCCGCTGCTGCGAAGAAGGATAAGGAAGAAACCATTTTTCTGTAGCTGTACTTACTGGGCCCCAGGTGTAAAGCACAAGAAAATTGCATCCCATTTGTCCGACAGCAACGACATGGCTGGTTGCCTTCATACTGCAATCGCCTCTGTAATCTTCCTGTGAGACGTAACATCCTCCAGGGAGAGAGCTGGAACCTTAGCCTAGTGCAGAGTTTATTAAAACCATGTCTTTTTTTAAATCACTTCACTTCCAGCAAACAGTATAAATCTTGCACACACTGAATTACCTCTGATTAAAGGTATTTAGGATTAATCAAGGGAGATTTCTTGTTCCCTGAAAGTAAAAATCAGACTTTTTTAAAAAATCATACCTTTGAGATATTTGGTCATGATTATTTTAATCACAAAGGAAAATCTGAACTTTGGATTATTTTCTTATGAAGCATCAGAAACACCCTATTAAAAACTGATAAATGGCCGGGTGTGGTGGCTCACACCTGTAATCCCAGAACCTTGGCAAGCCGAGGTGGGCGGATCACCTGAGGGGTTTGAGACAAGCCTGGCCAACATGTTGAAGCCTTGCCTCTACTAAAAATACAAAAATTAGCTGGGCATGGTGGCAGGCGACTGTAGTCCCTGCTACTTGGGAGGCTGAGGCAGGAGAATTGCTTGAACTTGGGAGGTGGAGGTTGCAGTGAGCCGAGATCGTGTCACTGCACTCTAGTCTGGGCAACAGAGAGAGACTCCATCTCAAAAAACAAACAAACAAACAAACAAACAAAAACTGATAAACCAAGCCTCACTACATCCCTCAAAAGTGAATACAAAAGCTACAGGATAATAAACCAGAAACGATAGGGGCAAAACAGTGGGCTGAAAGCCATCCCAAAAGCATTTTTATTAGACAGTGTGGTGACCTAACAAGCTTTGGCCATGTCGCCAAGCTGTCTTCATGCTCGTGGTAAAGAGATGCACCATCTCCACTCTGCAAAGAGCTGCTTTTGGCCAATTTTGCTTCTTAGTTGTCCTTATGTAGACATGAGTCCCAGCTGAGAGCATTTTTCCAAAAAATAAAGTCAACTTTTACCTCCTTCATTAAAAACAAAAAGCAGATTTTGCGGTTGCGTCTTGATAAAATGAGGCAAAGGGTTGAATCCACATTTTAAAATTATCTATCCCAACGTACACGAAGATATTTTCTAAAAATAAAAGAACAGTTGTTCATCTGTGGTGTGACCTCCATGAGAGAATACTTGCCTTGTATTTGCAGGCTCTCTTTCCAATAATTTATGCTTGTGAAAATAAGTAAAAAAATAAATACATTAATTTATATAACACAAAAATAAGACAATTTATACTTGGAGATCAGCTACAGAATAGAAACTAAAGCAGATTTGTTACTTAGGCACAAAATAAACTACGAACTTGCATCTGTTTTCTTATTGCCTTCATTGTAAAAGGGTTTATAAAAACAAGTTTTTAGAGAAATTTTTGGAGAAATTCTTGTGTATCATCATCAAGGAAATAGAATTTAGAACATTTTGTTTTGTTCTGGTTTTAGTTTTGGTTTTGGTTTTGGTTTTTGAGACCGAGTTTTGCTCTTGTTGCCCAGGCTGGAGTGTGGGTGGCATGATCTCGGCTCACCATAACCTCCGCCTCCTGGGTTCAAGCGATTCTCCTGCCTCAGCCTTCCTGAGTAGCTGGGATTACAGGCATGCACCACCATGCCCAGCTAAGTTTGTATTTTTAGTGGAGACGGGGTTTCTCCATGTTGGTCAGGCTGGTCTCAAACTCCTGACCTCAGATAATCCACCCACCTTGGCCTCCCAAAGTGATGGGATTACAGGTGTGAGCCACCACGCCCGGCCTAGAAAACTTTTAATGATTTTACTCTAAATTTTATAATTTTACTCTAAATTTTATAACTTAGAGTCTTCATTAATTTAAATTCTATTGATTCACAATTTGCTTTATTTCAGAAGTGACTGGAGTGGTGTTTAATATTACTCAAAAAATCTTTTCTTTGTAGATAAAAATGGAAGTGTTTAATGCAATAATGTGAAAACAAGATTGTAAGAATAATGCTTAAAATGTTAAAAGAATAATTTGTTTTTGAATATCTTTAAAGTCTTTAAAGATAGCTCTTTACATATAAATTTGCACATGCCAAACAAAAATTGTTTTATCTAGCCTTTCAAGCAGGTCCCCAGAAGAAGTGTTTTATAGCGAATCCAGCTCACATACTATGAGTTAGCCTCAGAACTTAAAAGTAATACATGTATCCCCAATTTGGATGTTTTAGACTGGTCTTTTTCCTTAGTTTGATGACTGAGGTTTGACAACATAACCAGTCCCAGCTAGTGGGTTCCTGGACCCTGAATGAAAGGTAGATTTGTAAGGCAGCTGAGCTTTGGCTGACTGAGACTCGTTTGTTTGAACACATTCCGCCCTAGTCATGGATACGGTCCAGTAACTGGATAAAGATAATGAGCACTGAACAGCAGATGTTTATCAGACAAAAGAGAGATCATCTTTTAACACTCTGTTGCTGAGGCTTTGGTATAAGTTTATTTAATAAATTTTAACCAAACACCTGTTTATGTACCAGATTCTAGGTATTTATAGTCAAATAAAAATAGATATGCCCCCTGTCATGGAGTGTACAGTCTATCTGGGGAGAGGAAATAAACACACACACAATTAGATATAAACCGTTCTCACTCTGTATCTGTTGGGGATTGATTCCAGGAACCCCCTTGGAGACCAAAATCCACGGATACTCAAGTCCCTTGTATAAAATGATATTGTAGAGTTGGCCCTTTGTATCTGGGGGTTCTGCATCTGAGAATTCAACCAACCTTGGATCAAAAATATGGTATTTGTGGGATGTAGAACCTGCAGATAGTAAGGACCATGTTTGCAACTAACGCAGGACTGACTGCAAGACTTGAGCATCCTCAGATTTTGGTATCCACAGGGGTCCTGAAACCAATCCCCTGAAGATATCAAGGGACAACTGTATTTGCATGTAACTTATACAAACCCTCCCCTATACTTTAAATCATCTGTAGATTACTCATAATATCTAATACAATATAATAATTATAATACTTATAATACCTAATACAATATAAGTAAATAGTTGTTATACTATAGTTTTAGAAAATAATTACAAGAAAAAACAGTCTGTACATATTCAGTACAGATATAACCACCCATTTTTTCCAAATATTTTCAATCTATGGTTGGTTGACTTTACAGATACAGAAGGCAGAATATAATTACAAATTATGATACAGAAGTACTCTGAACAATAGGAACAGAAAGCCATGAAACATGAGATACAATTGGAAAGACTGACTTTGGAGAGAATTTATAAATGGAAAGGTCCAGGTGAGCATCAGAGATTTTGAGCTCTTAGAATAATGTTCCTTGAATGGTTCTTATTCCCTCTTTCTGTTTCATACTATGTAGGCAGTGGAAGATGCCTTCACCATGAATTTTATCTGTGTTACTGCCAGTATAGGTGTCAATCTTTCTCAACCAAGACATTGTAAATTTCCATAGCCCCGATAAATTGCAACTGTTGGGGCCATGGAAACATAGGAGCTGGGCTGCTTAGGAGAACCTGAGTTCTTTGGGTGGGGTGAAGGGTGTGGTATCTATACATTTCATTAGGATTAGAGTGATATTGGTTCTGCTGCAAACATTGCCAAGAAGTCACCATATTCCTCTGAATAAGTCACTTCATTGAATCTCATTCTTTCTCCTATAAAATTAGAGAATTCAGATGAGGTCATCTCTGAGGTCCTTTTATATTCAGTGTCCTAAAAGGCTGTATCGTATAGTGAAAAAATGTACAGACTTGGGAACCAGATTGTGAGGGGTGAAATCCCAGCTCTGTCACCTGCCAGCGATGTAACTAAGTACATTTCTTAACTTCCCTGTGCATCCTGTTCCAAAACTGTAAGATGGGAGATAAAATAGTTTGCACTTCATAGTGTTGCGAGAATTCAGTGAATTAATCTAGTAAAGTACTTAGTGCCTGCCTCATGGTATGTAAGAAGTGTTAACTGCTATTACTATTCCCTGAAAGGTCACTTCTTCTAAGGACTGGACTCCTGTAGAGGCAGAATACTCGAGACCCTGGAGTGAACATATAAACAAAATATTGTATGGGAACCAATAACTGACATTTCCACAACTCTTACCAAACCTCACTTTGTGTTAGGCATGTTTTAAAGCACAACTTTTTATTGTTGGAAGAAGGCTCAAACCACAGAATGCTTTATTTCATGCCCACTTCTTCCTTAGCACACAGGCAGGTAATTAAGCCCCTGAGGATGGGGTGCACACAGGATATTGAACTAGTGCTTTCTTCATAATGCTTTCACACCTGTGGCCAGGACAACAAAGCAGGAGAAATCGATGCCATTATTTCAGAGGCCGAGAGGTAGATTCTCTTATGCCAATGGGTTTTTGCTCTGCTTAAGCAACATGAGACCTCATAAATTAAACTTGAAAAGGATTTTTCAAATTATGAAAAAATTCATTAAAAATGTATAAGCATTAACTTCAGTTGACTTACTGTATCATAGAGATTCTGTTTTAATTAAACCCATACAGATTTGCAATAAACAGCATCATTTTCTCTTCATTTCTTAACACACCCAATCTCTGAAACTCTATCATTTTGTTCCTTCACACCATTTTCTTTAGCATTTTCTTCATAAATGATACTGCCTGGACTCAGTTATATTGTGATAAATGGTTATTAAATGTTTAATAAAGAATGAATTAGTAAGACTTTTACATTTCTTCCATGTTCTGTGTGTATGTACATGTTTGTGTAATCCTCTGACAGCTAAAACTCTGACAATTCAGACCACTGTGATTTGGGGATGATTGAAATAATGGAGATTACACTTTCTTATAAAACAGAAGAAACTACTTTTTCTGTGAGAAACTAGGATACTATCATGAGAAAGAAATTGCTTGTGGATCTTATAAAACAGAAAATGTAGCTTTTTAGATAAAAGGAAAAGGAGAAGAGAAAGACAAGAAATTAAGTTTCCTTAGCAAAAATCTAGTTTCCTGAAACTTTTCTGGAGACCAGAGCACTAGAGTCTCTCAGTGTTTTTCGCTATGGATGACTCCCTCTTTTGGGGATGGTGGTAGTTGGCGAGGGGGAAGACTCCAAGGGATGGTAGCAGCCAGCTCTTCTCTCAGCCCTGACAACCACACCCTGGCCTCTACCCCTATCAGCGGCCATCCAACACTGTCACTTTTGCCTTAGAAAAGTAGAGTTCAACCTTTCTGACAATTTCCACTGCCCCTCCTTTGTCCCTAGCCTCCTATTTTCCTCCCTTGAGCCTTCTCCCTGTCTTGGGTTTCTCCTCCCTCTCCAAAGACTTTTCAGAAGGAGCTCAGTTTTTCCTAAAGAGTAAGAAACAAAAGAGTCTTTCTGTGGGAGTCTGTTTAAGACATAACGGACTCCTAGTTATAAAAGGCCCTTTCATTCTGTTTGCTGGTATGTGTTTCCTGAGCAGCCGGGGGTGGAAAGTCTCAATAGAGTCCAGTCAAAGATTGCAACTGCAAATTTCCAAGGCTGCAGGGTGGGGGCAGAGAAGAAGGGAAAGCCTTGTGTATAATGCCATGCAGACACTTTCAGCAAGACTTACTCAAGGCAGCCCCAGGAGCTCTGTCTTTAAACATGCCAACATATGTTTTGTTAGCAAGGCAGTTCTTTCTGGCAAATAACTTTCTTTATGGTTTCCCATGTACAGGGTGGTTTTGTTTTTCACAAAATACCCTTATTTAAAAATGACAACTGAGCAGAGAAAATAATAGGCATTAGCAGGAAATGCTTGGAGCCTGTCTAAAGCTTTTTTCTCTTGTGGGCTGGCGAATTGCTGCCATGGGAAGCTGATGTGTTGCCGTTTCTGTTGGAACCTTCAAGATGGTGCCCAGAGTGAGAGGGAGCATTTCAAAGAGGATTCCTTTTTGCTCTTAGGTCTTAAGTTAGAATTACGTAGGGGTAAGCAAATTCAAATCAGAAAGTTTGAGATTTGGATTTGAACTGTGGAGGTTAAGAGAGGGTTGGTGTAGAGATTCACATTCTTTGAAACTGAAATTGGATGGTTAGTGTTCACTTTTCCCCATACATACACAAATATATGTATACATGTTTACATTTTTATATTCTGTATTGGTAAATATGTGTGTGTGTGTATATATATATATACACGCATATGTTCTTGATTTTGATTTAAGTAAATAAATATTTGTTTGGCAGACCTTAAATGGATTTCATACTATCTTAGCACTTTCTTAAATGGAGAAATTGCCACCATGTGCCAAGATAATTATGGTAAAAGTTTCACTTTATTTAAAAAATATGTATATAGACATGGAATGGAATATAAAATGTATATGAATTTAAGATAAAATGGAATGCAACCCTTGCTTGGACAGGAAAGGATCCCAGATTCTCTGGGTTAGGGGTGGACTCTTCTCTCAGCTTCAACAGGCTCTGGGACGCCTCTGCCTAGGGCTGATCATGCCCTAGGAACGGGCAACAAAAATCAGAAAGATTCTCTGCTCAGAGATACTGGAATTCCTACTTCCCACCCAGCCTTCATTCTGTAGTTATAAAATTATGATGCTTTCCAGGTCTCTTTTTAAATGTGCATATTTCTTGATAGGCTTAAGCTATTGGTCATTCATACCTTATGAATTACTTTAAGCAACTAACATCATATTGAGATTGGCTTCATAGACCACAGAAGCCCCTTTGGGTCCCTAACTGAGGTCCCTTAACAGTTTTGTAGACTAGAGCAAAGCCAGTTAATTCACTTGAGCCCCAGTTTCTTAATCTGAAAATAGGAATGATGACACCCACCTAGATATCACATCATAGCTATGAAGTCAAAATGGCAAACTATACATGGAAGACCCCTATTAAATTATGAAGTACTATTTATATATCAGTCATCACTACCAATCATTTTACTTGAAATTAGTAGTACATCATCAGGCTTATTCGTTTGAGTTGAGGTTAGTTAATAGAGAAGAATGGGATGGGAGAGGTAATTTTGAAATATAAAACATTTAGGAAGATTGGGCCTATATGTGAGAGTCTTTGGGCCAAAGTGAGAGTCTTTGCTGTCTGAAGGTATAATACTGCAGGTCAGAGGCAAACAGGAAGAGGAAGAGAGTCAATGCCACAACAAACTTCTGCTCTGTGATTCAGCAGAGGAACTTTGAGGAAGAAACAGCCCCTGACAACCTAAGTTGCTCTAAGGAGAAAAGTCCATGATGAGATTCATCTTAAATTGTTAGGCAAGCCGCAATACATAGACTGAGATGCAGTACTACTATACTACGGTTCTGCGCATGGCATTTTCGAAAGCCAGGATCTACTGAAAGTGTGAATAATTGGAGGTAAACACCGGTCTCACTTAGCATCTAGAAAATATCCTGTTCTCGAGCACGTCTGACAATGCTGCCTGTCATTTCTGCTCTTGTGTTCATCATCCTAATAACACACAGCAGTTGTTAAGCTTGCATTGTGTACAGGTCACTATTCTAAGCACTGGACATGAACCATCTTCTTTTATCCCCACAGTAACCCTAAGAAGTATATTCTTTAACTCTCATTTTATAAAGGATTCAAAATCACAGCTAGATAGGAGGGATAAGTTCAAGTGTTCCATAGCACTGTAGGGTAACTAAAGTTCACAATGATTGATTTTGTATTTTCAAATAGGTACAAGAGAGGATTTTTGAATGTTCACAATGCAAATAAGTGATAAATGTTTGAGGTGATGAATATGCTCATTACCCTGATTTGATCATTGAATGTTGTATACATGTATGAAAATATCACTGTGTACCCCATGAATTACTATATCCAATTATATTATGTAATTAATATAATACAATTAACATATACAATATAACATATAATGCAATATAACATATAATACATGTCAGTTAAAAATTTTTCAAAAATGCTCCCATTTTACAGTTGAAAACCTGAGACTGGATGTTTAAGTAACTTGACCAGTTAGTATATGGCAGAGGATCCAGGTGACAATAGACCTGAATAGATTCTGGGCCTCTTTGAGGCTAACCTCTTCCCAACTTATGGTATAGCCATTGTAGGTAAAGATAATTAAAATGTGTACAAGATAGGAAGCGCTCAGAATCTGCTCCTCTGAAAATCAGAGGACGATGCCTTCTTGGGGGCCTGCTGCTCAAATTCTCTTATGCAAGACTTGACATTGAAGTCCTTCATTTTATTTTATTTTTTGAGACAGGGTCTCACTCCATCACCCAGGCTGGAATGCAGTGGCATGATCTCAGCTTACTGCAACCTCCACCTCCCAAGTTCAAGTGACTCTTGTGCCTCAGCCTCCTGAGCAACTGGGATTATAGGCATGCACCACTATGCCCGGCTAATTTTTGTAATTTTTTTTTTTTTAGTAGAGATGGGGTTTCACCATGTTGGCCAGGCTGGTCTCAAACTCCTGGCCTCAAGTGATTCATCCACCTCTGCCTCTCTAAGTGCTGGGATTACAGGTTTGAGCTGCCACACCTGGCCTGAAGTCTTAAATATACTTGGAGAAGTGAGGATGAAGTAGGGCCAAAGAGAAAAAGGCTCCAAGGAAGTGATCAGTTATTTTTGTGTTTAATTTTTTTTTTTAAGCTGAATAGATGACTGAGAAAACAGAGGTCTAGGGACATCGAGAAGGCAAAGTGTCCATTTTTTTAAAAAGAGTCCACTTTTTTTTAAAGAAACATTATTTAATGAGTTCTCAATCTGATGATGTCATTTTTCTGTCTTCTGAAGTCTCCTGAAATCATCAGTTTGACTTTATGTTTGCTTCTAACACCAAGCTTCACCAAGGAACATTTAAGCTTATTTAGGGGAAAAAAAAGTCATGAAGAACAAAGCAAAAAGCAGATTTTAGATCTTAACTTTCACAAATATTCCATCTCTTCCCTTCTAAACAAGTCATAGAAACTATGGACAAAAGTAGACTCCTGTGTAATTAAAAAAAAAAAAAGCGAGAGTTTATATCTGACTGTGGAATGAGTTTTGGACTAATTTTTTTCAGGAGTCAGAGTAGGATGGCCAGGAACAGAGGCCACCTGTTTGGTGCTCAGCACGCCGTGAGAAACCCAAAATGACCTTGATACTTGCCCTTGCCTTCTCAGGTTGAGACAGCCAAGCGTAAAGACGTTCCCCTAGAAACCCCGACCAGCCTGCGCACTGGGCCGCTTGCCCGCTGGGGTGGAGCCTCAGGAAGTTGGCGCCATTTTGCTGGGGGGAGGAACCTGGTCTCTCCTGTTGTGGGTGGAACCTGGGATTTGGTCTCTGAGCGTGAAAGCCTCCTAGTAGGACTGTGGCTTTGCTAAGAGTCTCTCTTTCCCTTTTTTTTCTTTTCACCCAACACACCCTGTCCTTCTCACCCTTCAAAGTATCCGCAAGCCTAATTTTTCATGGTTGTGTGACAAGGACCCTGTTTTTAGTTGAACTAAGGAGAAAGCCCTACAACAATGTTTTGTCTTTCCCCGCCGTTAGCAGTTCCATTTGGTCAGATAATTTCATTTAAGTGGACAGTCAGTCCAGCAACATGATAAATAATTTTCTCTAGGATCAAATTTCTATTACTTATCCGAAGCTGATGTCATTTTGAATTAGTCATCACACTTCTTTACTCTGATCCCATTCTCTCATTTAGTAGTATTAAAATTCTTCCAATTCACGTTTTATTTTGTAAGTCAGGGTCTCATGTTATTTACTCAAAAGTCAGGTCTTTTGAAGTCTCATGTTATTTACTGTTATTCACTCAGTGGGTCTACTTCAATTAAGATCCATTGGGTGAATAACAGTAAAAACATGAGACCTCAAAAGTCAGACAGGTCTGATTCTTGATTTCATTGCTTCAAATTCTGATTCCAGTTTATCTCCATCAGATAGCCAAGGATCCAAAATGAATTTATATCACTTCCTTGCTAACTGAGGGAGTGCACTGAGCTCTGTATTTATTAGCTAGAGAAAAATTCTTATTCAATATAACAGATTGCTGTATTTCACATAAGTACTATCAACTAAAATTTTCTTTCGGTCTGGAAAAAAAAAAATGCCTCTTCTAGGTGTTTCCACCATACCCTGGGGCCTGCCTTAGTACAAATCACACCATGTTGAAATTCTGTATTTATGGGTCTGTCTTTACTTTTAGAGTGTAAGCTTCCTAAAAATAGGGACTGTGCCTGGTTCCCTGTTTTATCCCCAGCTCCAAGCACTGCCTGGTACATTAAATAGGCAAGCCTGAAATCTCTTGATGACACTGAGATTTGAAAGGAAAGTAGGCCCAGAGGGCTGGCAGGGTTTCTGTTCAATTGCCCAGTTAGATTAAATAAGGCCACCTAGATGTTTAGAAAGTGATCTGTTATGTAAAGGAAGGCTGAAAGTTTTTAAAATAAAGTCTTCTGGTGGTTTGTTGTTTTGTTTTTTTTTGCAAACCAGAAGAAAACATGAGCTGATCCCCTTGTGTAATTAGAATCCTGAGGTTTTCGTCATGACTCCAAAACATTTCCTAGAAATACCAAGTCTCCTCTGAAGTCTCTATTGGGTGTTTGCCTTTCTCTCTCTCTTTTTTTTTTTTTTTTTTTTTTTTTGGAGACGGAGTCTCGCTCCATCCTCCAGGCTTGACTGCAGTGGCAAGATCATGGCTCACTGCAACCTCTGCCTCCTGGGTTCAAGCAATTCTCCTGCCTCAGCCTCCCAATAGCTGGGATTACAGGCAAACACTACCACGCCAGCTAATTTTTTTTTTTTTTGTATTTTTAGTAGAGACGGGGTTTCTCCATGCTGGCCAGGCTGGTCTTGAACTCCTGACCTTGTGATCTGCCTGCCTGGACTCCCAAAGTGCTGGAAATTACAGGCGCAGTGGCTCACACCTGTAATTTCTAGAAATAGACGTTTTTATTACCAGTGAACTTAAAATTAAGGTGATATATTTTTTTTCTGGCTGACAAGAACAGATACTATCATCCTAGCAAATAGTTTTCTAGAGGCACTGAGTCTCCTATAAACATTTTCATTTATCTGTCTAACTGGCATCAGAGCAGCCTGCGCCACAACTGTTGCCAGCCTCTTCTCTCGACGCCAGCCTCATATCATCCTTGTGTGTTCCACCCTACCAAGGGTAGAGGGATCAAGGAAGCTCCTGTGGCAAACGGATTCCGTTTTATCTCATCTAAAAAAATACTGTAATGTCATGAAAAATCAAGCCAAAACTGAGGAGGAAGGAGAGATAGACATGACTTTTAGTTTTACCACTTGTCTATTCATTAACCTCACCCACGTCCAATCACTTTTGGCTTCAGGTACATACGGCTTATATTTATGACTAATGCCTGGTATTCTTTCTTTACCTTGGGCCTTGCTTGGAGGAGCAAATACTGCTGGAGCTGCTAGAGGGTTCTGTGATTTACAGGCATGAGCCACCGTGCCTGGCTGGGTGTTTGCCTTTTTCTAGCCTCCACACCATCACAATAACTAGTGAGAACTAAGCCGTAGTCTATAATAAATGATGTGCTTTCTTTGTTCTCACCGAACATTAGGCATTTTTAAAGACTTTTATTAAAGATTCTGTTCTGTCGTTTATCTATGTATGAAGCTCAGGAATAAGAAGTATTTCCCAAGCAACTGAGATTACTGACCTTAGGATTTGTAGGACCAATCCTGGGAATTTGAAGTGACTCTGTAATGGTAAAGTATTAGACCTCTGTAAAATGAATCAGACTCATTTACTTAATCAGGAGTTACCTCAGTTAAAGGGCCAGCCAGCAAGTAACCTGGCTTAGATACAGGGCTGCTTGTTGTTTCCTTTCCAGCTATTTTAAATAGCTGCTGAAATGGGGCCACGGACCATTTCTGTTCCTCCCATTCCTATCTACCCCCAATGGTCGATGCAGTTCATATCTGTGTGACTCATCTAACATTTGCTGCAGAAGTGAAAAGAATGTGAGGATGCTGAGAATCAAGAAGCACTAAGCAACCTTTCAGGACACACAGGGTTTCTGAAATGGATATCCATAAATCACAGAACCCTCTAGCAGCTCCAGCAGTATTTGCTCCTCCAAGCAAGGCCCAAGGTAAAGAAAGAATACCAGGCATTAGTCATAAATATAAGCCGTATGTACCTGAAGCCAAAAGTGATTGGACGTGGGTGAGGTTAATGAATAGACAAGTGGTAAAACTAAAAGTCATGTCTATCTCTCCTTCCTCCTCAGTTTTGGCTTGATTTTTCATGACATTACAGTATTTTTTTAGGATGAGATAAAACGGAATCCGTTTGCCACAGGAGCTTCCTTGATCCCTCTACCCTTGGTAGGGTGGAACACACAAGGACGATATGAGGCTGGCGTCGAGAGAAGAGGCTGGCAACAGTTGTGGTGCAGGCTGCTCTGATGCCAGTTAGACAGATAAATGAAAATGCTTATAGGAGACTCAGTGCCTCTAGAAAACTATTTGCTAGGATGATAGTATCTGTTCTCGTCAGCCAGAAGAAAATATATCACCTTAATTTTAAGTTCACTGGTAATAAAAACATCTCTCTCTAGAAATTCCATAGTGTTTCTATGCAGAGTACCAATCACCACTCCCTCTCTATAAGGTGGCCTGTTCATGTTAGCCTCAAGCCATGTGACACTGAATAACTCTCAGCCAAGCAAATGATGCCCTAACCAGGCATGAGCTGGTCTTCCGATTCCTTTGTGTGTGCTGCTTTTGGCATATTTGGTTAATACACTGTACAAATATAGTCAGAACATGCTAATTTATCCTACCAGCGTCAGCTTTGCTTTATTCCAGCGACAAAAAAGCCTTGTCCGGCCCATCCACATTTCTTGGTGAGGAGGACACAGTAACCAGCAGCCTGACCAATCCATACCCACTATCAAAGCAAAATGATTTCAGATGAGAGCTCTCTCCTTGGCCCTACTTTATAGAGGAAACTAGTCATTTTCACAGGAAATAATTAGTGTGAAAAAGGACTTTGTTTCCTAGGGTTTCTTAGCGCAAGCTCTTGTTCTCAGAGACACAAAACTCAGCTTCTGGTCACCATCCTTGACCTTGGTCATGTCACCTAATCTCTCTGTTGTCTCTTCATCTGCAAAATCGGTTTCTGGTTGGCCTCAGAAGTGTTTCCCCAAAACAGGAAGATACAATATAAGTCCTTGAAGGCTACCTTTCACTATCAAATGTATCACTTGTGTTAGTCCATTCTTGCCTTGCTATAAAGAAGTACATGAGTGGGGGTAATTTATACAGAAAAGAGGTTTAATTGGCTCATGCTTCTGCAGGCGGTAAGGAAGCATGGTGCCAGTATCTGCTTCTTGTGAGGGGCTCAGGAAGCTTCCAATCATGGTGGAAGGTGAAGGGGGAGCAGGCACATCAGAGAGAAAGGGAGAGAGAGAAAGAGAGTGAGGGAGAGGGAGGAAGAGGGAGGGGGTGAAGAGAGAGAGAGAGAGAGACCCACCCCCACACTTTTACACAACCAGATCTCACCTGAATTCAGAGTGAGAACTTATTACTGTGAGGATGGCACCAACACATGGTGGTGGCATGCACCTATAGTCCCAGCTGCTGGGGAGGCTGAGGTGGGAGGATTGCTTGAGCCCGGGAGCCCAGGAGACTTCAGTGAGCCGAGATCATGCCATTGCACTCCAACCTGGGTGACAGAGCAAGACTCTGTCTCAAAAACAAAACAAAAAAAAAAAAAAAAAAGGAAAGAAAGAGAAAAGAAATACAGAAATACAGGTAGCCAGGCTAGTGTGATAGCAGTAGAACAAGGATAAGGGGTTGGATTCTGATTATATTTTGAAGAAAGAGTCCAGGGGTTTGCTGGTAGGTTGGAGGTGAGATGTGAAGCAAAAGGAAGCAGTAAGAAGACTTGAAGTTTTTAATATGAGCTACCAGAAATTGAGCTGCTGTTGACTGCTGTATGGGAAAGACTATGGAGGAGCAGGTTTGGAAAAGAAGAGTTTGGTTTGGGACATGTCAAGTGAAAGGGGCTTATTCACATACAGAGGGTGAGTAGGCAGTGGATATATGGGCCTAGAGGTGAGAGCCAAGATTTGTAACTAAGATACAAAATCGGGAGATGTAAGCAAAGAGAAAGTGTTTATAGCCACGAGAGTGAATGAGATCACTAAGGGGAGTAAGTGTCGACATACACGAATAAAGTGCAAACACTCTGAGACCTGGGGATCAAGGAGATGAATCAAACCAAGAAGGGATACTGAGAAAGAAGTGACAGGAAAGCAATACAAGAATCCAAAAAGAAAAAAAGAAAGAAAGAAAAAAAAAAAAAGTGTTGGTGAGGATGCAGATAAATTGGAACTGCTGGTGAGAACGTAAAATGGTTCAACTGCTTTGGAAAACAGTACAGAGTTTTAAAATAAAGTTAAAAATAGAACTAACATATGATTCGGCAATGCCTCTTCTGGGTATATATCAAAAGAATAGAAAGCAGGATCTCAAAGAGATAGTTGCACAGCCATGTTCATGGCACCACTATTCACAATAGCCAGGAGGTGGAAGCAACCCAGATGGCCATCAGTGGATGAATAAAGAAAATGTGGTATATATGCACAATGGATTATTAGCCCTCAAAAGAAGGAAATCCTCTTACATGCTACAGCATGGTTGAACCTTGAAGACATTATGCTAAGTGAAATAAGCCAGTCAGAAAAAGATAAATACTGTATGATTCCACTTTTATGAGGTATCTAAAATAGTTAAACAACTCACAGAAACAGGAAATAGAATTGTGGCTGGGCTGGGTATAGTGGCTTTCACCTGTGGTCCCAGCTACTTGGGAGACGGGAGGATCACTTGAGCCCAGTAGGTCAAGGCTACAGTTAGCCATAATCGGACCACTGCACTCCAGCCTGGGGGACAGAGGGAGACTCTGTCTCTAAAATAAATTAATAAAATAAAAATAATTGTGATTGGTAAAAGAATCAAGAAAGTACAGATCACTGAAGTCAAGCGAAAAAATTGTTTAAGAAAAAGGAAACCGGCCGGGTGCGGTGGCTCAAGCCTGTAATCCCAGCACTTTGGGAGGCCGAGACGGGCGGATCACGAGGTCGGGAGATCGAGACCATCCTGGCTAACACGGTGAAACCCCGTCTCTACTAAAAAATACAAAAAACTAGCTGGGCGAGGTGGCGGGCGCCTGTAGTCCCAGCTACTCGGGAGGCTGAGGCAGGAGAATGGCGTGAACCCGGGAGGCGGAGCTTGCAGTGAGCTGAGATCCGGCCACTGCACTCCAGCCCAGGCGACAGAGCGAGACTCCGTCTCAAAAAAAAAAAAAAAAAAAAAAAAGAAAAAGAAAAAGGAAACCATCCACTGTGTTAAATACTGCTGGGAGGTTGTAGTAGCCTGAATAAATGGTCTCTAAAGTATCAGGTCCTAATCCTTAGAATCCATGAATGTTAACTATAAGGAAAAAGGATGTTTGCAGATGTGATTAAGTTAAAGCTCTAGACATGGAACAGTTATTCTAGATTATCCTGGGGCAGGGGAGATGGGGGGGGGGGGCACCTAAATCCAGTCCTAAGTATCCTTATAAGAGAGGACAGAGATGACAAACAGACAAGGAAAAGGTCACATGACCACCGAAGCAGCGATTGGAGCAAATTGGCCACAAGTCAAAGAATGTCAGTAGCCATCAGAAGCTGGAAATGGCAAGAAATGGACTCTTCCCCAGAGCCTCTGGCAGGAGCATGGCTCTGCTGGCACCTTGATTTTGGCTCAGTGAAGCTGATTTCAAACTCTAGCTTCTCTGTTATAGAATAAACTTACATTGTTTGAAGCCATCAGCTTGTGGGAATTTGTTACAGCAGCCACAGCCAACCAAGACAGGGGTCAAATAGGATTAGGACTGAGAAGTGATCATTGGATTTGGCCAACTGGAAGTTGGATTTGCTGGTGACTTGAACAAATGTCATTTCAGGAAAGGCACTGGGGGAAACTATTTATAGTGGATATAAGAAATAATTGAAGAAGAGGAAGTGGACACAGTAAGGATAGCAACTCTTTCAAGTTGTCTATAAAGGAAAGCAGAAAAATAGGATACTGGCTGGGACGGGAAAGCAGAATCAAGGGACAGGTTTTATTTGTGTTGTTGCTTTTATTTTTTTAAGATGGGAGATATTTTAGATGTTTACATGCCAATGGCATTGCTTCAATAAGGTGGAGAGGAAAATTAATGATGCCAGAAAGGACCAGGAAAAAACTACAAGAATCAAGTCCTTTAGTGAGCAAAAGAAAATGAGAGCCACTGCTTGAGTGAAGGGGCTGCCCTGAGACAGGGGCAGGAGTGTTCATTCACCACAAAAGAAGAAAAGGCAGAGCTTATGCAGACAGAAGTGCAGATGCAGGTAAGTGGGTCATGGGAGAATATGGGCGTTCTCTTCTTGTTGCTGCCATTTTCTTAGTGAAAGAAGCAGCGAGTTCACCAGCTGAGAATGAGGATGAGGAGAGAGGAGGTATCAAAGGTCTGAGGAGAGAAGGGAAGGTGTGAAAATCATGAGGTGACTCAGGAAATGTGAAAGGAAAGCTGGATAGCACTGAGGATCCACTTGAAGTTAATATCTGTGAATTTTAAATGAGACCAGCTCTCATGATGTGTGTTTATTTTGCACTCTAGTTGCTCCAGAATAGGTTTAGAGTTGAATCCAACCAGGATTGGGGATTTTATCAGCCAGTATGATGGAAAAAGAAAGAGGCAGGATTGCTGAGTAAAAAGGGAGTGGTTCCATGAGAGGCCACGGACTCGAGGCCTGGTAAAGCAGCATGTGAGGGCATGAGGGTTTTGAGGGCCGGAGGAAAGGCATTAGGCTCAGTGGATGGAAGTCCTGCTAGAGTCAAAGAATCACTAGTGTCAGGGCACAGTGGGAGTGATCCTGAAAGCCAGGAAATGGACACCCAAGAATGAAAAGCTTAAAATCCCCTTTCCAACCAACTGGGATCCTATAGGTCTTCGGGCTTTTCTGCATATTCATCCACTTTCCTTGTACATTCCATTTTGGAGTATGGACTGAAACTTCACTATACTGAGAGAGTCCCAGAGCTGTCTGACCCACTGATGCAGTGATAGGAATAAAACTACAATCGACCTCTTGAACTGGCGCAAAGAACTAGAAAGGAATCAAGCAGTTGTTTACCTCAGCACTCTCACTTTACAGAGGGGGAAACTGAGGCCCGGGGGAATCACTCATCCATGATCACTCAGCAGAGTTGAAAGTCAAAGCCAGACCCTCAGCCTCAGCATTCAGTACCCTCCATGTCACCCACACTGACTCCCACATCCTCTGTGAACATCGGTTCAGACCTTGGGGTGCCAGGACTGTCAGCTCATTAAGCATCTTCATGTCTCTGCTACTTCCATGACCCTCTGTCTTTCCCTTCACATTTTCATCACAAGATACCACATTTATAAAAAAGAGCTGTCCTCTAAAAGCTCCCTGGAGATCCACACAATTATCTGTTTCTCCCTTTGTACAACATTAAACCTATTTTATTAAAGTGCAGAGACCTGCTTAGCAAATACTATTCACACACTAATCAGGGAGCCTTTGTAGTCAAATTTACAGGCTTTTTAGTCTTTGTAAAACAGTGTACAAAAATAACAACTAAGGTGGAAATTCCAGCCCAGTTTCTTTAAGCCTAATACATCAGAATGCCTCACTATTGAGTAGTGATCACCATAGGGAAGGGAGGGGTCAACAGGGACAGTAGGATATTATTTTTATTTCACACACTCCCACTCATCCATTCTCCTAACAGGGTTTCTCCAGTAGTGACCCTACATTTGGAAGAGAAGAAAGGCAACTTAGTGAGAAACTTAAACCTGAATGATGCTTCCAATTTGGGGGGATGGCAAAATGTTAGAAACATTCAAGACAGTAAAAAGTGTATCTAACCAGGTGTCTTAAACCTGGATTTAAGTCCTTTCTTCTGACACTGTGTTATGGCTATGTTTTCTTTCTCTTTTCTTTTCTTTTTCTTTCCTTTCTTTGAGGTTTAATTGGCTCACAGGCCATGTAGGAAGCCTGGCGCCGGCATCTGCTTGGCTTCTGGGGAAGCTGCAGGGAGCTTTTACTCCTAGCAGAAGGTGAGGTGGGAGCAGGCAAGTCACATGGCCGGAGAGAGAGCAGGAGAGAGATAGCTGTGTTTTCTGAGGCAATTCATATAATCACTCGGTCCCTTAAGTTTTTTATTTGCAAAATCAGAGTCGAGGTTCAGTGGGTTTTTAAATGCCTCATATTTAATCTCTCTTTAAGGCTTCGTGGCAAAAATTTGCAGAGGAGCCATTTTTCTAGCTTGCTAATTCCTAGAAAAATCCTCAAGCCCCATCCTGGAGAGTCCTTCCTCTCATGAGTCTCCAGGGGCTGCCAGAACTGGACCAAACTTGTTAAATAAAACACAGTGCCACTCCGGGCCCCATGCTTTGGGAGGAATTTTCTAAACCTGTATCACAAGTGATTAGAGTGTATTAAAGGGACTTCTGTTTTGGATAGATGGTTCTGCAAGATACGTCTGGGTCCTGCTAAACACTTAGATTTAAGAACTCTGTACTCCATGGTATATGTTAAGTAAGGTCAGTCAAGTTCACAGCCTTTGCTTTCTTGGCAGTGCTCTTGGTACCTGGGGACTGGTCTCAAAAATGTTCATTCTATGAGGGTAGGCTAGAAAAGGAAGAAGGTGAGCAGCAGAGGTGGCTAAATAGCTTCTTAAAATAGCTTCTGCAATCATGGTAGCTTAGGAACTATATATACACAATTGTCGACCCCTTCCATTGGCACACTAACTTTTTTTTTTACTCCACTGATTTTTTTTACTTCGTATTCTTTTAGAGATAGTGTCTCACTCTGTGGCCCAGGTTGGAGCACAGTGACATGATCATAGCTCATTGCAGCCTCAAACTTCTGGCTCCAGCGATCCTTCTGTCTCAGCCTCTGGAGTAGCTGGGGCTATAGGGTGCATGCCACCATGCCTGGCTGATTTTTTTTTGTAGAGACAGGTTGGTCTTTTGGCCCAGGCTGGTCTTGAACACCTGGCTACAAGGGATCCTCTCACCTCAGCCTCCCAAAGTGCTGGGATTATAGGTGTGAGTCACCACACCCAGCTATGAATTTTAATGTATATAAATTATATCTTGATAAAACTGACTTTAAAAAATAATATCTGTAAGATAAATGCTGGTCATCAAGTCAACTTTTCAAACAAGCTCCTTTCACCCTTTGGAGATGGCAAATAAACAGTCATTCTGTAAAAAGGGCCCTTTTCTTGGTTCTCCTCCCCACAACCCAGGGTATTTCTCTATCGGCATGGGCAATAGCTGTCTATGCCCTTGGTGAGCAAGTAAAAGGAAAGGTTGCTTGTCCCTTCATCTTTAATTTCTTACATTTTCCCTCTACTCCTTATTATCAAAGGGATATTGGCATAGCAGTTTATTTTAGGTAGCTAGGGAAGTCATTTTAAAAACAGTATTGATTGAAAGACTAAAAAGTGGCTCTGTACTATACATTATCAGAGATGTATAATAACCTTAAAAGATGGAAAATAAAGTTTGACACTTGAGTAATGGGGAAAAATTAAAATAACTTCATTCTCTAAAGGAAATGGAGCAGGGTGGTAAATCCTGCAGTGTAGATAATAAGAAATCTTCCCAAAAGGTCAACATTTATGCAAGCCCCACAAATGACTATGTATATTAGTTAATATTTCCTTCCCTGCATGATATTAGACACAAAAATGTAAACACTCCAAGGTGGGGAAAAGCACTTGAAAAATTACTGCAAAGATTAAATTGGTTGTCTATAGGTGCTAGGGTTGTAGAAGATTTTTACTTTCTCAATCTCTAAGCTTTTCAGTTTTCCAAAAATGGCTATGTATTTATTTATAAAAAGAAGTACATAATTTTAAAAAGTGAGTTGGGAAATAGTATTTTTAAAAGCGAATTGGGAAACAAGTGTGTTACCAGCCCTCCCTGTACTAAGCTGATAAAAGGAGACAGGTGCTCTGGTGAGCCTTTGTATAAAAGATATAGGCCTGAAGGGGAGAAGGGAGCAGTCAATTATGGAAGCCTCAGGTGCTAGGCTTGCAAGTTTATTCTGTGGCCACAGGAAACCTTAACAAACAATGAAAGTGTCTTCCAGAATTAGTGAGGTAACCCACAGGCTCTCAGATTCATTCAGTGGCTGGTTTCTTTAGAAACTTAGCATAATGTGTGCATGTGCTTCTGGGTCACACACGTTAAGCACGCAGTAAATCCTTGTAAATGAGTTTTAAACCGCAACTTAAAATAGTCACCATCTCTTTAATAGGTTGTTCATGAAAATTAGAAATTTCAAAAAAGGATTTACCAACCCTCCCTCAAAAAATTTACCCCCCTTAGGATTGCTCATTAAGTTTTTGCTTAATAGAGTCATAGTTGGTTGTATCCAGAGTTTTTTCCCTTTGCCATTCTTATTTCATGAGTCTTTCTTCATGTTCTTTGTTATGAGGAATGGAGATTATGCATGTAATGTTTGAGGTCACAGTGCTTAATAGTTGCTCAATAAACAGTGATGGTCGTTGTTTTCTGTTCATTCCCACTCCTTGTATAGCACTCCTTAATTTACAACATGCTGTCACAAACATTAGGCATGCATGTACAATCCAGGAGTTGTTATCCCCACTTTATGGCTGAGCAACTGAGGCCCAAAAAGATTAAATCATTTTCTCTAAAATGGCTGGGAGTTCCAGAGTGGACTAGAATCCAGCTCTTCTGTCTCCTGGCACATGTTTTCTCACTATTATACCTAGTGTCAGTTGTACCACTAGAAATATCCCCAGATAACACAGTGATGGCAAACAAAGTGAATTTTACACAAGGGAGTGGAAGAGGTCCAGTTCCTATTTGGGGAGCTCAGCATCCTTTGTTCACCAAAGGATTTCTCATGTTATGATTTTGGAAGCCTAAGAGACCATCTGAGCTATGGCAAGGAAGCTCCACCAGGGTAGTCTCCCTGAACTACAGGGGTTGCCTGAGGTTCGAGAGACACTGAGGATTTAGGATGGAAGAAGTGTGAGTGTTTTTTTTAAATCAAGAAATTAATTAACCAGTAGATAATTTCCTGCAAGGAGGCAGAAGGCTGCTGCCTGTCAGATCCCCCTTGCCTGCTGTTGCAGAGTATTAGGCATCCATAGGTTAACAGAGCCATTTTTATGGAAACTAGTTCCTTATTTCTCTTTTGTTGGAACCCTACTGGTTCATGGTCTGGGCTTCCGTATTAAAAAAAAAAAAATCCAACATACACAGTTCAAAGTACTAATCTTTTTTCCTTCGAGTGAACAAAGCCCACCTAGCGTCTAAGAATGCCAGCTCCCATTTATAGATACAAGCCATTTCCTTATCCAAATCTCAGATGAAAACTAAAAGCTTACATGTCATTGTAAAGTTGCAACATGGCCTATTCATTTCATTTTACAAAATTCGTGAAATCCCTGACTTTGAAATCATTTTTCAAGGACTCTGTTTTTTGTCAAGGTTGTTAGAAACAGCTAACCAATGACCCTCTTTCCAAGAGGAAGGCTGCATCTTGTAAGGTTAATGTTTTCAAAACCAGCCGTTTACTGGAAAGCAGAGAGCTGTCATTTCAAATGATGGCTTCTGGCACCTGCGTGAGACAGGGAAGCCGTGTTGTGTCTTACTCTCCACCCACACAGCAAAGATGGCTCCCATGCTGATTTGAGGGAAGAAATACATGGTTTTGTCTCTCTCCCACTTGGTAAGTGGCAACTTCCCAGCGAAACCTCATGGAAATAGTCCAGAGTGAATTTTAGGTTGCTCTGTCGATATGTGGCTCCCTTGAGTCATTTTCTTCCTTCTTGACCCCCACAGCAGGTTTGGTTTGATGGGGTTTCCACACTGGTCCTCATTTGCATTTGCTCTCCCCGTGGCCATACAGGCCATAAAATTGCTGTTATGGATGTGAAAATGGCCAAATATACCATAGACCCCAGATTAGGATCAGTCTGGTGCCTCTGAAAATGTGAGTTGAGAAGAACTGAAAGAAAATCTTTCCCTGGGGAGACTGCTTCCGAAACACCCTTCTGAAGAATGTGCTGACCTAATCTAAGCCTCAATTTCCTTCAACAAGGGATGCGGCGCTCACTTCCCTTGAGTTGTGAGAATGAAACAAGATAATGCGGAAAGCCCTTGGCCCAGTTCCTGGCAAGTGGCGAGCTCTTGGTCCATAAGCAAATCTTCGTATTAGTGTGAGTTCCTGGTCCTCCATGAAAGAACAAAGCTTTCGGCCTGGAAAATCAAATCTCCGGAAATAAGAAGCACTAAAAAGATGAGGAGTGGGGACAGAGGGAGTGGAGAGGCACTTGGAAGGCTCCTGTTTTGTTTCGTTTTGTTTTGTTTACAAATCCATTCTTCATCTTAGCCAGCACCATGGAGTGAGTCCAGCTCTCTGCATCTGGCCCCGCTGTGAACCCCCTGAGGCTATCCACAGTTGGATATCTTCCTGTTCTTTCCCTGCCCTTCCCTCTTCAAATGCAAACTTGGGGGGGCTCAAGATTATTCCATACCCTTTATCTCCAAGCTAGTCCATGCCTGTTGGTATAAACATCTACCCTACACACACCTGCCCCCACCCTCTCTATTCTCATCTCCTTTTTTGTTCATCTCAAACCTCCACACTGCTGCTCAAAAATGAACAAAGGTGAGTGAGGAAACCAGGACATCATGACACCTAAAAGATCTTTGTGACTTCCCAATTGTTGAAAGACATGATTGGGAAAGAGTGACTGAGTGTTCAAGGTGGATTCCAACCCAGATCCTCTGGGGCTTGTAAGAGTTGAGAGAAAAGCAGTAAGTGTCCCAATAAATCTTTATTGATTTAAAATCTCCTTAGTGACTGAGAAACCAAAAGAAATTAGTGTTTGCTGATTAGTAGAGATTGGAATGTGCTCTTTTAGTATTTTTAGGTCAAAGTGATGAACTGGCAGTAGAAAAAGGTGACTGACAAACAATGACCCTGAAACCTGGCAAGCCGATATTTTGCAATTATTACTTGTTCACAATTCACATTGCAGCCACTATTGATAAGTTCACTAGAGTTCTGTTTGTGAAAGCCGTTTGGAGGAATGGATATTAACAGTATTCTAGTATATATCTAATAGTAGTATATATACCAATCTAATTAATGTTTATAAATATGATCAATTTTATGTTGTGTGTATATATACATCATTTAGTAGCATATAATATAGCATATGTTAGTATATATAATATCAATTTGATGATGGTTTACTTACTTGCTGCAGAATAAATTAGAGTAGGGATCAAAAAAAGTGAGCGGCAAAAATGACCAAACTAAACATGGGTTATGGTATGAGCAATTAACAAAGACATTTATTCAGATGACTAATTGCAGAATCTCTGACAAATTCTAAATTGGAACATCTTGAAATTAGTCTGCTAATTCAAAAGCAACTTACAAACAATCACCAAAGATGTGGCTGACTGACACACAAGAATAATAAAACTATTATCAAGTGCCTGAGAGACTATAAACCTCCAATTTGTATTCTAGACACGAAAATCGTTTTTTTTTTTTTTGCCTATGTAATCCTAACTTGTAAATACACAAAACAAAATATCTCAGCACCTACTGCAAATACCAAAACACCGTCTTGAGAAACACACAGTTGTAATTGAAATTACAGGCCCTAGGGAAGTCTGTCTGGATGCCACCTTTGAAAAACACCATTGAAGTATGAAAAGGATGGAATCCTCCGCAATTAACCTACACTCTCTCCGCCCATTAACAAAACATTTATTTATCTTCGTGCCACAGAAATAAGGGGTTGTGTGTTTATTAGTAAGCCTAAGTGACAAGAAAATGTGTGGTTTCTTAACAGAAAAGTTCCTTCTGAAAGAAGTTAAAGTGCTAAATGTATTTTTAGAAAATGAAATCTGCTCTAATGGTTATTCTATAACAGGCCTATTTTTCATGTTTCTTGTTGGATGGGTGGGACGGGGACTATACTCGTCTCATCAGTTCTTCAGGGTGGAATTCAGATGGGATAATTAGGGCATTCTTGCAGAATTCTATCAATCTCTTATACACATTTCCTATAATTGTTCCAGGGATTTTTGCTATTTGTATCTTTTTTGCTTACTGGCAAATATAACCCGGAATAATCTCATTCTGTCAGTACATTGCATAAAAGAGACTCTGCTCTGTTTTAGATGAGCAGGGACGAGATCTCCACAAAGCACAATATTACTGAGAATTATGAATACTTAACACTTATTCATCATCACTGAGAAAATAATAGGGATTATAAGACATAAGATTATAAAAATCTAGTGAGTTGAAAGTTTGCACATGGAGTGCTTTCTTTGAGTAGATTTTTCATGCATAGTTTTATGGCTATTTTTTCAGTATCCTTTCATATTTCTCATTGAGGGTATTATGGGCCTTTGAGCAGCACAATTCATTGTTGACTGGCGTACTGCAAGGCATCAGAGTCTCCACTTTTGCACACTAAATGCCAGTAGCACCCCCAGTTATTGTCATAGTCCTAACCAACCCCACACATTTCCAAATGCCTCGTAAGAGGCAGTACCTTCCTGGTTGATTACCACTGCCAGTAAGTCTAGTATGAGACCTTGAGAAAGGATTGAGTCCCATTAGAATTTCCAGATGGTAGATTATTAGAATTTTATTTATTTTTTCTTTTTCGATTTTTTTTTTTTTTTTTTTTTTTTTTTTTTTTTTTTTTTTTTTTTTTAGAGACAGGGACTCACTGTGTTGCCGAAGCTGGATTCAAACTCCTGGACTCAAGCAATCCTCCCTTCTCAGCACCCCCAAGTAGCTGGGATACAGGCATGTGCCACCAGACCTGGTTAGATTATTAGAAATTTTAAAAGACATTTTGGCTGTAGAATTCTTAAAGGATCAACCTGTGGTGTGAAGCTTTTCTCATTCAAATTTAAAGAAGTGTAACCACATGTATTCCATGCTATACCATGGTTGCCATATGATCCAGTACTTGGCAGGTGCTGGCAACTACTGGGCTCACAACAGCTTGTTGGACCAAAGAATGTCACTCTAGCATTATCCAACCTTTGGTCATCACCCCAGCTGATTTCCAGAAATGTTCTGAGATCCCAGAAGTGATTTCAGGAACTCAGATTTTCCCCAAGAGAACCTACCCTGACTCCATTTACCACTGCCCCATCAACTCCTAGAAAAGGTGAAGTCCACTGCTGGGCATGCCTCTGGGGTGGTCCTCTGGTGGCCCCAAAGCCAGGGTGGGCCCTACAAAGGGAAATTCCAGGGCATCACAAGTCGCAGGGCATCACCAAAGACTAGGCTGATGGGGTGAGGGGGACGAGTCTGTAGAAATGAATCACCCTCTTTTTTAACTAAAACGTTTTGTTTTTTTGTCATTTATCTTTAAGAGGTATATATGTTTTGAAGCTTTGTCTACATGATCTTCTCAGCACATTTATTTTAAAGCCATTTCAGGGGTTAATGGATTTAAACCTTTATTTTCTCTTTAAAAAAAACTTCTGCACAGTTTGGATTACACGTAAAATGAAAAAGGGACACTTGCAAAGCATATATGATGTGTGTCTGTGCTTCCCTGTTGAAACTGCCTAAGCCTCTGATGGGACTCTGTCAACCCTTTTTATTGACCCCATTATATTCACAAGGTGCAACACCCTTTCCTCAAGAAGACTTCTTATTATATGCAATTACTTTAAAACTCATGTGAAGGTAGAAGACAAAAGCGTTCTTCTCCATTAAGAATCAGTGAATGTATGCACTTATTCCAAAATTGACCCCATAGTTGGAAGTAATGCACCCCTCAGCAAATGTAAAAGAACAGAAATTATAACAAACTGTCTCTCAGACCACAGTGCAATCAAACTAGAACTCAGGACTCAGAAACTCAATCAAAACTGCTCAACTACATGGAAACTGAACAACCTGCTCCTGAATGACTACTGGGTACATAATAAAATGAAGGCAGAAATAAAGATGTTCTTTGAAACCAATGAGAACAAAGACATAACATACCAGAATCTCTGGGACACATTTAAAGCAGTGTGTAGAGGGAAATTTATAGCACTAAATGCCCACAAGAGAAAGCAGGGAAGATCTAAAACTGATACCCTAACATGACAATTAAAAGAACTGGAGAAGCAAGAGCAAACACATTCAAAAGCTAGCAGAAGGCAAGAAATGACTAAGATCAGAGCAGAACTGAAGGAGATAGAGACACAAAAAACCCTTCAAAAAATCAATGAATCCAGGAGCTGGTTTTTTGTAAAGATCAACAAAATTGATAGACTACTAGCAAGGCTAATAAAGAAGAAAAGAGAGAAGAATCAAATGGACGCAATAAAAAATGATAAAGGGGATATCACCACCGACCTCACAGAAATACAAACTACCATCAGAGAATACTATAAACACCTCTACGCAAATAAACTAGAAAATCTAGGAGAAATGGATAAATTCCTGGACACATACACTCTCCCAAGACTAAACCAGGAAGAAGTTGAATCCCTGAATAGACCAATAACAGGTTCTGAAATTGAGACAATAATTAATAGCCTACCAACAAAAAAAAGTCCAGGACCAGACAAATTCACAGTTGAATTCTACCAGAGGTATAAGGAGGAACTGGTACCATTCCTTCTGAAACTATTCCAATCAATAGAAAAAGAGGGAATCCTCCCTAACTCATTTTATGAGGCCAACATCACCTGATACCAAGGCCTGGCAGAGACACAACAAAAAAAGAGAATATTAGACCAACATCCCTGATGAACATCGATGCAGAAATCCTCAATAAAATACTGGCAAACTGAATCCAGCAGCACATCAAAAAGTTTATCCACCATAATCAAGTGGGCTTCATCCCTGGGATGCAAGGCTGGTTCAGCCTACGCAAATCAATAAACTTAATCCAGCATATAAACAGAACCAAAGATAAAAACCACATGATAATCTCAATAGATGCAGAAAAGGCCTTCGACAAAATTCAACAGCCGTTCATGCTAAAAACTCAATAAATTCGGTATTGATGGAACGTATCTCAAAATAATAAGAGCTATTTATGACAAACCCACAGCCAATATCATACTGAATGGGCAAAAACTGGAAGCATTCCCTTTGAAAACTGGCACAAGACAGGGATGCCCTCTCTCACCACTCCTATTCAACATAGTGTTGGAAGTTCTGGCCAGGGCAATCAGGCAAGAGAAAGAAATAAAGGGTATTCAATTAGGAAAAGAAGAAGTCAAATTGTCCCTGTTTGCAGATGACATGATAGTATATTTAGAAAACCCCATCGTCTCAGCCCAAAATCTCCTTAAGCTGATAAGCAAGTTCAACAAAGTCTCAGGATACAAAATCAATGTGCAAAAATCACAAGCATTTTTATACACCAATAACAGACAAACAGAGAGCCAAATCATGAATGAACTTCCATTCACAATAGCTTCAAAGAGAATAAAATACCTAGGAATCCAACTTACAAGGGATGTGAAGGACCTCTTCAAGGAGAAGTACAAACCACTGCTCAATGAAATAAAAGAGAACACAAACAAATGGAAGAACATTCCATGCTCATGGATAGGAAGAATCAATATCATGAAAATGGCCATACTGCCCAAGGTAATTTATAGATTCAATGCCATCCCCATTAAGCTACCAATGACTTTTTTCACAGAATTGGAAAAAACTCCTTTAAAGTTCATATGGAACCAAAAAAGAGCCCACATTGCCAAGACAATCCTAAGCCAAAAGAACAAAGCTGGAGGCATCATGCTACCTGACTTCAAACTATACTGCAAGGCTACAGTAACCAAAACAGCATGGTACTGGTACCAAAACAGAGATACAGACCAATGGAACAGAACAGAGCCCTCAGAAATAATACCACACATCTACAACCATCTGATCTTTGACAAACCTGACAAAAACAAGAAATGGGGAAAGGATTCCCTATTTAATAAATGGTGCTGGGAAAACTAGCTAGCCATAAGTAGAAAGCTGAAACTGGATCCCTTCCTTACTCCTTATACAAAAATTAATTCAAGATGGATTAGAGACTTAAATGTTAGACCTAAAACCATAAAAACCCTAGAAGAAAACCTAGGTAATACCATTCAGGACATAGGCATGGGCAAGGAATTCATGTCCAAAACACCAAAAGCAATGGCAACCAAAGCCAAAATTGACAAATGGGATCTAATTAAACTAAAGAGCTTCTGCACAGCAAAAGAAACTACCATCAGAGTGAACAGGCAACCTACAGAATGGGAGAAAATTTTTGCAATCTAGTCATCTGACAAAGGATTACAAATTTCCAGACCCTACAAAGAACTCAAACAAATTTACAAGAAAAAAACAACCCCATCAAAAAGTGGGCAAAGGATATGAACAGACACTTCTCAAAAGAAGACATTTATGTAACCAACAGACACATGAAAAAATGCTCATCATCACTCGCCATCAGAGAAATGCAAATCCAAACCACAATGAGATACCATCTCACACCAGTCTCACAACCACAATGAGATACCATCTCACACCAGTTTCTGGAGTGAGATGTGGAGAAATAGAAACACTTTAACACTGTTGTTGGGACTGTAAACTAGTTCAACCATTGTGGAAAACAGTGTGGCGATTCCTCAAGGATCTAGAACTAGAAATACCATTTGACCCAGCCATCCCATTACTGGGTATATAGCCAAAGGATTATAAATCATGCTGCTATAAAAACATATGCACATGTATGTTTATTGTGGCACTATTCACGATAGCAAAGACTTGGAATCAACCCAAATGTCCATCAATGACAGACTGGATTAAGAAAATATGGCACATATACACCATGCAATACTATGCAGCCATAAAAAAGGATGAGTTCATGTCCTTTGTAGGGACATGGATGCAGCTGGAAACCATCATTCTCAGCAAACTATCGCAAGAACAGAAAACCAAACACTGCATGTTCTCACTCATAGGTATGAATTGAACAACGAGATCACTTGGACACAGGAAGGGGAACATCACACACTGGGGCCTATTGTGGGGTGGGGCGTTGAGGAAGGATAGCATTAGGAGATATACCTAATGTGAATGACGAGTTAATGGGTGCAGCACACCAACATGGCACATGTATACATATGTAACAAACCTGCACGTTGTGCACATGTACCCTAGAACATAAAGTATAATAATAATAATAAAAAGAATCAGTGAATGTAGTATCTTTATTCACTAACAATAAGTAATGTGAAAAGGAAATTTAGAAAAAAATTCCGTTTACAGTAGCACCAAAAAGAATAAAATACTTAAGAATTAACTTAACCAGGAAGGTAAAAGACTTATTCAACAAACATTTTTTTAAAAATTACTGAAAGAACACATAAATAAATGGAAAAAGACATCCCATGTTCATGGATTAGCAGACAATACTGTTAAAATGTCAATACTTAGCCAAAGCAGTGTACAAATTCACTGTAATCCATTTCAAAATCCCAATATTTTTTGTAGGAATAGAAAAATCTGTCTTAAAATTCATATAGATTCTCAAAGAATCCCAAATAGCCAAAGCAATCTTGAAAAAGAACAAGTTGGAAGACTCAACACTTTCTGATTTCACAATTTATTACAAAGCCATGGTAGTCAAAACTGTGTGGCATTGGCATAAAAACAACAACTCATATATTTACACCAATGGAATAGCATAGGGAGCACAGAAATAAACCCTTACATATATGGTCAAATGATTTTTGAGACGGATGCCAAGACCATTTGTCTGACTCAATTTGGGCTGCTATCAAAAAAAAAAAAAATGTGATTGACAAGGTGGTTAAAGAATAAGCATTTATCTCGCACAGTTCTAAAGGCTAAACGTGCAAGATCAAGATGTCAGAATGATAAGGTTCTGGTGAGGGTTCTCTTCCTAATTTGGAGATGGCTATTTTTTCCCTGTTTACTCACATGGCTGAGAGAGAGGGAGAAATCATTTCTCTTTTTATAAGAGTACTAATCTCATTTATGCGAATTCTACCTTCATGACCTAACTACCTCCCAAGGGTTCCACCTCCAAATACCATTATATTGAGGATTAAGCTTTCACATGTGATTGTGGGAGAGAACACAAACATCCAGGCCATAATTCAATGGAGAAAGGCCAACCTTTTCAACAAATCATGATGGAAAAACTGGATATCCACAGGCAAAAGAATGAAGTTGGCCCTAACACTGTGAACAAAAATGAACTTAAAATGGATCAAACACCTAAACGTAAGAGCTAAAAGCTATAAAACTCTTAAAAGGAAACATAGGGCAAAAGCTTCATGACATTGGATTTGTATATAACACCAGGGCTGGCGGAGACACAATGGCATCCAGTGTTGGTGAGTGGAAGAGAGGAAGATGACCACAACTGGAAACACTGGGGTGGAGCTGGAGCAGTGTGAGAAGACTGTGAATTAAGCCATTTACACCCTTCTCTGAAACTGTGCACATTTTGATGCTTCATTCCTTTCCACCCAATGGTTTTTTATTCTTTGTGATCAGTCTCTTCCTTTTTCTTTCTCTTTTAAACTGACCACAATGTAGAATGTACATCTAAATATTCATTGGAATTTGCTGAATTACCTCCTGTGTTCTTAAGATATTCTCTTTCTTCCACTTTCCCCATACATCAGACAATATCTAAATACTAGTTGTTAGTTGCTTTTGATTTGCCCACATCTATTTTTCAGTCCATGAGCGTGGTCCACAATAGACAATCTTCCCCACCTCTACTGTGAATCACAAAATTCCAACTTTGAATACTATGTTGCTGGATCTTTTAAAAACAGATCATAATTTTCTGAAGCTCATTTCCTTGTAGACTTTTTGCTCACGTTGTGACTTCTGCACAATGTGAGGGTCAAGCAAATGAAACATTACACCCCAAAACATTAAACGCATGCTGTCCGAGAAGCAAGTATTGACTTTGTATATGATAAAAAAGACAACATACATGCATCCATGCTTTCTAGCTATTTCCTGAAATGCCAAGTGATGTACCTCTATTCCTGGTTTATTTGAATTTGTTCAAACCTTATAAAGCCAACTATTGCAAACAAAACAAAGAAGAAAACGCATTCCCATTTCTAAGTGTGTAAATAAGAAAAAGTTTGTCTTCTAAGCTTGAGGTATTTGGACCCCGCATCTCTCTCTCTCTGTCTCACACACACACATACACACACACACAGACATACACATACGTGCACACACCCCTCCATCTATGCTAAAAGAAGACCTCTACACTGATTCGTTTTTCTTTTTTAAAAAACTGTGATAAAATGCACAATATAAAATTTACTATCTTAACCATTTTTAAGCATATAGTTCAGTGGTATTAAATACATGTATACGGCTGTGCAATTATCACCACTATCCATCTCCAGAACTCTTTCTATCGTGCAAAACTGAAACTCTATACCCATCAAACAATAACTTCCAATTCCCTTCTCCCCTCAACCCCTGGCAGCTACCATTCTACTTTCTGTCTCTATAAATTTGACTACTTTAGGTATCTCATAGAAGTGGAATCATATAGTATTCATCTTTTTGTGACTGGCTTATTTCACTTAGCATAATGTCTCTAAGGTTCGTCCACACTTGAGCCTGTCAGAATGTCCTTTCTTTTTAAGACTGAATAATATCCCATTGTATGTATATACCACATTTTCTTTATCCATTCACCTCTTGATGAACACTTTGGTTGGTTCCATGTTTTAGCTACTATGACTACTGTGAATAAGGGGGTCCAAACATCTTTTCAAGACCCTGCTTCCAATTTTGGGGGGTTATACCCATAAGTGAAATTGCTGGATCATATGGTAACACTTGTTTTTGTTATTTTTTTTTTCATAGTAGCCATCTTAATGGGTGTGAGATAGTATCTCACTTTGGTTTTTATTTGCATTTGCCTAATGATTAATGAATTGAGCATCTTTTCATGTGTTTATTGGCCACTCATATTTCTTTGCAGAGATATCTATTCAAGTCTGTTACCCATTTTTGAATTGGTTTTTGTTGTTGAGTTTTAAGTGTCTCATATTTACAATATTAATTCTGTATCATTTAAGTGGTTTACAAATATTTACTCTTATTCTATGGGCTGTCTTTTCACTCTGATGAAATGTCCTTTGAAGCACAGAAGTTTTACATTTTAGGGAGTCCAATTTGTCTATTTTTGTTTTTGTTACCCAGCCCTACTCCTTCACCAGTTGATTCTACTCTCTGGTGTCCTTCTGTTGCTCCTATTTTAGCCTCTGGCCTGTGGAGATCCCCCACTACGTGACTCTAAACCCAAAATGGATCCAGTATCCATTTTACATGAATCTCACCCTTAGCCCAAATGCACTGTCACCTCTTAGGAAAATAAACACTTCTTTGGAACACTGGCCTAGTACTTTACAATTCTTTCAGTCTTCAGGAGGGGATTTTTTCATTGCTTTTATGGGAAATCAGCTGGATGTGAAAAAAAGGGAAAAATGCACTAATTGATTCTAAAAGTGGTGCTCGACTCTGCCTGGTTCATACAGTAAAGGAAGAATATTCAGGGTGTAGCTGCCTAAAACTAGGAACACAAACTAAAGCCTAGGTTTACTTTTTCTCTTAAGTCCATTGAGGTTTCAAATGTGTTTTCCCTCCTGCATTTCTAGACTACTACCCCATCCCTCTTGTTTCTCCATCTCAACATCCCGCCTCCCTACTTCCCTTCCCTGCCTATACAGAGGACTTCTTCCATGATAGGCAGAATAACAGCCCCCACAAAGATGTTCATGTCCCAATTCCCAGAACCTAGAAATACATTACATTACATGGCAAAGAAGTTGCAGATGGAATTAAGGTTGTTAATCAGCCGACCTAAAAGTATATTATCCTGGATTATCTGGGTGGGCACAATGTAGTTACAAGGGTCCTTAAAAGTGGAAGAGGTGGGCAGAAGTCAGAGTCAGAGGAAGATGTGACTTCAGAGGAGGTCAGACTGATGTGACATGAGAAGGGCTCCGCTCACCTTTGCCAGCTTTAAAGATGGAGGAAAGGGCCAAGAGCCAAGAAATGTTGGCAGCCTCCAGAAGCTAGAAAATAAAAGAAAGTGGACTCTCAGAGCCTCAAAAAGGAACATAGCCCTACTTGTACCTTGATTTTAGCCCAGTGAGACCCATTTGAGACTAATGCTCTCCAGAATTATAAGATCGTAAATTTCTATTGTTTAAGCCCTTAAACTTGTAGTAATATGTTACAGCAGCAATAGAACCAATATGTTCTCTATCTCAGCCTCCTCAAGCCACTCCATCAGGAGATGGAGCTTTTCCCAGGGAGCATGAAAGGCATTGAGACACAGACTTTCCTTGTTGCTTGAATGACAATAATGGGTCATTTACTCAGTTAATAGCAGGTCTGTTGGCTAATGACAGAGCACTCCTCAATAATGGTGGCATCAATAAGATAGGCACTTATTTCTCTCTCACATCAAAGATAGCCATCTCACAGTTGGCATGATGGCTCCACAAAGTCAGGAAGGACCCAGATCCTTCCTGTTCACCCTAGTGTAGCAGTCATTCTAGAGGTTTAAGATGGATTTCTGTGATCAATGCAGATGCGTCCCAGGCCAGTAGCAGGAGGAAGGAGAGACAAGGCATATACCTCTTCCCTTCAAGAACATTTCTGCTTATATCTCATTGGCCAAAACTTAGTAACGTAACTCTGCCTAGCCTCAAGGGAGGCTTGCAATGTATCTTTCAGCAAAATACACCTAGCTAAAATTCAGAGTTCTTGTGGTCTCCGCTAAGAAGAAAAAAAGTCCCGTTACTAATGAAGAAGAAAGGAAGAGGGATTAGAAGGCAAGTTGTGATCTCTGCCACAGGTCACCCTGTAATCTGATGTAGATTCAGGGCAAAAGAGTCACTGGCCAGAATTCTTAAATCTCCCAATAAGAACTTGGTAATTCTGTGATAGTCTGCATTCCAGCGTGATGAATGAATTCCAGTTTGGCAGAAACATTAGCTTCACAGAACAGCATCCAGGGGCTTGTAGATTGTGGCTGCACCCAACGTTGGATGAATAGAAGAGGCTACTCTTCTGAATAAGTCAATGCTCTGTCTTGGCCCTGTGAAGTCTTCCTAGGCTGTTAGATGTTTGTTTAATTGTGGGTCATGTAATTTCCCTGTGAGGCTGCGATGATTGGGTCCCTAACCATGCTGATGAAATACTTGTTAAAGTCTCCTTTTATTATTTTGTTTTTCCATGCAATTCTCCTTCCTTTGATCTCCAAATGTACAAAAGTAGAGTTCAGAGATCTCTGATTTCAAAAATTCCTTCAATCTTCCCTCCCATTTTATTGTCTCCAAACTCTTTGAAAATAAATTGAGGGATGGCCAAGCACGGTGGCTCACATCTGTAATCCCAGCACTTTGGGAGGCTGAGGTGGGCGGATCATGAGGTCAGGAGATGGAGACCATCCTGGCTAACACGGTGAAACCCCATCTCTACTAAAAATACAAAAAATTAGCTGGGCGTGGGGTGGGCGCCTGTCGTCACAGCTGCTTGGGAGGCTGAGGCAGGAGAATGGTGTGAACCAGGGAGGCGGAGCTTACAGTGAACTGAGATTGTGCCCCTGCACTCCAGCCTGGGCGACAGAGCAAGACTCTGTCTCAAAAAAAAAAAAAAAAAAAAAAAGGAAAAGAAAAGAAATGAAATTGAGGAAACAATTAATTATCCTCCAATTTATTCTGTAAATGTTGTTGGGTGGCTTATTTTCTAGTGTTCTTTAACATAATATTCTCCATGGATGGACTTGTATGTTACAGAGAGTTATACATAATTTCTTCTTTTGTCTTGAAAAATTGGATATCAAGAAATAAGTACCAAAAGAGAGAATTCATAGATTTTTGCTTTTTGGTCATTAAGAAAAGAATAACTTGTTGATTTTAGTTGGTATGTTAAAAAAAATCTATGTACAGAATTTGTTATGAGTTATTCTTCCTTTTCCAGCTTTTCTGTGTGTTCTCTCTTTTTCTTTTTAAAATAAGTAACCTGATCTTGCTTCATCCTTTGGTAAAAAGATTGCCCAAAGCTAGCAGGTGTCATTATTTTTATATAGTATCTTCAGAACAAGATTCCATTAGTGTCGACGAGGCAGTGTTTAATGTTTCTGTTTCATGGGTCATGCACTCTAGTCAAATCAAAGCACTTAGGTTTTGCTTTATCCAATAGGATATCAGTGATCTCAAGGAGCACATTTACACAGATGGTCCTAAAATTGCATATGACACCTTGACACAAAGTAAGATTGATTCAGAATGTGGGGGAAATGGGTATTGAGAATAAAATAAGATATTTTCCAAGATGAACAACAATAATAAAGTGAGATGGTATATCAAGAAAGGATTAGAAGAGAAATGAATGTGGGATATTCATGAATATGAAAGGATTGGAAGAGAAATGAATGTGGGATAGGATTTGAAGGAGAGCACACATGGAGAAAGAGGTATGGTAGAGACAAAGAAACCATCTCACAGTCTGCATAGGAACAGAACTCTACTCTCAAACTCCTGGCCTCAAGGTATCCTCCCACCTTGACCTTTCAGAGTACTGGGATTACAGACGTGGGCAACCATGCCCAGCCAAGAACTCTACTCTCAAAATGTTTATGTTCCAGATTTATAAAAGAATAAGTTAATAAGTTTGTTGTACTTCATTTAGAGTAACACTGGTGAACTAATTGACATACTTAACCATTAGGCATGGCAATCCCTCCCACTTGGCATGATAGACATGTCCCTGAGGAATTATGAGTAAAGTAGATCGTTGTGACTCAAACTTAATTTCAAATAGAGTGGGGAGGAATAGTTATTTACAACAATGCTGGATTAAGTGACACTGAAAAGCCAAGCCTCCCACTATAGTGTCTCTGTAGTATAATACGCTGAAGTGGTCACAGTTAACCAGAAGGATAGGCTTTGGGCCCACTGGGAGAACATTTGGTAATATTCTTTGTGTGTGTGTGTGTGTGTTTTTTTTTTTTTTTTCCTCTGAAGAAGGGATGGGGAAGTAGGGAGAGTTGGAAAATCAAACCTCAACCTCTGGTCTGCCTGCCAATCTGAGATAATACTGACCGTGGATGGAGAGGGCTGGAGAAGCCGGGCCTGGCTACAGCCACTGCTTTGAGATCCCCTATTTGCAATGAACTTGCACATTTGCTGGCTCGTGAATTCTCTGATACAATCTTCTTTTTGTTTTCTTTTCTAGTGTTTCTGAAAGATCTATCCAGCACTCCGATGGCCAGCAACAACACCGCCAGCATAGCACAAGCCAGGAAGCTGGTAGAACAGCTTAAGATGGAAGCCAACATCGACAGGATAAAGGTGAGGATGGCCTAACCCCACACTTCATCTAGCCTGAGTCTAAGGCACATGATTTGCCATCATCTGTCATGTGACCACTCTTTCCTAGAGAGGGATAAAACCAGTAATGACAGGAGAGCATCTTAAAGATTAGGCAGAAGTTCATTTCTAATGTATCTTTCCCTCCTCCAGCATAAAACAATAGAGTAAGTTAGATCCTCTTTCCCGTGTAGAATTAAAAACAAATAACGCAACACAACAAAAAAGCAAAACAGGCTCATGGTTAAATTCCAGTGACAGAAATTAGAGAACATATGAAATATATCAGTGTACTAGTTCCCCTCCCTTTCCTCATGGAAACCTTTTTCTCATTTGGTTTTTAATTTTTTATGTCCTGGTTCAGGTTCTAAGGCTAAATGTCTATCCTTTGTGTCTAACCCTTCTAGTTATCCTTGCACATTATAAGTTTTTTCTTCTTTATTGAATTTCTTTTTCCTGCAAAACACGAAAGTCACACCTTGCCTCCCTCAGAAGTCTATGTGTTTCTTTTTTTCCTCTCCCTCCCCAGACCTAACCTGACAGCTTTGCCGTAAGCTGGGGCTAATGCACCTAGAACCAAGACTTCAAATTCAGACCCTTTGTTGGTAGTTTTCAGATGAAACGTTGGCTAATATGCTGTCATTATTAATAGATGGCTATGGCATGGTGGCAAAGTGAATTTTTGTTAACCATTAATACTTTACTGCCCCAGAAGTAAAATGCCTTACCCAAGAATTCTATGAAATGCAACTTGGAAACATATCTCATTGTACTAAGATAAAGCTACAACCTTCTTCCAAATGCCCTTTTAAAACTAGAATATTTTTCCTATTTTCTCCATACTTAATTCAGCACCTGGGCAATCCAGCTGTCCTTTGGAGTCTGACAGGGTCAATAAACTGTAGCTCATGGGCCAAATCCAGCCCACTGCCTATGTTTATAAATAAAGTTTTATTGGAACACACTCATTTACATATTGTCTATGACTGCTTTCACTCTAAAACAGCAGAGTAGAGTGGTTGTAACAGAGACCATATTGCCCACAAAGCTAAAATAGTTACTCTCTGGTGCTTTATAGAAAGCTCGCTGACCCCTGGGCTACAACAGTGGTTCTCAGCTCATCTGTGCGTTCCCAACACCCAGAGAGCTCTATAAAAGGACCAATTACCGAACCACACCCAAACCAATTAAATTAGAATCTATTGGGGTATGATTCAGGCATCAGTATTTTTTGAAAAGAATATTTCAGTTCATTTCGATGTATGGCCAAGGTTGAGAACCACTGTCCTATGGGAAGGAGTTTGCTGCTGCTAAGTTTCATCAGTTATGTGCTAGAGAGTGAAGAGAGAGCTATTCTTGCTCTACAAGTAAGATGAGAAAACACCCATGGACGTCTTCCCATTTATCCTGAATCTCCTTTGTAAAATTTGATGCCTAGTAATGGACCACAGGATTTAATCAGCTCCTGCTCTTCTTTCAACAGCCTTAATTCTTATTCTTTACTCATGACTGAGATCAATAAAGGGACCTTACCTTGCTCCTTTGCCATCTTCCTCTTCTCCTCTTTTCTTGCTTCTTCTTTTTCACTATCTTGCTGAAAAAGCACAAGGCGACAGGTGGGCACAATAACTGCTGAGAGAAGTAAGGTGGCCCATGGATTGTCAAATCAGAAAGGGCCATTCAGTTATTTTTGAGGGAGAGGAGGTTCTGCCCATGGGCCTTCTGGAAAATACCACTTTGATTTTTGAGGTAGTCCAACTGTGATAAAAGTTTGCGAAGCTTTACTGTGGTTGATGTTTTCTGTTAATATTCAGCACCCCAGTTACTGTTCCTAAAGGAGGATGTGATGTGCTTATGGGTGATGAAAACTGATAGCAGAAGAAAGATAATAGAAATGGAGCTTTTCAGAAATAGTTTAGATTTTATCATCCCTCTCCTGAATTACTGAATGCAAGGGGCTCCTATTTGCTGTCTGCAATTCCATCTCAACACATCTCCATCCCCACCATCAATTACCTTCCATATTCCTGCCAAATATAATGTTCTAAAAGAAAATCTAATTATACTCCTCTTCACTGAAAATCAGCTCATGATTCCCCATTACCAGTAAAATAAAATTCAGACCCTTTAGCAGTGTATACAAAGTTCCTCTGACCCCTGTCATCTCTTCAGCTTCATTCCTGCTCTCTTTTCTGCATGCCATGTAGAACCACTTTTAATTCTTTTGAAGGAAATTTCAAATACCTAGAACATCCAATCTCCTTTGCCCCTCTACCTTGCTGCTTTACTTACCTGACTTTACTTAACACTTCACTGCATTGAATCATTAAAGATTCAGATCAAGTTATTAGATCCTTTAAAAAGTTTTCCTAGATCCTCATCATAAGATTGGATTTTTGCTGTTTGTTCAGTTGTTCATTCATTTACTTATATAAAGCTCTCTTACTGAGAGCTTTCTAAATTGCAAGGGCTTGTTAGGTTCTAAAGAGATGGAGATAGACAAAAACATGATTCTTGCTCTCAGAGATCCCTGACCTAGTTGGGGGCTACAAAAAAAATTGAACAAGGCCTGTTATTGATGCAAACAAGATATCCAAGAAGCATAGTTACCAAATGTCGTCAGAAGCCAGCCCCACACTCTGATTGCCCTTTGAAGAGACACAAATAAATCACTACTAAAAAGGAAGCAAAGCATGAACCTGAAAAACTGGATGTGAGTAGTTGCCTTCCTAGGTGATCTTCACATTCAAATCTCTGAATCCCACTTGACGCCACTGGACCTTACATTGTTAGAAATATAGCAACAGCCTGCATTTCAGCATTTGCTGTGTACCTCAGAGCCAGGCAGGCTTGCTGTGGTGAAGTGACAGATTATTTTTAGTTGAGCGGTTGGATAAAACGTTGACTGTGTTGACATGGTTGTCAGCTAGCTAGTTTAGGGCTTGGTTATCTGCCTTTAGAAGTCTTTTCAAGGCTTTTGAGCATTCAGGCTTCTCCACCTACTTTCCATACACGATCCTGTCAGCAGAAAGGGGCTTCTCTCTGAAGATCCCAGGCTTATGATTTTCCAATGAGAGTAGTGACCTCTTCAAGCTATAAAGGATAGAAATGGCTTTATATATGTCTGGCAGAACCTACTGCAACTGAGGTGGCAAAGAATAGGACTCTTAAGAAGAGGATTTGGGGACACAGCTGGAATTGGAGTTGTTGAGGGTCTCTTAAGCAGGCGGTGGCCTTATCCCTCATGTGACCCCCGGAATAAATTACGCTGCATAGAGTAGCCCTACTCTGTGAATAACATAGTCACATGAATAACATGTTTTTTTTTTAAGCCTTCTTGTTTTCTATTCCTTTACATCACAGACCCTGGGAGATTTGGACTAAGTGAACCCATTATCTGTTCATAAGCCTCAGGCATGTATAAATTATACTCCCAGCCTCTTTGTATTTCTTTGTTAGGATTTCATTCAAGGACAGAGGGTAAAGAGAAATAAAACGAAACTGGGAAGAGAGTTAGGGGAAGGAGGAGAGAGGGGCTGTGGACTGTGACACCTGGATGAATGAAACAGCAATAGACTCACACTAACACTAACCAAAGACAAAATGAAATAAACCTTGTCCTTAGAGCACAAGAGGAGGGAACATGCACAAAAGTAAAGGACAGCAGGGCTTTGGTAAATCTCTTTATTCACCATTGTATTAGGACTCTTTGAGTTTCTAATAATAGGAATCTACATCAAGCTAGCTTAAGCAGAAAGAAGTACTGATTATAAAAGATACAGGATGTCTCAATCCAAGAGCGGAAATGTGGCTGAATAGGCAGTGGAAGCGAGAACTGCAAGGCCATTGAGAACTGCGAGTGCTCCATCACCTGTCTCTGCTTCTCTCTCTGTGTCTGCCTCTTCCTTTTCCTGAGAAGAAGGGATTTTTTAGCTGCCAAGTCCATACAGTAGGCACAAGATGACTGCCTATGGTTCCCAGGATCACAACTCGTAGTTCCAGCTCCATGAAAAAAGAGATGGCTTGATTCAATCCTTTTCAGTCTCCATAGCACATAGTCCTAGAGTGCCATCTCTGTTCCAGCAAGAATGAGCTGTCTCCAGCTTTAATCAACTGACATTCGAATTGAACTCCATTATACAGACATAGACCCTAGGAATTAACCTGCCCATTTGGAAGAATGGGAATGGGAATGGGAATCATTGTAAGCTGGAAAGATGCTCTTTGGCAGGAGTTGCTATTAGTACTATGAAAAATAATGTAGATTTAAGAGCAAAAGATATAAGATGCAAGGCCAGGAGCATGGGTAAAATTATTGCTTCTTAATTAATTGTCTGTTCCGTAAATTGACCCCACAGGAAAAAGTGTCTCATTTCTCCCATATACTCACCACAGACCTTTCCAAGTGATTCCCTTTATTGTTCTAAAAGTGTGCTATGCAAAGTGTCACCTCCCTGGTTATTCTGGGTTTCTCACTGAGAATACCCTTCCCCCTTATGTCTTTGCCTCTGCCAATCTTATTCCTCCTTTAGGGGTCAGCTCAAGTTCCTACTTGTTCATGAATCTCTTTTTCTATTCTGATCATATTTACTAATCAATTTACTAATTAGTTTCATCTTCATCAAATAAATTTTTCCACCTAAACTACATAGTCCTTTTCAAAGACCATGTTGTCCACTTGTTTGCATCTTTCATGGTACTGGGGTGCACAAGCATTTTGTAAAAACTTTTTTTAGTAGACAGCTTTAAATTTGTATATTAAGAGTGTCATACAACAAAACATTACTATATTCCCCATGACATTCCCAATTACATTTATGGACTTGGAGATTCCAAGCATGAATGTAACTGGACAAATAAAACTGTGGTAATGGGGAATTCAAATTAAATATTTTTTTAAAGGATGGAATTAGTCATTTTAAAGAAAGATAAATTGTTTTATATCATTGTATGATCATAAGTATCTAGCGTTTATAGTGTGCCTTCTGTTTAAAACACTTTAACATATAAAAAGAACAGACTGACTTTCTCGACAACGAGGACAAATATGTATAAATTAGTGAGCTGAATATGGACATTTCTAATGATTAAGTCATCTTTATGATGATTATGATAATAGATTGAAATTGAACTTCATGGAACCCTGTAGTGAGAAATGGTCCAGTTAGATACCATGCTTGGAACTAGAGAGAGGACATGTATTCCAGGTTTAGGACATTTTGAGTATTTTTCCAGCATTTCAGCTGAGAGTATCCCTTCCCTAAAATGCTTGTGTTCAATTTTATTAGGAAAAATGGAATACAATCCTCCTTCTAGGTCAACTGACAGTATTATCAGGGATGATAAAATCAGTAAAGTGTATCAAAGGACTAAATACAGGAAAGGGCTGTGTTCAAAGATGGCCAATGCTAATTCATTTAATTTGCTGAAAATGAAGCAAACACATTTAAAGTTGAAGTAAGGCATACATTAATAATGAAGCATAAAACTTCATTTTTATGATGGTTGATTAATTTTTAAAAGTTCAATAGATATTAATTACCAAGTACATATTTAGCCTTGTGCATCACATCTAACAGCAATAGAAGTAGTACTATATAACTTTGGTAATTTGAAACCTCTGGGAAGTGAATTTTTCTGAATAGCCTAGTTTTTATACCAGATAAACTCTCCCTTCTTAAAAATGTAACTATTTTAATGCTAGTAGTGAATGTCTTTCTTCTTTCATTAAATAAATACATATACTTTGCTTAATGACTGTTTTGCAAATTATTTACTTCCTTTAAAAAGAATCCTATCAATAAGTACATTCAGTTTAATATCACCTTGAAGGAGCAGGAAGAAGAAGACAACTTAGAAGAGTCACACATGATTTTATAAATACAAAAATAGTGGACACTTGTTCACACAATTATACCTTCTCTAGTGTCACAATCAAAGTTTGATTGTGGGCATTCTTCACAATCATAGTGGAAAAATCCTTTAGACTCACCTTTGGCCACTGGCAGTGATACTGGCATCACAGTGATTCAGGCCATCATGGTGATCTGTAGGGCATCAAGGTATTGCAGACATGGTGATGCAGACATCCTGGTGATGCAGGCTATCATGGTAATGTGGGGCATCAAGGTGTTGCAGTCATCATGCTGATACAGATGTCATGCTGATGCAATCATCATGGTGATGCTGTCATGGTGATATAGTCATCATGGCGACACAGACATTATAGTGATGCAGTCATCATAGTGATGCAGGCCATCATGGTGATGTATGGCATCAAGGTGTTGCAGTCATCATGCTGTTACAGACGTCATGGTGATGCAGTCGTCATAGTGATGCAGGCCATCATGGAGATGCAGGGCATCAAAGTGATACAGATATCATGGTGATGCAGTCATCATGGTGACACAGACCTCATAGTGCTGCCATCATCATAGTGGTGCAGTCATCATGATCATACAGGCATCATGGTGATGTAGGCATCATGATAACTTCTGCTTTTCATTCCCTACATTAGTGATCTTGCTCTCCATAGCACGTTTCATATTTTTAGTATAATTTCAAGACACATGAGAGAGTACTGAATTTTCTTGCATTTACACTGCTTGACATAGATTTTAATTTTCCTGACTTGAATTACACATTAATGATTCAAAGAAAAATAAAGCCTTTCTTTAAAGTAGCCAATTAGCCAGGTGGGGTGGCTCATGCCTGTAATCCCAGCAATTTAGGAGGCAGAGGCAGGCAGATCACCTGAGATCAGGAGTTCGAGAGCAGCCTGGCCAACATGGCGAACCCATCTCTATTAAAAATAAAAAAATAAATAAAGTAGCCAACAGCTTTTGACCTGGTAAAAGAACTTTCTAAATAAATATCAGACCAACCTCTCCTTGTTTGAAAATTCTGTGATCTCCTCCCAGTGATTAGGCAGTTTCTTTTGTCTTTGCCCACATTGCCAGACCTGTATATACTCTGTTACAATAACATGCTGTGAAGTAGTAAGAGATATATATGTATTGGTCTCTGCCCCCAGTTCCTGACACAGAGCTCCTAAAACCTTTGTAAATAAGGGGGCTAAGACAATCTTCGTTCTCGTATTTGGTCTTTGACCCTGATTTCTAAGAGCTATGTCATTTCCTGAGTAATAAGAGCATATTTTGTTTCAGTGAGGCAACTCTTGGTGGGCTTCTAGATGAGCTAATAATCTATCATGCCTACATGACAAACCCTCTATAAAAATTCCAAAAGAACAGTGTTCAGAGCCACACACAGTGGCTCATACCTATAATCCCAGAACTTTGGGAGGCTGAGGCAGGATGATAGCTTGAAGCCAGAAGTTTGAGACCAGCCTGAGCAACAAACTGAGACCCCATGTCTCCAAATATTTAAAAATTATCTGGGCCTGGTGATGTGCACCTGTAATCTTAGCTAATTGGGAGACTGAGGCAGAAGGATCACTTGATCCCAAGAGGTTGAGGCTGCAGTGAGCTATGATCATGGTACTGCACTCCAGCCTGGGCAATAGAGGGAGACTGTGTGTCTTAAAAATAAACAACAACAACAACAACAAATGGAGATCTGAGATTTTTGGGGTTGGTGAACACATCCACCTGCTGGGAAAGTGGAATACCCCAACTCCAAGGGGATACAAGCTCCTACCCTCATGACCCTTCCAAACCTCACCCTATATATCTCTTTCTCCAACTCTTCATTTATAGCTTTTAAAATACCCTTTGCAATAAGTTGGAGGTAGCAAGTGAACTGTTTTCTTGGGTTCTGTGAGCTACTCTAGCAAATTATCCAACCTGAAGAGGTAGCCATGGGAACCTCTGATTTGTTCCCATGTCGGACAGAAGTTGTGAGTAACCTGGGGGCCTATTACTTGCTATTGGCATTTGAAATGGGGCGGGGACAGTCTTGTGAGACTAAACTTTTAACCTGTGGGATCTATTTCTATCTCCACATAGATAGTATCAGAATTAAATTAAATTGTAGGACACCCAGGTGGGCCAGAGAATTGCTTGGTGTGGGAAAACCCACACATCTGGTATCAGAAAAGAAGTATGTAGAGTGGTATGAGTACAGAATAGGAGGAAACAGTTGGATTGTTTTTCTGTATACACTTCCCGTCTCAAGCCTCCAGCCAGTATAATCTTTGAAATCCTTTTAAAAAACAAATTAAAGTTAAGTCAACCTTAGATGGCTCCATTAATGCAGGCAACCCAACTGAAGCCATGATTTTATGACTGATACCCTTAATGCAGAGGCAATTTCCCATGTGTATAGGCAATGACAGCTTGTCCAGGCTTATTTTTTTGCCTGATGGCTTGCAAGCATTTTGCAACATCAATTTTAAGATGTGTCTCAATTTCAGATGTAATGAAGATGGATTATATCTCTACCTTCTGTTTAAACTTGGGGGTCTGGTTTTTATCCTTACTGACAACTGCTTCCTCTTGGCATTGTCAAGCAGTCTTCCTAGGTAATTCTCCTGTTTTTTTGGAGCCTAGAATCACAGTCCGGTAGCCTTCATTGAAGCTGTCTAGAGTACCCCCCCGCCACCGCCACAACTCCTTACTTCCTGGTTCGCAGTCCCAGTCTGGTTTGGTGAGGATGCTGGATAGCAGGATTTTAGCAATTGCTAATCTGGGGAGATCCTTGGTGTGATCAAAAGTGAAGTCCTTCACTTGTGCAGTAGATCCCATCTCTCTAACCAAGAAACCTCCTCCAGCAATTTATTCTTCCACCTCCTGCCTATCCTGCATCATCAGTTTTTGATTCTCTACATCATTTCCATTATCATACAAACATGGTGTTATTTCTTCATCTTAAATAAAATTTGATTTTTTTTCTTGATCCCTCCACTTCCCCTTCCAGCAACTGCCTCATTTGTTTACATTTTTTTGCAGTATGACTTTGAAAAAATCATCTATATCCACCATCTCTAATTTCTCTTTTCCTTTTCTTTTGCAAAGTCATTTTTATTCTGGAAATAATCTCAAAGTCACAGAAGAGTTGCATGTATGTTGCAAAGAATTTTGTTTTCTCCTGAACCAGCTGAGAGTTGTCAAAAGATGTCCTGTCACCTCTGAGTACTGTAATGTGTATTTTCTACAAGTAAGGACATTGTTCTACATACTCATAATACAATCATCAGAATCAGGAAATTAACATTGACCCATTACTACCTTCTAATCCTGAGATCCCATTGAAGTACGCAAATCATCCCAGTAATGTCCCTTTTGGCGAGAGGACCGAGTTCAGAATCATTTGTTGCATTTAGTTGTCCTGTCTGGCACAGTTCTTTAGACTTCCGTGACCTTCATGACCTTGACACTTTTGGAGATTATAGACCATTTTTTAGAATGTCACTCAGTTTGGGTTTGCCAGATAATTACAATTAAATTCAGGTAACAAAACTTTGGCATTAATATCATAGAACTAATGAGTATTCATTTCATTCTATTCTATCAATGGGACATTATCTCAAATTGTCACTGACTGGTAATGTTAAGTTTCATCACCTGACTAATGTGTTTTCCAGATTTCTCCACACAAACCTATTTGTTTTCTTTTTGAAGTTAAAAAGTATTTGGAATTTGGGAAGGAATTTGCTCTTTTATTCAGTGGTTTACAGTCTGCTACTATCATCATGCATTGTTGCTAGGACTCTACTTAATGTCTCGTGTGCTAGGAAGCCTTTCTACTCTGTCCCTATGTGATCTCCAGGATTGTTTTACTTTCTCCTTCCTGATATTCTTTGCATAGCCTCAAGTGGTTTTCTCCTATGCATGTGCCAATCAGTTTTTAACTAAAGACTCAAGATGAATCCTCCAGAGGCCTTAAGAGCTTTCTCTCCCCCAGTGTAATTCTTTCTTCTCTGCTGTTCTCTCCTCAACTCAGGGAGATTGCTGAACTCTGTCTGGGTACTCCCTCCCTGTGCAGTGGCAGGCAGTAAGCTGGGGAAACTGTAGAATTTATCTTATCTCCCTTCTCTCAGGTATCACTCCTCTGTGCTGCCTATTGTCTAACAGTTAAAAATGATTTCTTCATATATTCTGCCCAGTTTTTAATTTAAGGTAGGACAGTTTAGTTGGCCCTTATTACTCCATCACAGTCAAAATCGGAAGTATAGAATGCTATATAAGCTCTACAGGGACAAGCATCTTTGTACATTTTGTTCCCTGGTTATTGCAAGTATCCAGACTACACCTGGCATATTAGATGCTCAGTAAATGTTTGTTGCATGAAATATCTGTTGAAGAAGATTATGTTTGAGAACTCCTTCAGCAGTTACTATGAGTGTTGAATATGTGCCAGGCACTGATTATGTGGTGGTAAATAACACAGGTGTGGTCCCTGCCTTTGTGGAGCCCAGAGCCTAAAGGGAAAGGCAAATATTAAATGGCAAATAAACAGACGATGTCCATAATTATAAATCGTGATAGCAATTTATAGCTTTCTGTGAAAGAAAAGAATGTGAGAAAGTACTCTGAGAGAATAATGAGGAAAGTCACTGTGGATGAGCCGATCAGTGAAGGTTCTGCAAGGAGGTGGTATTTCTGCTGACTTCTGAAGGAAGATAAGAAGCCAACCCATTGAGGAGATGATGAGAAGAATGTTATAAGATACTGAATATGTGACACTCTGAGGCAAACAAAGAACTTGGAGCTTTCGAAAAATAAAGGCGATATGTGAGAGGGAAGAATGCTACAACATGAACTTGGAGAGAGGGGCAGGCCCAGAACATGGCAATACCCACAGGCTGTTTTACAAAGTTTTGGTTTTCTACAAATTACAATGAGAAGTTATTGAAGGCTTTAAATAGGGGAATGATAGGAATCCACTTATATTTTAAAAATATCTTTCCAGCTACAGTATGGAGAATACTACTCCTGCACAGTTATGAACATAGGAAGTCATTTAAAACTGAGATAATTAAACATTTTTGTGCTCTCGACTCAATGGCCTGTCTGCTGAAGCCTATGGTCTCCTTCTCAGAATTATGTTTTTAAATACAAAAGAAACTGATGATATTGACATGAGGGTCATTAGAATATTTTTATAAAACATTTTAAATAATATTCTTTAAAATATTTAAAATATCAATTTTTAAAAATATATATGATGTAGTTATACAAACGTACTCCTTTGTTAACTGATTATGTAAGATCTATAGGCCTACAGTCATAAGGTGGATGAACATAAATGCAATGTTGAGGTGTCTGCAATGAATATAATATGATTGAAAGTATCTGGTTTCTATCAGTGGCCAAGTCACATGTACTGCTAAGGCTACTACAGTGTGTTGTCTATATTTATAATGAGAGGAAATGCTAAATTTCCATTTGAGGTTAGTGAAAAATAAAAATGGAAATTTTTTGTATTATTTGAAGTTCACATACCACCCCCCGAATTCTATCTGTGGACCCCTGGGGTAATCCAAACTAATTGCTTTTTATTTACAAAGTTATTTTAGTAATCACAAAGAGAGAAGACTGCAGTATGAACTGGGGTAGCTGCAATAGAGATAACAGGAAGGGAGCCAAATTAGAGATATCTCTGGAGGAAGAATCAACAAGTCAGAAAAGGGAGAGATTTTCTGGAGTTAGTGGGGAAATCTTCGTAGAAGTAGACATAGGAATGTAAAAGAAGCTGTGTGCAAAATGTTAGCAGGGATTGTCAGAAAGCAGAAAGATCCGCTAAGCAGACTATTGCTGTGACTCATTATAAGGCAAAGGACAAGGAAGACAGCCACAGGTTAGAAAGGAGGAATGTTCATGAAGATTAAGTCAGGGACACTGAGACTCACAACTCAGTAGCTCAGGAGCTGTGGGACCTGGGGCAAACACTTAATGAAGCCTCCACTTCACATATTTAAGATGAGAATGATAATAGCTTGTGACCCATAATGTTGTTGTAAGGATTAAATAAGATACCGTATGTAAAGTGGTTAGCACAGTTCTGACACATAGCAAGGGCTGATAAATATTAGCAATTATTCTGATTACTGCTGGGATTCTGACACTGTTGGAGCATTGCCCACAGGAGATTGCAATCTCATTGAGGAAACAAGATAAAACACATAATATATTTTAAGAAGGAAACCATTCAGAATCAAATGTTCAAATATAAAGATGTGAGCAACTCTAAGTTATTAAATTTTCCTAGTATAGCACTTCCTGTATCATAAAAAGATTTTGAATATTCATGCCACATAGTTGTATGTGAGTGTTGCAAATGAGTAGGGATGGACAGTGCTGCTTCTCTTCGTAACAAATGAGTTTTAGAAATCACTGATTTACAGCCTCCGCTGCGTAACAGCTAAGCTCCTGTTTGGTGTAACAATGACTATTGCTCAAACTAGAAGAAAGAAGGAAGAAAAAAAGTGATCTCACTTCACACTGAAAGTCTGTCCTTTGTTTTCATGTAGGAGAGCTAAGACATAAAGAGGCTGTTTCCTTTCATTTTGTCATAGAGGCATTTCATAAAGAATTTCAATTTCAACCTTTGGAGCAAAGCCCACAGTTGAGTAGTTTATATGCAGATGGCTGTGACTTAATGGCAACACATTCGAGTTCACGTTCTTTTTCTGCTGTGTGCTTTGCTGTATGATATTGAACAACTTACATAATCTGTTGAGCCTCAATTTTTCATCTATATAAAGAGGATAATTCTTACCTCAGGATTACTGTGAAGATCAAAAGAGGAAATTTAACTCAATGTCTGGAACAAAATAATTACACAATAAAAATATTTTTATAAGTACTGTAATGTCTATTAAAGAGTGAGACTGATTTTTACGTACATATCATGTATTGGGTTGACTAGGGTCCCCTAAAATTTATGCCTACCTGGAATCTTAGAATGTGACCTTACTTGGAAATAGGGTATTTGTTGATGTAATCAAATTAAGAGGAATCATACTGGATTACGGTAACTCTAACTGGTGAGATGGGAAATTTGGACACACAGGGAGGAGAATTCCACAGAAAGACACAGACACTCAGGAGAGAATTCCATGTGAAAATAGAGATTGGAGTGATATGTCTATAAGCCAAGGGATACCAAAGATTGCCAGCAACCACCAGACACTAGGAGAGAAGCATGGAACAGATTCTCACTCAGAGCCTCCAAAGGGACCAACTATGCTGATGCCTTGATTTCAAACTGCCAGCCTCTAACAGAATAAATTTCTGTTGTTTTAAGTTACCCAGTTTGTGATGACTTGTTCAAGACAGCCGGAGGAAACAAATACACGAACCAATACCTGTACCTCTTTGTGTCAGTTAGTGTTGGCTAGATGTTGTGGTAGTAACAGAAGGTGCCCTACCCTTCATTCTTAGGGGGTTTGCCACAGCACAGACACACTTCTCACTCCTACCACATGTCAATCATAAATCAGCTGCCACTCCACACCATGTCACCTTCATCAGGAACACTGGCAGACAGAGCAGCCTCTGTCTGGAATGTTGCCTCTATCTCTTCTGTGGCAAAGGGAACAGAGAGTCAAAAAGCTGAAGGGTTTATGGGATGAGAAGAGGAAACTGATTTCCCTACCCAACCAGTAAATCATAAAGTTGAAGTAGCCTTAAGTAACAAAGGCTGGGTGCAGTGGCTTATATCTGTAATCCCAGGACTCCAGAAGGTGAGGCAGGAGAATGGCTTGAGGTCAGGCGTTCAAGACCAGCCTGGGCAACATAGCAAGAAAATGTTTGAAAAAACAGCCAGGCATGGTGGCATCCACCTGTAGTCTCAGCTACTCGGGAGGCGGAGGCAGGAGTGACAAAGGTTTAATCAACTCAGCCCTGGGACAAGAAACAAATCAAGGGTATGGCCACTATGCCATTTGTTAAAATCTCTGCATCAGTTAGGAGGGTTCCTCATAAATTATTTCAGTTGGATAAAGTGGCATAGAGGAAGGGACATGGCAAACTGTGCATTGGCTCCGAAAGCTTCTGCCTATAAGTTATCCATATAAATTCTGCTCACATCTCTCTGGCCAGAGCAAGCTTATGTCACTGGGCAAGTCTGGTGTCGTCCTGTGGGCATGTATGTCCCACTTGTAGGGAGGGGCAGTGACTATCTTTAGTAATAATATAATTCACCCCAATCTTACATTAGATTATCCTTTCAGTAGTTGCTTGAAAGGCTTTCATAGTAGTACAGTGGTGTTGCTTTCATGTGGAAATCTGTTTTTTTATATCATAAATTTGACCCCAAATGGGATTCCCCAGGTTGATCATTTACCTAGTCCCCAGATGTAGCTATAGATGACTTTTAGTATTTCCTGAAACTAAATCCACCCTCTCATGTAGTAAAAATTTCCTCTGGTGAAGATGGTCAAAGGAAGGTACTACAGGGAACTCCTAACAAGCAGCTACAAATGTGTTCTAAGAAATGACAGCATCGCCAGAATCAGTGACAGCCTCCCAGTGAAACATCACTAAAGGGCACAATGCTTGGTTAAAATCACAGATATAACACTTTAATGTATATGATATATAAAAATATGTATTATATAGTGTGTGTATACATAGATATACCTCCTGATGTCTCTTAAAAAGGGAAACTGACATGGCTTTAAGCATCCCTAGCACAACTCCTGAAGCAGAGGCATGGCTACAAAATGATAATAATGGCTAGCCTGTGTGGAAAGCTTGCTATGTGCCAGACACTCAATGATTTACATGGATTATTTCATTTAATCCTTGTTACCAGGGCTGGGACTAGGGTGGGGCAATGAGATATCGGAGCACAAAAGTGAAGGAGGACCGGGCACAGGGGCTCACGTCTGTTATCCCAGCACTTTCAGAAGCCGAGACAGATGGATCACTTGGGGCCAGGAGTTCAAGACCAGCCTGGCTAATATGGTGAAACCCCGTCTCCACCAAAAGTACAAAAGATTAGCCAGGCACCATGGCACACACCTGTAGTCCCAGCTACTAGGGTGACTGAGGCAAGATAATTGCTTGAACCCAGGAGTGAGCCAAGATCGAGCCACTGCACTCCAGCCTGGGCAACCGAGCGAGACTCTATCTCAAAAAAAAAAAAAAAAAAAAAATGAAGGAGACAGCCACCCGCGGGGCTGTGTAAGTGCAAGGTTGATACCTGCATGCCCCTGCTAGCGAGTGCCTCCTTTGGTTTTGCACCCTAAGTGCCTCACTCACCTTAACCTAGTCCCAGACTTGCTGGAAAGAATCCTGTGAGGTCAGTGTCATCAACTTTCTTCTTTGCAGATGAAGAAGCAGAGGCTTTTAGAGGCTGAGTATCTTGCTTCACTTTCACACAACGATGGAGCAAGGATTTGATGCCAGGACATTGGGCTCCAAAGCCTTGGGCCTTGACTGACTGTACCAGATTCCAGTGTTGGTTGTTTTTGTCTCCTTTTCCAGGTGTCCAAGGCAGCTGCAGATTTGATGGCCTACTGTGAAGCGCATGCCAAGGAAGATCCCCTCCTGACCCCTGTTCCGGCTTCAGAAAACCCATTTAGGGAGAAGAAGTTTTTCTGTGCCATCCTTTAAGTCTTCAAGAGGGGCCTGAAGAGCCTCCGGGCTCCTGGGACATTGATGTAGAGTTTTTAGCAAAGTGGGCACCTTTCTAGTCCACGGCATTTGAAGAGTGCGAGGAGAACCATCCTGGAAACTCCAGGCTATGCATGTTTAAAGATCTGGTCCCCTTTATGAGAATGCAAGCTGATCCACATCCTGAGTTAAGAGATCTGATTCTGCCGAACTGCCTGGAGGAGGGGAATATATAAAAATAAAATTGATGTCACTTCTTTTCTGCTATCCCCCAGTCCCCCCCAAAATCCTCATGTTTCTGCTTCATATTTTAAAGAATAACAATTAAAACAGACAGCTGTACTGAGGTAAGATATGTATGACCTTCTTGGAATGAATATTGTCTGTAGAATACCCTTTGATAAGCTGCGCTGTCCGTGTAGCCGAAATTCTGTTTAATGGCATTGATGTATAGTCATTGTGCCTTTCTTTTTCTTTTTTCCTTCTCCTCTACCCCTCCTTCCACCCCTTCCCATTAGAGTAGTGTGGAGATAAGGCTGGACTTGTCTATCAGATTGAACTCCAAGAATGATCACATGAAATGTTTAGGGAGATGTTCCCCATGGTTATCCTCATGGTAACAATGACAAAAAATGCCGGTTGTCTGTGTTCTCTTTTCACTATTCCTAACATGTGTACATGATAGCTTTGATTCTGCAAGTAAAAGTAAATCATGTGTTGTGACTGGTGCTTTCATATATTTGTGACAATTTTTGAGTAATATTGCATGAAAATGTCCCTATGTTACATCCATTCAGAAGTTTTGTTGTTTTACTCTAAAGCCAGGAAAGGAAATGAGAGGGGAAAGACCCTGGGGAGGAAAGGAAATCTCAGTATTTTGAAAATTGAGATTACTTCAGAGCCTTAGCCATGCCTAAAATACCTCTGAGTTAATAGTGGTATAAATGCCTCTTCAATACGTTTTCCAGAATCCAAAGCATTTTGGTTTATCCGGGACCCAGGGCAGCACAGCTGTCACCAAGCAGGAGAGTTAAGGATTCACCATGAGTTGGGAAGTGCTTTTGCCATGAGTATGAGCAAGTTCCCTCCTTCCCTGAATCATGGACATTCTAGATTAAAAGAACATTTTTTTCTGCTCTTAAGAAGAAAACCATGGCCCTCCTTTGTTCAAGTATTGGAAGAAATAAACCCACAGCTCCAGAGAAGGTGACCATTCTCAGAACTCTGGCTCTTCAGAAGGACCTCGAATCGCCACTCTTTGGGCAGCAGGTGCGGTCCCCACAGCCAGCTCTGCCAGGAAGAGTTCCGGCTCTTCTGTCCACTGAGATGGTCTTGGTTTTTCACTTAACACATTTTTTAATGGAATCTTTGTTTTTGTTCTCCATCTTGTTTGTTAGAGTCTCTCGGTCTTTATTTACAAATTCCTGGCAACTAGAGTGCTCCTTTCCCAAGATATGGTAGTGAGAGTAATTTTTCATTGTAGCTGTTGTCTCCATCAGTAACAGCAGGCCCTGGAAGGCTTGATCACCTTTTTCTGTGTCATTTTCAGTCAAAGAGGCCCTCTCTTACATCTTGTTTGCTTTCAAATCCCCAAATACCATCTCCATCTCCCAATTAATTTTATTCTCCCCTCTTTCCTCTCTATTCTCTTTCTCCTGTTTTTTTTTTTTTTTCTTTCTTTTTCTTTTTCTTTTTTTTTTTTTTAAGGCATGAAAAAGGAAGAGAAAAAGATTTGCTATGCCAAGGACAGATTTTGAAACAGACTTGGTAAATGTTTTCCTTAGCTCCTTCATGGGCATGTGGGTGAAAGAATAAATACATCCAATTAAAGCTCATGCTGGGGTCGGGGAGAAGAAGATACTGAAACATTTGTGAAATGTATCAATGCACTTCTGTAACCAGATGCTTCTCTTCAAATTGTGGGGTTTTTGTTACAGTCAGGACACCCATGAAGATTTAGGGGTGAAAGAAACTGCAGAGTATTTATTAAACTACAGCATTGTACAATTAGCTTAGTAACACTGTGGCATAAGCTAAAACATATCACAGTTTTTAAATGGGCCAAAGCATGAATTGAATATGTGGTCACATGAAAACAAGCATGAATGAATAAAGCACTCTTTGGTAGTGATTGAGGCATCATTAGAAGGCCCAGATGATTTCCACTATTCGCAGCATTTCCTTTTCTCAGAAGGACTCTTTATATTTCCATGTAAATCTAGATCTTTGGAGCAGTTAAGATGGAATTACAATTTCTAGGGAGCATTTTAAGGAAAATGTTTTGGCTTTTTCATAATTTTATGTCTTACAGTATGGAATTATAATACGAAAATCTTTATATGAGTTTTGGCTTATTGGTATTTGTACTTATTCAGGGGAAACAGTCTTTCGATTACTTATGCCTCTAAAGAGTTTAATTTCTTGAGAAATTCAACAGTCCCATCACCAGCATAATTTTATCTTAAGGAATAACTAACAGGAAAAGTCAACTTAATTATTTAAGACCCTAGTTTCTACGTATAATATATTCAAAAGTAATGAAAATCTGCCATGGAATTAACTAATAAGTAGTAACAATAAACTTCATATTTAGAATACAAAGTCTATAAAGAACAATTTTACATGATCTTCAATATCAACTCCAGTTTAAAAGGTGTTATTTTTAAAACATTTGAAACCAAGTACTGCTTAATTTCAGTCAGAAGATGCAAATAAATACTTTGATCTATGTCTGATTTTGCTAATAATATTTGAAGGAGATTGCCTACCAAGGACAAATTAAACAATACATTTAAAAATCAAACAACAAACGATTTCTCCATACACTCATAGTCACATATGGAATTTTGAGAAAATAAAGCATGCTGTCTCTAGGAATTTTTATACTTCCTTTTCTTCCTAAATATTTGCTTCTAGCTGCTCTTGGCAATGATGAATTGTTACGTATGCATTAATGTTTTGCAGCTCAAAAGTTGTTCACATTTTTCCTATATAAGATCTGTGGAGTGTGTGTTTCAAAGAGAGAACTACAGAAATGTTAAAGCAGGAAAACCTGAATGTGATGTGCACATTTTCATCCCACATGGACAATGTATGTGTTTTAATAAATGGAATTTTCAGATTCATTTCATATGCAGTCAATTTCATTGTGGAGGCCTGTGGACCACCTCACCCACTGATTCTGTCGCTAATTGGAGAAGGACCTGATGGTACGAATGGATGGGGAAATAGGAATCCATTGATTTTCTTTAGGATTTTGTTAATAGAGATGTCCTGAAGAAGAGAAACCTCACTTGACAGTCTAAAAGCATTTCTTACTGGGTCTGTACATCTAGGGTACAGCCTTTGGAGACCGAGAAAGGTGGGAGCTGTGAGGAGAGTCCAGGGCTCTGTGACAGGGTGGACTATGCAGACAGAGGAGCTGTATTGACACTCTCACTTGCTGCAGGTATGCCACAGTGGGCTTTTTCCCTCAGGAAAAATAAAAACTGAACAACAGAAGTGCTATTCTCTGTAGCTATCCGTGATTTAAAAGGAGTACAGGAGAAGCTAAGTCCTTAGAACTCTAGATGCAGCTGCTCCTCAGAGATCTCAGTCAAGAAAAGACTTTCGAATGTCCCTCAGATTATGCCAGTAACAGACCCTGTTAGTAAAGAAGAAAAAACACTGGATCTCCTGGGACTTGTGCCAGCAACAGCAGCATCTTTAAACCATGGATGAACGGGACCCCTTGGAGTTTGCACACTAGTGTTCCACTGACATCAGTGTTTCTGAGACTGTGGTCCATGGACCACTTGCTTCAGAAGTGTTAATACCTGGATTGCCTCTTTACAAGGCAGATTCTGAGCTACCCATGAGCTCAGAATCCCTGGCAGTGACTCAGGAACATGCATTCTGTTACATGCTATAGTCTGAGGACCACTACAGTATTTATGACAGCTAGCTTTTCACACTGCCAAAGGAAAGGCACAAACAACTCATAAATATTCTCGCTCTTCTTCCCACAGCCTCCAGAAGTGACTGCCTAGGCATGAACATGTAACTGAAGGGTGAGAATCTAGCCAGCAACTAGACATGCCACACTGAGGAAGACGCTGCTGGGCTTTGACTCTGCTCCTGTTTTGTTGTGCCCCTGCGGGAGGACTGCCTCCAGTTCTCATTCTTTAATAAGCTGGTCACATTGTAGACGGCGCTTACAATGACAGAGGGAATTGGAGCTGGGTCAGCTCCAATCCACAAATTGCAAATAATTTGCCAAGGGAAATCCCTTTCCCTTCGGTTCTGTCCCACATCTACATTTTCTTCTATTTAGAACCAGGAGACTCAGGCAGAATTTATTTTAATGAAGAAGGCCATGGGCTCCTGGGCATTTCCTCAGCAAGAACTACTGCTGTTTCTCCCTGGAAGTCATAAGAACAGGCGGGAGCAGGGTATTGCATCTCTACTATGAAGCAACAGAAAGACAGTGCCTGGGGAGTTCAATCCACCTGTGCTCAAGCATTAGCATGCACTAGAGAACCAGAACTAGACCCCAGCGCTCCCATACGACCTTGGGCAAGTCCTTTGACTTCTCCCACTATAAAGTGGGGACAAGAATACCTGACTCATTTATCTCACAAAATGGTCAAAAACAAATGAAAGAGGCTGGGCACAGTGCTCACGCCTGTAATCCCAGTGCTTTGGAAGGCTGAGGCAGGCGGATCACTTGAGGTTAGAAGTTCAGCCTGGCCAACATGGTGAAACCCCACCTCTACTAAAAATACAAAAATTAGCCAAGTGTGGTGGTGGGCACCTGTAATCCCAGCTACTCGGGAGGCTGAGGCATGAGAATTGCTTGAACTGGGGAGGCAGAGGTTGTAGTGAGCCAAGATCAGGCCACTGCACTCCAGCCTGGGTGACAGAACGAGATTCCATCTCAAAAAAAGAAAAGAAAAATGAAAGAGGTAAAGGGGCGTCATGAAGGCAGAGGTGGTAAAGAACCATTAGACTCTACTTGACAGCAACCTTCAAAGAAAGGAAACCGCTTGATAGCTCCTGCTCACCTCTTAACTCGCCTCCTTTCTCCTTAGTCCCCAAACGCCCTGGTTGAGACCCTCAGTGTCTCATGTCTGAATTCCCATCACACCAGCTGGTATGGCCATTCTGACGCTCATCTTCTCCCACTTTCACCCAATTGACCCTGAGTATTCATTAATTAGGACTTCTTTGATTGCAAGTGACAGAAACCTAATGCCCCAAAATAGGTCCCACTTCAAGCCCAGCTGGATCCAGGTGCTTAGAGGATGTCATGGGATGTCCCTGTCATCCCTTGGCTATGCTCTTCTCTATGCTGGTTTAATTCTCAGACTCTTGCCTTGCAGCGTCAAGATGGTGTCAGCAGGCCCAGGTTTACATCTCAACAGTTTAGCGATCAAGGAAGAAAGATAGCAACAGCTCTAGCAGAAGCCTCTACCTATATCCCTGGAACCCTTCCTAAGACACTATTGGCTAGATCTGGTTCCTGTGCTCGCCCACCCCTGGACCCAGGGATAGAGGTAGAGTCATTGGGCCATGTGGGCAGAACAGTGGTTCTAAGGAAATTGAAGTGCTTTTGCTATAGGAGGCAGGATTGAAAGTTAAAGGCAAAAAGCAACTGATGCCAACCACATCTTAACAGATTTATTGATGTTACCTCATCTTGCACCACATTCAGAAACCCAAGGTTCTCTGGTTCATGGTGCTCTTGTCAACCACATCACGTCCAATTTCAACTTGAGAGTCAGGCCGCACTTGGCTAATCCCATCTTGCCTTCCAAACCCTCTTTTCCAGTTCATCCTGTCTTCTTCACTGTGCTGTGAGTTCATCCCACTTCCCTGTCTTTGCTGCTTTTTACATTTTTTTTTTAGACAGAGTCTCACTCCGTTGCCCAGGTTGGAGAGCAGTGGCATGATCTCAGCTCACTGCAATCTCCACTTCTCGGGTTCAAGTGATTCTCCTGCATCAGCCTCCCAAGTAGCTGCGATTACAGGCACCCACCACCATGCCTGGCTATTCCCCACTTTGCTTCTGATGTTACTCCCTCTGAAATGTCATTACACAACTCCTTGAGTAACTAAACTTGCTTTTCTGTCAAGGTCCAGCTTGAATTCCATAAGGTCTGTGAATGACTTCAGGAAATAGGAGCCTTTTTCCTCTCTCCACTCCTGTTGCCCTTGTTGTCAGTATTGTTGAGTATTTGACTGTGTTTGAGGCGTTGTGCTAGGGTAGACGGCATGGCACCTGCCTTCATAGAGCTTGTGGTTTAATGGAGAAAGTAGACAAGTGAATAGTCAGTTAGCAAAGTGGTCAATTCTAGGACACAGAAGCTAAAGGGAGAATAGAAGTGATGACCAGCCTGAGGAGGTGATGCTGGAGCTAATCGTATTTAAATGAAAACCTTTGAGGCAGAGTTTCACTCTTGTTGCCTAGGCCGGAGTGCAGTGGCACAATCTCGGCTCACTGCAACCTCTGCTTCCTGGGTTCAAAGGATTCTCCTGCCTCAGTCTCCTGAGTAGCTGGGATTACAGGCACCCACCATCACACCCAGCTAATTTTTGTACTTTTAGTAGAGAAGGGGTCGCCATGTTGGCCAGGCTGGTCTTGAACTCCTGACCTCAGGTGATCCATCCGCCTCTGCCTCCCACAGTGCTGGGATTACAGGCATAAGCCACCGTGTCCATCCAAGAATCTTGTCTCTCGGGTAATGTAACCTTTAGGAAATAAAGAACACTGGGTGGGTGGGCTTCTCTTTAATCTTTCCCTCATTTTAGGGCAGCTGAGAATGAAGCTCTCCCCTGCAAAGGGGTTGGCAATTGGCTCTGCACACAAAACAATGGGCCAAAGCTGAGTGGAGATTGTCACCTCTCCCCCTCCAACCTCTACTGGCTCCATGTCTTCACAACATCATGGGGACATTCTCTTCAGCCAGCAGCCCTTTGGTCTGGGTGATACCACCATGCACCAACCTGGAAGTCAGGTCTCGTGGGCTTCAGGCCCAGGGGCTGGAGGAAATACATTGCTGGCTGCATCACCTTAATTTCAGCTCCCAGGAAAGAGGCCCTTCCACTATCTACTTCGAACAGTATCTGTAATTGCCCTTCCCTGTGTGTGCATTTGGCTATTTGCATTTTGATATAAATTAACTAGAACTTTCAATAAAATTAAAAATTCAGTTCCTCAGCTGAACTAGCCATGTTTTAAGTGCCCAATAGCCACATGCAGCTAGTGGCTATTGTCTTGGACAGCACAGATATAGAACAGTTCCATCACTGTGGAAGGTTCTATCGGACAGTGCTGCTCTAGGATAATAGCAACCTTTTTTCCATTACAAACAACTAACAGAATATGTCTTCTCCTTGAGCCCAAATTTTGACAAAACATCAAAAAGAGGGTGAGAAAGTAAAAGTAGTGTAACGACCCCTAATAATCACAATGATTGGCCACTGGTCATGGTAAATCATTGGTCATGGTAAATCATACAGGCTGTGGCATAGAAGAGATAAACTGAGGACTATATGTCATTCTTGGAACCCTCTAAGTCATATATTCACCTGTCAGTCTCACTCATGAACATACAATGATAATAATCATAATGATCACAACAGCAGCCGCAACAATCAAATGAACACTTACTTAGTACTTACCTTTGAGCAAGGCACAATGCTAGACATTTTATAGACAGCACTTCATCTAATTTTCACAATAGCTCTAGGACACGGGTATTATTTATCTCCTGTAGCAGATAGCTTTGTGCCTCATGACACATCCATGATCCACTGCTGATTTCAGCCACAGCTGCAGTGGAGAGTTCTCTGCAAGCTCATTCTTCCCAGTGAAAATTGGCACCCCTGGGGCAATCCCCAGCCAATGAGAGATGAGTCTGGAGAAATGCCTCAGGCTCCCACCCTTTCAGAGGGGCATCTCTGGATGCATTTTATATGATTTCTCTGAGCATCCATAAGACAATGCTCAATCCTCAATCAGCCACAACAGTAACCAGCCCAATAATATGCCATATTGCTTTTTCTCACTTAAATCTGCCTCATTTTCTCTCTTCCTACATTTCTTCTTTCTGGGATCACCCTCAACACTACCTTTCATAAACTACCTGCATCCAGGTCCTTGACTCAGGCTCTGCTTTGGGAAGATCTCAAAATAACTTCACCCCTACTTTACAGATGAGGAATTTAGCGTTTAGAATGGTTGACATTTCTCTAAATTCCCATTACTGTGAAGTGGCAGACCAAAGATATAAACCTAGGTTTGTCCTGATTCCAAAGATTTAACTCTTAACTATGATCTTATAGTGTAAATTGGAATGTAAGTACATAAGAGGGAGGTGATAATAAAAGCTCTGAGTCAGTTCTTATTTATAGAATAAGTGGATTATTTATAAACTTCAAACCTCTGAGTTACTTCTCTAAAATGAAGAAGTCAGTGAGCTTATGTCAATATTTACCTTTTCTTCACGGTGGTCATTTGGTACCTAGAAAGTATCGGCAGTAGCTTCCAGGTTCATCTTGCACTGAAAATATTTCCTGGTATCAAGGAGCCTGTGCAAGGAAGAACAAGAAGAGTGATTCTAACAGGGAAAGCACATAGAGTGTTTATGTTTTTCTTCAGGACTTTCAGGAAGGAAAACTCTCTTCCTTTACTGACTGCTCTTCCAATACCTGCTTCTGTGTCATCTCAGAGCCCAGTGACCCTCCAAGGGGCAGAAGCAGGATCATCTGAGTAAAAGTGAAAGCTTCCAGAGGCTTCACTCTCCAAGCCATGATTTGAGTAAAGGATCAAGAAAGAATTTTAGGACAAAGGCCATTGCAAATGCAGTTTCAAGGACTCACTCAGAGCTTCTTTGGGAAAAAAGAATGGAGCTTATCTCCTTCCCCCACCATCGCTCCATTTCCTGTCCGTACTCCAGAGACATGTTATGTCCCACTCAAGCTTGTAACACAGAATCCCAGCACAGATCAACAGATGCTGCTACACATGCACACACTTGCATATGTGCATGCACAAGGAAAGGCTGTTCCAGAATGCTTGGGAAAGCCAACTGTCACTCTCAGAAGGGACCAGCATGATATGCTGGCATGCCCATCATCAAAAAATCACTACTCCCACCGCTAGGTAATCTGGGTTTACATTATAACAGCAGTTCTCAAAGAGCATTCCAATAACTCTTGAGGGGCCTTGAGCCCTTTTCAGGGAATCTACAAGGTCAAAACTATTTTCATAATTTTATTATGATGTTATTTGCCTTTTTTACTTGCCTTCTTTCATGAACATAATTGGATATCTTAGAGGCTACATATTGACGTCACAACAGATTGAATGCAAACGCACATACAAGAGTCTGTCTTCTATTAAGCCAGACAATAAAGAAATTTACAGAAATGTAAAACAATGCCACTGTTCCCACTGTATATTTTCTTGTTTTGAAAAATATAGTTATTCGTCACAAGAATATGTTATTTATGTTACCATGTAATGGGCTTGTTACTGTTATTTTCAATGAATTAATAAATACTTTTTTTTTTTTGAGACGGAGTCTTGCTCTGTTGGCCAGGCTGGAGTGCAGTGGCACGATCTCAGCTCACTGCAACCTCTGCCTCCCAGGTTCAAGCAATTCTGCCTCAGCCTCCTGAGTAACTGGGATTACAGGCGCGGGCTACCATGCCCAGCTTATTTTGTATTTTTTTAGTAGAGACAGGGTTTCACCATATTGGCCAGCTTGGTCTCAAACTTCTGACCTTGTGATCCACCCACTCCAGCCTCCCAAAGTGCTGGGATTATAGGCGTGAGCCACCACGCCCAGCCTCATAAATACATATTTTTAAAAATTTTCTCACTTTTAATTTCTAATACGGCAAATAACAAGAACTATAACCCACATAAGCCAAAGCCCTAATAATTTTAGGAGGTCCTCAATAATTTTCAAAAGTGTAGAAGTTCCTAGACCATAAAGTTTGAGAACTGCTGTCTTGTAGAATGCCTTTTAGTTCCACTCCCTATTTTGCAGATGGGAAAGTTGAAGTGCCATTCAAAATTATATGGAAATGTAGTGGTAGAGTCATGAGCAGAACATAAATGGAAAGAGGAGATGATTCAAAAGGGCAACATAGAAGTGTTTTAGGTCATTCCCTAGGACCGTGTTGGAATGTTTTCTAGGAAAACATTCCTGAATTCAATTTCATAATTAAACAGCATATTGAAAGACAATTTTCCACAAAAGTAAAAGTCAAATCATGACTCTCACATAGATGTTAAATGAACACATGTCAAAGATTTTACCTAACTCATTATTAATAAGGAAACAAGGCAGATGTTACAATTGGCCAAAGCAAAACTAAATAAAAGAGATTTAAAGATCAGGAATACTGAAATGAATTTGCAAATGGGTGCAAAATTGGCCTCTTTCACCAAGGAGCAGACAAGTCAGGCCTCCACCAGACATGATTCAGTTGGGTGTGTAAAACAAGGATTCTTTTGCATTGCTATCGGTTATCTACAATTTACAGTTACAAAATAGCTCAAAGGCAAGGAAAGGCACTGAGCTCCCACAGAATCAGAATTAGATAACTTCGAGCCAAGTGCTGAGGCTCATGCCTGTAGTCCCAACTACTCAGGAGGCTGAGGCAGGAAGATCAGGCTGAGGCAGGAGGATCAGGAGGATGGTTTGAGTCCAGTCCAGCCCAGGAAACATAGCAAGACCCTGTTTTTAAAAACAAAAAACAGAGAAAGAAAAAAAAGAATTAGATAACTTGGAAGAGTAATACTGTAAACAATGCATTGTTTTCTACTGAAGTACAGGTTTTTCCTTACAATTGAGACCCCTTCAGGTGCCAGACACTGAGTTAAGCTAAGTAACTCAGAAAAAAGAAGAATTTAGTTTGGATCCTGTTCTCTAAGATCTTACAATCCATTCCTAAATCCATTCCTATTACGTCCCATCACTAACACTGAAGAGCACCTCTTTTCTCACAGAAAGACGTGGCATTTCTTAGGGTTTGTCTCTATCTGTCGGCTAATAAAAGCTAACATCAATTTAGTGCCTCCTGTGTTTTGGCTCTTAACACCCTCCCAAAAGCCCTATCAGATAATGATATCCTCTCATATTACAGAAGAAGAAACAGAAGCTAGAGAGTTAAGTCACATGTCCAAAATCTCAACCGGTAAGGTTCTTTTGGGGACCCAAACCTCAGTAGATCCAGTTCCACCTTCACGCTCTCCCTTAATCTGGTGCCAGTTCAACAAAGAGACTCCTCCTTGGCAAGAAATGCATGATGCAGTTAGTATTCACATTTCACACCAGAAAGAGCAGTCGTTTTGACCCTTGAGAATCATGTGTTTTTATTAACCCCCTTAACTCAGTCAGAATGTTTAACAGCACTTTGCTTAGTAATAGACATGGTAGAACCTGAAGGATGTTTTGGTTCCTTCATCTTTCTTGGTGGACAACTATTTCTAGATGGTCTAGGAAGAAGAATTTGTAAAGATATTCTCTCTGAGAGACATGGGCATTACAGACGGAGTTGAGAAGTTGGGCTGAGGGTTGGCTCAGAGCAGGAACTGGCAAACCACAGCCTATGGGCCAAATCTGGCTGGTTTTTAGATGGCCTATGAGCTAACAATGGTTTTACTGTTTTAATCATGGAAGAATGTTCTAAAATAATTTGTGACATGAAAATTATATGAAATTCAAATTTCAGTGTCTATAAATTTTCATTAGAATACAGTCACACCCATTAATTTCATGTTTTCTGTGCCTGCTTTTAAGCTACAAGGTTCATGCCCTAAGATAACTTTCTCGGCCGGGCGCGGTGGCTCAAGCCTGTAATCCCAGCACTTTGGGAGGCCGAGACGGGCAGATCACGAGGTCAGGAGATCGAGACCATCCTGGCTAACACGGTGAAACCCCGTCTCTACTAAAAAATACAAAAAACTAGCCGGGCGAGGTGGCGGGCGCCTGTAGTCCCAGCTACTCGGGAGGCTGAGGCAGGAGAATGGCGTAAACCCGGGAGGTGGAGCTTGCAGTGAGCTGAGATCCTGCCACTGCACTCTAGCCTGGGCGACAGAGCAAGACTCCGTCTCAAAAAAAAAAAAGATAGCTTTCTAAAACAGATTTGGAAACCAGGGTGATGTTACAATTGGTCAAAGCAAAAATTTAAAAAGAGACATTTAAAGATCAGGAATACTGAAATGAATTTGCAAATGGATGCAAAATTGGTTTCTTTACCAAAGGGCAGACAAGTCAGTTGAGCTTCCACTAGACAGAAGTCAGTTGCATGTCTAAAACAAGAATTCTGTTGCATTGCTATCAGTTATCTACAATTTACAGTTACAAAATAGCTCAAAGGCAAGGAAAGTCACTGAGCTCCCACAGAATCAGAATATGATAACTCTGAACCAAGTGCAATGGCACATGCCTGTAGTTCCAGCTACTCAGCCAAATAGTTCTTCTATTTGCAAGATTGTCATAGATACCGTATGGCCTACAAAAGTGAAAATATCTATTATCTGGCCCTCTACAGAAAAAGTTTGCCAATTCTGGCTTAGAGTGACCTTCTGTGTCAGAATAATTTCTCAGAAACCCCAGAGTGAGTAGTTCAGAAGGACTTCAAGATGGCGTGTCCTAAATGCCACAGGGCTCAGAATTACTGGGGGAATTTCTGTTATTTCAGGAGACTTGGTAAAAAGGCCAAACCCCACCAGAGGCTTGAAATCCTAGCCTGAATACCACTTTGGGAAGGTTCTCCGCTGGGTTTCCCGCAGTTGGCACCGCTATCACTCCATGGCTGTTCTGGTTCATGTCCTGTGGAAGTCCACTTGCCTTTACCATTCATTACAATAATTACAGCTAAGTGGTGCCTCCTGTGTGGGAATTTGCCATCCCTGACAGGAACAATCTTGCACATCGTTCTTCTTTCTCAAGAGCGCCCTCTGCTGGTCAGTTCTCAGAAGGCGCCACATCATCGCGTCTTTCGTCTGCAGATGCTCTTTGCAGCCAGAACCGAAGGTTATTTTGATCTAGAGACGAAAGCATTTTGGCTATTGTCTCCATGGCTGTTCGAGTTTTCGAGTACATAGGCATTACTACCTCAAGGTGTAGAACTTGTTCACTGTAGAAGACGCTGATAGAACAAAACTCCCTTTGAATGCAAACCTTTGAATGCAAAGTAATAATCCCCTAGGTAAGCTGGAAAGGCCTAGGTAAGCAATGCCCTGTTGCATGCTGGCTCCCCAAATTACTTGATAATAAGGCAAAGCTGAGTGCATAGTTGCCACCATAGGGAAGTCTCAAAACACGAAGAACAAGGTCTTATTTATGAAGACTGACGTCTGGTTTAAGGGAGATCTTGTAATATTGGAGAGGGAGGCCTGATTAGAATTGGGTAAGGATTGTGACATAATAGTTTAGGATTGGTGGACACAGCAAGGGAATGTGAATCTAGGAATGTAAACTGTCTGTTGGTGACTTGAGACTTTCCAGAAAGTTCTCCCATGAAGCATAAAGATTTGCAACTTGGATCTTCCAGGGCAAGAGTCTCTGGGCTAGTAAAGTTATGGTCCTGAAGGTGATGAAATGGTAAATAGCTGGTTAGGGTTCTCAGCCTCATAAGAAAGTGAATACCATCTAGGAGGCCCAGTGTGAATACAATGTGAGCGTAGCCATTGCCCTGGTGACTTAGTACAAAATGTTGGGCCCACTCTGGGCTTCCAGCTTTGTTGTTGTGGAGGGTGAAATATTGAGTTTTAATTGGGGAGCTTCTCTGAGAGGTGGGGATTGAACAAGTGGGTGTACGCTTATGTGTAGGCAGACAGAAAGAGGAAGGCATGGAAAATCCCTGGAAAAGCTAAAATCACCAAAGGAAAGAGCATAAATCAAGAGTAGAAATAGACACCCCCTGGGGAAAACTATGATACTTATGCTGCAGCATCAGTGGTTGGTGAAAGCTGGCCAGCTTCAGTGTTCCTATGCTTCTCCCTCCAGGGCCAGAGGTTGTCAGAGGAGCCAGAGATCTATCTAGGGACATGAGCCTGCCCCAGCATCTCGGGGCCACCTGCCCAGTGGAGAGGGCCACAGACAACACAGAGGAATGTGCTTGGGAAAGGAAGGAAAAGAACTCCCCCACCTCACAGGGTAGGACCGAGGAGGACAGAGAAGGTAATTAGTTTTTGTGGAACAGAGGATTTGGCCTATTTCTTACTCCAAATTTAGTTAACTCAATGCCTGAAAGGTTGGGAAACAGGAGTGGGAAAGAAGTTGTTCCAAATGAAGGCTGCTGCTCGGGGGATCCTGCTGTGCAGGCTGCAGGAGAAGCACGGGTGTGCCTGGGCTGCTGCTAAGGTCTCAGGGGTTGAGCAGAAACAAATGAACAGTCCTGAAGGGAGGCAAGGCAGAGCAGTGGCCCAGGAACCGGCCCAAGTTAGAAATTCATGTGTAGAAGAAGTCAGCAAAAGGAAACCCACAACGTTCTCTGTGACAGCTGTTCTTATCTTGAGCACATCAGAGTTACCTGTAGGGCTTGTTAAAACACAGATTGCTGGCCCAACCCTAGGGTTTCAGATTCAGTAAGCCTGGGCTAGGGCTGGAGAATGTGCGGTTCTAACAAGTTCCCAGGTGATGCTGTTGCTGCCAAGCCGGGGACCAGCATTGAGAACCATTGGTCTATGAGATCCCCAAAAGGAGCTGCTATGGTTTGAACATCCTCCAGAAGTTCATGTGTTGAAAACATGGTCTCCAATGCTGCAGTGCACAGAGGTGTGTCCATGTTTGCCATCTTTTAGGTAAGCAGATGAGGCTGAGCTGCCTAGCTTCACAGGCCACACTGTGGCAGAGGATCAGTGTCCCCCGGGCTCCTGAGGCCATGGAGCTCTTGTCACTTGGATGGTATGGGAGCAGTGGGACTTTCCTGTATGACTAAGAGCAGCACAGCCCTGACACAGAGCACCTGTCAACCTGTGCACCAAGAACCAAAGAGTGGATAGAGATGAGAATGGTCCAGGGGACACCAGTATGGGTCTACAAGGACATGGAAGTGATCTGCTAACTACCACTCATTCCTTGGCATGTCAGAAGTACCCCCAAATTTAGGTGCAACCCCTGAAAAAGGAGATCATAATGGATTCATCACAAATTGACAGTGATTTAACTTCTAAATTGCATGGAAAAGAAGTCCAAAGCAGAAATGAGGTTCACATGTGTCGTCTGTTTTGCATCACTTCCTTTCGCAACGCCTGAAATGAATGAACAGCCTAGGACAGACTTGACTTCCCAGGGCGCTATCAAAGACTGCCCATCTCCAGGAGATCCATACTTTTTAAAAAATAAACAAATTCCAACTATTTACCAACTGTGAGGAAAGGGTGTGAAAATGGCAGCAGCTTTAGAAACATACTCCACTGAGCTCTAAAGTCTAAGGCTGCCAGAAAGTTGGGCTCATTGGGGAAATAGCTCAAACCCTCATTAACAATCTAAATTATTTATTCCTACCTAGTCATTAGTGGGACCAATGAGGTCAGGTCTCAGGTTCCACCAATGCCACTAGGGAAACTCTACATGATTACAGCTGGAAAGGGAAGGATGACAGAGATTTCTTTTCCCTAGCATTTGCTAACACCCACGCCCAGCACTGAATATTAGATACCGAGCACTAAATTCCCACGAGGCTGCTGCTCTTACTCACCAATGCTAAAGTAGGAACGACCCAGCAAACATGAGAAATAAAGAGAAACAAAGGGTTCAATTAGAAACGAGTATAAAGAGCAAACGTTTTCTCTTTATTATCAAACCTCAATATAGTAGCATATTTACAATATTTTCCAGGGAGCTTTTCAAAAGAAAAGACGTATAAAGAAACTATTGTGCTTTTTCTGAGCCTAGGACAGGAATTGAGGCCAGAATCTCACTGGAAAATTGAAAAATCTCTTTGAATTAGAAGAGTCACAGTGGTGGAGCTGGGAAGTGTATGTCTTGTCTGCTAGCAGCTATATTCCTCCCTTTCTTTCTCATGCTCTCTTTCTCTCAGGCTTAGAGTTTATTTTTCTATAATTGAAAAATGATCCAAGTGGCTGTTCAGCTCTTGCAGCAATGCTGAGTTGTAAAGGGGAGGTATGAAGGTGAATAGTTCATACGGATGAGTCTCAATCACCCACGTTAATGGCTGAAAAGAAAGTAAAGTGTAATTTGCAACAGATAATCCCACCATCCATTATGCTACACCAGACAATGCAGCAGCTTCTGACATTCACCGTTCCCACTCACTTCACCACTGCAATGGCTTCCTAAACTGGTCTCCCAGCTTCTCACTCTCCACCAGCTCCCATTCTATTCTCCACATAGTAGCCAAAAGGATCCTACAACCCAAGCCACAGCTTGTCACTCCTGCTTAAAACCTTCAGTGGCTTTCAGGTGCACATGAAATAACGTCCATACTCCACAACATGGCCTCCCTCCTCACTTAACACCAGTACACCCAACCCCTGGCTCACCGCCCTCCTACTGCCCTGATCTTCATTCAGTTTCACAGAAGCAAACCATTCCCCACAAGGGGACTTTTTGTTCATGCTTTTGTTCATGCTCTGCCGTTTCCCCCATTGGGAAATCCAGTAATAGTTCATATTTGATAGCTGGCTTAGATGTCACCTCCTCGATGAGACTTCCTCTGACCACCCTATCTAATGTAGGTCCCTTTCTGTTGACCTTCATCTCCTTTGTCTTGCTGTTTCCTGCCTCCCTTTTGGGCTGTAACCTCCACAAAGGGGAGGATCATGTCTGTCTTCATCATTATATTACAAGTGTCCATCATGCTGAAAGAATGAATGAATGTTCTCCACCCTCGCTCTTTACCCAGCTCTGACATCCTCCTTAACTGACTCATTGTGAGCTACCTAGGCCTTTAGATGTTGATATAGTTTGGATGTTGTCACTGCCCATGTTTCACATTGAATTGTAATCCTCAATGTTGGAGGTGGGGTCTGATGGGAGGCCACTGAATCATGGGGGCAAATTTATCATGGGTGGTTTAGCACCATCCCTTGGTACCGTCCTCATGATAGTGGAGTGAGTTCTCATGAGATCGGGTCATTTAAAAGTGTGTGGCACCTCCCCGCTCTCTCTCTCTTGCTTCTATACCGGCCATATGACATGCCTGCTCCCACTTCCCCTTTTGCCATGATCATAAGTTTCCTGAGGCCTCTCCAATAGCCTAGAAGATGCCAGCATCATAATTCCTGTACCTGCAGAACCATGAGCTAATTAAACCTTCTTTCTTCATAAATTACCCAATCTCAACTATTTTTTATAGCTATGTGAGAGTGGCCTAATACATATGTCATGAACACACAATAGTTGTAGAAGTAGAAGTAGAATATCTTGTATTCTCCATCAAAAGATACTTTTACTTAAAATGTTTATGGGTGTGACAACTATGGCAGGATCAGGGCAAATCTGTAGGAGTTCACCATCCCCTGCGTCCTCTTCAGCTGGCAGGCTGAACTCAGCGCTGTGGTTTTGGAACTCTGGCAAGTCTGATCCTAAAGTAAAGCTTACTGTTTGGCACTCAGCTGTCAAGACAATGCCTTCTACAAGTTGGTCAAAGGATTTTTGAGGAACGAGATTTCCCAGCCCTCTAAGGTCCCTGCAGCAGCAGCCCCTGTCTAATTCCTAGCATCTTGGAGAAAGACCAGTTCTCAAGAATTCGAAACAAAGGGAAAGGTCAGGCCTTTGCGGACATCTCAGCAACTATGCCTGGCGAGAGGTGGGGGGGGGGGGGGGTAGGGGGTCACTGAGGTACTAGGGAAAGGGAAGAGAGAACAGGAATATGCATGGGAGATCTGTAAAGCAGATGATCTAAATTTGACTGTATGCTGGTCAATATCATATGATACCATAACCTCTGCCTTATTCATTACCTGCTTTCAAGCATTCAGAGGTGGCTTTTCTGTAACTTTTGGGGGAAGAATCCACATAATCCTATCACCCAAATGTTGATCCCTGTTACTCTGCCCCCAACCCTGCCTCCTTAAACCCCTTCCTCTCCAAGTTTTAGGACACTGCATATTCCTTGTTCTCTTAGTTCTTCCAACCACTTTTCCTATATTCCAAGACTCTTCCTCCTACTGCTTCTTGAATATGAATACTAGGTTTTCCTAGGATGAAGTCTTCTGTCCTCTTTTCTTTCCCTGTCTTCTCATGAAGTTCACTGTAACAGTTTCCAACTACAACTTTATGCTGACGACTCCTCAATGGACATCTCATCCACTCACTCACATTCATTCCTGACATTTCAGCAGTGATTATGGGCTATATCTACAGGACTTCGAATTCAACAGGTGCAAAACTTAATTCTTCAGCTTCCCCAGACTGGTTCCCTTCTACCGGTGCTCCTGTTTCTGTGCAAGAATTCACTGCTCATCACATCTCTGATAGGTGACCTTCCAGAAATCTCCTTTAAGCCATCCACCTCCTTCTCATCCTATGTTAAGTCCCATCAAGTCCTTGGATCTTTCGTTCTTTTCTCTCTGGGATCTGTCCTTATGTTAGAATATTCAGTTGTAAGTTACAAAACCCCAACCAAATCTGGCTCAAGTATAAAATAGAATTTATTGGATCACATCTCAGAAAAGTTGCATCTAGCTCCCTACCAGACATTTTTGGGAACGGCCTGTCTGTGCTTCTTGGCTATATTTTCCTCTGTGTTGTTTTCACTGTTCAGCAAGCGTTTCCTCTGCAGTATTAGATGTGGAAGGTGAATGCTTTATGCTCTTTGTATGACTACATAAATTCCTATTCATTCCTATTCCTTTTCTACCAATAAAATTGAGTTCTACTGCCCTGCCATTTTGCTTTTAATGCTAAATCCTGAAATTCCAGAGCCTGACCTTAAAAAGAAGCAAGTTTTCATATTTACCATAAAGAGTCTTAGAAAGAGATGAAGGAGATGTTCTCTCATTGGGAGGCTCCCCCAGGGAGAGAGCCCTTTCTGCATTATACAACTTGTTTCAAAACTTCTGATTTCATGGGGTGTTCAACTGATAACATTCATTAGAATATAAAACCTGTTTTTCTGTGCACTGTAGAGACTTTTGTGGGTATTCCTGATTATTACCAACTTGTTCTGTTCACTGTTTTTGGAAGACCAATTTGAACAAAGGCTTCTAGTAAAACTGCTAAGACTTTAAAAGATGTTACAAGTTGTGACACTGTCCTTCAAAGAGCAACTTGTACCTCTGACTGGTTGCCTTTCTTGATAATGTGTTGCCCTGGCAATACCATTGAAATGGCCACCTCTATATTTCTGAAACCATATATGCCCTTGCAAATATTTTAGGTTTTCTGAGTCATGTGGTCTATGTTGCATTTATTGAACTCTGCCCTGTAGCACCAAAGCAGTCAGTTAGCAAATGGGCATGGCTGTGTTCCAATACAACTTTATTTATGGACACTGAAATTTGAATTTTATGTAGCTTTCACATGTCATAAAATATTATTCTTCTTTTGATGTTTCAACCATTTAAAAATATAAAAACCATTCTTATCTTGCTTTTTTTTGAGTACTCTATCTAGAAATCTCTTTCCCCATATATTTGTGTGGCTAATTTCCTTACCTCCTTTTAGCACTTCCTTACACTTTGCTGTCTCAATAAGGCCCAACCTGACCATCTTGTCTAAAACTGCAACACCTATTATATCCTACTTTCTCCACTATCCCTACCCCTATTTCTTACCCCCCTTACCTTGTTGTAATTTTCCTACAGTACTTAGAACCTTCTGAATAGTAAATAATGTATTTATTTATTTATTTATTGTACTGTTTGTCTTCCCTTGCCCAGTGATAAGCTCCCTGAGGTCAGGGATTGGTGTGTTTAAGTTCTCAGATGCCTCCAAAATGCCTAAAAGATTGCCTGGCATATAACTGACACTCTAAACACTTTATTGAACAATTCAACAGATGAATTAATGGCCTGTCAAACCTATGATCAACCATTAGATTGGAGTTCAGGTCATTTGATAATAAAAGTTGGTTTCCAAATCCTTCTACCAAAAAGACACATGCATTCTCATGTTCATCGAGACATGGAGTCAACCTAGATGCCCATCAAAGGCTGACTAGATAAAGAAAATATGGTACATATACCCCATGGAATACTATGCAGCCATAAAAAGAACAAATATTATGTCCAAATTTGCAGCAATATGGATGCAGCTGGAGGCCATTATCCTAAGCAAATTAACACAGGAACAGACTACCAAATACCACAAGTTCTCACTTATAAGTAGGAGCTAAACACTGGGTACTCATGAAAACACACACACACAAAAGTTGCTTTCCTTTTCTTGAAGTATACAGAGGGCTTGGTCTTCAGAAATGGAATTATGTAAGATTCACTTACTGTTGGAAACTCCATTCAGCATAGGCCAAAGAACTCCTTCAAATTCAGGGGAAAAAAAAGATAACTGAGTTTTAACATAAAAAATGGATTAATATTTGTAATATGTTATACTTCTTTTCCAAAATTTGCTTTATTCCCTGTTCAAGTCTGATGGGTCCCTTTGGCATTCTGCATTGTCAGAATCTTCCTCTGACCTCCCCATTCCTCGTGGTGGCCAGGGCTGATGACCAGGGACAGTCTTAAGTTGCTGACAATGGGGACCCTGAAGTAGAAAGACTAGGCCAGGAGTAAACAACTTCATTTTTTGCATTGAAAGGTCAATTTCAGAAAACAAATGGTAAGAGACTTTTTCCTTATTTTTTTTTAAAGAAATTCATTGTCTGCAATTGTGTTTCTCCCCCTTTTTAATTTATTATTTGTATGTAAGTACTTATTATTTTCCCTTCCTTGATTGGTTCATTTTTTTGATTTTTTGGTTAGTATTTCATTAATTATACAATTAGCATGCACCACAATATGAGACCTGCATCGTTGATCAAATTTTGTTGGAACTGAGACACTCTTGAACTGGTTTTCTTGATTCACTCTGTAAGCATCTTAATTGAAAAATATAGATTATCTTACAGTGCCCCCTTAAAACTAAAGCTGTATTCTGGCCTCTGTACTTCTTTTTATTACTATTATTTTTGAGATGGGGTCTTGCATGTTGCCCAGGTTGGCACGATCATGGCTCACTGCTGCCTCAACCTTGCAGGCTCAAGTGATCCTCCCACCTCAGCCTCCCGAGTAGCCGGGTCCACAGCACTTTTTTCTCTCTTTCTTTCTTTCTTTTTTTTTTTTTAAGTTTTAGTTTTAGTAGAGACAAAGTCTCACTATGTTGCCTAGGCTGGTCTCAAACTCCTGGGCTTGAACTATCCTCCCACCTCAGCCTCCCAAAGTGCTGGGACTACAGGCATGAGCCTCTGCACCCGGCCTGCACTTCTTTGTAGTACATTTTATACTTCTTGTAATTCACTTACCCTTTCTAACTCTAGATTATAAGTATTTATTTACACATCTATGTTTGTCATTATACTTAAATTTCCTGAAAATAGAGACTGTAGTTTACTCATTTGTATACTCCACAGATCCTAAGTGTTTAATTAAAATCTGTTGAAATGAAATGAAACATACATAGTTGGCTTACCCTCAAGAATTTCAATAGCTTCCCTTAGCTTGCCATGAGAGGCTTGTCCTAATCAGACCCCTGACTTTGTCTATAGTCTTATCAGCTGTCATTCCCTCTCACCCTCAGCCCCTACAAGCTCTAGTCCCTCTGGGCCATGCTGTTGCTCATTTCCTGCTTTATACATCCTCTTCCCTCAAACTAGGTTACCCTTTTGACTGCATGGTGAATGCCTCACCATCCTCAAGCCTTAGTTTATACTTATCTATTTATTGTTTCCCTCATTAGCCTTTTAAACTCCATGAAAGTAGGGGCCTGGTCTGTCTTGTTCACTGCTCTCTCTCCACTGTCTGAAAAGCAAGTAGAGACTGGATCAGGAAAGATCTTAAATACAATATAGAGTTTTGATTATTTCTAGGAGGTAACCAGGAATCACTAAAACATAAGCAGAGAAAGTTACGGACAGTTTTTTGCTTTAGAAAAAATCTCTCTCATTGCTGTGTGGGGGAATGGTGTGGAGAAAGCAGGACTGGCCCTAAGAAATCAATCAGATAATTAGAGTAAGCAAAAGTGAGGAGGGTCTGATTTGTGGCTGTATCAGTGGGGTCTGGAAGGAGGTGAGGGATTTGAGAGTTAGGAGAGAATGGCAGGAATTGGTGACCTACTGGATGCTGTGACCGAGGGTGAAGGGGAGTGAGGGACGATCTCGGCTTCAGATTTCACTCTGGCTGAGGATATCTGGAACGATCGCATCGTATTAACAGTTGTATGTGTACCTGTGGATCACTCCCAACTAGTCTGAAAGCATCTTACTACAGGGACTTTGCTTTGTCGTCTTTGTATTAGAAGAGCACCTATTATGTAGGAGGAGTAATAAATGAATGAATGCACTCAAAACACTAAACAGTAATTCTGTAATCCAACGGGAGGTACAGCGAATACTAAAAGCCTACATATACTATTCTCTGCATGCCATAGCAAGAAAGAAAGGAAAGTGGCTTCCCAGTGGTTTTCTGCCTAGTGTACAACCAGGAAGCTGACAATAAAGTTTATTTGAGCGGCGTCGTGCGCCGACGTGGCCCCGCCTCCCCAATCGGAGCCTCGATTGGTGGGCATTTGCCGGCGGCCACCGCTTTTAAGCTACGATTGGCGGAGGCCGCCGTCATTTCGTAGCGTCCAAGCGCCAACCCGCCCTCTCGCCGCGTCGCCGGTGCCTGCGCCGCCCGCTCCACCTCGCTTCTTCTCTCCCGGCCGAGGCCCGGGGGACCAGAGGGAGAAGCGGGGACCATGTTCCGACGCAAGTTGACGGCTCTCGACTACCACAACCCCGCCGGCTTCAACTGCAAAGGTGAGGCGACGGCCTTGGGCCGGCCGGGTGTCCCTGACCTGGGCGGCGGTCCCAGCCTCAGTGCCCCCACCCCACCTCCCCGTCGGGACCCTCGGCGGCCTGGTTTCCGCCGCCGGCCTTCGGGCCCCTCTCCTCTGGGTCGCCACGCACCTCGGCTCTTCGCCGCCCCTTCCCGGCTTCAAAGCCCTCTCACCTACTCCTGTCTCAGCATGTTACTTTCTGCACTTGCTTAACTCCAAACACCATGTAACTAGCTTCTCAGCACATAAAAGGAAGAGCATTCGTCTTTCTCACTCACTATTCAACTCCACGGTTCCCTGGGTAATTAGGCGATACCTTGAGCACCTGCTAATTATGGGCCAGCGCGGTGCTGGGTGCTGAGGAAGGTGCTAACTTGAAGACTAGCTCACTGCCTGCCAGGAGCTAAAGGGTCGAGGGGTGCGAGGGGTTGGAAGCAGTCAGAACCCACTGAGCAGTTTGAGACAGTACACAATGAAGTCAGGACCGATCACAGTGGGAGGGTAAGCGCGTGTAGTAACGGGCTAGTTGTGTTGTGTGGTTTTGCAAAAAAAAGTTAATAGCAGATGAATGGGAAGGTTGAATTGTAAATACAAAGGTATTTGGGATTTTACAGCATTAGAATTTTAAAAAGTAATAACGTTGCTACTCACTGTAACAAAACTACTGCCCACCACTACTCATTTCCTTTGTATAGTTCTGGCCTGTGATAGACTGGTAAGTTTGAAAGTGATCAAGTATAACTTGTGATACTCAGACCATTGTATAATTCTCAAGACCTTATAATGGAAGCTTGAATTTGACTCACAAATTGAAAATAATATCTAAGCAGGATGTCAGTGTTTTGTTGATCTCTTGTAGAAGCATATCAAATTATAATCTTGTTTTTCTACTTTGACAAAGTAACGATGAAAATAGAGCCTTGTTCTGAATTGGAATCTTTGAGTCTCAATGTTCTTTTCTGTAAAACGGGATATTACCTACCTCAAAAGAGGTATGGGGAGGATTAAACAAAACAATGTATGCATTTAATGTGCAGTTAACATTACATGACAACAGTAGTCACGGGTTTTTGTCATTTAATTTCTTTTACTTTTGTTATTTATTTTACTTTATTACTTTGCTATAAATTTAACCTTGCCCTGTCTCCCCTTTCTGTCTGCAAAGGAACTGGAATATTAATATTTAACACTTAAATAGCAAAACTATGTGCCAGGCACTGTTTTTATCCGTATTTATTTTATTTAAGAAACTTCTTAAATAAAACAACTTCTTTTAATCTTCATAATTCTATAGGTAAGTTCTGTTAGCAGCCTCATTTTGTAGCTGAAGAATCTGAGGCACAGAAAATGTGGGTGATTATCCCAAGTTCACACAACCAGTAAGTATCTGGACCCAGAATTTGAATTCAGGCCAGGATTTGAACAGATCATTGTTAGTCTGTACTTTCAACTCCAGAGTCTGTACTTTCAACTCCCTCTTTTGGTTTAATTAATTTAGTATTTTGAGGTTAAGAAAATTCCACAAGAACATATATCTGAACATATACCTGAGAAGGAGGTATTTTATATAGTGCTTCTAGTTATTTTATGTGATGTTTTTTATTGCAGATGAAACAGAATTTAGAAACTTCATTGTTTGGCTTGAAGACCAGAAAATCAGACACTACAAGATTGAAGACAGAGGTAATTTAAGAAACATCCACAGCAGTGACTGGCCCAAGTTCTTTGAAAAGGTAATGAATTAGGAAGTAAAGTAAAAGTACAGAGACCTTGTCTGAAAATCATATGAAGATGAGTGTAAAATTACTTTCTTCTTTTAAGATAAAAGTGATAATGATCAGTGTTAGGAAAGCTGGATTTCAGGGATTTCGCTTTTTTGTTAGATGCATCTTTTGCTTTTAGAGCAAATCATTTTATGTCTTCCTACCAGGCTTTCATTATTAGATAGAAATAGTTTTCTCTAGAAACATGAAGTTTCTTAAATAAATAATGATGTAAATATTTCACTTTCCCTTTATGGCCTAAATCAGAATTTTTGTCAAACTGAAAACGTAGCAATAATACAGTGCTATTTCTTATATTAAAAGAAGACATTGGCCAGGTGTGGTGGCTAACACCTATAATTCCAGCACTTTGGGAGGCTGAGGTGGCAGATCACTGGAGCCCAGGAGTTCTGACACCAGCCTGGGCAACCTGACGAAACCCTGTCTCTACAGGAAAATAGAAAGTTAACTGGGTGTGCTGGCACACACTTGTAATGTTAGCTAATCGGGAGGCTGAGGCGCTCCACCACTGTGCTCCAGCCTGGGTGACAGAGTGACACCTTGTCTCAAAAAAAGATATCATTGACATGCTTGAAAACTAAGACTGTCATGTTTATGCTTATATTTAATGTAAACAGATATCCCTTGTTGTATACTAGAGAAATAGTCCTTAAAAGATCTCTGGTATATCATATTTTTGTTCCTAAATCATTTTCCCATTGATTTCGTTTTAGTAACACTTTTGCATAAAAAAGAATTCTCAGAATAAAAATCCATTTACAGTGTCATTACTTACATTAAACATTTTTATCTATTTGATGAGTGAGATATTTTTCTTGAAAAAGGCTGTTTTTCATTTGCTAGAGCAGTGTGATTAGGTACTTTCTTCGTGGAATCAGTGATTTTATAAATTAGGGATTGTATAAATTACATCAGTGTTGTTGACCTTTCCGTATCTCAATTTTCTCACCAATAAGTGAGGGTAACAATGGTACCTATCTCACAAATGTGGCTTTGTTTTTAATGAGTAACTATTCACAGAAGTCCCTGGCGCATAGCAAGTGTCATAGGCTTATTACTACCAAGCCTCTATACTGCTACTATTAATACTACTGTATTCCTTTGCTCTTAGGAAATATTTTTAAAATTTTCAGTAAACTTCTTAAAACTTCGAAATATATTTTTAGGATTTTATGTTTGTTTATATTACATTTTATGGTCTATTCATGTGTACAAGACAATACAGAATTCTACATGTAGAAAGGTATTTAGAGAACATAAAAAATTTTCCAGGCTGGGCATGGTGGCTCATGCCTATAATCCCAGCAGTTTGGGAAGCCAAGACGGGTGGATCACCTGAGGTCAGAAGTTCGAGACCAGCCTGGCCAACATGGCGAAACCCCGTCTCTACTAAAAACACAAAATTACCCAGGCGTGGTGGCGCATGTGTGTAATCCCAGCTGCTCAGGAGGCTGAGCCAGGAGAATCATTTGAACCCGTGAGGCAGAGGTTGCAGTGAGCCAAGATTGTGCCATTGCAATGTTGTATTACATATAATTGATGTTGCCTATAATACTATTATATGCAACATTTATTTGAATATACAGCTTCTGACATTTATTTAAATTACTTGGTTACACCCTACATGTATGTTACATGGCTACTCTTTTGAGTGGCATTTCCATAATATGAAAGTTAAGATTTAGATAATGATTTATTGCATATCCTTTTTAAAGTTATCTTTTTTAGTTAATTGCTGTATGTATGTTGAGACTAGGAATCAGAAAGCTTTGATTCTAGTCCCGGGTGTAAGTTCTGTAACCCTTGGCAAGTGTCAATCTCTAGGCCTCAGCTTTCTCATCTATAAAATGAGGAAGTTCTCGTATTCTATTTTTTTTCTTTTTAAGATGGTACACTTAAATGTTCCCTTCTGTTGGGTTATATAATTGCATCAAAATGTAGTAATATAAATGTTATTTAAAAATTGTTAGGGATCCAAACTAAAGGTCTTTTTCAACTCTCCCATTCTTTTTTCTGTGACTTTATGGTAATAATGAAACTGGTGATTTTTTTTTTTCTTCTCCCTCACAGTATCTCAGAGATGTTAACTGTCCTTTCAAGATTCAAGATCGACAAGAAGCTATTGACTGGCTTCTTGGTTTAGCTGTTAGACTTGAATATGGAGATAATGGTACGTTTTGTGGGGAATGTGTCTTTTAAAGAGAGAGGAAGGATGGGAAAGGGAGTGTGAAAATGTAGGGAACTTAGCAGTTTGTTTTGTCTAATACTATTTTACCTTTGGATCATTCTTGTCACAAGTTAAAAGCACTTGTATTGTCTTTCATTGGTGTTTATATATTTCTTTTAGAATCTGGAAATGGTGCCCTCTGGAGAAGGCTAATTGTCTTCTCACAGAGTAACACTACTTTGATAATATGGTCTGCACCTTAGCCTTTCAAATTAAATTGTTGTTAGTGTCCCAGAATTGATGGGACTTTGAAGCATTGTTGCAGCAGGTAATTTCTCAAAAGTCTGAAACATGTCTAATGCCAATATACGTTAATACTCTATAGGCCAGAATATGTTACTTATGTTTACTGTCTTATCATAGATACTTCTATGGTTGGAAGCTTCTGAATATTAGTACCTGTAGTAAAAACAATTTTTCTTTACACTTGCCTTTTCTCTTATTAGACCATTTCATTTTAGACCATTTCATTTTGAAAGGCCTGCCAGCATCTGAATGCAAGATTTGATTATCTTATCTGCATCCTCTGCATTTTGTGTTTTTCGGTTAGTTATAGTCCTCTTAATTATTTACTTTGGAAGCCTTTTTATATCTTGGCTTATCCCTTTCCTTTCATCCCGCCTACACTGACCTTTTCTTATGTTTGTTGTATCTTCATTTCCAATGGCATAATCCTAATTCTGGCTCTTGTCACTTTCTGCCAGGAGTATTGTAATATCTCCCATTAGTGTCACCTTCTGTTCCTAACTGCATAGCCAACCAAGCTAACTTTCTGAAACGTAAATCTATTTTAGGATGCCACTTGCTCCTTGTTTCCAAAGAACAGTTCTAGTTACTTATTCGTATTAATAAACATCATACATATTCATAAACACTAATTTCCCATTTTCTATAAAAAGAATTTTAAGCTCCTTAGCCTGGTAGTGATTGATGACTGATATCCAGCCAGTATTCACATCTTGATATCCCAGCTAAATTAGAATACTGTTTCCTGTTTATATCCCTTTTCCCCTTCCGTTTCTTTGTTCAAACTTACCACTTGGCTAATATACCGTTTCATTCTATCTCTACACATCTAAATCCTACCCATCTTTTTAAGATCCCTCTCATATGCTGTCGTATGTCTTAGCAGCAGTATAATTTCCCTCTGAACTTCCATAGCTGTTAACTCTATACCTTTTAAGTCATTAACCACTTTCCATTTTGCTTCTATGTCTTATTCATCCCAGTAATTTGTAAGCTGATATTCAGTTTTGATTCCTGCATGGTACCTCTGTTAGCTTCCAATTGATGCTGTAGCAAATTACTACAAATTCAGTGACTAAAAACACAATTTATTATTTTAGAATGAGAAGGCTAACATTAGTCCCACTTGGTTCATGTCAAGTTGTCAGCAAGGTGGGTTCCTTTTGGAGGCTCTTGGGGGAATCTGTTTCTTTGCTTTTTTACCTTCTAGAGGCTGCCCGAATTCCTTGACTCTGGCCTCTTCTTCCATCTTCAAGTCTAGCAGCATAGCATTTTCCAGTCTCTATCTGACTCTGCTTCCATTTTCATAACTTTGTCTCTGACTCTGATCCTCCTGAGCCTACCTGGATAATCCAGGATAATCCCCCATCTCAAGATTCTTAATTTTATCATATTTGCAAATCTTGCCATGTAAGGTAACACATACACAGGTTCTGGATAGGGACATGGACATCTTGGGGGGTACAGGTCAATATTGTGTCTGTCACAGTACCTGACATAGTTTCTTGCACACAACAAGTGCTTATCAATTTCAGTAATTATGTGGCAAATGCAATATATGTGAGCGTTTACATACACTGATTTGGAGCGTCAGCCAGTTTTTTGCTGGTGCCTCATACTTAAATTTCAGAAGCCTTATGGCAAAAATCTTAAGGAAAGCTCAATTTGAGACTTCATTTACTTTTCCATTTAGTAACAAGTTTTCCATTAAAAAAAACTTGTTTTTCTTATTTTGGAAAATACATGTATTCATAAGCCTTGTGGCTTTAGTGTAGTATACATTTTAGGGCGTTTAACAAGGTCTTTTTATCTACCCTGCTCTGGATTGGTAGGAACTGTATATGAGCCAATTTGTAGCTTATCAAAAGTGTTTTTCAGTTATTCCCAAATTCTTACATCTGAGATTATGTTTTATTATATTTGTTCCATTTTTATAACCTGTTAACCTTCAATGGTAGATGCATATGGTCATGTATACCTACAGTTGACTTAAGTACATGTATTTCTCAGTAATAGCATGTTCTTTTAGTGAATAAAAGAAGCTTGTGTGTGAAATGTAAATTTTTCAATATTGAAAAAGGCAGTCAACATATAGTTGAAGGTGAATGGTATCAAAAGTGTATTAAAAGTCTAAGCTAGAAAACAAGTTTCATTTATTAAAATTCAGAATTGCAAAAACAGACATGAAAATTGGTCATATAATACTGTCTCCAATCAGTAGGAGGCGCTGATGTTCTTTTGTGGTTTTACATTGATATGTTGCCTCCTTGACTTTCAAGTTACTTATTTTAAAATTTGCTGAAACCATTGTGAGTTTTTATTGTTTGTGCTCTACTACTTTTTGAAGCCTTCTGGTAGCTTGTCAACATGATTAATAACTGAAATTTTTTAAATATATAATTTCAGATGTGTAGAAAAATTACAAAATAGTACAAAGATTTTCATATACCTCAAGTCCACAAATGTAACATTTTACCTCATTTGCTTCATCCTTCTGTCTACACAGATACACACACATCATTTTTTTCTAAACCATTTGATAGTAAGTTGTAGATGATTCCTTTTTACTCTTAAACACTTTAAGACACATTTCCTAAAAACAACTTTGTTTTATATAACCACAGTACAGTGATCAAAATCAGGAAGCTATCTTTGATATACTACTATTATTTATTCACATTTTACCAAACCCCCAATTCTCTCAACAGAAAAAAACAACCCAGAACAATCCTGGATTATGCACTGCATTTAGTTTTTACATCTCTCTTAGTATATTAAAATCTGGAACAGTTCCTATCTTTATTTGTGCTTCATGACCCTGACATTTATTTTGTAGAGTGTCCCTCATTTGGATTTATATGATGTTTCCTCATTAGATCTGGGGTTTATACTTTTGTTAGGAATAATACAGAAGTGATGTGTTCTTTTTAGTGCATCATATTAGGAGATATGTGGTAGTGATATGTGCCTTTAATAGTTATGTTGCTTTGATCACTGGGTTACGGTTTCTCCAGTGTAAAGTTACTATTTTCCTCTTTTTTCCTCTTTGTAATAAATATATCTTGTGGGGAGGTACTTTGAGACTATATCAATTATGTTTTTGCTCCTCAAATTTCCCCCACTAGTTTTAGTAACCATATGATGATTCTTGCCTGCATCATTTATTATGTTGATCATCGACAAAGAGGTGTTTTTCTAATTTCATCATTTTTTTCTACATTTATTTGTTGGCTTTCTCTTGTAAGTTTTCCCATCTCTAATTTGCTTGTTTGTTTAAATCAGTGTAGATACATAGATTCTTATTTTACTCAATGGATTATAATCCTTTCTGTCATCATGTACTTTGCTGTTTATATACTGCTCCAGATTTGACCAGTGGAAGCCTTTTTAACTCTCACTTAAATTTTATGCTTTTATTTTTTCCTCGTTTCATTAACAGATCACGTAAGCACTCTATAGCCTAAGATGCCATTTTGAACATTAAGTTTAGTGAATTATTAATAAGTGTTATTTTTGAATTCCTTTTAAGTATTTTTCAAATGAAAATAATAAAATCTACCTTTGGAATTCTGAATATCAAGTTTCCATGAAATAAGTTGGAGGTTTGTATATGATGGTGTATTTGATGTATTTGTTTTTGGAAAGCAAGGTTTTTGGATTTTATATACAGCATTCAAAAGAAGATGGGGGGAAGCGTACTTTTTAATGAGTTTGTATTTAATCTTACATAACCTATACTTAACCCTTCTCCCATTCTTCTACCCCAGATTTCAGAGGAAGCTGTAAAAGCAGATTTTTACCTTCCTAAAATTTACATGTTTGAAATGATTGCCTTTAGGAATGTTAATGAAAAGATATTTGTGTCACATAGTCCAGTAATTGCTTTAGCTTAATCACAAAGATAGTTACATTGTCTTTTTACATTTTCTATAGCAAAAATTAAGTTTGATTGAATGAGTTGTTTTATACTTATACAGGTTAAGCATCCCTAATCCGAAAATCTGAAATCCTAAATACTCCAAAATCTAAAACTTTTTGAGCACCGACATGAGGACACAAGTAGAAATTTCCACACATAAGCACTTAACACAAACTTTGTTTCATGCACAAAATTATTAAAAATATTGTATGAAATTACCTTCAGGCTATGTGTATAGGTTGCACATTGAACATAAAAATGAATTTTGTGTTTAGACTTTGGTCCTATCCCCAGGATAACCCATTTTATGTATGCAGATAATCCAAAGTCTGAAAAAAATAAAAATTGGAAATTATTGGCCTTTCCAATAAGGGATACTCAACCTGTAATCAGTTTGGCTCAGTTAAATTTGGTAAATAGCAGTAGTCATTTTACCTTGAGTTGCAGTTCTACAAGTTATATTTTTGCCTATTTTTATAGCTGAAAAATACAAGGATTTAGTACCTGATAATTCAAAAACTGCTGACAATGCAACTAAAAATGCAGAACCATTGATCAATTTGGATGGTGAGTATATAAATGCATAACATTGAACATCAACATTTTCGGTTTCTTAAATGTTTTTTACTTTGAAGAATGAAGTCCATGTTTACCTGGTTTTAGTAAATTAAGAAGGATCCATGCAGACAGCATTTATGTTGACATTTTATTCTCTATAATGTTTTTATAATGTGCTTTCTCCTTCCCCTTGCATTTGAATATCTGAATGTTAATTTGATTTGCTTCTAGTAATTTGGAGTTTTGATTTGTATAATCATGGGGGTCATTGTTTGCCTTTTTGAATGTATAAATTTCTTTTAATCCAATGACTATGAGACAAGTGGTAAAATTTTCCATTGTTTTAAGTCCCGGATGTCTTTTAGTAATTTCCCTTTTTAAAAGTATGAAGAATCTGGCCGGGCACGGTGGCTCAAGCCTGTAATCCTAGCACTTTGGGAGGCCGAGACGGGCGGATCACGAGGTCAGGAGATCGAGACCATCCTGGCTAACACGGTGAAACCCCATCTCTACTAAAAATACAAAAAATTAGCCGGGCGAGGTGGCGGGCGCCTGTAGTCCCAGCTACATGGGAGGCTGAGGCAGGAGAATGGCATAAACCCGGGAGGCGGAGCTTGCAGTGAGCGGAGATTGCGCTACTCCACTCCAGCCTGGGCGACAGAGCGAGACTCCGTCTCAAAAAAAAAAAAAAGTATGAAGAATCTAATTACCTAAATTAGGATATGTAAAATATTCGTTCACTGCCTTATTCATTGTGACCTATAATTTAAGAGGTAACCCTTTTGAATGAGTGAGCCTCTTGGACACTCCAGAGCCGCTGCTTAGAGAGAAGGTTTTGGGAAAACTATCCATTGAGGGGATCTATGTACTAAAATTAATGGCCTTGGGAATAAATGTTAATTAAAAATGCTGCATAATTTAGCCTTGCAGAAAAAGTTACAGGACAAATATAATGTGAGTTAAATTACTCATTTATTGGATTATTCAGTTTGGCTGATGAAATACAGATACTTCTTGACTTAGGATGAGATCATGTTGCAAAGTCGAAAATACCGTAAGTCAAAAATGCATTTAATACCCCAAAAGACCCATTGTAAAGTTGAAAATTGTAGCTGGAACCACTGTAAGTTCAGATTTTCCTCATCTTGCACTAGGGTTACATCCCACTGAACTCATTGTAAGGTCAAAAAATTACAAGTCTAACCATCGTAAGTTGGGGACCGTCTCATATAGTAATAGGAAAACCGTTTTATCCTACCAATTTAATTGTTGATAGTCTACAGGGCTTTGTTTTTTCTCTTGTGAGTAGCAGTTTTAAAAACTAAGAGATTTGTTGTTACCGAAAAGTTAAAACTGTTTTTGTATGTTCACAAATACGTCTTAATTATATGTTTGCAGAGTTGTAAGTTTTTGTTTGTTTTTAATCTTTTATAGTAAATAATCCTGATTTTAAGGCTGGTGTGATGGCTTTGGCTAACCTGCTTCAGATTCAGCGTCATGATGATTACCTGGTAATGCTTAAGGTCAGCTTCATGTTCTTGATTCTTGACAGAAACTGTGCACATAGAAAAATGTGTTTTCTAAATATTAATTCTTGATATTAAAATTATGGTTGAATGACTAAAATACACAGAAGAATATGAGACATAAAGCAGATTTCATGGTTTTGGATTGTCTGTTTTCTGCCTGCACTATGCTAAATCCTTTGCAAAGATGTTCTCATTCAATCCTGCCAGCAATCCTAGAGACAGCTGCTAATATCTTTTTAAAAATGTATATCATATGAAGAAACTGAGACTCAATGTCTAAGATAACACAAAAAATGACAGAGCCAGGATTTTAAGCTGTAACGCTGTGGTCCATTGTTTTTCCCATATTATCCTACTTCTGTTTAGTTAGTCTTTTTAATGATTCATGGTCCACATTTGTTAAGATGGTAGAAAATGCCAAATGAGTAATGGTGAATTTGGTCAAAAATATATAACCCCAAAATCTCTTTGAGAAATGAATCTTTCTGTCCCCAGTGCTATAGGCCACTCAGTTCATAACTATACTTCAGGGATCCCAGTAATCTGAAAGAGGTCTCTTGTTTCTGAGAGAAATCATAAACTTCAGAAGATTTATTCCTAGTAATCGTGAAAGTACAGTGGTGTGGATCAAGGGAGTGGTACTTAAGATACCAGACTTGGAAATTATTTTAGAAATTATTACTGATTTTACAAGAGATTAAAAGCTTTTAACTAGACCTTGTGCATGTAAACTACTTTGTGATAAGTTGAATAATTACATTTCACTCTACCCAAGAGATTAAGCCATAACTTACCATGCTTTTTACATTTTTATGTATTAAATGTCAGTTTTAACAAGACTATTGTATTCCTAAGTTATTACAATTTTCTATACTGAATCTGAATGTTAACTTGGATTTTCTCAATCCAGATTGCATGCCAAAAGACAAAAATGTTTTTAGTGAAATTTAGCTATTTCAAAGGCTTGTTCTTTATTCTGACAATTATGTAAATTGCCTTGGAACTGTTCTATAGTGATCATGTCAGTTTTAATCATAAAGTGAGAGGAGAGTCAGACAATGCATAGCTTATTTGGGGTGCTTTTGTTAGACTTCAAAGCCCAAGGGAATAAAGTATAAATCAACTACAATAAAATGCTATAAAATTCTAGTCCTAGCTGCACATTTGTCCCTTTTGAGTTATTTTAAGAGGCACTGAAACAGTAACATAATATAGAAAACATCTTAGTACATTTGCTAAGTACAAGAATCAGTATATTAACTGGCCCCAGACTATTTAATAACGTCTGCAATCACTGTTAAACATTGTTTGAATTCTCTTTTTCAAAAATAACATTTGGTTTTTTATTTAAAAATTATAGTTTAAGTTTTCACACTGATTTTTGAGTTGTAATTGTCATCTCCCTAATTAAAATTCCATTTTTTTTAAATTTGATTTTTAAGTGTGTATGGATGCTTGCATGCATGCCTACCATAATGAAGTGCCTTGGTGATGAAAACCACCAATGGTGTCCTTTGAAAGGTATGAAAATATTTTACTAGAGTGAAGTGATAAAAGCAAAGTGTAAGACAGTATGTATGATTTGCTACCCTTTGTGCCAAAAATGTGTATTCGTGCTAAGCATGCTTGTCATTTCACACTTTTAGCGAGGGTAAGGAATCTGTAGGGGATCGCAAGGCTCAGGGGTAGGAAGGAGACCTACTTTTTACCATGTATCTTGCTGTATTTAAAGTTGTTTTTTACCAGGCACGTGAATTACCTATTCAAAAAATGGTTTTAATTGTTGCAGGCACCACTCGACATTATTAAAATACTAGAAGCATGAAAGGTTACATTATATTAGTGGTTGATTTTTTTTTTAATTTTTAATTTATTGGAGAGTTTATTAATAAACTTAGGTAATTCTAACTTCATGAAACTTAGCATCCTTATTCTCTGGGCTCATAGAAGTAAAGGATGACAGGCACACAGCCTATAAAAAGTGAAAATATTTTTGGGTTTCTTAGGCAATTCGAATTTTGGTTCAGGAGCGCCTGACACAGGATGCAGTTGCTAAGGCAAATCAAACAAAAGAGGTATGTTTCTATAAATCCTAAATAAGTTGTTAATGAACATTTCTTCTGGTATTGCCATGATTTAAACTTTACATGTATCTGTTTAAGATATCCATTCTACATTGAAACAACTTAAAGGATAGCTTACTTCAGTGCTTCCTAAAGCAAATTGAATGTATTCAGTGCCTAGGGGGTCCTTTTTGAGTGAAAAATCAAACTTCACTGAAGTTCCTCTCACTTTGTATCTTAAAAACGCTACAAGTAGCTCATTCACAGTCCACAAATTATGTCTGTGGCCTGTTGAAGTTTAATTAAAAGGATTTACCCTTATGAAACTTACTGGATTATTTTGACTCATGCTGGAGAAGAAGGAACACACCTCATTACAAATTACTTTTGTTTTTCCATATAAATTCTGTCCTTTTATTTCTTCAGAGTAAATTGTTTTATTCAATTTTCTGGCATAAAACATGAGAAAGTAATTTGGCTAAGGTCACCTAGTTGGTAAGTGATTGAGCTCAGGCAGTCTGATGTGAGAGCCTGTGTTCTTACGGTAGGTGGGGAGAAGGGTCCATGTGTGGATGTCTGCATGAGCTTGTCAATCTGCCCAAGTGAGGGGACAGGGGGTTCTGTTGGAGTGTAAGGTTCAAGGTACAGGAGACTGAAATGGTAACTTTCAGTCCTACCTTGTAGGCTGAGAAAGCTATATACCATGACTACCTTCCCGTTCAAGAGAAAATATGGAATATTTTTATATTATATCAGAAATCCCTATATGCCTAAAGTTTCATTGGCTGTGCAGCGGTAGAGAGACTGTCCTCAGGTCAGCAGCAGCATCTGATAACACCTCCCTCCTGCAGCAATGATTGTAGTTGTAGTGAATGCCTTGGGCACAACTATGTTGTTTGTCCTGCCTGCACCCCTCCCCCATCTCCCAATGTCTTTTGTCCTCCAGCCCCTTTAGGCAGGCCCAGCAGTGTTAAAAGGTTACTAATGCCAGGGCAGCATCTCTGAAAGACATAATTTTCTTTTAAAAGTTCTTATTAGCTCATTATATATGAATCGGGCCACTGGAAGTTGGATTAAAGATCAGCTTATTTCACCACATTATAGAACAGACAGTAAATTGTTCTGGCGTAATAAAGTCATTCATTCATTCATTCATTCAACAAAACTATGTCTGCTTTGGAAAGCGGCGTAAGGCTTAGCCAAATCTCTTTGCTCTTGTTTGTAAAGTAAAATTTAGTTTTATTTTTAATGGTCCACATTTTAATTTTGGTGTCATCTCAAAAGATACCAACCTATAACAATTTAGTGGAGTTCTTATAGTTTAGTGTACTTGTAGCCATTTATAACTAGTATTTGAGGCATCTGGTAGTTTTCAGGGGTAGCTTGGTGGCCTGTTGGCACACAAAGGAAAAAAAATGGAGCCTCTGGTACTAGATGAACATATAAAGCCACTCAGTATAATTCTGCTCTTTAATTTTGTTCACTTGTGCTTTCATACCCATTGGTTTCTTCACAGTTAATCTGTTAGCTGTTTTAAAGCAGATAGAGCCTAGGCAGATTTACATTACTAGATAAGGCAAGAATTGAGCAGCAACTAAAGCATTTGAATAGTAACAGGTTGTAACATTGAAAGTATAGGTAGTGTGTGTTTTTCTTGGCAATGATACTATATAATCAGCAGGAAGTACAGACTGCCTGTCCTCATTTTAGAGATTTGTTTCTGTGAAGTTTGGCACCACAGAATGGCATCATCATAGTCACCATCTTTAGTATGTCCATAGGTGCTGAGTGGTTTAGTTTTTCATTTTCCTAGACTGTTTCAAAGTAACTTTCAAGTCAATTCTTGAAAGTTAAATTATACCTAAATCTTGGTAAACACCATGCTGGCTGAAAAAATACATATTTTAGATAGGTTTGTACAATTCGTAAAGACAAATTAATGTGCTCAGAAATGGAATATAAGGTACTATTTTTGCCCTTTATACTGTTGCTTACAGTTACCAAAATAAGACAGTAACAGCCCCGCTCAACTCGCCTTCCACAGCAGTAATGACAAGGCACTGCTGCAATAAGGATATATTGTTTTGTATGCCTGGTCTAAAGGATTGGATGAGCTATAGAGCTTCTTGGTACATTTAAAGCTAACTTTTATCCCCTAACCGGTTGAAATAGGGAAAACTCGCTAATCAACAAGGCAAATATAAACAAAATTCTTAGTTCCCTTATCCATGCAGCTAAAAGAGTTAAGACACCAGAATAGCTAGGTGGTTTTCAGTTTCAGATGAGAAAAGGATGCTGTTCTTAACCATAAATACTCTCATTTTGTCTTTTTTTTTTTTTTTAAAGGGCTTGCCTGTTGCTTTAGACAAACATATTCTTGGTTTTGATACAGGAGGTAAGTGATTTTAAATTCAAACCATATTTTAGAGACTGAATACTTGGGGGGGGGAGTAAATGGCCTTAAATATAAAAATTATGTATTGAAGCAGTGTTCTTTTATATAAAAATTATGTATTGAAGCAGTGTTCTTTTCTCATAAAACAGATGCAGTTCTTAATGAAGCTGCTCAAATTCTGCGATTGCTGCACATAGAAGAGCTCAGAGAGCTACAGACAAAAATCAATGAAGCCATAGTAGCTGTTCAGGCAATTATTGCTGATCCAAAGACAGACCACAGACTGGGAAAAGTTGGAAGATGAACACTTTAGGACTTCAGCTTCTCACCTGCTTAGTACAATTGGGAACCATACACTTCCGGCATGTTTGGAAATCAAAATGTCACATTCTCGGGGGAGGAAGCCCAGAAGATTGGGTATGTTCTAGAGATTTACCACCATTGCTTTTTTCTTTAATAAAGTTTAGGAAAGTAGAATTTTTATTATGTGCTGTATGTTTGCATAAATCACCTTTCTCCTTTGTGGTTAAGGGCATATATGCCAACCCCCAACTTTGTCCTAGAGACAATATAGATCCTTAAGTCATAAGAAAACTTAAAACACTTTATTGGAGTAATCTAGAAAATTTTAAAACTGTTACATCTTTGGTATTTATAAATGTGATACTTTCTGTGGGTACTTCTATAGAGGCACTACAGGATCAGAAAATGCAAACTGAATCATTTTAGCACCTTTTGATATAAATAGAAATGCACTGATGCAGAGGTAAAAAATTTTAGAACTTTTGTTGGGAAACTATAAATAATTGGTCCTTTCCCATCAGTTCTGCATTGGCTTCTCCAACTGTCAAGGTTTAGGATTGTATTTTTATATTGATCACATGTGCTTTAATTTCTTGGCCAGAAGGAATTCATAGCAAAAATCACATTTAGAGTCTTAAACTCTTAGTTGAATGAATTTGACCTTTTAAATATTAATGATAAGTGTTTACAAGAAGTTGCTTTAAAGCAACAGTTAAAATTCTATTACCTTTTTAAACTTGCAATAACCTTCATTTTTAAAAATACAGTAGTAAAGATTGAGGTATCAACTTTTCACAAAAGTCTTTTTGCACTAAATAATGTTCATCTTGTATGTTCAGGAACGTCTAATGGCCAATTCCTTTTTTACTTTCTTTGCCTTTGCAGTCACTGTTCTTCAGGGTCCAGGTTCTGATTGTAAACTCCAAGTCTTCCTTTACATTACTGTATTTACTTTCTTCCTGTGAGAGAAGAGCGGGGGTGGGAGAGGGTGGTGGGTGAGTATATTGTTGCAACAGCAAGTCTTTGCATTTTGTGTATAAACTAGGTAGATTTAAGGTAGTAAAGACTGGCCCTCAGGGCAGGAAGAAAGCAATGGTGGCAGTGTCACAGGCAGCAGGGGTAATCAAATACCATATATATCCCCCCCTTCTCTACCCTGCTAATTTAAAGGAGCATCCTAAAGCATATTTTTTACCTGTTGGGCAGTAGGGGTAGACTGCAGTTATCCCGTAGAGGTGAGATCGTTGTTCTGGGAGATACTCATCAGTAAACTGGCCACTATGTTTATTTACTGATACAACACCATCTCTGGTGACAGAAAGGAAGAGTGAATTCAGGGAGAGTCATTTACAAGATTAAGAAGTTAGCTACAAAAAGTGAGTTGCAATAGAGGAAAATTTCTGGCAGCTTTCTCTGTCCAAGGGCTGATGCTAAAGCCACACTGAAGTTTGAGGGACCATTGCTCTAAATCTGTTGGTCATCTCTAGCTGCATGTTACAATCACATGATGAGCTATCAAATCAGATTTGTAGGGCATGGGGTAAAGAGCCTAGACTTTAATGTTCCACCGTTCCTCATTTGAGAGCTCGTCTAAATAGTATTTTTCGCTATCTCAGATAATATGTCCACAGTGTTAGTCAAAAACCAACTTAAGCCCTATATTCAATATAGTTCATGGTATCAAGGGTAGTCTTACTCTCTAAAGAACATATTTAGATTAATATGCTTCCTTTTGAGATAGTTCATTATCAAATAGCTTTGCTACTTTTTAAGCTATACATGATCAATACCATTCAATTTCTGGGTGAAGTAAAAGGATGATTTCAAAAACATGAAAGGATGAAAAGAAACATCCTTGAAGGATCTTATCTGCCAATGAGGAGGTGACAAAACAAAAGCCTCAGAGGTCTTACTGAGTAAAGTCACGTACTGACTTTTCGTAAAACAAGTGGCGTGTCCTCTGGAACAGTTGGCCTTTTCAGGCTTGTCCAGAATGTGTGGGGCTCACCTCCTCCAGTCTGTGTGGTAGAAGTGATCTGCATAGCTTACGATGCTGAAGGGGTACTTGAGGTTGTTGTGAATGACACGCCGTCCAGTTCCATCAGGTAGTGTGCACTCCAGTTTTTTGGTTCCTTTTAAAACAAAGGGGGAAAATGAGGTCCTTTTACACCACGGAGTAATAAGTTGCTTTGCCAAAAATGAATGACAGATTCCTTCTCCAAGAAAACAATGGAAGAACGGGGAAATAAGATATTTTACTTCCATTGCAGTCATAGATTAACAACTGTAATATTACCTGTCCTATTACTCATCTCCAGTTTGTTGGATAGCATTCCAGTTTTTAGTAGAGATTCAAACTTTCAATCCTTTTTTGGAAGACAGGATTGCATTTACTGAAATCTGGTAAGTTTCTGCCTAAGTAGGGCATTAGACGTAATTATTTTTATAATTTGTGTGATTTCAAGCCTTAGCTTATAAATTATAACATCTGGGTAAATACTTGCCCTTTGTAAGCCATGTGTATAATTACGGAGGCAGCCTTTTAACCAAAATCCTTAGTATTTTAAAAATATTTTCTAGGTAGGAGGAAAAAAGTGACTAAAATGGTAACATATTTCAGTGTAAAGGAATCAGTCTTAAAAATTTTTATAATAACTAAACCAAGAATTTCCAAGTTTCACATTTCTCATGGAGCCCTGATTTAAATTTCAAATACTTTTAAGAAATGTAACTTTTTTTTTTTTTTTTTTTTTTTTTTGAGATGGAGTCTCGCTCTGTCACCCAGGCTGGAGTGCAGTGGCTGGATCTCAGCTCACTGCAAGCTCCGCCTCCCGGGTTTACGCCATCCTCCTGCCTCAGCCTCCCGAGTAGCTGGGACTACAGGCGCCTGCCACCTCGCCCGACTAAGTTTTTGTATTTTTAGTAGAGACGAGGTTTCACTGTGTTAGCCAGGATGGTCTCGATCTCCTGACCTCGTGATCCGCCCGTCTCGGCCTCCCAAAGTGCTGGGATTACAGGCTTGAGCCACCGCGCCCGGCCTAAGAAATGTAACTTGTTTTAAACAACTGGGTTATAAAAGTGACCTATGTGCATTATAGGCCCTTTTATTAGATTACAAATTCAAGAACAGTCTTTTTCGTATTCTTTAGTATAGAGCTAGACACACAGCATTTTTTCAATTGTGCTGATGAAAGCAAACAAATTTGGGTTGCTGATACCCATGCTATTACCGAAGGAAGCCGCCCTGCTACAACACTTTTCAAAGAATGTCTTTAGCATTATAACAGATGTTTATAGGTAAGTTATAGTGACCCACTCTCCCCGCACCAGAAGAATAACTTCAATTCAGTTTGTCAGTTCAACAGTGGCTAATATTTCTTTTAACCATTAAAAATATGCCAAGCACTCATGGTGAGGCAAGCAGTACAAATTAGCTTGATATAGCCTTCCCTCTACCCAAACCCCAGAAAGTTCATTTTAAGACTCATTTAATAGTACTTAAAAGTTTACAGAACAAAGAAAGGAGATTATGTGCTGTACTGTTAGAAATGTGTTTAAACCAAAAGATCTAAGTGATGGGATTTGATTTTGTAGTACAGTCTATTAGTGCTCACACTCACTATAATGAGGGGTTATCTGCATTCCATCAGTAGTATTACCTGCATCTGCCCAGCAGAGCAGTTTAGAGAAAGGGTCAAAGGTTAAGCCATTGGGCAATCCAATGTCTGTATTGATCAGAATTCTTCTGTTTTCTCCATCTAAAGATGATGTTTCAATTTTAGGAGCTTCTCTATTCCAGTCTGTCCAGTACAAGTTGCTGTAAGTTAAAAATCAAGATTGTAAAAGAATAGCTATGTAGCCTGTGGTAGTCAGCATCTAAGCAGCCCGCAGTGATCTCCATCTCCTCGTGTATTATAGTCTTAAGCAATCCCTTTGAGTTTGGGCTGCATTATTTAGTATCTTGCTGCTTCTAGTGAGTAGAGTATAGCAGAAGTGATAGGCCAATATTAGGTCTCAAAAACTGGTTTCTGCCTTAGGTGCTCTCTCTCGCTCCCTTTGAGGGAAGTTGGATGCCATGTTGCAACCTACCCTATAAAGAGGAACATGTGCCAAGGAACTGATGTTCTTGAGGGCTGTTGGCCAGAGACATTAGTCCTGCCTACAACCCATGTGAGCATGCTTGGACTAGTGTCTTCCCCAAGCTGAGCCTTGAGATCACTGCAGTTTGGCCATTACCTGATTGCAGCCTTGTGAGAGACTCCATCCCTGAGGAGCTCAGTGAAGACTCCTGACTCACAGAAACTGTGAGACTAAATGTTGTCTTAAACTGCTGAGGGTTTGGGCAATTTGTTACACAGCTCTAGAGGCAACACAGCCATATTCCACTTTTACCTGTGTCACACGGTTTTCTGATTATTGTAACTATGCGGAAGAAGTCATTACTAAACTACTCTCAGAATCCTACTATCAGAATCCCTGCCTCCAAGATACCCCCCTTGACTCAACTGCCCCAAAACCCTCTGTTTGTTGAAATCTTGAATTGAATCTTGGGTTTAGAATAGAAACAAAGATAGCTGTTAGGAATGGCTTCGATATAAACTGTGGAACTTGAAGAGACGTGGACCAGGGATTTTAGAGGGAAACTGTTCTTTTTCTGCCAAAAATACAATTTAGTACTTGAAGGGGAATCTCGGTTGTCCTGTACCTGGCACCCAGGGATGGAAGCCTTTTAAATTAAGCACTTTACCTTTTAAATGCCATGTTAAAAATGAAAGATATTCATAACAGATACTAACTAGGAAATAATATGGTCCTATTAAGTGGAAATAGATTATTATAAGGAAACAGGTTTATAGAGCAGAAATAATGTTGAAAGCACTTTTTATAAAATACTGTTTTATAAAAGCTATAGAAGCTTTGAATAAAGCAGTTGAGCTATAGAGAACCTCAGAGAGAGAAGAAACCATAGGTTACACCCCTGTTGTGAATTTCATCCCTTATGCCCAATAGATGAAGCAGAGAGAAGCAGAGAGAAGCTGAGAGCAAAAGCCAGAAAGCAGTTTCCACTTTGTGCTAAGGTGGAGGTGGCCAGAAGGTAAAGCATGCATATCATTCCTTCATCCCTTCTGATCAGTCTCCTCCCCAAAATGATTTAATATCATCAAAAACATCTGAAATAAGCTCACACAGGTATTTGGTATAGATTATTTGGGGATTGCCAGAGGAAGAAAGTTGTCAAGGTGAAATCTATAGAAAGCAAATGAGAAATATGCAGGAAGGCTTGACAACCATTCTGTTAAGCAGTTCAGGGAGATGTAATACATGTGTTTTATTGAAACCTGGTTCAAGGTGGGTTTTCTTTTCATTAAAAATTAAGTCCTTTAGCATTTCTATTTGCTGTCTGGATAAGAAAATTCTACTTTCATCTTGGCTGTGTTGTGGATTTCAGCTTAAAAGTATGCTTTTTACCCAGACTCCAGAGACATGGCCAAGGTATCATTGCTTACAGGATGGCAGCTCTCCCCAGTTTTCAGGTCAAGTACCAAGAAGGAATGAGGGGCCAGACACAGTGTCTCATGCCTGTAATCCCAGCCACTTTGGGAACCCAAGGCGGGTGGATCACCCAGGGTCAGGAGTTGGAGACCAAAATGGCAAAACCCTGTCTCGACTAAAAATACAAAAATTAGCTGGACATGGTGGCAACATGCCTGTAATCCCAGTTACTCAGGAGGCAGAGTTTGCAGTTAGCCGAGATTGTGCCACTGCACTCCAGCCTCAGTGACAAAGCAAGACCTTGTTTTTAAAAAAAAAAAAACCTTCCAAATGTCAGAAAGGCAAGCCTATGGAAAGAGTTTTTAAGAGGGCTATTAATTCATGTTGTTAAGTCAACTGGAATAGAGATACACCTTTTCCTTTGTGTAGAACCCAAAGTTTGAAACCACCTTTGAGGCTCTGCACTAAGTATTTCATAGTCAAAAAGCGCTTACCTGAAAATTAAAAGCTGAAGGTTTTCTTTATTGATTTGAAGGGCGTCAGGGAATTTCATTTCACAGAAACTCCACTTAAACATGGCAAGAGTTTCTCAAGATATAAAAATTCACCGTGGTTCTAACAAGTACTGAGACACTGAACAAATCCTGTATGTCACATTTGATGACCTTAGCAATTATCACAGACAGGGAAAATGTTTATCTTGATTTCTGCTACAGCAACACTGAGGCCAGAGGTGCTGCCTGAGCTTTGGTTAATGTCACTTGATGTAGGTCAGCCCTACCGTGGGCTTCAACCCTGGTTTCTAAATGTGCTGCTGGAGGAGTCCCACTTCACTTCCAGTTTAAGTGTCATCTGAGACCTTGCCTGATCATTTGATTCAGAGTAGCCCTAATTCTCACAACACGATCTGAATTTTCTGCATATCACATCACAGACTAATACTGTTTATACAGTCTTGTGTCCTCCTAATAGAATATAAGGCCATGAAAGAACAGACCTTGTCTTTTCCTAGAGCAAGTCCTGACGCCTAGTAGATCCTCAGTAAATCTTTGTTACAGGAATGCATTTGAGCTTTCACACACTCTTGTTCTGACCTTCCTCACACTATTTAAAACCCAAGGGCTTCACATCAGGATCTACAGGTAAGAGGAGAATTAGGGAAGCCCAGCTGACCCTCGGATTGGATCCACAGCGATGGCGCGGGGATTCACCAGATCTGTGTGGAAGAGGACCTTGCGCTCAGAGCCATCCAGCAGGGCGCTCTCTATCTTATCCATGACACTGTCCGTCCAGTACATTGTTCTGCGGATGTGGTCGATGGCAAGTCCTTCAGGGCTTATCAGACCTGGAAATAAAGCAAAGTCAGGACTGGAAATGGAGGGCAAACCTGAAGCCCTCCAGGAATGGGGTGGGGCAGGGGGTCAGCAGGGGAAAACAAAGCCCAAGTGGCTCTAAGTCCCCAAGAACCAGGTTAATAGAGAAACAAGTACTTTTGTTACATATTCTACTACCTCTAGCTTCTAGACCAGACCTACCAGTTTGATGACAGCCAGCATCCACAGTGCCAGAGCCAGACTGAATAATCTAAGGCCTCATCCCGAATTCTTACCATGAGTTCTTTTCTTTTGAGAATCGCTCACAGTAGGAATCACCTATTTCATTCCTTATGTATGAAGGTGTTTGCTTACAGAGGGGCTAGTCTTATACAGCTCAATAAAATGACTTGCCTAAAACTTAACCTCCCTTAGTAGAGAAAAATCGACGGGAGACTTCAGCATAAAGTAGACAAGTGACTGTAGAATCAAATGAAATGCAGACTCTGCTGAGTGAAGCTGCTGACCTGAATTCACGATCGTCTCAGGCTCTGCTCCCAGTTCCAGACTGGCACGGCTGATTGTCCGTCCAGCGACATCTGTCCAGTACACCATCCTCTCCCGGCAGTCGTAATCAATCCCCACGATTATGGAGCCCTTTGTGCACCCAATCATAGAAGAATTAGGTTACATTTCCCCTTTGTTCACACTCAGCTGCCTTGCTCATGCACAGCTGCACTGAGCAACACTGCACTGTGATCCTGCAGGCAGCAGAGCAGAGTAGCTGGACATGTGGGCACTCTGGGGTGATATCCAGGCTCAGCCACTTACTAGCCATGCGGCTTTGGGCATTTAACCTCTCTATGCCTTTGTCTCATTTGCAAAATGAGGCCAATAGTGTACCTGCTTCATATGGTTTCTATAAAAATACTGTAAATGCTTGTAAAGTCTCCTAATTAGTAATTGTTATACAGTAAGCCCTTCAATAAGTGCTATTATGACTGATTTAAAAAAAGAAAACCAGCTCCTTCAGTAATTAGAGGATATGGCCTTAAGCAAAATAAGTTTTTAATATTTTACTGGGTAAAAACTGAATCCCAATGTCATCAGCACTTTTCCAAGAGCCTTAATAAAACTTGCCACTATATGCCAACAAAATCTACTCTCCCCTCCTCTGTGAATATGAGATCTTTCCTCTACCTGAAGTGCAATCACCTATACTCTTGCCCCAGACTCTTAGAAGGAGACAAGACATTGGTTATATCCTGTATTGAAGTATAGCCAGGCACAGTGACACGCCTGTAATTCCTGTCCGTTGGGAGGCCAAAGCAGGAGGATTGCTTGAGCCCAGGAGTTTGAGACAGCAACATAGTGAGACCCCGTCTAAAAAACAAAAAAAATTGACTGGGCATGGTGGCACGCACCTGTAGTCCCAGCTACTCAGGAGGCTGAGGTGGGAGGATCGCTTGAGCCCAGGAGGGTCAAGGCTGCAGCAAGCCGAGATGGTGCCACTGAACTCCAGCCTGGGCAACAGAGCTACACCCTGTCTCAAAAGAAGGAAAAAGTCTATAATTTGTTGGGTTAAGGAACTAGGGAGTAGTGGTCATCCAACCTCTGGCTAGTGAGGTCTCTCCTCATTGCTAAATAAACGAGTCTTTAAAAAAAAATGCTGAGTCTGACATTTTTCTACAACTCCATGCAGAACTTGCTTTGTTCAGTGTTCAATCCAGGCTCCTGCTCTGAGAAGCCAACATTCAGGGATTATCTGGCTGTCCCTGAGGTCATACAAGTTCCTGCCTTGCCTAACAGCCTCCTGGGGCTTGGCTTCACTTACGCCCCCTGGGAGCATAGTCAGCACAAGAAAGATTGTACAAAACGGGATTTGGCTCCAGTGGGGGGGGGGGGCGGGAGGGGAGGGCTAAGGTCAACTACACTTTTATTTGAAAATTAAAAGGTCATTTGTCCCAGGCAAAAGTACACGTTGAAATGAGCTTCCATTAACCCAGGGAATCATGGGATTCATAAACCCATGTCATAACCTCAGGTTAGAGAAAACGTCCCAGTTTTTTCCTTTAAGTAAATTTCCCTAAAATGTGCAAATAACCCATGTCCCATTTCTTTCAGTTCCACTACCACTACCATCACCACCCTGTCCCGGTCAGGGGCATGTTCAGAAAGGCAATCAAGCTCTATGACTTGACTAGAATAAAAGAAGGTTAGCTTAAAGTGATGTCAACTTCTTAGTCTCTACCTCTTCCAGAGAAAGTTTTACAAAACAATGTGAGAGTTTTCTTGGGGGAGGGGATAGGACCCAAAAACTCGAATCTTAAAAAGAACACATCTCTTCCTAAAACACTGGCTGTTTCTAAGCTTTTCTGGAACCAAATAAGTCATTCATTTACAGAAGTAAATGTAAACATGAATGCCGTACTATTCTTTCTTATGGATGAGCAAGTGCCTGGAGTGTGAAGTTCAACAATGGAATTAGATGATTTTCCACTGTGTCGATGCCGTTCTAGAGAGCTACCCTTGTTTTTCCCCCATTTTAGAGAAAACCCTCTCCCCAGAATGGGGTGCCTTGCATTAGGGAGGCTGCTGGCTCAGGAAGCATCAAGCATCCCCTGGGGAAGGCGCCATCCACTCCTCTCCCAGCGTCACACACACACCTCAAGTTTTCATCTAGAGTCAGGGAAGCTTAGGAAAGAAGTGGGTCAAAGGGACAGAACCAAAGTGAAAGGGAAGGGCTGCAGCGGTGAGACAGTCATTAACTGACTTCCAACTTGGGAGTCCCCAACAAATCGCAGACACCACACCTTGTGGCTAGTCCTCCTGTCACTTTGATTTCCAGGATTTCTATGGAGATGTTATGACATACAGAGAACCCTGAGGACTTAGGGTAAGAATCTGTCCATTTTCCCTTGGATCACCATACAGCCTCCATATGCTGACAAGTCTACAGTTCCCTTTCCATATATCTGAAACCCCATGAACAAACCAGAGCACAGCCTTAGTCAGTGACAGGTGACCCCCAGCAACAGAGAGCCCTGGTTCTGTGGTGGTGGCATCAGGCCCATGCCAATGGGCTGCAGCTCAGAAACCCTCCAGGACTTCCCTGCCCCAGTCCACTGCACCGCAACAGGGCCTGTGAGGTGGCTCCCACTGGGAAAGCCACGCAGCCCCCGCCCCCCACAGCAGAAATCCACTTTACATGCAGAGACAGCAGGGTCTTGGCTGCATCCTTCTGAAGCCTGGTGCCATTGAGGGGCAAGTAGCCAATCTGCTGGCCCTGGGTATAGAGCAGGAAGGTGCCCACAGATGGAGGGGTCACATCTGGCCGGGGCGTGGGCCGGACCATGGGTGGAGCGACGGTGGGTATACCTGTGGGAGAGAGGGTGGGAGAGGAGGAAGGGGAACAAAGGCAGGCAGGGAGATGGGAAGAAAAGTTACTTTACCACATACCAGAGCCTCCAAAAATATCAAAAGTTCTTTGCCCAATGCAGATGTGCTCCAGATGTTCTTCAAAAGAAATTTTAATTTCTAGGGTTTTTTTAAGGATCAATTATGTAAATCTGCCATTTACCAGGGAAGAAGGCAGCAAAACACTTCCCTCAGAACAAAGCAGAACAGGTTTTTTGTTTTTCAAGAAAGAAAAAAAACACAGAGCCAGCACTGTGTCAGCTTCCTTTTAGGACTCCAGAGTGACACGTGTCCCCTGTTGCCCTGGGCTTGGAAGGGGGAGTAACTGCCTGCTGAACCGAGTTGCAGATGTTCCAATTATGGAAACTGTTAATGACAAAAACCAGACACCAAACGCAAATTGGGATCTTGCGTGGACCAGATTATAAATCAACATAGCACGTAGTGACTTCTTTCATTAGACCTGGTGACCCCAACACGTCCCCCTACTTCACCACAGCAGATAGCATCCCTAGCAAAGGCCTTAAGTTCAGCTGAGGGGAGCGGGGGCAGCCCGGTGCTTACACGCAGGGGTGGTGCCTGGCTGGGAGCGGGTGCCCTGCACCTCTCTGCCATCTTTGTCGACACACCAGCAGAAGTCGCTCTTTCCATGGCACTGCAGGGGCGTGAAGTGGCCCAGGTCATCGCACTGGGGCACATACTGGTCATCCCGGGGGGTGCCGCCGTAGTGCTCCAGCAGGTTTTCCCTCCAGCGCTCACAGATGGTCGGGGGCCTCTGGGTGGGCTCTGAGCAGATGGGGAAGAGGGAAGAAGAAAAGCCTTTGATTGTGAGCCAAGGACAGAATGCAAAATGTAGCTCGAGACCCCATGCCTGGCCTCCTGGCCTTCCTTCTCCTACTGTCCAGGTCTCAGCCAAGCCCGTGGACACCAAACTTGGGAAGCAAATGTGTTCTAAGTACTCTACCATGGGAATCAGAAAGAGATCGTCTGATGCTTCTTTCCTGCCAGGAGGGTATGTCATCAAGGCCCAGCCACATCAAGAGAGAATAAGAGGAGGTAAGGTCAGCAGTGCAGCTCACTCAGCCTGGGAAGGGGCATGATCTCCCTCTGGCCAGGAGAGGCCCACAAGGCCCATCCTGCCTGCACCTCGGGCACCTCTGCTGACGGAGCATTTGTGCAGGTGATCCTTGGGGACTCAGTGGCCGAGGTGATGCTTAAAGCCAATTTGTATTCATTCCCCACTTGCTTCAAGCTTCAAGCTCCAGGACCTGCTGAGGAGAGGGCCATCTTGCGCCTGGCCAGTGTGCGTCTTAGAAAGTATTACCAAAAGCCCAACTATGCCACGGCGCCCTCTGTCTACCCATTGGAAAACTACATGGAATAAAGGTAAAACTGAGTGGAATTAGTAGTGAAGTATAGCAGAGGTGGTGGCAAACAGCTTAAAAATGGTTCTTACAGAGCCCAGTTTCCAGAAGTGCTTTACCCACCCTGCGCCTGGGATTATCTCAAAGCTGAATCTTTTCCTGCAGGCTCTAGCTTCCTGCCATGTTGCCCTTTCCCCCTCTTTCTCCAGCATCCTCCTCTTATCCCCTCCCTCACAGCTCTCTGTGTGTTTAAAGTCCTTCTGGCTTCGGTTGCAAAGCAGTTTCCTCCCAGGCTGCTTCCACAGTGCCATTGAAGCTTTGTTCAAAATACAGGTGGTTCTGAGCAGACTCTGCTGCAGCAGGTTATTGAGATAACTTACTCATTTACGTTAGGACTACCCAAAGGAACTTAAACAAGAGGAGGTACTTCTCCTTCCTTTTTAATTCCTGCAACTTAAAGCGTACGGTCTGCAGAATCACATAGCCAATAATCCTACTTGCTACCACCATTTAGATGTATAATAGAAATCAGAAACTGATAGAAACTGAGCCCCTGCCTTCACCATCAAACCAGATGCTCCCCTAGTCTTTCCCATAGGAGTAAATGGCACCTCCATTTTTCCACTGCTCAGACCTGATTATCCTTGACCCTCCTTTCTTCCACCATCCACATCTGATTCATCAAAAACTCTTTTTTAGTGGTACCTTCAGAATCCACTTAGAATATCTTTACTTCTCACTACTGTACCCCCTTCACCCTGGTCCAAAAGCCTCATCCTCTCCCTGGGATTTCTGCAACAGCCTTCCCACTGGTTTTCCTGCTTCCACCCTTCTATGCCCTCACTCTCTGCAAAACCAGTGTAAACTCAATTAGCAGCAGCCAGAATGGTCCATTTAAAATATAAAGGCATTTCATGTCACTCTGCTCAAAACCCTCCAATGACTCCAAAGAACAAAGTTGGGAACATTATGATCAGGCTCCAGCACCTACAGTTCCTCTTGGAACACAAAAGACTGTGAATGAACTTGTCAGAGCTCAAACCCAACTAGCTCGACTGCACGACTCACCAGAGTTGGGGGAAGCGAATGCCATTTAGTTGTCACTGTAGCTTATGACCCATGGGAGGCAAAGCTCTTTTTAAGACCCCGTGGAGAAGTAAGACTCTGACTTCTTCACCCAAATGCGTCTCAATGGAACACAGAGAGGGAAATGCTACTTCCTCAAACACTGCAGGATTCCCTGGAGAAGTTCCCAACTCCACCCCTGCTCCACATTCAGACCTCCAAGGATCCTTTTTTGCTTTAAGGGACCACCCTGTGCTGTGTGTTTGCCTTCCAAAGAGATGCACCTAACTCCTGGGAAATGGGTGTCTCAAATCACTCATACATAGGCATCCCTTTCATTCGTTACTATTTGCTACTTTTCAACCCAACCATGAATGTCTTTCTCTTGTGCTTCTGGTTGGCAGGAGTTTAAGTATTTTGAAATCGGGGGCACAGAGCATCCTTACCCTCCCTGAAGCTGACCCCATCAAAGATGAGACCAGTCAGAGATAGCAGCCGGGTCCAAACCAGTGCCAAGAGAGTGTGTGGGCAGGAGAAAGTCCGCACAAGGGAACACGGCCCTATTTTCGTCATTCACTTCTCAGTCTCTTGGTTCCCCCTTTAAAATCATTGTCCTGAACATATGCCTGTCTTAATAAATTTAATCGAATTCTGAACCATTCCCCAAAGGCACCTTCCAACCATCTGATTTCTTCAAATCCCAGATGGAGTTAGAACATTTTCAAAGAGAAGGCATGAGGGAAATAGAATTTCTCTGTACCTTTTTTGGACCTTTAAAATCTTTTCCTAAAAATAGAAACAAAGAGGGACTATGGATGAAGCCATTACCAATTTTTACCTATATGAATCTGGGAACCACCAAGACCTGACTTTTTAAATTTTTTTTTTATTTTTAAACAGTCTTACTCTGTTACCAGGCTGGAGTGCAGTGGACGATCTCAGCCTACTGCAACCTCCGCCTCCTGGGTTCAAGTGATTCTCCTGCCTCAGCCTCCCGAGTAGCTGGGACTACAGGTGCATGTCACGACGCCCAGCTAATTTTTGTATTTTTAGTAGAGACAGGGTTTCACCATGTTGGCCAGGATGGTCTCAATCTCTTGACCTCGTGATCCATCCGCCTCAGCCTCCCAAAGTGCTGGGATTACAGGCATGATCCACCGTACCCGGGCAACAATTAACACCATTAAAAGGGGAAAAAACTATTGGGGTAATTCTCCAGTTCTTTTTACTTTCACACATTAAAAGCCAAGACTAGTATTTATGGAACCCTTTCTCGATAGTAAAAATGGATCTTTGGATAGCAAGCTGTATAGGAATCATTTTGGCTAAAACGGTATCAAGCCAATCCTATGCTCTTCATTAAATAAAGTTTTTCTGTAATGATTAAGGAAAAAAGTTTTACCCATCCCTGAATAATTCAGCAAGGAACAGAAAGTTGCCTTATCTGCCTGCTGTTGGAATCGACTGTGAACACTTGATCACCGTGCCCGACAGATGCGGAATGCTCAGATGGTAGCAGGCATGTTCTCAGATTGTATGTGGGCTAACCAAAACCAGATGCCTGTGCCTCCTCTGAGATGTTGGGCTACGTTACAGAGGGCTGGGATTGTCAGTTTAGAGAAAACTAGCTGGATCCACCAGGAGGTGTCATTTTTCTTATTTTTCCTATTGATATTAACACAGCCTTCATACTGTTTCCTGTCATTCAGAAGGCAGAGGTAAGCGAGATAGTTACATAGGAAGGCAGTTTTCCTTCTTATCAAAACGCCAGTCTGGCCAGATCTTCTAACTGTCAGATCTCTCTAAGATGCTGTAACAGGTCTAAGGTAGTGGGTCTCAGTCTGACCTACATACACAATCTCAACTTCCAGTTTGTACTGGACAAGGGTCTAAGAGGCCAATGTGTAACAGATCATGTGTCATGTATTGTATATCTCTATGTCCTTATGACACAAACACGAATATATGTACGCACTATTATTCAAGTCTTCTCAGGAGGAAAGAGGCTATGAAGGATGGTGACTGGCCCTGTGCCTGCATGGTCTGGGCAGGAATTATGATCTACCCGCCACCAGTGCCATTCTGCTTCTTTAGCCCCAGGCCTAAGCTCACCTGGTGGTGGTCCACAGTGAGGCGGTGTGGAGCCAGGTGGAGTCTGGGTATCAGGAACTTCATGACCATCAGGGTCTACGCACCAGCAGAAGCCAGTGCTGCCGTGACACTGCAGGGGCAGGAAGTTGCCCTGTTCGTCGCATTGGGGGATGTGGAACCGGGCCCCAGGGTGGGCATACTGGGCCTGGGCATGGCGCTGCTGTTGTTCACAAGGTGTCAGGCTTGAGGTGGAGTCTTCCAGGATCAAGGCAGAGGAAGACACAGAAGACAAATAGAAGGCATTGCAACCATCCACTTCACCAGCCCACAGCATGGCATGGAAAGGCACTGGGATTTTGGAGCCCTAGATTCTTACGTTATAATACCTTGCCACTATTTTTCTCGTCTCTCCCCGGTTCTTCCAGTTCATCCCATAGGTCCCTAGCTGGCTCTAAGTGTAAAGCAGCCCAGCCCCTCCCTATTGTCATCTGGGGAAAATGAGGGGCAGCCATGGCATCTGCCCAACATCCCAAGAGACTCTGGAGAAAACAAGCCAAAACTCATTCATCCCAAGGCCCAGAGGTTAAGTCTGAGAAGCTGCAGGCCAACGGCAGTCACTAGACTGCACCAAGCTGGCCAAGCTCCTCTAACACGGTCGCCACAGGCTTAACCCTGGCTAGCGGCGCATATGGCTCCTGTTTAATAAGCTTGATCTCAACACTTCATCCAAATTGCATTCATCAAGGTCAAGCGGATCACTAGGGCAGTTAACCAGAGCTGCTATGAGATGGGACAATGGATGGGTCATCTCCTGCAGGCCTCCAGGAATGTCACGAATCAGTGAACTATCGGTAAACTAGGCAGCAGGAGGTAACCGAGGAAAAAAAATCCACAGCCTGGAAAATCCAGCAAGGCTTCAGATCAGGCTAAATCAAGAGTGGGCTGTCATAGAAAAAGACCCTTGAAGGAGCTAAGAGATTCATGTGCCTAATCTGGCCCTCTAAAACTTACCAGGTATGCACTGAAATCCATCCCCATAATATCCGGGTTGACAACGGCAGGAGAAGGAACCAGGAGTATTGTAGCAGGTAGCTGCGGGGTGACATCTGTTTTCTGAGCATTCGTCTCTATCTGCAGAGGTCAGAAACAGAAGAGAGAAGCAAAGAACACTAAGACTTCACTCACACAATCTGTGCGACTGCATGGGCTTTGGACATGTGGATCATCATCCAGTGAGGTGTCAGCTTCAGAAGACCTTTGAGCATGAGCAGAAAAATGCTGACACCTCAAGGTAGGCTTAATAGAAGGGGAAAAAAAATCAAGGAACATGTGAGTTAACACATCAGACTAAACATGTTCAGTGTAGAAATCAAATGGGTAGTCACTCACAGAAAAAAAAAAATATATATATCCTACAGCATGTTTCATTGACAGTGAATTCAAGGAAGTTAATTACCTTTGAACTAACCTTTAGACTACAAGTCATTAACTTCCTTTCAGCAATGCTGCAACAAAGACAAATATATCCAACAATGTTTTTTTTTCCTTTGGTTGTTGGCACCATCTCCATGTAACTAACATTCGTCTCTAGATGCAAAGGAGCCAGATGAGGCCCCAGATATTTTTCAGCTAAGAAGCACATTCCATCTTGCCTAATCAGAATCTTACTATCTAGAACCACACCCCCATTAGCCAGGTATTTTCTTTACTTTCCACTTTTAGAAGAAATAAGAAAAGAATATTATCTAGGGTTTTAAAATAATACTTAGAAAATGGAAATCTAATTTTGCTGGGCATATCAGTACAAACAATTCAGGCCCCTACACTCTCCACATGGCACCACGAGGATTAATTTTCACCATCATATTTCTCAAAACTACAAAATCCTGACACTTCAAACAAAAACCAACTTACATTCCTTTTATTTAATGAAATCCGCATATGCCAACAATGTCGATGTGACAAAGTCACCCCCCCACCCCCATCCCCAGCAGAAAAAAAGCAGCTCTGAGAATTGAATGGTTAAAGGGATGAGATAAGCTATCTTAAGAGACAGGAAGTCTTTCAGAGTAAAAGGAGGATAAACAAAGGGTGTAGGTCCAATTAAGGCTTGGCTGAAAATAAAACAAAGCAGTGGTTCCATCCATCGTAATAACCAAAAGTTTCTTTAAAATGTGTGAATAGAAAAAAAAAATGTGGGATGGTGTGATCAGTGTAAAACCTAGAAAATGAGCGTGTGTTGCATCAGTATGGTGCAGCCCACGGTAGAGACACATCAGCCTGGGAAGACAGAGATTTGAAGCCCTAGATTTGATGTGAGTGGGTTGGGAACAGGGCTAGCTCCTCACCCAGCCTCCCATGACCCACATGGAACTTCTTCTAGGGTTACCTGCACCACCCTTTGTCCAGACCACGCTGTCACTGGCTTATCCTCTAGTAACTCATGTTCTTTCTCGAGTACCACTAAGTACACACACTGGGCATTAAGCATAAGGTATTCTGTTCACTGGAGAGGAATCTTTTATGTTATAATTAGAAAGTAAGCATTCTGCTTATCTTCTGTCTCTGGGGAGTTTAGTCAGCATATATCAGTTCCTTGGAGTCCTTCCCCAAAAAGTTCTGAATACTCAATGCAACCCACAGAATCTTTACCCAGGTGAGTGGTTGGCCTCCCTGGATACCATCATTTCACCTACAAAGGCAAGAAAGCAGATATTAATTCATCTGCAAGGGTAGAAACAAACCAAGTGTTCTGGTTGGCTCCTCAGTTGCCCAAAAATCAACCAATGTTGTCATAATTATCCTTGAGCTTGGCTCTGTCTCTTCAACAGGGCAACTCAAATGCCTAGCTGGGCAAAACCGATGACCTGACCATCCAACACCTTGGACCTGGAAGAGGCTGTAAAACTAAAGCTGTAAAAATTAACATCCAGCCAAATGCAGGAAATTAAAGCTATTCACAATACACATGCTAAAAGGACTTCTAATGGTAACAGGAACCCCAAGAAATGACAGGAAGCAGGAATTCCTGAGACACAGGGCCTATTTCTGGAGCCCATGGAGCAGTTTCTTATTGTTATTTTTGAACTAAAGAGAGAGGGGATTCCCCAGAGCTACCAAATAAATCACTGATGTGCTTAGAACCTTCAGCCTAAGAATTCTGACTAAATCTGAAAAACCAGCCTTCCTCCCCAAAGATACTGTTGGCATCATCAAAGATACTAAAGTTTTAGGTAGATAGAAGCTATTAGAAATGACCAACAAGGAGGAGAAAGTCCCCAAAGAGACTGAAGATATCACAAGTGAGACATTCCTGCCCCAAAGATCGAGACTCCCTGAATTGCAGTCCTGACTCCTCCTTGGAGGGCCTCTCACACCATGATAGAGACGAGAGTCCAGCTAGTCCCTCCAGGCCCTGAGCATGCATGCACACGACTTCAGATATCAACAGAGAAAACACGGAAAGACTTTCAGCCCCCTGGCAAGGGAGGAACTTTATTGCACCATTGGAGAAGGAGGCCACTGCTTATGCTTAGTCATTACTAGCAGAGATCTGTAGGGACTGCTATAAAAACAAAAACATTCAAGAAGTAGTAGAGCCCCCTTTCTCACTCAGGTAATGAAAGGTAGCTTAATCTCAGTGCAATCCTCCACTCTATCGTCTATTAAGCTGGTAAAGAAACTGTTTGGAAGATGTGTTAAAAATCCTTTGAGTTCATGCTTTTGTGCATGCTTCAACATCCTTCTCACTGCCCCAATACTGAGCAAAACCACTAGGAACTGCTTGATGATAAACCTAACCACTGGCCTCGAGTTCCCCCAGGCTCCCGCCCCTTCACCACCACCCACTTGCCTTTGAGCCCAGTGAAATTTCCTGGCATCAATTAACCTCAAACCCACCCCAGATCCCAATAAAGGCTTCAGCCCACAGGTCCCACTCTTTCTACTCCATAATCTGTTCAGTTGGGCACCCTGCTGATTGCACCCCTGCGTGGCATGTGGTGAACCCACTCCAGACCTGTGAGTGTAATAAACTACTTCCTTTCAAGTTTCATCCTTGCCTCCTCCTGTAACCACACTGATTTTACCATACCATACCCAACATCTACCTACCTTCTTGGAACAGGAAACCTGGCCAGGCACATAATGGAGATAATGCTTTTGTTATCAAAAAAGAGAGAAGCTAGGCCAGGTGTGGTGGCTCACGCCTGTAATCCCAGCACTTTGGGAGGCTGAGGGGAGTAGATCGATTGAGCTCAGGAGTTTGAGACCAGCCTGGGCAACATGATGAAACCCCCTCTCTACAAGAGATACCAAAATTAGCTGGGCATGGTGGTATGCACCTGTAGTCCCAGCTACTTGGGGGGCTGAGGTGGGAGGATCACTTGAGCCTGGAAGGTTGAGGCTGCAGTGAGCTGTAATCACACCATTGCCCCCCAGCCTGGGTGATAAAGTAAGACCCTGCCTCAAAACAAACAAACAAACAAACAAACAAACAAACAAAAGAAAAGAAAAAGAAAAACACCAGGAAACCCGAGAAAGAATAATGTCAGTATCTACCCTTAGGCTCCTCCTGAGTAATGATGACTCTGGGTAATGGGCCATCTGTAACCCAGCTTCCTCCACTCACACTTGCTCCTCCTGGGAAGGTCCCAACTCAAGACAATCTGCTTTTGCACCTGGCCAAGTCACAACAATCCAAAAGGACAAACATGTCTGAGAAATATCCAGCTCACACCAACACAAGTTTGAAATCACTCCAGATTGAGGGAAGCTGCAGAGGATTTAACTCTACTTGGATAAAAGCCTCCTGGCTAGTGACTCAGACCAGACTTGAGAACCCAAATCCAAGTGCAGCCTCTCCAGGGAGCCGGGTTTTTAACGAACTGTGGCTGGAGAAAAACTCCCACACCCCCTTATTGTTAGTTTGATGGAGTAAAAGAGCACATGTGCTTTAACAATGCCTAGCTCCCACAAAATACAGCCTCTATTCTTTGTCACTGAGACACATGTGTACTATGGAATGCCTTTAAATATGCACACATACACCTATATTTCTATATTTATTCTTCAAGTTCCTTTCATGATTAGCCTAGCCTGATTTATGCACGGGTCTTTAGGGAAATGACCATTCATTCTCTACTACTCCACAATCTGGAAGTTTAGAAGGCAGCCACATGGTAAGTGGCTGTGGTAGGCAGCCTCTAAGATGGCCCCCAGCAATCCCTACCTAGTGGGATTCATGGTCTTGTGTAATCCCTGCCCTTTTAGTAACTTGCTTTTAATCAATAAAGCAACATTGAAGGGATGTCATTTTTGTGATTATGACTTCCATCTTGCTAGCAGACTTTCTCTGGCATTAATAAAGTAAGCTGTCATGTTAGAGAGGCCCAAGTGAGAAAAAACTGAAGGCAACCAACAACCAGTAAGGAACCAAGGCTTTCAATCCAATGGTCCTCAAAGAACCGAATCCTGCCTATAACCATGAGTGGATCTTTCCCCAGTTAAGCCTGCAGATGAGACCACAGACCCACCAGACACTTTGACTGTGGCCTTGTGAGAGATCCTAAAGCACAGGACCCAGCTGGGCCATTCCCAGGTCCCTGGACAACTGATACTAAATGTCTATTGTTTGAAGCTGCTACACTTTAGGGTAATTTATTACACAGCAATAGATAACCTAAAGCAGAGAGCCTAAATAAAATCCTAAAAGCAAAGAGCCAGAAATAAAATAGGGACAATTGAAAATGGCAAAAATAGAGAGGGCAAATAAAAGACAATACTTAAATTCCCAATATGAAAAAGTAGCCAATTTCAGAGCCCTAACATGACCCCAGAAGGTAACCAAAGTCTTGCAGGACAAATAAAGGAAAAAAGGAGGGAGAGAAGAATCATTTTAGAAGTGATCAAAGCATGCAGCATCTAAATTAATATTCTGATTAACACTCATCATATCTAGGCTGAAATTAATTTCAACTTCTTTGCTTTAAACCAGAACACTAAGGAATTAAATATTTTAAAAGCACCATCTCTGCTGATCTGAGCAGCCAGATGTTTAAATAAGAAATTCTACAGACAAGATTTTTCTCAATGGATTCACATTTCTTAGAGCTGGTACTAGGGTTAAACCAAACCAAATGATGTGTTCCACAAGAAGGAAAAGCATCATTCCCACTGTCAGGCTTTGGCATCTCACCCTGAACTCCATACCTGTAGAGGGTATCTGTAAAGAGTATATCTATTACAGATATACTCAATGTTTTCTCACCAGTATATCTATGACAGATGGAGCTCCTGGCTGGTTAAGTGGGACAAACATCTGTGAATTACAAATCTACCTCATTCTAATTGGGAAATACTCTTTATCTAGAGCTAGGGGTGTTTATTCAAGAGGTCCATAGTCTTCTTACATGACTGGGCCTAATACCAAGACACACAGGAATCCCAACTGAGGGTTACCATCTGCATTAGTCAATTTCCTGTTGTTTATAACAGAATATCTGAAACTGAGTAATTGCTAAAGGAAAGGAATTTATTTCTTATAGTTCTAGAGGCTGAGAAGTCTAAGGTCAAGGGGCGAAATCTGGTGGCAGCCTTCCTGCTGGTGGGGACTCTCAGCAGAGGCCTGAGGTGGTGCAGGACATCACATAGTGAGGGGGCTGAGTGTGCTAACATGTTATTTTAGGCAGGTCTCTCTTCTTATCAAGCCTCTAGTTCCCTTCCCATGATAACCCATTAATCCACTGATAGGGGCAGAGCTCTCATGATCCAACCACCTCTTAAAGGCCCTACCTCTCAATACTGCCACGTTGGAATGTAAGTTGCAACATGAGTTTTGGAGAGGCAAATATTCAAGCCGTAGCCTCAACTTTCAATACTACCACCAAAAATATCTATTTAGGAAAAAAAAAAAAAAGGGCGGGGGGCTGAACTGAGTCACGGCTTTGGGTTAGTTCAGCATAAATTGCTCAAGAAAACCATGCAGCAGAGCTTCTGTACAGCACAAGTAGAAAGAGTAAGGATGAGGCTCAGAAACCACCATGTGCACCTGCCCCATCCAGGGAGAAGTGGAGAGCTGAGCTGCTGTCACAGTGACCTTTGTTCTGTCAGTGACACATGCCCTCAGCCTGCTGTCCACTCAGCCCATCCTGCTGAAACCAAAGGGAAAAAGGAATGGCAGAAGGATGAGAATCAAACATCTGGTGAGGAGGAAGGAGGCCCGTGCTATTTGGATCTGGTATAAAGCTCCCAGGAATTGCAAAGCTGTTCTTAGCACATCAGCTCAGTGGGCCTTGGTGGATGGCAGCAGATGCAGACAGCAACACCAGGAGCAGGGGAAAGCCTGCCTTTTAAGGTTCATGTTCCCCAGCAGGCCCGTTCCCATTCCAAACACTTCTCCCACCATTCTCTCATCCCCAGTGTGTTGTTTTACACCCTGTGTGTGTGACTCACATGAAACCGAGTTTCAATCTCATCACATAGCACAGGGTATGTTTGGAAAACCTTTTGTGATTTAAGTAGATTTATTGAATGATTTCTATTTTAAAGTACTCCTAATCCTAGTTTCATGGACATTTTATACTCAGAGTTACGTCTAGCCTTTAAATAACAACCTCACACGTTCTTTCCAAGTTAAATTGCAATGGCTTGCCTTGCAAATGATTTGGTGCTTTTATAAAATACTGCATTAAGTCTTAAAGATAGATTTCTGGGAGAAAAGTTTCGATATGTGTGTCTTTTTATATGTGTGGAGTTCTTCTGTCTTTTGCAAGAGAAAAATTAGAAATTATATATGTGTTTAGAGATAGATTAAAATATCACTTAAAGCAGGAGAATGGCACAATCATAAGTGTTGAATTAAGCCATTAACCAAAGAGATTGAAAGGTGGAGACTGCCTAACAGGAAGGTATGCAACTTTCCCTAAATTCCTCCAGTCTGCACTGGCTCCAAGGAACCAACGTTAGAAGCTCCTGAGTGCTACAGGAATGTCTCCGCCAAGGAAGCCATATATGCTCGTCCATCTAGTCCACAGGAAATCACCCTTGGCTCCCCTTTCTAATTCAAAGGACGCCTTTTTCCTCGCTATTTTGGCAGCCACAAGGCTGTTAGAATCCAAGGAAGTCCTTTGTCTTTTCTGGGAGATCTCCATCTATGTGGGGATGTGCATCCAAGGCGACTTTCCACTCACTGAAGCTGACCCGCAGTTACTCACCAGTGCACTGGTGCCCGTCGCCAGCATAACCAGGCAGGCAGGCACAGCTGAATGCGCTGCCTCCGTGGTGGACACACCGGGCCTGTCCAGCAGGAGCACAGGTATGACTGCCATCCTCACAGGGGTTGGGAGGTGGGGTGATCACTGAAAAGAGAAGAAGGCAAGGGCGTCCAAGAGTTTAGGCCTGCAAAGGGTGAGCCTTGCTCCTCATGGCATGATCCACAGACCAACAAGCAACAGACCAGGGAATGCAGGTTCTCAGACCCTACTCCAGGGGCAGTGATTCAGAATCTGGGATTTTAACAAGATTCCTAGAGGGTTCGTATGCTATTAAAGTTCAAGTACTGGTATGAATTTGTGGTTAAAATATTAAGCACAAAAACCCATCACCTAAGCAGTCCTCAATTAAAGTTTATAACACTCCAGAGCAATTGCTACACACACACACACACACACACACACGGTTTCTCTTATCACTTCTACCCCTCCTTATCCCAGTGAATTAAAGTGCATTTTCTTTTCTTTTTTTTTTTTTTTTTTTTTTTAGATGGAGTCTCACTGTGTCACCCAGACTGGAGTACAGTGGTGCGATCTCGGCTCACTGTAACCTCCAGCTGCAGGGTTCAAGTGATTCTCCTGCCCCAGCCTCGTGAGTAGCTGGGATTACAGGTGCAAGCCACCACGCCCAGCTAATTTTTCTATTTTTAATAGAGATAGGGTTTCACCATGTTGGTCAGGCTGGTCTCGAACTCCTGACCTCATGATCCGCCCACCTCAGCCTCCCAAAGTGCTGGGATTACAGGCGTGAGCCACCATGCCTGGCTAAAGAGTGCATTTTCTCTGCTCTCATCCAGCTTTATCAATGGGATGAATTAGGATCGTTCTTTTGATCCATTCTTAGGTCTGTAGTATTTTTTGGAAATATAGAAGGGGTAATTTGGTTACAGAAGGAGCTCTTTAGCCAGTCAAGTAGGACATGCATCAGTGAATGATGAATCCATCTCTTCTAATTTGAAAAATACTTTAGGCTCTATCTAAAGAGCTGGAGGTGTTTACTAGAGGTTCATCATCTTATTACATGATTGGGCCAGAAATCTCAACTGAGGTGGACATCCTTCAATAACTCAACACCAAAAATATCAATTTAGGGAAAAACAGTGAAAATAAACAGGGCTGAAACTGAGCAATAGCTTTGAGAGATTTTGTTTTGTTTGTTGAGACAGTCTCACTCTATTACCTAGGGTGGAGTGTACTGGCATGCTCTCAGTTCACTGCAACCTCTGCCTCCTGCGCTCAAGCAATCCTCCTGTCTCAGCCTCCTGAGTAGCTGGGACTACAAGCTTGTGCCACCACACCTGGCTAATGTTCTGTATTGTTTGTAGAGATGGGGTTCTGCCATGCTGCCCAGGGTGGTCTTGAACTTCTGAACTCAAGCGATCCACCTGCCTCAGCCTTCCAAAGTGCTGGTATTACAGGCGTGAGCCACTACGTCCAGCCAGCTTTGGGTTATTTTAATGTAAACTGTCTTCTAAAGAAAACCATATAGCAGAGCCTCTGAATAGCAGAAGTCAAAACATTGATAAAGGGCAAGATTAAAGAGCACCATTTTGGCCACACAAGAAAATGATTTTGGAACTCACAGATGCAAGTATGCCGGTCATCTGCAAACTCATAACCACTCCGGCACTCACACCTGTAGGTTCCAGGCAAGTTGATACACACGGAGTTGGGGCCACAGCGATGAAAGCCAGTTGCACATTCATTTTCATCTAAGAAGAAATGAGAACAGAAAAATTCTGCTTAATTCAAGGGTCCCGGAAGTGGAGGGTCTAAAAACTCAAGGTTTTCTGACCAGTATGATGCTTCAATGGGACAAATGGTTGGCAGATGTAGAATTCTTAAAAATCAGATATGAATGCGTGTTGCAGATAACCAGAAATAGTAAAAAATTCATGCCATTCAAGTAAACACCACAGGAAGATACATTTTTAAGTGAATATTCTAAGACTTCTTTAACTGTTTTAAAAATAATGGATACTTGGAAGAAAACCAACAATTTTTTTTTTAATATCAAAAAATTTCTACTGTTGCCCTTTGGGGATATAAGAAACACAATGTCTGTCTAAAATTTAAAGAAAACCAGAAAATGAGATTTTTAGTAAGTCTAAGAACTACTTATTACAGGCTCAACATTACAAAACTTAACTCAAAACATCCAGGAATTGCAACAGATGTTTTCTTTTCACAGCCCCAGTGCAAAATCCACTCCACTCCAAACCATCTTTTCAAACCTAAACAGCTATGCTTTAATTTTTAAATAACTATATTCAGATTAACAGCTGCTAAAATCATTGGCAATGGAGGTTGTAAAGGTGACAGATACTTGTCTTCTACAGATATAATGCTGGGAGGGCAGAGGAAGAACAAGGGCTACAAGAAGGAGACACGAGAACATAGCTCTTACCCACACAGTTCCGTCCATCTCCCTGGTACCCAGAGGCACACTCACAGGTGTAATCTACACCTGTCCCCGGATGGCACCGTGCTGTTGTGTCACACATGTGGCTCCCATCATAGCAAGGATTCACCGGAGTGAGGTCTGAATCCTCTGCTTGAGTAGAGGGGACATAAAAGTACAATCTGGCGATTGGTAAGAGAATGTCACAGATAGAGATAGAAGAGTCCTCGGAACTGACTGCATGTCTGTTTTGTGACACACCTGGAGACCTTACTCAATTATCCATATCCGAAGCTAGGGATTTTCTGCACTTCAGTTTTAAACTCCAGCATGGCTTCCTATTGCCTACCCTACAGACAACTAGTACCTTTACTTGCTTTCAGTAGGTTTGCATCCAGGGAATAAAAATGCCCAACACATCTGTTTTAAAAGTGCTTTTGCTCTATTATTTCCTGTGATTCTTGGGATAATTATGTGTGGTGAGCTGTTATCCCCATTATGGGTCATTTTCACAGATAAGGAAATTGAGACATGGGAAAAATTGCCCAAGCTCAGAAAGTCAGGAAGTGGCACAGCAAGGACTCAGACTCCAACTTCCTGGTTCTAAATCTCTCGATCTCTTACTAAAATTCCCAATTTTTATGGGCAAATCCAATTAATTAAAAAAATCTTGCTGTTTAAAGATTCCTAAGACTAAACGGGAATGACTTACCCAGTATTTACTCTTCAGGAGTAGCCTTACCAAGGATCCATCTACTCACTAGGTAGCGATTACTTAACAACTGAAACCTTCCCTAGAGAAGTCTATTTTGGCTGAGCATGGTGGCTCATGCCTGTAATCCCAGAACTTTGGGAGGCTGAGGTAGGAGGATCGTTTGAGGCCAGGAGTTCAAGACCAGCCTGGGCAATACGCCAAGACCTTATCTCTACTAAAAAAAGAAAGAAAATTAGCCGAGCATGGTGGCCCATGCTTGCAGTCTCAGCTACTCCAGAGGGTGAGGCAGGAGGATGACTTGAGCCCAGGAGCTTAAGCTTGCAGTGAGCCATGATTGTGCCACTGCACTCCAGCCTAGGTGACAGAACAAGACCATGTCTTAAAAAGATATATTTATTTCTACATAATAGTCAACGCTCATTGAGCATTTATGAGTGAGGCACTGTTCTAAACAGACAGAAGAATGCCTGATTACATCCTCCTAACTACATGGTGAGGAAAATATTATCTCCACTTCTGCATCACAGAGAGGCCAAATAACCTGCCCAGAGTAACACCGTCAGAAGAGGTGGATGGAGCTGGAATCAAAGCCTAGCAATCTTGCTCCATAGCCCATGCTTTCCACTGCTTTGCTGCAACCCTTGCTGAAGGAACTTCATGAAGTTATCTCGTCTACCAATGGCATAGAGGCATTGGAAGGAGTGTCAGATGCTCAGGTAGAATGAATCTATCAACTCGAGCACTTCTGTGTACTTCCAATTCTGCCATGTCAAATGGAAATAAGAATATGTCCATTTGCCAGTCCTGCTAAAGAAAATTAAGAAAACCCAACAGGATATATTTGAAAGCCAGTTCCCCGTCGGCAGGTCTACCCAGTCTCTACTGACTGCATTCCTTCTGCCTTCTCAGTGGGGCCACTGTTCATCATTATTTGAGGTTCTAGCTCAATCTCAGTCCCTAGAATTAACTCTAATCTTAGACTCAAAAAATTTCCAGAGCCCCGGCTAAGCCTGTCAGGTTCTACATTGAGCCATCTCTGCTACGAAGGGGGCTCCATCTAAGTTGTAATAACTCAGGCTTCTGCCTCATACTTCTGTGCCTGAGGCCCTGGTCTTGATAGCCAGCTTAGCATCCTCTGAGTCCCGTGCTGCTTGCCAGTTCTCACTACCCCCAGACACCAGCATCATGGCATCTGTAGGCAGACTCTGGCAGTATCACCCGTTTTACCACCTCCTCCTGGATTCTCTATCATTTCACTCTGTCTGACCCATGTCCCCCCCCCTGCTTTGTACAGAATCTTCTATTAAAATGGAGAAACAACAACAGGAGAGAATCAGGTTCTTGTCTTATACTGAGCCTTCAGTGAGGACATGACCCTGATGTTCTCCGTTGTAACAGATGCTGACTCAGGAACCTGGTCTATGCTCTCAACTCGGCAACCACAACCCTACTGCTATCGGGGGAGACTTGCCCAAAGTGACTCCTAGTCTAGATCCCAAGTGCTGACTGCTGCAGCCAACCTCTTAGACTGGACTCACTCCCAGTCCTTCAGAGTGTCTGGCATTCTTCCCAGTGCCTGCCCTACTGCCCATGCTATGGCTCTTCCAAGTGCCCTCTCATAGCCTGCTGTGAGCTGCGATGCCTTGGCTGAGACAACCTTGTTTTCTGGCAAACCCTTTCCAACCCACTTTATAAGAAACACCACAGTGCATTCTTGGAGTGGAATATTCCCATATTATTGATTCCCGTATTATTGGCTGAAAATAAGGAGGGCTATGGGTTTTATCCTCAGTTCACCATAATGTTGTTGGCCGGAGTAACAGAATCTTTACCAAAACAAAGGACCAACAAAAAATTCTAGCACTTTTTAAACCTGATGAACTATGTAAGCATAAGCCTAGCTCCCTGAAGCATGCAGACATCCTTGGAAGTCTGTTCCTCTGGATCTCTTGGCTGACAGGAAGGAGGCACTACGCTGGGGTTGTGGTTGCCAAGTTAACTTGAGCCTAGACCAGGTTCCTGAGTCAGTCCCTCAACAGGTTATAACTGAGGACAAGGTCATGTCCTCATCCATGAGGACCCAATGTAAGACAAGAATATGATTCTCCCCCATCATTGTTTTTCCATTTTAGGCAGATTCTGTACAAAATGCCTGGCATACCCCACCAAAGCAGGAAGTAATCGTCAACATGTTTTAATTTATAAATACTAATGCTTAGCCTTCTTATTCAGTACTTTCCAGCATCAAAATTTCACCATGGCACATTCCAGCAAAGATTAGTGAGTTCACATGGACATCAAGAGCTTACCACCCTGTTAGGCATTACAAGAAAAAAACAAAAACAAAAAGTCAGCTCAAAAGTTGACTTGCAAACTTGGATGGGCTATATTACCCTACCTAAAATTGAGAAGAAAGTGTCCCTAATTACTCAATACTGATTTAAAACGTATGTCACTTACAGGATTAGTTCCGTAATTTGCAATCCCCAGTGCAGAATGAAAATGTGGAGCCCGTGGTTCAAAGTAAAGCATTAAACCAAGCATGGCGCTCTTCTGAGCACTGGGCCCCATTCGCTGAACTTGGCTTCCCAAAACTTTTTTAAAATACATTTCTAAAACCATTTCACGACTCCTTCTCTATGACTTGTGAGCTTTTCTCCTATTATAGTAAGTAAAGAACAGCAGCATCCGTCTTAAGACATTTTCTATTTCACCCTCTTAAACTGCTTGACTCTCCAGCAGAGGATCTGGAACTAATTTACTCATTTAATCAAGGGGAAGAGCGGTTTTCCTTAAAGGAACAGTCCGTTCAGCTTCACTGCACGGCCCTCTGCCCAGAGCCTCCTCAACTTGCCAAAACGACCATTGAAGTGGAAGGACAGGAAGGATTTTTGGATCCTGTTTTATGACCCCACAAAACGACGAGAAAAAAAAACCGGCTAGCTCACACTTAAAACTTAAAGCTCAAACAATTGGTGGGGGGTGGCACTGCTGGTTGGGAAGTCAACGAGGGACAGAGGCTTCAATTACTCACTGGGAAAGACACCCCAGTTCTGCAGCCTTGCCCTGGGAAATCGTGCCACAGCCACATCAGGTGTGGACAGCTGTGCTGTTTCCCATGAATTCCAACCAGATGATAGCTCCCTCCGGAAAAAGTGAGCAGTTCTTAGGAAGATACTGCTATGCACCAAGAGGGGAAAGAAAAAAACTTGTCTGTTGGTGTTTCTTTTTTGTTGTCTTTTTTTTTCCTCCTATTCAGGTAGAACGAACAGTACTGCTGTGGGTGGATGAAGTAGGGTTCAAACACAAAGGGTTTAAAAGACACACATTGCCTCTTTTAAAGTTTGGTCTAAATTATGAGGCAGTCATGAGGCCAGTGTGGAATATCAGAGCCATGAGGGGTAAGGGTATGCATACTGGAGCCAGCGCCCTTGAGTCCCAGCTCACCACTTACTATGACCAGGCAAACTACTTCATTTCTATACCTCAGTCTCATTATCTGTAAAATGGGATAACAACCCCACCCCTACCCCACCATTGGGTAGAGGTCGCTGTGGGGATTAAATGAGTTAATTCATGTAAGGTGCTTAGAACAGTACTTGGCACCAAGTAAATCATCCTTTGACATTACTTGACTGGGGTGATAGGGAAAATCATAAAATTCTAAAGAAAACAAGCAACTTGGTACCTGCCAGTTTGCTTTCTCTGATCCTTTCTTACTCTCATTTGGTATGTCTTCTAGGAAAAATATACCCAGAGATACATCTTTTTCCTAAATGGTTCCAGAATCTGAATGGGACTCCGTAGCCTGGTAGATTATTTCACGAACGATTGCTTTTACAGATCAGATGCCTACACCCAACACAGGGCTGACCCAGACATTTAAAGGTAAAGACCATTCTCCCCAGTAGTTTTGTTTAAATCTCTCATTGAGAAATCTAGTACAGCAATCTTTCCCTTTCTAATTTACATGTTCCCCTAAAATCAACTCACTTTTTCATGTGTTCATTTGCTACCTTACAATCCCATCTCTGGGCAACCAGTGCCTACATTCCCAACCAAGTTTCTTAAAACCAATCAACCAAACCACCTCAGGATTCTCATTACAAGTCACTTCCACATCCTAGAAAAGAGTCCCGTCTTGATACCTTAATCTTGTCCTATTGCTGAAGCAACACTTCTTTATTGAGCCTGCTGAAGCTTAAGGAGCCCTCAGCTCCAATAACAAAGCACAGAACTGTGGATCACTTACAGATTCACCTCGCTGAGGAGCTAACTCTGTGCTTAACAGTTTCAATACAGTGGCTGTGAATGAAGATGGTTTTTTTCTCCTTGTGTGGCTCTCACATTCCAGGGGAAAACATGACCTGGTTTTCAGAACTAAATGTCCCCTTGATCTGACAAAGCCACTCCCCATCTGTAGAGTTCCCTGACTTCACAAGCTCATCCTCTGGCTTGCTTGAAACATTTTTTACTAATTAAGACCTTGCTTTTTAGGATGGTTTTACATTTAGAGAAAAATGGAGCAGGAAGTACAGAGCTCCCATATTCCCCCCCACCCGCAATGTGTAGTTCCCCTATTAACATTGTGCATTAGTGTGGTGCATTTGTTATCCCTGATCAATATTGATACATTATTAACTAATGCCCATAGTCTGCAGTAGGGCTCTCTTGGTGTTGGACAGTTCTATAGACTGACAAACACATAATGGCCTATTACAGTATCGTACAGAATAATTTCACTGCCCTAAAAATCCCGTGTTCCACCCATGCATCCTTCTCCTCCTTCCTCCTGAACCACTGGCAAGCACTGATCTTTTTACTGTCTCTAGAGTGTAACCTTTTCCAGAATGTCACAGTTAGAATGTTTCTGTATGTAGCCTTTTCAGACTAGCTGCTTTCACAGAGCAACATGCTTTTAAGTTTCCTGCATGTCTTTCTGTGGTATGATATGCTGAGAACATTTTAAAATCAGTCTTCACAGGTGAGGCTAATGGTCATTGAAATTTGAGAACCACTGCTTATTTTGAGACGGGTCTTGTTATGTGGCCAACACGGTCTCAAACTCCTGGGCTCAGGTGATCCTCCCACCTCAGCCTCCAGAGTAGCTGAGATTACAGGTGCAAGCCACTGTGCCCGATGAGAATGGTTTTAGAGTTTTGTTTCTAATACTGTTTGCTTCTATTTTTATTTTTTGAAGTGGAGTCTCACTCTCTCCCACAGGCTGGAAGGCAGTGGCACAATCCCAGCTCACTGCAACCTCCGCCTCCTGGGTTCAAGCAATTCTCCTGTTTCAGCCTCCTGAGTAGCTGGGACTATAGGCACATGCCACCACACCTGGCTAATTTTTTTTGTGTGTATATATTTATATATTTTTTATTTTCTTTTGTAGAGACAGGGTTTCACCATGTTGGCCAGGCTGGTCTTGAATGCCTGACCTCAGGTGATCCACCCACCTCAGTCTCCCAAAGTGCTGGGATTACAGGCATAAGCCACCAGGCCCGGCCTTCAATTGAGATGTAATTCATATACCATACAATTCATCCATTTAAAGTACATAATTAAACAATTTAGTATATTCAGTGTTATACAACCATCACCACAATCAATTTCAAAACATTTTCATCACCCCCAAAATTAACCCTGTACCCTTTAGCTATTAACTCCCTATTCCCTCATTATCTCTTAGCCCTGGGCAACCACAAATATGCTTTCTATGTATATGGATTTGCCTATTTTGGATATTTTACATAAATGTAACCATTTAGTGTGCTGTCCTTTGTCACTGGCTACCTTCACTTAAGGTTTTCAGAGTTCATCCATGTTGTTGCACATATCCGTACTTCATTCCTTTTTATGGTTGAATAATATTCCAGTATATGAATATATTTTTTGGTGTCCATTCATCAACTGATGGACATGTGTGTTGCTTCTACCTTTTGGCTATTATGAATAATGCTACTATGAATATACACAAATCAGTTTTTGTAGGGACCTACGTTATCATTTCTTTTGGGTATATAGGGAGGAGTAGAATTGCTCCATTAAATGGCAACATCATGTTTCACTTTGAGAAACTGCTATTTTCTGTTTTTCACAGTAGCCACGTCATTTTATAATCACATCAGCAACGTATGAGGGTTCCGAGTTTTCCACGTTCTAGCCAACACTTATTACCCGTTTTTTGATTATACTCAACCACATGAGGTAAAGTAGTATCTCATTGTGGTTTTGATTTGCATTTCCCTGATGACTAATGATGCTGAGCATCTTCACACATGCCCATTGGGTGGGTATCTGTATATCTTTCTGGAGAAAGGTTATTGCAGATCCTTTGCCCATCTTTTGGTTAGCTTGTTTCTGAGTTGTAAGAATGCTTCATATACTCTAGAACAAGTCTTATTAAATACATGATTTACAATACTGTCTTCCCATTCTATGGGTTGTATTTTCACTTTCTTAATGTCCTTTGAAGCACAATTTTTTTTTTGAGACGGAGTCTCGCTCTGTCTCCCAGGCTAGAGTGCAGTAGTGCGATCTCTACTCACTGCAAGCTCCGCCTCCCAGGTTCACGCCATTCTGCTGCCTCAGCCTCCAGAGTAGCTGGGACTACAGACACCCACCACCATGCCCAGCTAATTTTTTGTATTTTTAGTAGAGACGAGGTTTCACTGTGTTAGCCGGCATGGTCCCCATCTCCTGACCTTGTGATCCGCCCACCTCGGCCTCCCAGAGTGCTGGGATTACAGGCGTGAGCCACCAAACCTGGCCTGAAGCATAAACTTTTAAAATGTTGATGACACCCAGTTTATTTTGCTGTTGCTTGTGCTTTTAGTGTCGTACCTAAGAAACCATTACCAAATTCAAAGTCACAAAAATTTACCCCCAATTTTTTTTCTAAAAGTTTTAGCTCTTACACTTAGGTCTGTTGGTCCATTTTGAGTTGATTTTTGGATATGCTGTGAGGTAAAGGGTTCAACTTCATTATTTTGTATGTGGTCACTCAGTGGTCCCAGTACCATAGTTAACAGTTTAAAAGACTATTCTTTCTCCATTGAATTGTTATGGCACTGTTGTTGAAAAAGCAATCGACTTTTAATGTGTCTATTTCTGGGTTCCCACTTCTATTCCCTTGATCTGTACGTGTATTCTTATACCAGGACCACATTGTCTTGATTACTCTACATTTCGAGTTTGAGAAATATGAGTCTGACTTTATGCTTCTTTTCCAAGATTGTTTTGGCTGTTCTGGGTTCTTTGAATTTCCATATAAATTCTAGAATCAGCTTGCCAATTTCTGCAAAGAGCCAGCTGAGATTCTCATAGGGTTTATGTTGAATTAATAAATCAATTCAGGAAGTATTCACATCTTAACCATATTAAGTCTTCCAATCCATGAATATGGAACGGTCTGCCCATTTAACTGGGTCTTAACTTTTTTCCAAAAAATGTTTTGTGGGATGCAATGTACAAGTACTGCACTTCTTTTTAAAAATTTATCTCTTTTTGAAACAATTTCTTAATCTTCAGTTTGCTTATTGCTACTATAAATGCAATTAATTTGGTGTACTGATCTTGCATATCCTGTAACATTGCTGAACTTGTTCTTTAGTTCTAATAGTTTTTTAGTGAATTCCTGAGATTTTCTACATAAAATGTCATCTGAAACTAATTTTACTTTGTCCTTTCCAATTTAGATGGCTTTTATTTCGTGTTCTTGCCTAATCACCCTGGCTAGAACTTCAAGTACTGAATTGAATAAAAATGGCAAGAGCAGACATCCTTCTCTTGTTCCTAAGCTTCAGGGAAAAGCATCCAGTCTTTCACCATTAACTATAATGTTCTGGGGATCGTGGAGGGGGAGGTTATACATCAAGTTCCATGATGTTTTGTTTTTCCAGGTACTAGCTCTTTGCCCCACCTTGGTTTTGGATGAAATTCTCCTCATCTGTTTTAGCTAAAATGTCACTTACGTGGTGATATCTCTCCTCAATCTTCAAACTAGACTTATAGTGCCCTGCACTTATTACACTTGTAACAAATACTTGTCAGCATTGCTCTCCCTAATTCCAGTCCACCTTGTTCACAGGTATATTCCTGATTGGCACACACAGTTGGGTATTGCTCTAAACCAGCCTCACATACCATGCTCTATTTCCTGACTTTGGCAGGGACACTGTTCCCTGCCCTAAAACTCTTTTCTGCCTGTTTCCAACTCAAGGGCAAGGATCTGTTCTATTCATCCTTATACCTAGCACCTAACACAGCCTGGCACTAGGTAACCCTTAGTAACCTCTGTGAATCATTTTAACTCTACTTAAAAGGATGTCATTTTTACCCAACAACAAAAAAAAGGAAACCTTACCTTCAACCGGGCCAATCTGATTGGTCACAGCAAATCTAAGCACTCTTTCTTCATCATTATACAAGGCAAAGACCCGGTCCACACTCAGCTGCTGGGTGGTAGGGAAGGCCGGGCGTCTGGGGGCGTGCCTGCACACCTGGTAAGTGATGTTCTGGTGGATGCGGTAGGACCATGTTTGGTTGATTGCACCAAAAGTCAGAGAGTAGTCTCTGGAACTTGTAGAGGTCACAGCTGCAATAAACACATTGGTAGTTTTTTAAAAAATATTAAATAAAGAGATTTTCATGTGGGGTGGATTTTTCTGCAGAGGTTTTCATCTAATTCTTGGAGTGTGTTCCCTTGGGAACTTCCTGAGTTTATATGAAAAAATTTGCAAGGAAATCCCAAAAACCTGAGTGGATGCAAAGCCACAGTGGTGAGGGGGAGAAGGCACTACAGTTGTCCGTGTTATTATATGCAAATAAGTGTTACTGAGTGCCAGTCATGCCAAGGGTGCTCTATACATACTGCCTCGTTTCTTCCTCACAACAGCCTGGTGAGGTGGGCACTGAATTGTGTGATCAGAGGCTCACAGAGGTTAAGTAGCCTAAGATGCAACGCTGCTTCATGGTAGAACTGAAAATGAAACTCACACTGGTTTGACTCTACACCCTAAATTTTAAACCAATCCATCCTCTACATTGCACAGAAGTGACGACTTCCAACACCTCGCACTTCAGTAAATCTGAAGGATTCCAGAGAAAGGAAAGGGTTGTCTCTCACAATCTGAGTCTAGGAGTCAAGCCCAGGTCAGTGATCTGGACACTGACCATTTTGTTCACAGCCCAGGTCGCTGCTTCCCATTGTCTTCCCTACATCTCCTGCCAGGCTGCCAGCTCTCGGCATAGGAGCAGCAGGGGTTAGAGGAAAGGCACAACTCAGTCCGGATTGCTGTGCTGCACAACAGCAACTGTGATAGAGGCTGCATCCTATATGCAGGTAGTATTTTCACAGACCACATCACGCTTCACACACATTATTGACCATGTAACATAGAAAAAACATTTTTAGTTCCATGCTAAAGATGAGAAAATACATTCTCAGATATTAAGAGGCCTTTCCCTACAGATATTAAATGGCAAATCCAGGATATAAGTTATCTTTTGACTCCAAATCTAGCATTAGTTTTATAATAAAATACAGCATCTCTGTGTTTTTGGTTTTGTTTTTGAGATGGAGTCTTGCTCTGTCACCCAGGCTGGAGTACAGTGGTATAAGCTCGGCTTATTGCAACCTCAACTTCCTGGGTTCAGGCAATTCTCCTGACCCAGCCTCCCAAGTAGCTGGGATCACAGGAGCACGCCACCACATCCGGCTAATTTTTGTATTTTTAGTAGAGACAGGTTTTCGCCATGTTGGCCAGGCTGGTCTCAAACTCCTGACCTCAGGTGATCAACCTGCCTCAGCCTCTCCCAAAGTGCTGGGATTACAGGCGTGAGCCACTGCACCGGGCCTCTGATTTTTAAAGCAATCTGAACTCATCAGCTGAAACAAGCTGAGACAAATTCCAATAATCAATATTTTTCCATGTTGCAGAAAGTAGGATGGTTAAAAACTGTATATAATTATACCATCCCTACCCACACCATGGACAATGTTGCTATTGATTTTATTATTTGAAAGTACTAGGTAGGGATATAGATATTGTGTATAGCAGCCAGCATTCTGCTCACTTACACATTTTCTTATAACAATAAGAGTAATAACATAGAGCTCATTTTATGTTCCATGCACTGTTCTAGGACATGGCATATAAGTCATTTAAGCCTTGTATCTATCTTGTAAGATGGGCATAATCCCCATTTTACAGATGTGAAGACTGGGTTATACATACTGGAGTCTGAGTAGTGGTACAGCTCCTTGTAGGGAGAGATGTGGGCTGTGAAATTTGCTGGGATGTAAGGCACCTGGCCTTGAATGTTGGTCTTAATGCTCAGATAGTTCTCTGGGTCAAGTCCCTCAGCAGTTTGAGTGATATGAACCCTCTCCTCTCCCGGGTAGAATGTAACTTCCATGTCATGGGTAAAGGCAGCACCTGGAGATGAAAAACATTCAGCATAGGGATGAAGAGAGGTCGTGCTTAAACAGTTACCAATACATACCGCCCCCGCCCAATTTCTACTGCTGTTGGAGATCGTGCCTAAGGAGATTATCTGATACTGAGAGTAAACACTGTCAGCTGTTGATTCCATAAGTTCCCAAACTTTTCCATTGAAGAATATGGTTTCATCCTGCCTTACCTCACCCAGCTTCTCTTTAAACAAGCTTGTATTCTGTGAGAAATACTCTTGGGAACGCCCTTGACTTTTCTCTAAGGTTGCTAGACTTAGCAAAAAACATATAAGCCTAACAACAACAACAACAACAAAAACCACCCAAGACATTCAGGGTTTTTTGTTTGAATTTCAGATAAGTATGTCTCATGCAATATGTGGGGGATACTTATACTAGAAAATTGTTTATCTGAAATAGAAATTTAACAAGGTGTGCCCTATTTTATCTACTTTTGACACAAAGGCTTTATTCAAATTTTGATTAAAGGCAAGAACCTATAAACAGCTACTGAGCTCTGCAGTTAAAGATGGGGGAAGAACTTCTCACAAAACTATTTTTCATGCAATAAAGATAAAACCACTAGGAAACAAGTTTTCAAGTGGGAAGGTGAGAATCCAAAAAATATCTTCTAAATCCTTGTTGTCAATGGGTGGCCTTTCCAGCAGCACTGGTACCTCCTAGGAGCTTGGTAGAAAAGCAAAGTCACAGAGCCCCTACCCCAGGCCTGCTGAACCATAATTCGCATTTTGACAAGACCTCCAGGTGATGTGTGCAGGTGCAAGTCTGGGGCACACCCCCCTATACTATTATAGGTTGCAGAGCTGGGAGAAGGGCACCCCTTCACCATGAAGTAAAATCATCCCCAGGTGCCCCAAGTACCATTTTTGCATTTGACAGATCTGTGCATAATTTAAAAAGCCTGACAAATATGCTTCAATGAATTGGAGTAAGAGGACACAAATGTTCTGAATGGAATCATCCTGTTTCTCAGAACAGCTTGGAGAATATTTAGAAGAAATCACTGCCTTTCAAAAATCAGTGATGTGAGGTCAAACCATTCCCAACAACCTCTGGCCAGAGAACTACACACATGTGGCTCTAGAAGGTTAAACAAGTGATTCCTCTTTCACTGTGTAAAGGCCTAAAGACATTGCCCCAAGGAGCACCACTGCCAAAGCAACACTGACTACCGACTTTCTCAGAGACCCTACTCACCTGCGAGGCTGAAGCCATTCTCAGAGCCAGGTTTTTCTAAAGCAAAGAGCCAGCCAAACAGGCCTCCAATTGGTGTGAGCGGGAGGAGGGCCTGGGCTGCTGGCTGTGGGATGTGGCTGATGGCTGTGTAGGCTCTGCCGTCATTGCCCACGACATACGCATGCAGGTCCACGTCAGTGAAGTGCACAGGTGTATGGCCCACGCGGAGGTGGCCACTCACTTTCCCATTCACTCGGTGAGGTGCCCCTAAAAGACAGCAAATCCAGTTAAGCTTGGGCATCATCCTGGCTAGAGATAAGTGTACACAGGCATAATTATTCCATTGACAACTTCCAAAACTTACTCTTTAGCAAGTCGCTTTAATGATTTCCTAACCAACCAATTATCCATATCTGAAACAGTCCTGCCTCCAGTCTGTTTTCTCCCCTCCTCCTTCTCTCCACTACAACTTTGGCTCTAATGAGCTGGTAGAAGGAAGCATTTCTGGATAATCCTCAAATTGAGAATCATCCCAAACCAGTTCATTCCTCAAACATTTATTGAGCACCTCCAAGTTGATAGCACTCTGATTTAAGTAGTGGAGATGTTTGGTCCATAAAGCAGAGCTCACAGTGGTAGCTGGAAACAGGTAAGCAGCAGGAATAGACACACAGGAGTTCCCAGTCCCAGTAATTACCTTCAGGCAGACAGTGCTTCCCATTTCCATAAAACTTGGATTGGCAGTGGCAGCAGAAGCCAGTGGCATAGTCCGTGCAGAAGGCATGCCGGGAGCATTGTCTGTGGTTGTGTTCACAGGTTTCCTTGTTGGCAGCATTATATGTGAAGACTGAAAAATAAAACAAACTTGCCTTAAAAGGACTAAATGATTCCAATGTCATTGCTGCATCAGGGACACGGCATCCGCTCCACAGAAGCAGTTTAGATCATAACAAACAGTTTTTGATGTTTAAGAGACTGGGGTAACATTCAACCCAAGGGAATTAACCTGCTTTGTCTGCTGGCAAGAAGAATTGCTTACTGCTCCCAGCTGGGTCTCACTGCAGAGTTAGTGAACTAAGATGAGGCTGCACCCGTGGGTTTGAGCGCAGTAAATGAAAGCGAACCAGTAAGTACGCGTTAGGTTAAACTTCATGAAACCACTATTTTTGTGGGTCAAAAAGGGCTAAATATCAGCACTTTTATATGGTTCAACCTAAAGACATCCTGAGAGGAGGACATAATAGAGAAGCTAACAAATGTCTTATGTCTAACCATCCTTCTTTCAGGTAACACTGAACTTAATAGCTGGTCTCACTACCAAGATTGTTTTGAGGGAAGGGTCTTAAAAAACACATGCACCTACCTCAAAGAAAGGGCATGAGGAGAAGGGGACAGAGGAGGGCAAAGCAATAGGAATTCAAGCTATTAAAATGCCCTATGCCCTCGGCAGGGTTTAACTATGATGGGTATGGTACAAGCATGATTTCCATGCAATAGCAGACAGCTTGGGCCCCACTCGCAGATCTTCCAGAAATTAGAGGACCAAGATAAGCTCAGTGCTCCAGCAGCTGTTGCTTCCATTTCCTACTTATTCTACCCATTAAAAGAAGAGGGCCATCTGTGCTGCAAAGAAATGGGGAAACTGGAACAAACGCCATGGTTCATAAAGGAAATGGCCAAGAGGGTAGGGTGTGGCGGGGGTTGTGGATGGACAGGGGGGTGCTTTCTCGAGGACACTGGGGAATATGCCAATCCCAAGCATAGCCACCAGGAGGCCTAGTGGCTGCACACACCTCTGCCTCCACATCTCCAGGAGGTGGAGTTGGCTGGAGACTCCAGGAGCATGCTGCTTAAGCAGGGATGGCATGGAATTCTAGCTTGAGACACTGATGCTAGTGTGAAGGAGGACACCCTAGTCTTAGGGAAAACCAAGTGGTAGTTGTGTTTCAGGTCTATCTGGAAAGGAGACAGAAGTGGAAGGAAGAAATCCAAAGATCAATCTTTACCCAGTATTCCCAGGGAGAACAGAAAGCAAAGGAACTAATGAGACATAGCATCATATAGGTAACGATCTCACCAGGATCAAGACTTCCATCAGCAAATTAAAATGTAACAAAGTTAACACTTAAATAGCGCTTAACATATACAGGCTTTACGTTTATTAACTCTTAATTTACACAACAACCCTAGGTAGCAGGGACTCTGTTGTTGTTGAGACAGGGTTTTGCTCTGTCAGCCAGGCTGGAGAGCAGTGGTGCAATCTCGGCTCACTGCAACCTCGACTTCCCAGGCTCAAGCGATCATCCTACCTCAGCTTTTTGAGTAGCTGCAGCCACGAGCGTGCACCACACCTGCCTACTTTGTTTTTCAGTAGGTGTGGGTTGGTTGGGGGGAGGGGTCTCCCTGCATTGCCCAGGCTGGTCTCCGTCTCGAACTCCTGGGCTCAAGTGATCTTCCCACCTAGGCCTCCCAAAGTGTTGGGATTACAGGTGTGAGCCACCACTCTGGTCAGGGACAATTTTTTAACCTGTTTGCAGTTAAAGCTGAGGCACAGTGGATTAAAGTGCCTGAAGTCACAAAGGCAGTGCGTAGCAAAGGTGGGATCTGAACCTAGGACATCTAGCTCGAGAATCTTAACTGCTGCTTTCCACCACCCCTTCACTGGGAGCCAAGTATGGAGATCATGAGCACTAGGTTAGGGATGCCTACTAGATTAGGGATGACCACGTGTCTGGGGTTCATCAGCACAGACTTCAAGTATAATTCGAGTCATACTTTATAAACCGGGTTTAATGATAGAAGCAAGCAGGGAAGATTATCTAGATGAATATTACAGCATGCTGAAAAACAGCACAGGTAAGAAATGAGAGTAGCAGCAGCAGCATTAACTTTTGGACAGTACTGGAGAGCTGCCTGCAGATCCTTGGGAAAGCAGCAAGCTGAGGGTTGGCAGGACAGACAGTGTCGGTTCAAGTGGAAAATCTGATTGGAACATAGTAGGAATGAAGTTATGACTCAAGATTTAGTATAGGGCCTTGATGACTTGGCTAAGAAATTCCAGTTTGATAAAAATAGGAAATTAGGCATGACTCAACTTTATTTAAACAAGAAAATGACAAGCTTAACTTAAATAGAAAATGATATAAAACTCAAGGCAGAACAACAACAAAAAAAACCCAGGATGGATTATGGTAAAATAGATGGCTGTGAAGAAAACTATCACTATTAAGAAAGGGAAAAAAAAATTTGGAGCAAAAAGAAATGAATGTAACTTGGATGTGTCAAAATCTCAGGTTTCTACAGCTCAGAAATTCACAACTAAGTGTAAGGAAGCAGCTCCTGGAGGGACTCGCACACTCACACTCACCAGTGTGCTCATGGCTTAAGGGCCATCAGGACTTTCTCCCAGAGCGCAAGGAATGGGGACTGCAGAAAGCGCCCAGCTCTAGGACTCAACCTCAGCCCTCCCTCAGGGGCTCTGTGGAGACTGCAAACTCTGTCTTTCAGCTTCCTCATCTCTAAAATAAGTAGAACACCTCTTCCTCACACCTGCATCGCCAGAAGTCGCATTTCTTCTTAATGTACTTCTGAACGCCAAGTAAAAAGGCAATCTGCTACAGGTCTAAAGAGCAGCCATTTGGTCGGGCGCGGTGGCTCACGCCTGTAATCCCAGCACTTTGGGAGGCCGAGGGGGGCTGAAATCAGGACCATCCTGCCTAACACGGTGAAACCCAAACCCCGTCTCTACTAAAAATACAAAAAATTAGCCGGGCGTGGTGGCAGGCGCCTGTACTCAGGAGGCTGAGGCAGGAGAATGGCGTGAACCCGGGAGGCGGAGCTTGCAGGGAGCCAAGATCACGCCACTGCACTCCAGCCTGGGCGAGAGTGCGAGACTCTGTCTCAAAAAAAAAAAAAAAAAAAAGCAACCATTTTCAGAAAATTCAGATAGAAATCAATCCAAACTCTACACTCTGTTCCACCCACAAATTAAGGAAACAACAGGCACGGATTGTATCCTATTTCAGTTATTTTGTGAAGCCTTATTCTGCAACCCAATTCTTATTCTAAGGCTGAATTATGAAACAGGGAGAGTGAAGATGGAGGACAGGCAGTATAGATATGGAGAGTTACACTAGGTGGAGTCACAGCTTTTATCTAAGTAAAAAGAGACAGGGCGATGCAGCCAGCAACCTACAAGTGCAACTGTGCAAAGGTTTATAAATAGATTGGAAGCTGGACTACATTTTTCTATCATAGAAAAAGAAATTATAACAATGAGTAGGCTCCCATGACAGGCTATTATGAGACTTAAACTGTAATTACAATGGGTTAACTAGTTACTGGTAAGCTAACCTGGGAGTCTTTTTAAACAGTTTTTTGTGGGATATTGTATTTTTAGGATGATACTTACTGAGCCAAGAACACACACTCTCTCTTTCAGCTTCATAACAGCCACAGGAAGGAAAGACGACGGATCAGCCCCTAATGTGGGGGGCAGGCAAGGCTCCATTTATAATCCCTCTGCCACGCCTGCCTTCATGCCCACGTGCACACACAGGTTTGCACACTTAGCATTTACAATGGCAGCTTGTTAGGTGAAAGGTAAATGCTTCTCACAATTTTTGTTCATTCATTCACTAATTCAACAAATATTTACTGAGTATTCACTATAGACCTGGCCTTAGTCTAGAAACTGGGGACATGGCAGGCAGCAAAAGAGACAAAAATTCACATCCCAGCAGTAGTCAATAAACAGGTAAATTACTTAGTGGGGTGGATGTGTAAGAGCTGTGCAAAGAAATACAGCAGAGAAAGACAAGAGGGTGGGAGGGGGCAGGTGTACATGGCTCTTTTAAATAGCACGGTCAGGGAAGACCCCGGGAGAAGGTGACTGAGCAGAGGCCAGGAGGTGTGGGAGTGAACCCCACAGATGAGGGGAGGCGGGGTGCTGTGTCAGGCAGGAGGGGTGTGTGGGCATGTGGGAGGGATGGTGAGAGGAGAGGTGGCCTGGGTCATTCAAGCAGGGTCTCAGAGGTCACAGGAAGGGTCTGGGCTTTCATCTGAGTGAGATGGGAAGCACTAGATGTTCTGAAGGTGGAACCAAGAAGGTCTGCTGGTGGATTGGATGTGGGATGATAGTCCTGATATGGGAAACCAAAAGCGTGGGGCTGCCAGTTACTGAGATAGGGAGACTGAGGAGGAGCAGGTTTGTGGGGTTCAGTTCTGACAACAGCATGAGGCATCAAGGAAATTCACCAAGGGGTGAATAACAACTTACACCCTCAGCACAGCACCATGCAGTCCTTCACATGGAGAGCTGCATTTCTCCCGGTGGATTCCAGGGACCACGGCATCAGGATCACCTGAGGTTTCTGTTAAAAATGCAAATTCTGAGGGCCCACCTTAGACCTACCAATTCCACTCTCTGGGTGCATCCTAGCAATCTACACTTTAGCCACCCCACAAGTGATTCTCACACCAATTGATGTTGATAGAAGGCTTGGGATACTCACAAGCCTTGGATTTCTGAGCTAGGTGTTGCTCATTAATGTCGTTAACAAATTTAATCTGAGCAATTAGCAGCGCCTGGGGTGGGTAGAATGTTAGGAAATGCTCTTGTGCTCATTCCTGGCCATCTGAGAAGCAGAGCTCGGCCCACTTGGGCATCCATCCACAAGAATACCACGTGAAGATTCTTTAGTGAAGGTAACAGATGCACAGCAGCCAGATAGCCCTTCCCTGAAGAAGGGGGAGACCTGGAGCTAGAACAGTGCTTGAGCCCATGTGCAGCTATTTATCCAGGGCAAGAAAAGCCAGACCTCCAGCCGACGTGACTGCTCAAATTTCTATGGGAATTGCAGTGAAACTCAAAGAGGCTGAACTTCTTGAAGGCTGGGAATCAAGATCTGGATCCCAGCTAGATGAGATGCGCAATGAACACATCCAAGGAAAAGTGGCACTTTTTCTTTTCGGTGGTCATTTGTATGTCCCTTCCTATCGTGGCTTTGAGTGTATTTTCATGCACTTCTTCCTATTCTAGTAAGATATTATCTCCATTTTATCAGTGAGAAAATTGAGGCCCACAGAGATTAATCTTCTGGCTCTAAATCCCATCAGATTGAGGGGGCATCAGAAACACTGAAGTGTAGAGGAATATGGCAGGGTCGGACAATAGGGTGAGAGAGGGCAGGTGCACTTGGCTCTTTTAAATAGTATGATCAGGGAAGACCTTGGGAGAAGGAGACATTTGGGCAGAGGCCTGGAGGAGTCGAAGGAGTGAGCTGACTTAAAAATGCAGATTCTGGTTCAGAAGGTAGAGGAGGGGCTTGGAAATCAGTGTTTTTAACTATGTTCCCAGCTGAGTGAGAGGAGGGTAGATGAGACCCCACACTTTGAGAAATACAGTTTCTAGTCCATGGCCTCCTCTGGGACCCACACTCTTCTAGGAAGCTCCTGCCATGGAGAGTCAGACCATAAAGAGGTCCGCTGGCACCTCAGGGCACAGCAGGAAGGTGGAGGCTGGCCAGGTTTGAATGAGCTCATTTTGTCACGCATTTGTTAACTGAGGTTTGATAGTTGCTAAAGGATTCTTAACGTGAAGACTTTTTAAATCTCACTTTTTTTTTCCATTTAATGCTTTTTTTTTTTTTTTTTTTTAACTTTCTCATGTCCTTAATAGAAAGAAAAATGGGGTGGGGATACATCAGAGGAAAGAAAGAAATGCCCTGCCAAAGGACTTCAGACTTGTCCTAACTGGGAGTTTGTAACAAAAATGGAAAATTCTCCTCTGCACTTGTTCTGAGCCACCTTTCAATCTTCATTTTCCCAGAAACACTTAAGCACTTGTCTGCAGCCCTTGGCCGGCCTGCCCTTCTTCACGGAGGGCCCTGGCCCAGCCACAGGGGAGGTCCCATGGTGTGGACCGGGTTCACTGGGCCAACACAGAGGGACGCGGGAGGCTTCGTGCACAGGGCTGCCTCAGGACAGCTGGAGCGACTATTAACAATTTTTACCGCTACCTCAAACAAAAAGAATGGGCATTTTCACTGCAGGACAAATTCTTCTAAGTTTTTCCATCTCCCAGAATGACAGACTAGTTAGGAAAACCATATCCAACTTTATAATGAAAAAACAGTGGAAAGCTTTTTCGTCCAATTTTCATGTTTGTTTAATTTTGATGTATGTGTGTGGCATGTAACGATGCTGTTGGCAAACAGTGATCAGGACCCTGGGGGTGGCCTTTTACAACTGCTGGCATGACACTAACAGGCTCTCTTCACTTCTGGTGAAGGGAGAGGGGCCCTACCAGGGAATCTCCTCATACAGGTGTCTTCACAGGTATTGGGGGGCGGTGGGGACTCCTGGTCACAGACCCTCTGCAACCTGGAGGTGCACCCAGCGGATGGTCTTTGGCACCTGGAGGGTTGCACTGGCAGCAGAACCTGCTTGAATTCTTCTCAGGGTGGAAGTCGAGCTTGCAACATGCTCCTGCAGCCTTTCCCAAGGCCAAAAGTGGAGTGGGACTACATGAGGTTTCTGAAAGCCAGGTGTCCCTCCTCCTAACTCATCATGCAGACTGAGATTAAATTAAGCTGCATATAGCACCACCTCAGCAGGCTTAAGAATAACTAAGACCCCTGTTGGTAAACCTCATTCCTTTCTACTCACAACACAGGCAGTCCCATGGTCCCAGGCAACTGAAGCCCTCACTGCCAACTCTCTTACCTCACTGCCTTCATCAACCTTTGTCTCTGTCTCTCTCACTCCCTTCCTCCCTCCTCATTCCCACCTCTGCACCTCCGCTCTTGTCACTTCTCTGTTCATGTTTTCACAAATTCTCCCTTTCATACTCTGACCCCAGGCCTGGCTCAAGCCCCTCCTTCCTCACAATGACTTCCCCAACAACAGTGACACTCCTGGACAGTGCCTTTGACTCTGTGTCACCCTACAGCTTTCTCTAATTTTTTCATGGCTTTGTTGCAGTCTTTGCCCTTGCTAGAAAAGTCGCTAAGTATTCCCAAGCTCAGTTTCCATCTCTGTAAAATGGGAAGGATGATAGTACCTATCTTACAGGACAGTTTTTTTTTCAGACAGTATCTCTCTCTGTTGCCCAGGCTATGCAGTGGCACAATCATGGCTCACTGTAGCCTGGAACTCTTGGGCTCAAGTGATCCTCCCACTTCAGCCTCCTGAGTAGCTAGGACCACAGGTGAGCACCACCACACCTGGCTAATTTTTTTAATTTTTTATAGAGACGAGATCTCCCTATGTTGTCCAGGCTGGTCTCAAACTCCCCACAGGACAATTCTGAGGACTAACCGTAATAATGCAATCTAATGCCAAGTTCCCACTTTAGAGCAGCAGGTTGCACTCAGCAAATGCCAGCCAAAACTTCCACTAGCACCGAGTCAGAGACAGGTACATGGCAGGTGCTTGGGTAACTTTTTGACTTCACAACAAAACTACCAGAGCTCCCTGGAAACAAGACTCCTCAGACAAAGCATGCTTGCACACCCACCTACTGCTGTTCTGTGGCCTAGGAAGACAGAGCTCGAGTGTGGCCGGGACATTCCTGCCTGGTGTAGACATGATCTAAAAATCTAAATTTCTGAACAAAAAGAAAGGTCTGTAAAATGAGTCCCTAAGGGGAAAAAAAATGTAAAAAGGAGTGATATTTTCTGGGCCTTTAACTAAATCTTGATTTCTTGGTTTAGCAAGATGACTACCCTGAAGCTTCAAGGGGAAACTAAAATGTATTGGGCAGGTGCTTCCCAGGCTCAGTTTCAATTCTCGCAAGTACATGACGAGGTCTTCATTAACTCTGTTTTAGGGCTGAGGAGAGCCAAGGGTCCAACAGACTCTATGTCTTGCCCCAAACCGCATAGCAGAGCTGGGAGTCAAGGTCAAGTCCACCCAGCACCAAAACGATGTGCTTTCTATTCCATCAGCAGAAAAAGCCAGATGTACGCCACATGCTGGGTCCTTACTACCGTGCAATGTTCTATGTCCCTGCCACTGCCACCCCACAGCTTCCCAGAGGAAGTCCACACTTACCAGATAGACCTCTGAGCCTCCAATGTTTTATGTGAAAAAAATGGTCACTGCATCCCCTCAAAAGTATTTAACAATTGCGTGCTCCTATACTTCACACATCCCCCTAAATTCCTTTAAAAAAAAAAACTGGATTTTTTTGTCTAAGTTTCAACTTCTAGTTAGATTTCTTCCCCCCAAATGTGTATTAACCAGCTTTTTCACAGGCGTTTTTTGCCATTACCAAGATGTCTATAGTGGACTGCATCCGGCAGGTGATAAAATATCATAGTTCATGCCCCACAGCGGTTATAGCTGTGCCTCTGTTCTACTCTATGGCTGGTTCCTGAAGCCTCCTGCCCTTTACTCCAGTGATCTCGAGCTCTCAGAGCCCGAACCAGGGTGTGCAGTCCCTTCTTAACCCTTTAATACATGATTCCATAGATCTGCTTTTTAATATTCCCACGCTCTTCCCAGGGAAGGAATCACAACCCACAAATGAGAAGGCCATTCAGGAATGCATCTTTACCTCAAATCCCTTTGTGAAAATCTTGGATACTTGGCTTTAAAATGTACTTACAGGAAACTCATACTTTAAATTCTGGAGATTCTCAGAAGGATCTGAAGGTTCTAAAGACTTCCAATAAAATTTACATCTTCAACTTCATGGAAATGTGGCCCCTTAGGCACAAATTAACGCGAAACTCTTTAATACGCACATTCTTCATTCTCTACCCATCCTCCACCCCATTCCCACTGTTTTAAATCTTCTAAAATTAGTAACAGCAGCCACTATTTATTAAGAACCAGTGAGTGCAGACATGAAGCCAAGAACTTCACATACCCTGTCTCACTGAATCCTCCCAAGAAAGTCATGAGAAATCAGAGGCTTACGGGTTACATAAGTTACTTCATCACCCAGCCAGCTTGGTAGCCCGGATTCAAACCCGAGGCTGACACCAATGTACTCCCTCGAATCCTTATACAACGCCACATTAGTCAGAAACTATTTTCTTCCCTCCTGAAGTTAGTCCTTCTCCATGCAATATCCTGCAGATAATCCCAGAGCAGACCCCAGAGGCTCTCTCTGCTAGGTCAGCCATGTTTTAGCCACAACAGTGACAGGAAACAGAAAAGGTGGAAAAATATGGAGATTCAGAACAAAGCAGTCACCTCTGACCTCTTTCTTCCTATCAGAGGTCAGATGAGCAGTCCCTGGAACAAATGGGAGTGAATCTGGGTCAGTTTCCCATTCACATCTTTCCATGCCTGATGGGGAAGAAACAGCCGGCATGACAAGTCTCAACGAGGACTAGAAGACTGACATAGGCCCCGTGTCCGTGATAATTAACCACCGCCTGCTCTCGGCATCTCCCTCCTCGCCTCTCAGTCCGATCAGTGAGTCATGAAATGAGGACAGGGCTCCAGGGAGGTGCATGCCACAGCTGCACAGCCATGAACCAGAAATGACAACAGACACAGGTGTTTAGTCATTTTCTTTCCCTGTGGGCTCTCCTCTCCCACACATCACAAGCATATCTCCCCAACCAAGGGAAGTGCTAGGCTTGTCCCACAACAGAGTATGAATCTGGCCTGTTCATCTGAGCCAGCACAACTCACCACTTTAAAAAGCACAAACCCATCCCTCACTGGAATGTGTATGAAGCCACAAAATGTTTTACCTTTGCTGAACTTTCAAACTGAAATAGTTCTTTACACTTGAGAGCGTAGCTGGCATAACAAACCCAGTTTTCCCCCACTCACTTCATGAGGCCCATATTTTAAAAAAAACATTATTAATGATCAAGAGATTCCAAACAGAATCTGCCTGCCAAGATTTATTTGGCAAAGGAAATTTACTCTATCTCTTGAAACACAAGGATTAAAAATTAGATCCAATCTTCCTTTTGCTAAACTTTGCACCTACCCACTTAAGAGAAAATCACAACTCTATGCAAAACCAGCAAGGTTAAGATGAAACCTCAGCACCCAGTTTTCTAATGCACTCACCCTCAGTGTTGGAACCTATGTTGTCTTCCAGTCCCACCTCATACGTCCCTCGACTTAGGGGTGTAGTGTGACCTGAAGCGGGGTAATTTCGAAGAGCAATTTCTTCTTCGGGGTGAGCTGCGGGAACATCCATTTCTGAAGGCACTGGCCCTCCATCTGGGTAGGGCTGGATGCTTCTGTTTTCAGGGTACGGTGGTGGAGTTTCCCAGGAAGGAGCCAGTGAATCTCTGTCTACCTCGGGTGGAGCTGGGCTTCTGGTGCCTCTCTCGTCCCAGGCCTCAACTTGGCCTTTTAAATCTGGGCCCTCTACCTCTCCCAGAGATGTTCCTTCTTTGGTGAGAGGGTCCAAGGTAGCAGATTCTGTTTCAGGATAGAATGGCCAATAAGTAGGTGTTGGATGCAAGGGGGAGGACAGATCAGAATCTGGAGGGGAGATCCTACCGTCTAAAGGCTTTGTATCTACTTTGGACTGGAAGGAAACATCAATGCTGCTGTGGCCATTCAATGCCTCCTCTGGTTCACCCGGAAGGTATTCAGCTTCCTCCTCATTCACATCATAGTAATCCAAATTGTCCTCATTATAGTCACTTTCCAGGGCCGTAGCATGGCTGAAGGAACGTCCCAGGGGAACAGAAGAGCGGGCAGCGGAAAGGTCTCCTCCAACTGCGGCTGGCCTGACATTGTCCAACAGGGAAGTGCTGCCGATATGGAAAGCCCACACTCCAGGGATCCCCAGGTTGCTTAGTCTAAATAAAAAGGAAACAGTCGTTGTAACAAATGTAACAAAAGTGTCCATTCACCCACCTTCCTAGAAGGTGAACAACCAACTGAAAGACAGCTGGGCATGGTGGCTCACACTTATAATCCCAGCACTTTGCAAGGCCAAAGTAGGAGGATGACTTAAGCCCAGGCGTTTGAGACCAGTCTAGGCAACAGAGTGAGACCCTGCCTCTACAAAACACTTCTCTAAAAAAAATTAGCCAGGTATGTGCCACACGCCTGTGCTTCCAGCTACTCAGGAGGCTGAGGTGGGAGGGGCACTTGAGCCCAGCAGTTCCAGGTTACAGTGGGCTTTGGCTGCAACCACCGCACCCCAGCCTGTGTGGCAGAGTGAGACCCTGTCTCAAAAAAACAAAAACCAAACAACCTGAAAGGCTATTAAGATCAGGTTCAGTTTTCACTGGTATATAAAACCAAATAAAAGCAGACTTACATGGTAACTAAAAGGATCATACTGGACTTTTGATGTGAACTACCTTTTATTTAACATTATGTTTCAAAGCTGTACGCCACAGAATGCCAGACCATCAAATTAGCAATCTGCTCTACAATCCAAATGGTTTATCTAAAATCTGGCTATCTGAAAATAAACAAGGAATGTAGGAATGTTTCATCCTTCCTCCACTTGTCTGGAAACTTATAACACATTTTAAAAATGTATGCTTAAAACTCTACCAAATACTGACACTCAAATGACTACTATATACTTTCAAGAGTTGGTGATGCCCCTTCCCTGTGCCAAGTGTTTCACATTCTTCAATACAGTCTGCAAGTTACAGGTGATCATGTTCAACTTTATAGAGGAGAAAACAGGTTTTAAAAGGCTAACTGATCGATCTTCTGAAAGTCACGTAACAAACAACTGGCTCCGAATTCAGTTAACACCAAAGCCCATGCTCTACACATCTACGTTATATTATGACAGAAAACCATACCACACACTGCAGTCAATAAGCATCTGAATTATCATTACTCTACAGAATATTAAAGACATTTCATTGTTTATTCACTTGAACTGACCAATTCGCTAATCCACAAAGAACGGTGAGTCAACGTAAAAAAATTCAAAGAAATACAAATGCCAAAACCTAAAAAAAAATTTTTTGCACAGAAAAAGTTAAGGAGCAAATAAGAAAGTAGCTTAGAGGTCTTTTAAAGACTTCTGGAAACAGCTCTCTCGTTTCCTCCATGAGAAAAGAACATGGATTCCATTCAGTTTCCAAATATCCCAATATTTAGTTATTTTAGTCAATGATATACCCTAAAGAGAACAACTACATAGGAGTTCTGAAAATATGGGAAAACTTGAGTGAACAAGGGTCTGGCTATGTTGAAAATGCCAGTTTGTATACTCCTCTGATATTTATACAAAACACTAGGCTCAAATTCTCCCAAGCAATGGAATTACCTCAAAAGTCAGTCAGTGAGGAATAAGAGTCAACTGCTAATAAGATATAAAAAATTCACTGAATTGTATAAGAACAAAATATCTTTCTTCATTTGGGTGGGTACTCATCATGTTCATGTGGATTTCTATAGTAACAATATTTTTCAGTACAATTTGAAAATGTCTTTCTCTTGTGTGTATGTGTGTGTGTACACGTGTATGTATATGTATATGCTGTGGTCACTATTGTGATAAATTTAGGGAAAGAGAAGCATAGAAAGAAAAACTGATTTTGTGTGCAATATGCTATACATATTTGTTAAGTTCATAAGAATTAATGTTGGTGTTTATTGGTAAGCAAATAAGGAAAACTAAAGACAGTAAGAGAAAATTCTGAAGTTCTGAGGATATTGAGTTTATTATCACATTAGAGGTGTTGCAACTATGAAATTTCCTCTTGAAGTTAGAAACAAACTATAAAATATTCAATAAGTGGAAAAATACAGATTATGGCCAATAAAAGCTAAATTAAAAAAACCTTCTAATTATATATAAATCACTATCCTGGGTTTTGTCACTATGCATAATGGAAAAGTAACCAATTTGAGTTTATTTTAAAAATCCAAGGTCATCTGGAAACTTAGTAATAGGAAGAGTTTTATTTATTAATTTATTTCCAGATTTCTTAATTTATTTCTAGAAAGGAAAATTGGGTTACAAAATGGGACGACAATGCCTTCCTCCCTGGGTTGTTAGGAGAAGTAAGTGAGAAAACCACATTAAAATGCCTAGCACTGACCAGGTGTGGTGGTTCATGCCTGTAATCCTAGCACTTTGGGAAGTCAAAGTGGGCGGATCACCTGAGGTTAGGAGTTTAAGACCAGCCTGGTCAACATGGTGAAACCCCATCTCTACTAGAAATACAAAAAAATTAGCCATGTGTGATGGTGTGTGCCTGTAATCCCAGCTATTTGGGAGGCTAAGGCTGCAGAAAAGCTTGAACCCAGGAGGCAGAGGTTGCAGTGAGCCAAGGTCATGCCACTGCACTCCAGCCTGGATGACAGAACAAGACTCCATCTCAAAAAAGTAAATAAATAAAATGCCTATCACTGGCCCTACACATCATAAATACTTATTAACGACTGTCTTGTCTTCCAGAATATAGAAAAGTATGATTTCAAAATATACACGTGTGAATTCATATTTAAATTTGCAGAGGAAGAGTATGACAAACATTATGAACTATATAATTTATGACCTTTGAGCTCACAGTTGTGAGACAAATTCGAGGAAGAAAATAATTGACTAGGAAAATAACTTTACTCTTAATTACTTATTTATTTAGAGGTAGGGTCTCACTCTGTCACCCAGGCTGGAACATAGTGGTATGATCATGGCTCACTGTAGCCTCAACCGCCTGGGCTCAAGTGATCCTCCCACTTCAGCCTCCCAAGTAGCTGGGTCTACAGGTGGACACAACCACACCCAGCTAATTTTGTTAACTTTTAGTAGAGATTAGGTCTCGCTATGCTGCCCAGGCTGGCCTTAAATGCCTGAGCTCAAGCAATCCTCCCACCTTGGCCTCCCAAAGCGCTGGGATTAAAACCACCTTGCCCAGCCTAACTTTACTCTTGAGAGATGCATACTAAGGCATGTAGCAATGAACTGGCATGATGTTTGTGACTTACTTTAAAACACTTAAACAAGCCGGGTGCGGTGGCTCACACCTGTAATCCTGCACTTTGGGAGGCTGAGGCAGGTGGATCACCTGAGGTCAGGAGTTTGAGACCAGCCTGGCCAACATGATGAAATACTGTCTCTACTAAAAATACAAAAATTAAGTGGGTGTGGTGGTGGGCGCCTATAATCCCAGCTACTGGGAGGCTGAGTCAGAAGAATCGCTTGAACCCAGGAGGCGGAGGTTGCAGTGAGCACAAGATCACGCCACTGCACTCCAGCCTGGGTAACAAGAGCAAAACTCTTCTCAAAAAAAAAAAAAAAAAAAAAGAAAAGAAAAGAAAAAAAAATTAAACAAACAAAGAAATGAATATCGCAAAATGTTTACAATGTGTAAATCTAGGTGATGGGCATTTGGGTGTTCATTTAGTTATTCTCTCCACTTTTCTGTATATTTTTGAAAATTTAAATAATGAAAAGTAGAATAGAAGATTATATTGAAGGACATTTCTAAAATTTTGATGTACAGAAGTTCCTCCTATGAATAACTCCAAGATCCAAAATCAGAAAGGAAAAGAGACCGGTAACTTTGACAATCTGAAATGTACGACTTCTAAATCATATACCCTTTCTCAGCAATTCCACTTTTAAGAATTTATTTTAGGGAGAAATGAGAATGTGAGCAATGTTTACTATGCTGTTTACTGCAATGATATGTATAACAAGAAAAATCAGAAATATGTGAAATGTTCATTAATAAGCTGTCTTTATACATATATGACACAATGTTTTATAACCTTAAAATGGTAATACAGACAGACATCTGACTGAAAGACCCCTGCGAGAAGATATTCATGTGAGAACACCACTTACATAGCAAAAGAATCATTTTGGTTTTAAAAGTTTTGTATATACCTGAATGCTATAGAAGGACCGTTAACACTCGTTATCACTTGAAGCAGTGATTATGGGTAACTTTTTCTTTTATTTCACATTATTCTGCATTGCTTGTGCTTTACTGTTTGTATTAAGCATGGATTACACTAAAGAAAAATATGTGAGTCATTTGGCCCCATATCTTACTCTGCTTTCGCCAAGCAATTCAGAGATTTCTGGGAAGTATCAAAGATAACAATGAAGGAAGGCATGAAAGGGGTTAGATGGAAATGCTGTCTGTGTGTTTGTGTGTCACACATGATTGTAGGTGTTAGTTCCAAGAGACCTTTACGGCTCTGCTCAGGGAACACAACTGCTTTTTCCCACAGGTCTTTTGGCCCCACTGTCTCCTGTCTCCTGTGTAGATGCCAGCACTTACCCAGGGCTCTGTAATTGTTGATCTATTTGTCTACCAACCCTAATAGGGTACAAGCTGCTGGTGTGCAGGACCAGTGTCTTAGAAATCTTTGTATTCCATGTGCTTGGCCATTGTCACCTCTCTATAATGCCTGAGGAATAATAAATCTATGAGCTCCCAAGTAGAAGAGGAGGGTGGAACCAGAGGAGGAAAAGTAAGGAACTGAATTTGCTCCAGAATCCAGACTAAGTGGCAGCCTAGATGGAGCCCTAAAGATGCCCAATGTGGGTCATAAGGATGGGAAAGGAAACAAGGACTCAGCATAAGAGAAAATAAGTAGTTCAGCACTCCAGACTTGAGCTTGGATTTTGGCTTCATCACTTAACCTTGAGATCATAGGCAATTTACTTAACTTCCCTAAGTTCCTCTGTAAAATTGGGAAAATAGTAGTACTAACCTACAATTCTTGTGAGTTTTAATTAAGATAACATCTGGAAAGTATTTAGCACGATGCTTGGCAAATAGTAAGTTTTCAATAAATGTCAGCTCTGAGTAACCAAATCTGGCTATAGTGGTCTCTTTCTGGTAGCCGAGCAGAGCAGATGGCATGCAAAAGTATAAGGTGTTTCTATACCTACCCAGAACTGATTAAATGAAGCCGAGAAGCAGTTAATGGAGGCCAGGAAGTAACCAATGTATTCTGTCTGGCTTCTGTATTCAAGAAATGAATAAAAGCAAGGGCACCCCTATCCCCCTCATACGCTCCCCCCAAAAAACCTGAAGTCAATAAATATCCTACTGGCACTATCTGTACTGGCAAAATGCAGAAGAGCTTATTATGACACTAGCTAAGTAAGCCTTCTGGATCATTCATTCATTCATCCATCTATTTATTAAATGCCCATTATGGGCAGACACTGATGAATCTAAGGAATGGGTTCAATTCACTTTAGGTAATGAAGCCAGAGAGACATCCTCAGACTTCCGGAAACCTATAAATCTTAGTTATTTCTTTTGCAAATTACATTACTTAATTTAATGTTTAACAGTATCTGTCCAAAAGACTAAATCACAGTGTCTCCTCCTATGAAATGATTAATCTGGAAAACCTCAAACAGGGTGGTTTATGACTGGGTATTTTTATGTGGTTCCAAGAGCAATGTTTTTCATATCAAGCCTCAGTGGCTCTACAAATATACACACATACTGTTCTGTTTCCAGTATCTATACCCAATAGAGCAGGAAAAATAAAGGACCTTTTATGTTTTGGTGAACTTGATCCTTCCAGGGTTTAATCTAGTTTCTCGGTTTTGACTTGATGCCTTGCTTAGAAGCCACCAAGATATTATTTAATGGTCTTATGGTCACTTGTGTTCAGGTACCTCCTAAAAGTCCTTCTATTCAAATAGGAAAGGGCTTCAGCTCAATGTTACTTACTGATAGAGATTTTTCACAGACTGTTCAGTGCTAGTCAAGCTGAAATACGGTCCTTCTGACTTCAGATCATCAGCCTCCCCTCGGCAGAAGCCCACCCGAGCTGGAAGCTGAAGCTGGACATTGTAAGACTCTTTGGGGCGGGTTCCAAGGAACTGCAGGCCGTTGGCAGGATAAAGAAAAAGGGCGTAGCTATCAGACCCATCAGATGCCAACACTGCCTGGAAAGTGTTCAGCTGTAAGAAAAAAAAAAAGACAGAGAGAGAAACGTCCTGTAAAAAAACAAATAAACGAAGAAAGAAACAGAATGCAAGCAAAGCACCATAAAGTGCAAAGAATTTTCCCCTTTCTCAGGATTCCTCCAAACTCTTTTTAAATGTCATCTTCTTTAAAATTTCCTCTTCAAGTTACTAATATAATTTCATAAGTGATATTATTTATTATTGCAAATACCATTTGTCAATTTAGATTAATACTTGAAATATGCATAGGTAAAACGTAGGTTAAAAATATATACACTTTTAAGTTTTCAAACTTCTCTCACCCAAACCTCTTTCAGCGCTAAGAGCAATCAGCAAAATTAACTTGTCCATCCTGCAGTCACTGCCCTAGTTTATAACCCTAGGCGCTCGGCATCTCTCATTGGTGTCATTCATTCATTCATTCATTCATTCATTCATTTATCCATTCATCCATTTATGCCCACTATGGGCAGGCACTGTGTTAGGCCTTGTTGGTCAAAAGGCCTCCTTACTGTCTCACAGCCTCACTTTCTCTCCTGTTCCATCTACACTTTCATACGAGCATCAGGGTTATCCTCATTTCACAGATGAGAAAAAGACACAGGGGCTAACAGGTCTTCCTCAGGTCAGGTGGCAAGTATGTGGTGGTGGGCCAGCCAGCTCTACAGCCCGCACCCTAGGACACCCTAACACCTCCTCAACGTGTCTTTCAAGGTGAGTTGTAACCTGGCTGCATACGTCCCTCCCAGGCTCAGTTCCACTGCATCTTTGTCAGACTATTTAATAGTCCCCATTTGCACCATGTCCTTGGATGCTTCTACACTTTGCTCATGGTTCCCTGTGCCTAGAAACCCTCCTAACCTTCAAATGTTGCCACTCAGAGGTGTTTGTGATTATAGAATAATTTCTGTTCTCTGAACCTCTGTAACGCCTTTATGAGCATCTCCAGTGAGCATTCACCTCATTATGCTTGGTTAGTTGTTTATATGTTTGTAAACACTATTCATTTATTCATTTGTACACTAATTCAAACAGCCAAGTGTTTACTTAAGCACCAGACATTATGCTGATGCTGAGGATGCGAAGGAGCAAAGGACAGACTCTGCCCAGGAGAGTCTCATGGTGTAGGACAGGGAAACAGTCATGGTTGAAATTGTAGGAGAGTCACTGGAGAAGGTGGTAGAGGCCACAGAAGGGGGTGTGTGTGTCCAGGACCTCAGGATGGGGGTTGGGAGGTGTCACAGAGGCAGCCGGTGAATGTTATAAACACTGCAGGAGCCAACACAGACCAGAGAGAGACCAGGAGCCTGAATCCGCTGCCAATTCAACACCCAGGTCCTTATAGGATCACTCCTTAACATTCCGTCTACCCTCATGTTTTCAACAAGATGAGATTTTTGCCTTTACCTTCATTCAGCGACCACTCCTCCTAAAGATCTGTTAACAGTGCTTGATTCTCTAAAAAGGTGTTATGTTTAGGCCTCTGAAACTCTCTCACTAAATCACACTACTTTTACCATTTAGTAAGGAACTGGAAAGGTATTTTTAAAACACAACTTACTTCATAAATAATGTGACTCTTAGAAATATTATTTACTGGTAAGTATCATTACCTCTCCATTCTGCTAGACAGACAAACTCGGGCACAGAGAAGAACATCACATCTCACTGAAGGAAACAGCAAGGAAGGAATGGGCTCTTCCCTTTGTTCTAAGCCTACTCCCACAGTTGTGCTAGCTCTTTTCTAATGTTAATTTTTCCTTTCAATGTTTAATTTCAAGGTAGGGTTTTGAGGTTTTGCTAATAGGACAAAGAAACATAGATGTAACACACTCTTCAAGAGCAAATAAAATACAATCAGCCATTCTTTTAGTTCTCTAACCCAGAAAAAACAACATCTTGCTTTGCTTCTTTCATTCATTCAATTCGCAAAGTAACAGGGTGCCTAGTATATTTGTTATTGTTCCAGTTGTTCATTGTTCATCAGCAAAGCTTGACTTTTCCAGAAACAAAAAGCAAGAAATGTTTTTAGAGCTTCTCAGTGCTAGGAAGCCACAACTACTGCCAAATATAAACAAAGGCTGTTCTGCCTCATGTCTATCCGTAAGATAGTCTACATCATCAACTAATGTGGACTCAATAACTTCAGAGTTGTACATTAGTCAGAATAAAGAAAAATCTACTAGGGAAAGAAAAGTACTCGAAAAAGGAGAAAAAAAAACCCATTATAAAAAGCTAAGTTTTCAAAGCTCCTGGCACCGATCTCCCATAAGAAATGTGAAACAGGAGAGAATCCTGTTCTAAATTTAGAGAAATTCTGTAAGATAAGGAGGTTGTAGAGACTGTGAAGAATTGAAGGGGATGGGGAAGGGGGGACGAGAGAAGTAAACAGAGCTGTGAAGAGGAGAGTCTGGCTTTTTGCTGTGCACTGTGGGCATTTAGCACTTTATTTTATTCATTCATTCAGCCAACCAGCCAACAAATTCATTTCAATTAAAATTTGCTCAACATCTTCTATATACTATCCTTGAGATGAGCACTCATTATGGGTGGCAAGTATTTAATTGCTTTGTCTCCACCAAAATAGGCAAATATCAGAGGAAGGAAATAACTTCCTTTTAAGTAGAATTTATGATCCCAAAGTACATGCCAAAGGAGTTTGGCTGTTTAAAAGCCACCCACACACTAAATGATCACTTGTAAAGTTCTCAGTTGGTTCTACAAAATTCTACATCTAATTGCTAAAGAGCCCACTTCATGAAGTCTTGAAGGGCTCACCCTCTCAAAAAACTCCTTGACTGGCTTCCAAACAGGAAAGGTCCTCGCATTCCTAGATACAAGCCTCTGCAAGAACCGCACAGGCTCTGTCTCCAAAGAGAAGCCCTCAGATGGGCTGCCAAACCCAATATACGAGTCACTGGTTCCCAGCTCCCCCAGGATCCCAGAGAGGAGAGAGGGGCCTCCATGGGGAGAGGAGCAGCACAGAGAGGATCAGGGTGAGTGGCTGCAGGCCCTGTTATCAGAAAGAGAGAAAAGCCAGAGCCCTCTGCAGAAACCAGAGCCTGACTCTTCCTCCCAGGTACAGGACATCCCAATCAATGTTGAAGTGACACTCATCAGAGTCAGGCTGATGCATACAACACGCACCCCTCTAAGAATTTCTAAATTTTGCAATTCGTTTAATTAACTGCAGCTATCTGGCCAAAAATCAGAATAGTGACATCCTTTTCTTCAAGGGGCTTGCCTATAGAGGCTTATCAAAATGAAAATGAAAATGAAGCATTAGAGTGACTCTTATAGGGGTCACAAAGTTCTCTTTGTCATCTTCCTCAGGAACACATGTCCTCTAGAGCTGTAGGATCATTGGGTCTGGCCTCCAGTGTTTGCTGTGAACACTAACCTCCATTCCTTAGCATAGTTCTTCATCTCCCACTGCCTGTAGGACACTGTCATATGCAGGACTGTCTCTCATTTATTTTACTGCACTAAATCCTATAGATCCTGCCAAAAATTCAAAGACAAATGCTGAGTACTATCACATCCCTAATACTATTTCCTTCCTGATACTCTTCAGCAAAATGTCAGCATTTCTAATTTCCATATATGGTTCAGCATTAACCAATTTCCATATATGTCTCTATTCTCTTCATCTTCACAGTGATATCTCAGACTCAGGCTGAACTCTCTTGCATAGGCTGTAGACCTCTCCTCTTCTAAACCTTGTTTCCAGAAGTCAAAAAGCTACAAAAAGTCCTGCTTTTACCTCTCATTTTCTCTGTGAAATCCAACAACCTCCATCAATGACTATCAACCTTTGAACCAAGTCAACATGTCTCAGTCCCCAACCACGTGGAGGCCTCCATTGGGCAATGTCTTAATTTGTGTTCTGTTGCTTACAACAAAATATTTGAAATTGGGTAATCTACAAAGAAAAGGAATTTATTTCTTACAGTTATGGAGGCTGAGAAGTCCAAAGTTGAGAGGTCACATCTGGTGAGGGCCTTCTGGTCAGTGGTGACTGCAGAGTGCCAGGCACTTAGGGCATCACGTGGCGACAAAGCTGAGTGTGCTGATGTGCTAGCTCAGGTCTCAATTCCTCTTCTTATAAAGCAACCAGTCCCACTCCATGATAATCCAGTAATCCATGAATGAATAAATTAATCCATTCATGAGGGCAAAGCCCTTATGACCCAGTCACCTTTCAAAGGCTCTACCTCTCAATACTGCCACATTGAGGATTAAGTTTCAACACGGTTTTCAGAGGGGACAGATATTCAACCATAGCAGGCAACCTTCCACTCATCTGTCTTCTGTTATGGCCTGTGACTCCTTCATCCACTTCTCTGGGCCCAGCTCTCTCAATCTTCTCCCAGGTCATGTTCTAGCTCAGAACAATCTCTCTTGCTACCTCATTCTCAATATCCATTCTTTTTATCCCTTTCAACCCAACTGAAATTCCAGATAAACAAAACATTCCCCACACCACAGAGATCTATACAACTCAGTTGTCTCTAACCCCATCCCTAAAATGACAAAAACAAAACACTCCTCTTTCCCCCAAAAAAGCACAGCTAAAGTAAACACTAGTCCTCCACGTCTTCCATTGGTAAGTATTTCAAAGGTCTACACCATAACATTTTTGCTCTGTGAACTACCTATGACAGTTTAAGAAATCTCAGATTTACTGAGTTGACAAACACTATTTGTTCACATTTTTTTTCAGATACAATTACACCTTGATATTCCTGCAATATCAGGTGCAACATCTGGTCACACCTGACAGGAATATCCACGGAGAAAACGGGCACCAACTGCGATTGTTTTTAATGGCAAAGATGCCATTGCTTTGAATCTTCCAGTTTCCAGTAACTTTGCACTATAAGGTTAGTAAGCCAAAATTTAAGAAGGCCAAGTAGAACTCAGTCCTTCAAGCAAATTACATCATTGTTTGCCAAAATCTATCTCCAAAGAACTATTAAAACAAGAACTCAAGTTCCAGAGCTCTTTAAAATACCAGACAAACCTTCAACACGCGTAACTGAAAGAACATCCCCCATCCAAACAGAATCCTCCTTTCTTCATGAAACATTCTGAAGCCAACTAGCACATGGCAATGTCTGCAAGTGGATTTTAATTAGAAAAGTAAAAGAGAGTTGGAATTTACAAATCTTTTCTACCCTAAACCTCCCCCACCCCCAAAAAAGGACCAGACAAAAGTTTTAATTCCAAAAACCTTGCATTTAAAGAGTCTTTATGCAACAAAGAGAGTAAGCAGATGGTTACCAGAGGCTGGGAAGGGTAGTAGGGGTCAGCGGAAGGTGGGGACAGTTAACGGATACCAAAAAAAAAAAAAATAGAGAATGAATGAGACCTACCATTTGATAGCACAACAGGATGACTATAACCTGTGATAACAGGTTATTATAGTCAATAATAACTTAATTGTACATTTTTAAATAACTAAGAGTGTAATTAGATTGTGTGTAATACAAAGGATAAATGTTTGGGGGGATGGATACCCCATTCTCCAAAATGTGATTATTACATATTGCATGCCTGTACCAAAACATTCCATGTACCCCATAAATATATACACCTACTATGTACCCTCAAAAATTTAAAAAAAAAAAAAGAGTCCTCATACAAAAGATATATATCACAGCATCCTTACAAGATAGAGATCAGTGACATGGGCACGTAACCTCACCTCTTACAGTGGGCGTGTACCATCCTTCTGTAGTGAAGAAACATTTCCGTAAGTTAAAATTGAGATGAATCATATGGTTTCAGCCCTTGGAGTATGGCATTTTAGATTCAGGTCTAATTTCATAGAAGCAAGCCCTTACTTTCTTCAGGAATGAGGCAGTTTGCCATTTACCAAGCCGCCCTGGCCCCACTCATATCCATTTGGAGGACTTCAAATGTTGATGACAAGACTAAAGACCGGGAGCCTGGGATTTTTTACTTTCCGCAGCTAGAGACTGTAAAGCACATTGAGGGCAGACTCCTATAAACTAAGGAACATGTGAACTGGTACCTGGAAGGCAATTAGGCAGAAGTTATCAAGAACTTTACCAAAAGTGCATCCTCTCTGACTTACCAATTGCACTTCCTGGAATGTCAACTAAGAACATGTGCAAAGATTTAGCTTTTTAAAAAGTAATTCATGCTATTATTTATAACAATGAAAAATCAGAAAAAGCCTTAATGGCTCCTGGGAACACTGGTTGAGTAAACTGTGGTAAATCTTCTGTATTATACAGGATAATAGCAGGATACAGTAGTATGCATCATCATAAATGATGTTGTACAAATACATTTATTGACATTGAAACATTCACAATACACTATTCTGTGAAAAAGCAAGTTATAAAACAATACGTGTAGTGTAAACTCATCATTGTTAATGGACAGCAATAAAGATATACAGAAGAAAAAACTCTGAAAATGTACACAGAAAAATGTTTATCAGTGGTAGGAAAATGAGTGGTTGTTTTCTTTTTAAAAATTATCTGTATTTTCTGATTTTTTTCCCTTCAATGAACATATAATTAGACATACTTGTTGTATACTTAGAGGTGGTTCTAAAAATAAGCAACCAAACAGTAAATTGCCTTATGTTCAAAGGGGCTCCCACATCTGCACTCCCGCTCTCACATCCGCTAAGCAATTTTTTTCGCAATGGAGTGACCACCTGCCAGGGTCTCAGAAGATGCTTAGAGACAGCATCTTTCCTCACTTCCAAGCTACTCCAGCCCTGCTACCTCCAACGTCAGGTTCAGTGCAAGAGTAGGCTCAGAAACAACTCCGAGCCAGTCCCTGGGTTGCAGCCCCAGAATTCAAGCCCATCCTTCAATTTCCTCAGCAGTCAAATATCCCTGGTCACTTACCTCTCCCGAGGGCAACGCTCCGCGCTTGACCTCCTCGTAAGCGCCCACCTGCTCCCAGGTGGCCAGGAAGGCGTGGGTGGGGGTAAAGCGCGCAGAGCGCGGGAAGCCAGCGCGCACATAGCGGGCGGCCAGGCCCAGCACTGCCGGGGAGGTGTCCTCTCGGTACAGGACTCGGCCCCTGCCGTGGCTCGTGTCGATGTCGGCCAGGAAAGGGGCGATGGCCGGGAAGTCGGTGGGGAAATCATAGTCCACATACTGCGTTTCCCTGGGGAAGTCCTGAGTGGAGATGATGCCATTGGTGCCCACCTGGGAGAGGACAGGGACAAAAAGGTGACGGTCGCTCAAGCCCAAGGACGCTACCCTGTCGCGCAGGGAGGGAAGGGAACTGACTTAGGCAAAAAGCCTCCCCTTCCCCACCGGCTGAGGGGAGTCTGGATTCAGAGAAACAAGTGCAACTTTTGCAACTGTCCCAGCTCCCCTTACCCCAACCGCGGTGCAGTAGGTCCAGGCGCCCTACAACTCGTTTACCTATCTGCTCACTCCTCTCAAAACCCCGGAGCCCCATGTCCCCGGAGAGGAAGCCTCCAGGTCTGAGGAGGGAACACCCCAGCTCCGCAGACGGGCACAGCCTTCTCGCGGTCCTAACTGCAAAGCCCGCAGGCCGCCCTTAGCAACGCCACCTTTTCTGCCTGGGGCGCGTACGTGGCTGCGAACAATTCTTGCTCTCCCCTGCAGGTCATTCTTGTTCCCCTTCAGCAGCGGGGCAGGCAGCGGCATCGCTCTGGCCGGGTCCCACCGCAAGGGTGCTGGGGGGTTTCGGGCGTGGGGGATGTTTCCTCCCCTCTGGAGGCAGGGTTTCCGTGAGAGCGACCCCTGGGAAGAAGCTGCGGGAAAAGTGCCAGGAGGGGGCTGAACTTACGTAGAGATTGCTGAATCGGGCTTCGTAGAAGTGCAGGGGGTTCGCCAGCTTCACCACGGCTGAGCTTTCGTCGTCGCCTTCCTGCAGAAGCTGGTCTCCCCACGACTCCCCGTATGGGAAGAGCTCGTCTGGGTGCAGCGCCGCGGCCCGCGACAGCAGCAACGGCAGCAGCAGCAGCACTGGTAACGACGACAGCACCGGCCGCCCGGCCACCCGGTCTCCCTCCATGCTCGCTCGGCCGTGCGCTTCCCCGCTACACAGCGCGTCCCGCCCCGGCCTCCAGCCCGCTCTCCGCGCCGCGCCAGCCTCGAACCTGGATCTACGCGGGCGACTGGGCGGGGCGGGACTCCAGGCCCACCCAGCACGCTAATTGGCTGAGGCCCTCGGCTGGGGACCAATCACCGGCTCTGAGAAAGTTCGGCAGTGGCCACCACATCTGGTTCTCGTTAAGTTTTCTAAGGCAGCGGCAGCCGCAGCAGCGCGGCTGGCGGGGTAAAAGCTCCTGGCCAGGATTGCCCGGAGCTGCTCCTTCCACTCCTCCCCTAGGGAGCTCCCGGGTCATCCTCTCATCCGGGCTGCCCCGCGGCCCCGACGAGCCCCATCCCCGGGACCAAATGGCCCGCAAGGTCTGGGGCAGCGGCGTTGCAGGAGATGAGCTCAGCGCAAAGGGGACCCCGCGGGGGCGAGCGCGGCTGCTGGCCTGCGAGGTCTGGCCCCAACAGGCTGGCAGGGCGCGGGCGGGTGGCGGGGTTGCGGTATGAACTTTGCGCTCTGCCCTGGGGTCCCGGGTGCCCCTGGCCCTGAAGGCCCGGCCATCGGTCCGAGAAGCAAAGGGACATTGTCGTGGTCCCCTCGGCCGCTTCGCTCCACCCAGATATGCCCTGAGGAGAAGCGAGTCTTTGTACGAAGTCAGAGGGCTGACTCCTAAGTTCTGTCCCCTTGCCGAAGGCCGGCCGCTGGAAATACCTGCCCCCGGGAAAACCGCAGCAGGAAAGACCATGAAACGCGACTGTGTGTGATCCGCTCCGTTTGGGGAGTAGGATGAGGCATCCCGTTTGGGCACCAGGCAGAAACGGGCGAGGCGCGGGGATGGGAAGACCCTGATCTCTTGCCCATTGCTGCGGCCGTCGGAGCTGCCCTCCCCCGCCGTGGCCACGGAGGCGGTAACCTGAGCTGCTCCGCAGGACTGGAAACCGCACAACCTCGTAACCAGCTGCGCAGGAGAAGGGGAACCCCATCCACCATAAACATCCCCTCTGCGAAGCCTCAGGAGCCGGAGGAGATTTTATTACCATTTTTATTATCAAGGGCTTGAAATTTCCCAGATAGTCTGTTTTCTCTCCCAGGCCCCCCATGGGGTCCTTAAAAGCAAAAATATTTAAAAAGAAAGAAAGAACGAAACCAAAAAGCAAATCCTTGGAAATGCCTTAAAGGACTCTCCAAAGACACACTACTCTTCGTAGGTGTTTATTCCTATGGGCCCACTGGACCAAACGCTAAAAACTGTGAAGACATCAGACTGTGAGACTCATAGAGCAGACACAAAATGGAAAACTGGCCCAAAGCAGTTTGCTTCCTCAGAGTGGGGAATTGTATATTTGATGTTCCAAAAATATATTTATGCTTGCACATATATTTTCTCATTCTTTCTGGGGTCAGAAATTAAAAAACAATTTTTATTTTACTGAGGATGAAATGAAGGTTCAAAGACATTACATGACTTGATTTGCCCAACATCATCTGAAGTTACTCCCTGATATAAAACTACTGACCCTCTGTAGTTTTACTTTATCTCTCAATTCAGCATAATAATAATAACTAACATTTATTTAGTGGTACTAAGCTATAAGCTTTGGAACAAGCAGACTCTGAGATGGTCTCCAATGATCCCCATTTCCTAGTGTTCATTCCCCTGTATAAATCCTGCCCCGGGAGTGTGGACTGGCCTTGTGACTTCTAACAAACATAGTGTGGCAACAGTGATGAGAAGAAAGCTAAATAAGATTGTGGCTTCTCCCTTGTTAGCTGACTCTCTCTCTCTCTCTCATTGATTTTGATGAAGCAAGCTGTTATGTCAGGGAGGTCCACATAGCAAGGAACTGAGGAGGGCAGCCTCTGGCCAACAGTCAGCAAGGAACTGAATTCTGCCAACAACCATGTCAGTGAGCTTGGAAATGGATCCTTCCCCAGTTGGGTCTTGAGATGATACCTCAGCGCTGGCTGACATTTGATTGTAGCCTTGCCAGAGACCCTGAAGCAGAAGACCCAGCTAAGCCAGGTGCAGATTCCAGGCCCACCAAAACTGAGAATTATAGTTTTGGTTAGATTATAATTATAGTTTTGGTGGGATTCCAAACCCACCAAAACTGAGAATTAAAGCTTCAGCTTCAGAAGCTGAAGAAGCTGTGTGTTGCTTTAAGCTATTATGTTTTGGGATAATTTGTTATGCAGCAATAGACAACTGATAACAGGTAGTCATTGTGTTAAGGAAACTAAAGCTTAGATGGGATTTTAAAAAATCGGTTATTATCACATGGCTGGTAAGTACCAGAGCTGAGATATGAACCCAGTTCTGTCTGATCTCTAAACCTGCACTCCTAACCACTAAATTATATTGTAGCAAGACCCTTTGGAAAGTAGCTCTAGTCTATGTCTCTAAATTTATCTCCCATCACAGCCAATCTGAAGTCTCACCTGAAGCTGAGACTTTAATTCTCAAATACAACATCCTCACAGGTAAGTCCTTTTACCTACAGTAAGATTTCTTGGTCAATTTCAAGCCAACACCTTCTCATCTCTAAGACTTGAATCAAAACCCCCCTCCTTCAGGAATCTGGGAAAAGAAAAGAACTCCCCACATCTTTTGCAAAAATCTCATTAATAATCCACCCCTATTTAGCATATAATCAATAAATAACCATAAGTATAATCAGTCAAGCAGCCCATGCCACTGCTCTGCCTATGGAGGAGCCATTCTTTTGTTTCTTTACTTATCTAATACAGTCACTTTCACTTTACTTTGTAGACTCACCCCAAATTCTTTCTTGCAACAGATCCAAGAACCCTCTCTTAGGGTCTGGATCAGGAACCCTTTCCAGTAACTCTACTGCCCCCTTTTGAGCTATATATTCATCCTTGAAACTGCTTGCTATTGCCACATACATTAACCTAATAATGTCACACTGGACACTATAACTCATAGCCTATAGCTTAACAGTGCATAGCCAATCAGTGAGCAATGTTATTTCTGTAAACCAATGTGAATTCCTGTCAAACAATTTTGTATCAGCCTACTCCCTGTCCCCCTTTTCTGCCTGTAAAAAACCTGCTTGTAATAAAGGCAGCGTGAAGCTCATATCCAAGGTTACTTGGGTCTAAGTCTTCCAGGCAACTGTCCTCACTTTGACTCAAGTAAACGTTTTGTTATATTTGTGCCTCTGTCTTTTCCTTTCAGGTGGACGAGGCTTTCCTGGAATCCACAGTCTGATTTAGAAGCCCTTTCTCCTGGCTTCCATGTGCCCTGTGCTTGCCGTGATCATACCCCCTATCACACATGTCTCCCATAATCCTGATCTCCACATGCTTCCCTCGCCACCACCACCACCACACCTGGAGGGCAGGGATTCTGTCTTCTTCAGTGTCTGCCACAATGCCTGCCTGGCTCATCAGAAGTGTAAGAAATGTTTGTTGAATTAGTGAAAACAAGCAAGCCAGCCTGGGAGGAGGACCCATGTCTGCTGGCTCAAAACGCAACATTCTTTCCCCTACACCACCTTTCCTGCTAATCTGACCTGACTCTTGTAATCCTCTTTACCAGGCTGCCTAGCAACTCACCTACCACTGCTCTCCCATTTTTGTCATTCTTTCATTCATTCATCCATTCAACAAAAATTTCCTGAAAGTTTAGCATGACAAACACAACTCTGCAAGAAATAAAGGAGTACAAAATGTGGCCCCTGACCTTAGAGAGCTCATGATCTGGTTGGGGAAACAGAGCATAAGAGGATGTCACTAGTTTTGAATCTGATGCGATCTGAGTACAGAGAAATAGTTCCAATAGAGAAGACGCTAAAACGAACAGTCTTGTTTTCCTGTCTGCATAAAGTGGCTGAATTCTCCCTGAAATAGGAGGCTTTGGACAGCTGTGCTTAAGAGGACATGCCTTCGAGCTTTTATTCTGATATTATTTTTAAAAGATGCTATGGCACCAAGGGTGGTTTCTCCTTTAAAATGTCATTTTGTGTCTTGGGGGAAAAGAAAAAAATCTGCCGTGGCTCTTTCACCAGTCAAAGTAAATACTGGAGAAATACTTTGCTTGTATCCACAGCTCTCTTTGCAAGAGTAGAATTTCCATGACTTGCCAGACTGGCTGAAGAGGCAGAGGCCCCTTTCAGACTGGAGGTTATAGAGGACTTCTGTAGCCTTCTTGGATTGGATCCTCAGGGTACATCAGAGCATTGCTTGAGAAATAAGATTATTTAGATGCAGAGCTTTTCATCAAGCCAAGGATGCTACCAGATGCCTTGCCAATAGACCTCAGCAAGAGTCTCCACAGTTATATATTTTTTGTGGTTATATTTTTGTTATAAATACCAAGACTTCAAGAATGATGACACTTCCTGTTATTTTAATCATTAGAATGGAAACACATTTGCTCCACAGTGTGGCAAATGGATCTTGGTATTTAAGAGCAAGTTCTATGTACAGCACCGATGGGTGTGTGTACATGTTTGTATTGGAGGTGGGCTTGGCAGAAAATGTCCCAGTTCTTGTTGCACACAATGTTTCTTTGCATAATTTTACTATCCATTAAATTCCAGGGTGTGTGTGCTAGCCTGTAGAGAAAATGGACTTGAACAAATTAGTATGTCTTCACAGACTCAGGTTTAATTGAAAGTAGGTTAGGCATAAGGAGAACCATGAAGTGAGAAAGTATTTAAATTAAAATGTGCAATATGAAAAGACCCTGTTCAAGCTTTTGATATGAATCACTGCAGATGCAGTTCTGCTGTAACATTTTTAAGCAGAGAGAGGGTTGGTGTGGCAGACACTATTGGAAGCTCTCTCAACAGCCGTCCCCTCTTTTTTTTTTTTTTTTTTTTTTTTTCGGTTTTAGAAACCCCATATTGTTCAGGTAAAGAGTGCAATAAGCCTGGGAATGATGGGTTGCTTCCTCAGCCCTGGCAGATGCCCTAAGATTGGTGGAAGCCAATCATGATAATGCCTTTCACCCTTATAGTGATACAGTCTCCTGTAACTTCAACTGTTCCCTCCCTGTTGGCCTTTTCCCCTCTGCCTCTAAATCCCCTCTGCCCAGTCTTACCCATAAAAATAAAAAACAAATTTCCCTACTTATTGGTTGCCTTAGTTTTATTTCTCTTACTTTCAAAAACTCTACTGGAAAGGAATTTATACTTCCTGCCTCCTTCTTTCCATGGCAAAAATAATCTTCCCAACCCCATCACTGAACTGCTCAGGCAAAGACCAACAGTGAAATCATATTACCAAATGCTATAGGTAGTTTTTAGTTTTTATCTTACTGGGTCTTTTTGTTTCTGATCCTACTGACCACTCATTTCTAGAAATTCTCTACTTCCTTGACTTTTCCGGCCATTTTGTGGTAATATCTCCTGTGAGTTTCTCATTCTCTGCTTCCAATGTCTAAATATATGGCATGACCATGGCCTACTGCTCTTCTCATGTCATGCTATCCTTGAGTGTCTTGACTCCTCTGATGGCCCAGCTTCCCACCTATGCTCTAATGACTCTCAAATATATCCCCAGGCCTGAGCCTTCACTTAAGTTTAGAACTAACATCCAACTCCCTGCTGAACATCTCCCTGGAACAATACCTAAGTCTTCATCTAGCATAACTAGATTCAATACTCAGTATTTCTGAGTTTTCCATTTCAGTCCATGGCAACAATATTCACCCTTTCTTGATTACCATTGTCCTGTCTCAGGTCCTCACTAGCTCTCACCTGCTAGCTTTTGTGGCAGAAATGATAGGTTCACTTCTTCAACCCTTACTTCCAACCTCCTTCTCCCTGGCCCCATCACTGTAGAAGCAAGATTATTACTTTCTCAGCCTTTCTTGCAGCCAAAGGTGGCTGTTTGTTATAGTCCTGATCTAACTTCCAGACATCCCTTGAAAGTCTGGGAATTTCTGGAAAGGTTTTGTGTTGGTGATGAAAGGAAATAGTTGTATCTTTCCCCATTCTTGCTACCTTAAACACAGAGGTGATGTTTTGAGCTTGGCCAGCCATTTTCTGACTGTGAGGTACAACAGTGAGAACAAAAGCACGGCCAAGCAAAAACACAGAGGGGAGCTGAGTATCTGAGTCAGTCAGTATCTGCCGTCACCAGACTCCTTGGCATGTGAGCAAACAGACCCCTATATGCTGAGTCCACTGATAAATGCAGTAGCACCCACTCCTCACGATCGAGTCTTTCCCCCAATTCTTTCTCTACCTATGTATGTCTAAAACCACATCTGACCACCACATGTTCCTTTCATGGATCTCCTTTACCTTTGGGGAAAGCTAAAGCTGTGCAGCAGGGAAAGCCCTTTGTGGCTTGGCTTCTGTCTGTCACCTTCCGCCCTTGCCTGCCTTACATCTTAGCAATGATGAGCTACTTCTAGGTCACCACCCACACAAGCGGCTGGACCCTGGTGGGCCTCTGCATAGGCTGTTCCTTGCCTGGAACACCCTTCCCATCTTCTGATGATCTCTCATTCCCTTCAGTACTCAGTTCAGACATCACATCACATTGGCAGCCTCTCTCAGTTTCAGCTTCCGCAGAGAACCTCTCCCCCAGCGCGTGCACAACACCCGGGCACACCCCTGTCCGAGCTCCTCACTTATGTGGCTGAAATGGTCTATTTATGTCTGTCCCCTCCACTCTCTTCAAGGGTAGTTTTCATGGAATGATACATTATTTACTGCTTTTTTCCTTATGCCCTCTTACCTCCTCAGTTTCTCGATTTCAGACTGTTTTTACCATGAGCACAGGAAAAGAAAAGGGCCTTAGAAATGTCCTGAGACCCGACAGTCCCACATAGTCACTGGAATATGAGCCAGCCCTTGAGGATAGGACTGTATCTTCCTCATTCTCTATCTCATGGGTCTAGCACAGTGCCTATCTGTTACAGAAGGGCTGTTCAGTAAACTCTTGGTGATTTGAATTAGGAAAAACGTCCTCTAAAAAAATCTTTCATAACTCCTGTACTTATTTCCTGAATAATCCACTCCCTGATTCTTCACATATTTGTTACATTTTGCATTGTTGCTGAAAAGTGGAGATTAAATGGTTTGGCTTTTATGTTAGCAAAGAGATACCTTCCCTGATAATTATGTTTGAAAATGTTATTGCTAATGGCATCATTATCCTCCAGAAAGAATAGTGCAGAAAGGCCAGCATTGCTGTCTCCCCTCTTGTAACTCCTACTGAAAGAACAGGCTGAACCACACAATTTAGCACTTAATAATATAACATGAATATCCATCTTCTTCATGAAGACTTCTCTTCCCACCCAGACTGTAGTTCCTCAAAGGTACTGCTTTTCACTTCCTTCAAGACTCTAATAGCTACCTTAGACAATGTTGAACAAATAAGGGCTGGTCAAATTCTACTGAGTTGGGTGACTGCCCAAGACTGACGCCAGTATGTGCTGTCTCCATTTGGTAGTGACCACCGCTGAGTTTCCAGAGGCTGTTAGTCCTTGGCTTCTTCTGTGCTTCTTTCCTAGACATGCTTTGCTTCTTATGAAATGGTGACACCTCATTTCTATTGCATGTGACCTGCTGGCCACGGTTACCTCCTCTGGAAATTGATGCATGAGTCAGAACAATGTGAATGAAGCCAATAATAATAATAGCAAGCCTTAATTGAAATTTTATAATGTAGTATGCTCTGGTTAAGCACTGTGCATGCAATGTGTGCAATATTTCATTCATCCAAGGAACATGCCCAGTTTGCAGATAAGGAAACTAAGCTTAGAGGGATTAAGTAACTTGATCAAGAACCCAGCCAGTGAGAATGGAAGGCAGAATTCAAACCCAGGAGGTCAGCCAAGCATGGTGGCTCACTCCTATAAACCCAGCACTTGGGGAGGCCAATGCAGGAAGATTGCTTGAGCCTAGGAGTTCAAGGCCAGCTTGGGCAACACAGTGAGACCTCATCTCTATTCCACACACAAAAAAGCAAACCCACAAGGTTTGATTCTAGAACCCAGGCTCTTAACCACTTAAAACTATAGAGCTGAGGTTCTGATTGACCAATTACCTTACTTAGTAACATGGTCCTAGACTATACGTCTAAATCTGCCAATCTGATGAAAGAATTCTATCTAGTATTCTCTATCATTTATAAAGCTGGAATTGTATTATCTGTATTGAATATCATCTCGTAAATGCCTAGAAAATTATAAATATCTAAAATTTGTATAGGAAACATGACCTCATACCCTTAAGAGCTTGCAATCTAGATTTGGAGATAATAATAGCTATAATTTATTGAGTATTTACTATGCAGTAGACACTATAACATATTATTTGCAATCCTTACAACAACCTACAGGATAAGGAAAATGAGATTCTGAGAATTTGAGTGGCTTGCTCAGGCTGTAACAACTAGTACTAGCTGAAGTAAGATATCAATGGCCCCAACGGGTCACACACACATAAACATAGTTATGCTTCAGTAATCTGGTACAGAAACCTGGTTCATTAGCCATTCAGAATGATTGTGATCCCCAAAATGAATCAGAAATACTCCATGTATGAACATTAGAAATTACAACGATAACAAATAAATGAAGAGAAATGTGAAGACTACAAAATCATCCCAGTCTTTGATTCCACTGATGTAGGTAGACCCCCAAAAAGTAGAATGTTCATATCAGACACGAAGATTAATAGACAAAGATACCCCAGGAGTTGCATAGGGTTCATTTCCACTGCCAAAGTAAGGTGGATAAAGAGCCCTTTTCTCTGTGTCTCTGTGCTGATGCCGTGGTTTTACTACCAAGAAGCCTGAGCAGACCTCAGAAACAGCTGGAGTTCTCAACCATAGCTGCAGATCAGAATCACCTGGGGAAGTTTTTAAACTCTCAAAGCCCAGACAATACCACAGACCAATTAATTCAGAATTCCAGGGGTGAGACTCAGGCATCAGTAGATTGTAAAATTCCCCAGGTGATTCGAAGTGTAGGGATAGCCAAGGTTGGGATCAACTGTTCTCTAGACACCTTAAAAATGGGTTTTTCTTTGGTACTGATTGGTTGAACCTACTTTCAATATTTTTTCAAGATAAAATGATCTGTATAGTTTATGTGGCAAAGCAGTGACATTTAAACAAGTTCCTTAAGAGTCAGAATGATTCAGTACTTTTGTAGGGGGAAAAATATGATCTCACCATCTCTGTGGCCCACATCTGTGAGGAAGTACAATGATCCCTGGCTTGGCCCTACTTCTAGGGAAGTCGAAGGAAAAAGCAAGGCTCCTAAGTTTTCCCAATAATATGTCGACTCTGTTATTGCACATCTGTGGCCTACGGTGCTTCCTGTGAACCACACTAAATATTGCTATATCAGGCACCAGCCAGAGAATTTGGCCAGGAATTAACCACAACCCAGCCCTTAACAATGGTTTCCTGGACACACCTGATAGTTGAGACACAACCTAAGGGACATACCATTTCTCTACATTCCTGTATTAAGTGAAATCACGAGAAAATAATTTACTTGATTGTGTTATTTTACCACTCCCAAAAATACCTTGACCGAGTTAGAATTTTATAGTTTCAACTTTTTCTTTTAGGAGATGGGGTCTCGCTATGTTGTCCAGCCTGTTCTGAACTCCTGGACTCAAGTAAATCTCCTACCTCAACCTCCTGAGTAGTGCTTTCAACTTTTATAGAAGGTCTTTATGAGAAAAATCAACTTGATATACATTTCAGTACATTTTTGTAAAGCTATACTCAAAGACATTGTCTACTATTTAAATAAATTTTCTCATGTAAGATTTGCAAGAAAAATGCCTCCTAAAATATGGGACCAGGACTAAGTGGATTTGCAGTCAAACTAGGTGCTGCTTTAATTAGACTTTGAGTCACTGTATAACACCATGTAGGTCACTTAGTGCCAGCCACAAAACCTGAGTTTAATCCAGCACTTATTTCACTTTAGAAAAGTATTTTGATATTAGTTCTTCAACTTTATTGTGCTGAACAGCAAATGTGTCAGTCTTCCCACAAACCCAGTCTTCCTCCTGCATTCCAGTGCAGCCCAATGCACCACTATTTCCCCTGACAGCCAAGCTGGAATTAGCCATTTGACTTCCCGCTTTTCCTCTCACTGACATCCAGTTACTTGACATCCACAGATCATAAATTCACAGAGATCAAGATTTTGTCTGTTTTACCCTCCCCCCCCCAATATATTTCCTGCCCCTAGCACAATACCTGACTCCCGGTAAATGTTCAATAAACATTTGTGGAAGAAATGAAGTTCATAGATTTACTTTCTGCAAAGTGTCTTGCCGGCTTCTCACTCTCACTGCCAAAATACAGGCAGAGGTCTCACCACCTTTGCTCTCATGATATGACACTCCCTCACCACTGCATTTGAATCCATCCCTGCTTAGTCCACACACTCTAGTCTCTCTGAGGTCAGCTGCTGCTCATTAAGCCTTCTAAAATTCCTGAATATGCCCCTTCCTTGCTCAAAGGCACCCTTTGACCTAGAATTCAAGATAAGTGTTTGATATTATTCTTATGTCTGTTTCCAATAATCACTACTTGGAAAGAAAAATGGGAGCAGAGGCCAGATCATGGCAGCTATGAAGGAAGAACTGGGAGAGGATCAGGATGGGGACAAATCCCCTCTGTACCTTTCAGGCCATGGGAATGAAAGGAGGTCATGTACATGAAAGCAAGTTAAAACAGCAGAGCACGATGAATAGGGACGTTCTATTTGTTAGTAATCGATGTCCATGAAGATAACCCCCAGTCATTCCAAAAAAAAAAAAATGCGAAGTATTTCAGCCTGTCAGACAAACAGCAGTCTCATTTTAGAAAGACTGCTGTTATAGGTTTTGGTTCGTAATCTTCCTAGATTAGAACAATCTTTACATTTGTAGAGGAGTTCACGGTTTACAATGCAGGACTCACAGGCATTATCTCATGTAACTCATTCCACCGCCCTTAAGAGATAGGCATTAATATCTTTGTGGGGCAGTACCTTATATAATTTTCATGATGGAATTTTGATTGTGAACACATTCTTTACTTCTGTGTTATCTTTACCTAAAACCTTGGACTTTGGATGTGAAGTTAGGTGCTTTGGTCTCTCCACCACAACTGTCTCTTCTCTTCAGCACCATCCATTGCTGTAAATACTTCTGGAGTAATCATTCACTGTGCACTATAAGTGGTAGTATTAGTAGTAATAGTAGTAGTAGTGGTGGTGGTAACACATAACATTTATCAAATGTTTCATGGACCAGGCATGCATCCATTATTTCATTTAATCGTCCTAGCAACTCCTTGGGGAGAATAGTAATATCCCACTTTATATGTATGAGCTCAGAGAAAGAAACTGGGCTGGATCACACAGCTACTAAGTAGTGAGACAGATTTGAACCTGAGTAGGCTGACTCAAAACCTGAGTACTTAACATCATTATGCCATATGCTCTAGAACCTTAGGAACATCTCCACCTTTCTAAATTGTCCTTTAAAGGTGTCATTTGCAAAAAATTAGCTAAGTATGGTGGTACATGTCTGTAGTCCCAGCTACTTGGGAGGTGGAGAATGGAGGATTGCTTGAGCCCAGGAGTTTTAGGCTACAGTTAGCTTTGATTGCAACACTGCATTCCAGCCCGGGCCACAGAGGGAGACCTTGTCTCAATAAAAGAAAAAAAAAGTGTTATTTGTCTCCCCTAGCCATTTCTTTAATTTTTATTCTGTATATTGAATAAACAGATACATTTATCAGTTGACTCAGAAAGAATCCTGAGCATTAGGTATCCTTGGGCATCATTATGGATTCGGTCTACATGTGTTTCTTACATTTTCTCCCTTATTTCACAGAGTCATAGCTTTGTAGTACTGGAAGAAGCCTGAGAAATCCTGTAATCTAATCTCCACATTTTTGTGTGACAAAACTCTGACTCAGTGAGATTCAGTCCCTCATTCAAGTGTCACAGCACCAATAGGAAGAAAACCAGGTATCTGGTGTCACAGGCTAGTGGCCAGTGAGCCAGAGTTCCAGCCCTTTCTGCTGCACTTCAAGCCAGGAATGAACAGAGGAGAGGAAAGAAGAACACCTACTGTCAGATCCGCGCAAAGCACTTGTGATGCACTCTTTCGGAGCTCTCTGGCTATTATCTCCTCAAACATAAAGTATACAGGAAGGGCTTAATAGACCCTTGTTCCATTGACTTAGATGTGGGAGCATTAACTTGATAGCTGGGATTGGAAATACCTTCTTTTAGCTCCTACTTGAAGCATCTGGTGGCCACAGTAAACAGAATAACAGGTAGATTCATAAAAGCAGAAAGCCCGCTTCTCACTGTTCTCTTCTGGCAGGAGGGAAAAGGTGGTCTATTCCAAGAAGGAGAATAAAACAATAAAAAGGCACTTGGGGGAGGGCCCTCCCATCAGCTTAGACTCTCAGGGTGCTGATCTGTGAAGTGGTCACTTCATTAAAAACATCTGGTGTACCACAGCCGTTACTTACGGTGCGATTTTAAAGACTTATTTACACAGGACAGTCTGATTCAGCCTCTCCTATTTACAAACCCAGATTTGTCAGACCTAAATCATTAATAAGCCACATAAATAGAGTCAGTCTCTTTTTTAGGCTCAGCTGGAAAATGGACTCAACAAAGCAAAGCTCAGCTTTCCAGCCCCGGGCTTGGGAGATTCTGTTGTGGTGTTGTTGTGTGTGTGTGTGTGTGTGTGTGTGTGTGTGTGTGTGTGTTTTCTTTCTCCTCCTCTTTTGTTTTGTTTTGTTTTTACTGCTACAAGGTAAAATGTAATTGGGAACAGTGCTGCTATTTTGCCAAATCCGATGCTAACTGCTAAAGAGGCGATTCTCGTGCTGTCCATGAGCGTTGCAGTTTACCTTGTGGAGCCTAAGCATTAGGGACGCTAAACTGGAAGAGGAGGGAGCCCCTGGTTCTGCCCTTCAAGTGCCTTTTTAATTCATAGTTTCGATAGAAGGAAGAGGAACTTGAGGAATTTAAGAGAAACATGATCAATCCATCCTTTGGGTAGGGAAAGATAGCCCTCATGTGTGAAGGGGGAGCTGTCTGGTGTTCGAGCCTTGATGGACACTACCCACAACCCCCGTCATGCGTGGTGAGTAACTGAGCCTACCCTCCACTCCACACAGTTTGCATTTATATAGAGAGCTTCCAAGCTATGGTTCCGAACTCCCAGTCTTTCTTCAAATAGCAAGAATATCAGAGTTAATTTACACTTGGCAACCACCCCTGTCAATTTAAAAGCAGTTTCTCCCAACTCTATCCAGAAAATTTACAGGATGAATCAAGACTTGTGGAGACATTTAAAAAAAAAAAACATTAATTAAATTTTTCTTCCAATGGCATGTTTTTTAAAGTTGTTTTTAGATTTATATACAGTAAAATTCAATTTTTTGGTGTACAATTCTATGAGTCTTTACAAATACTTAGAGATGCATAACCAACCCCACAATCAAGATATAGAATGGCTCTTTGACTCCAAAACATTCACCAGTTCTTCCACTTTCCTCACTCCACCCTAATCCCTGGCTGCCACTAACCTATGTGGTCTCCAACCCTATAGTGGTGCATTTTTCAGAATGTCAAATACATAGAATCAAAAAGCTTTTTGAATTCCTTTTTTTTTTTTTTTTTTTGTTCTTCACTCTGACACCCACACTGGAGTGTGGTGGAGTGATCATGAGCTCAAGTGATCCTCCTGCCTCAGCCTCCCATACAGCTGGGACCACAGGCGTGTGCCACCACGCCCAACTAGTTTTTATATTTTTTGTAGAGACAGGGCCTCCCTGTGTTGCCCAGATTGGTCTCGAACTCCTGGGCTCACGCTAGTCTCCTGCCTCAGCCTCCCCAAATGTTGGGATTACAGGAGTGAGCCATGGTGCCTGGACACTTGTTCCTTTTTAGTGTTGAGCAGTATTCCATTTTATGGGTGTACCACGGTTTGTTTATCCATTCGCTGGTTGAAGGACACTGAACCGTTTTCCAGATGTTAGTTCTTATGAACAAATCAGCTATAAGCATTCATGTACAGATTTTCATGTGAAGATAAGTTTTTCTTTCACTTTTTCTAGGATTGGGATTGCGGGGTCATATGCTAAGTGTATGTTAAACTTTTCAGGAAACTGCCAAGCTGTTTTCCAGAGTGGCTGTGCAATTTTACATTCCCATCAGCAATGTATAAATGATCTGGTTTCGCCACATCCTCTCCAGCATTTGGTTGTCACTATACTTTTAGACATTATGATCCATGTGTAGTGGTATCTCATTGTGGTTTTAATTTACATTTCTCTAATTATTAATGATTTTGAGCATCTTTTCATATGATTATTTGCTGTTTGTGTATTCAAAGTTTTTAAGTAGTCTTCAAACATGATATATGCTTATTAAAAATTGAAATACTACAGAAATATGTTATATAGAACACAAAAGTTTCCTATATTAGTTTCTAGATATAGCCACTGTTAACAACTACTTCTGTATATTCCTCCATATTTTTCCATGTAATATTTATGCTAATATTTATTATTTATAATAGTATTTGTTTTTGCAAAAATGGTGGTATTTTATATGTACTGCATGAGAACGTGCTTTTATTGCTTAACAATAATCATGTATAGCTTTCCATATCAGTATATTTAGATTAACACCCATTTTTACTGATGACTTTATAGTGTAAGCTATCTTGGAGATATTGTGGGTTTGGTTCCAGACCACTGCAATAGAGTGAATACTGCAATAAAGCAAGTTACACACTTTTTTTGGTTTCCTAGTACATACAAAAGTTATGTTTACACTATAATGCAGTGTATTAAGTGTACAATAACATTATGTCTAAAACACAATGTACATACCTTATCTTAAAAAGACTTTATTGCTAAAAAATACTAATAGCCATTAGAGACTTCAGTGAGTTGTATCTTTTTGCTGGGGGGAGGGTCTTACCTCCATAGGCTGCTGACTAATCAGGGTGATGGCTCTTGAAGTTAAGAGTCAGTGTGGCAATTTCTTAAAATACGACAACAATGAAGTTTGCCGCATTGATTGACTCTTCCTTTCACAAAAGGAAGCATACAATGCTGTTTGATAGCACTTTACCCACAGTAGAATGTCTTTCAAAATTGGAATCAGTCCTCTCAAACCCTGCTGCTGATTTATCAACTAAGTTAATAGACTATTAGAATTCCTTTTTCAATGACATTCACAGCACTTTTACCAGGATTAGATTCCATCTCAAGAAACTACTTTCTTTGCTCATCCATAAGAAGTAACTCCTCATTCATTGAAGTTTTATCATGAGGTTGCAGCAATTCAGTCACATCTTCAGGATCCCCTTCTAATTCTAGTTCTCTTACTATTTCCACCACATCTGCAGCTCCTTCCTCCACTGAAGTCTTGAGCTCTTTAAAGTCATCCATGAGGGTTGGAATCAACTTCTTTCAAACTCCTACTAATGTTGATACTTTGACCTTCTTCCATGAATCATGAACATTCTTAATGGCATCTGAAATGGTGAATACTTTCCAGAAGGTTTTAAATTTACTTTCCCAGATCCATCAGAGGAATCACTATATATAGCAGCTATAGCCTTAGGAAATGTATTTCTTAAATAATAAGGTTTGAAAGTCAAAATTTCTCCTTGATCTATGGGCTGTAGAATGGCTATTGTGTTAGCAGGCATGAAAACAACGTTCACTTCCTTGTACATCTTCATCAGAGCTCTTGGGTTACTAGGTTTCTTGTCAATGAGCAGTAATATTTTGAAACAAATCCTTTTTTCTGAGCAGTAGGTCTCAACGGGGGGCTTAAAATATTCAGTAAACCATGTTGTAAACAGATGTGCTATCACCTAGGCTTTGTTGTTCCACTTATAGAGCACAGGCAGAGTAAATTTAGCATAGCTCTTAAGAGCTCTTGGATTTGGAGAATGCTAAAGGAGCATTGGCTTCAACATAAAGTCACCAGCTGCACTGGCACCTAACAAGAGAATCAGCCTTCCCTTTGAAGCTTTGAAGTCAGGCATTGACTTCTCTTCACTAGCTAGAAAAGTCCTAGATGACATCTTCTTCCTATAGAAGGTTATTTTGTCTGCACTTAAAATGTATTGTTCAGTGTAGCCACCATCATCAATGATCTTAACTAAATCTTTTGGATAACTTGCTGCAGCTTCCACATCAGTATTTGCTGCTTCACCTTGCACTTTTATGTTATAGGAACAGTTTCTTTCTTTAAACATCATAAACTAATCTCTGCTAGCTTCCACCTTTTCTGTTGCAGCTTCCTCACCTCTCTCAGACTTCATGGAATTGAAGAGAGTTAGCATCTTGCTCTGGATTAGGTTTTGGCATAGGGGAATGTTGTAGCTGGTTTGACCTTATATTCAGATCACTATAACTTTCTCCATGTGGACAATAAAGTTGTTTTGCATCCTTATCATTCATGTGTTCACTGGGGTAGCCCTTTCAATTTCTTTCAAGAACAATTCTTTGCATTGACAATGTGGCTGTTTGGCACAAAACACCTGACATTCAGCCTATCTTGGCTTTTGACATGCCTTCCTTACTACACCATTTCTATCTTTTGATTTAAAGGGAGAGATACTTCCTTTCACCTGAACAATTAGAGGCCATTGTAGGGTTATTAATTGGCCTAATTACAATACACCTGTGCCCCAGGGAATAGGGAGGCCTGAGGAGAGGGAAACAGAGAAATGGCCTGTTGGTGGAGCAGTCAAAACATACACACATTTATCAATTAAGTTCGCTGTCTTATATGTATGCAGTTTGTGGAACCCCAAAACAATTATAGTAGTAACATCAAAGCTCACTGATCATAGACCACTATAACAGACATAACAAAAATGAAAACGTTTGAAATATTGATTGTTACCAAAATGTGACACAGAGACACAAAATGAACATATACTGTCGGAAAAAATGGCACCAATAGACGTGCCTGATGCAGGGTTGCCACAAACCTTCAACTTGTAAAAAACATAATATCTGCAGAGCTCAATGAAGTGAAATGTAATAGAATGAGTTATGCCTATATTCAGTTGTATGCTTTATTCAATAGTCTATTGTATTGTATTTTCTAGTAGAACATAAATTTGCTGTTTTTTAGGTCAAATGTCACATTTTGACAATTCCATATGTTTCAGTGTAATAACAGTTGTGTTTCAAATATATTCCAGTAACATGTGAAGTTGTACAAACTTGATGATGAAATTATGCCTTGTACCTATCCCAGGTTTGAGCTGAAAATTGTGTTGCAGCAATAAGGACTATTTTAGAAGTGTGATCACTTGAATTATGTGGAATTATGTGGAATTTACTGGAAGTAAGTTCCAGTTAATTTTATGTGAATATCCTAAGAAACTTGGAATATGAGTAGCTGCTTTATCATAAGAAATAGCAAGAATACCCAAAATGTATGACACTGTATATTTGTTTTCCATATTAAACAAATTGATTCTGGTATATTTCATTTCAAGGCAATTTCTTTTTGCATCAATCACTCCTATTGACTCATAATATTCTCATGGGGGTCAAAGTACTATCAGTGTCCTCTTTTTTATTTATTTTATGTCTTTCTAGTGACTTAACCTTAGGTCCTTATGCTTACTTAAATTCAGAGATAAAGGGAAAATACTGACAATGTTCATTCTTAAGTAGAAGATTCTTTTGGTCTTTTTAGCCATAGATAAGCATATTTAATCCTAGAAGGCTATACAGAGTTAGAAAAGAAAAAGGAAATATCAGAGACCTTAGTGGGTATTTCCTCTCTCTCTTTTTTCTTAAGAGTATTTAATCTTTTGGTTTTCTAAGCAAATCTTTTGCAGCTGCTTAGTTCTCTGTTCATGTCAAGGACCCTTTGTTTATACTAACTGCACCCAAAGAATTCTTCTCACACAAGTTGTACTACTTAAGCTCTTTTGCAAGTCTCAAACTTTATCACATCTATGCAGAAACAGAACCATACTTTTCTTTCTCAACATTCCTTCTGGTCAAAGGAGAATGTAGAAGATTTAATTCCTTAAATGTCAAGTCTTAACCCAATAGTGCCTGTGATTTGCATGTGTCGATGTATGAGAAAACTTTCATAAGCCTGCAGCGAGATGCGCTTACCATTTCCATGCAGAGTAAATTTTAGATGACAGTGCTAAGAAGGGACTTGGGGCAATACTTTAGTTCATCTGGATTATTCAGGTAGTTATCCATCTTAACTTTAAAATCAGCAAGAACAAAAAAAATCTAAAAAACAATAAAACCACTGAAGCAAGTTCTCCTGGAGAAGACTGACTCCAGATACTTATCCAAAAGTTCACAATTTCTCAGTTCCATGAAAAACAATTATTTGGGACACATTTGAAAAGCCCTTGAAACTTTCAAAAATCAGGTATAATTTTTAAAATCATAAACCCCCATAGTACACAGTAAATTGAGCTAATTCTGAACTCTTAATATTTTTTCAAAAGCTCAATGGCTGTGAAGAAAAGAAGTTCCTTTCATTCAGCTGTGTCTGTTCAATCCCAAAACCTAATATTATAAACATGTGGATCATAAACTCTATTCCCTTACACTGTCTCAGTTGGCACTTGTTCAACCAATTTTTTTTTTTTTTTTTAAGAAACAGAGTCTCATTCTATTACCCAGGCTAGAGTGCAGTGGTGTGATCACGGCTCACTGCAGCCTCGACCTCCTGAACTCAAGCAATCTTCCCTGTTTGGCCTTCCAAGTAGCTAGGACTACAAGTGTGCATCATCAGGCCCAGCTAATTTTTTTTTTTAGTAGAGATGGGGCTCACTATGTTGACTAGGCTGGTCTCAAACTCTGAGCTCAGGCAATCCTCCTGCCTCAGCCTCCCACAGTGTTGGGATTACAGGCGTGAGCCACCGTGCTCGGCCTGTTCAACCATTTTAGAGATGAGATAGTCAAAGCCAGGAGGGGTCAAGTGACACATCCAAGTGGCTGAGGATGCATATGCAGTGACTGAGGATGGGCTCAAATCGAGACCTTTGGAACCCTCCATATTCTTTCTACTGTACTATGATTGCTTTACCCAGAATATCCAGGTTAAAAAGTAAAAACACAGCTAATCCTCTGACATTTGCCATCTCCCAGGTACAGGCAACTGATGTATTATTTTTGGCATTATGTAGATAAAATTTCATTCCTGTCCAGTCTTTCCAATCTTACTTGACTAACATTACTTCTCTCCAACTCCTATGCATTTCTCAGTCCCTCCAGAAAATTTCATCATCTACAGGGTTCATAGACTCAGGTCTAGCCTTAGTCTAGCCAGACCTTCCTCACTTGTGTGCTGTGTGACCTTCATCAAATCACTTATCCTCTCTGAGCCTGCGTTTCCTCATTTTTTGAAATCAGAAAAATATGAGCTGTCTCCTCAAAATGGCTGTAGGGAAAATCAAGCGAGGAAATGCCCGGGAAGCCTTTTAAGCTTTGCCTGACTGGATTAAGTGCTCAGCAGCAGTGTTCCAAAAAAATACCCGGCAAGAAAGAGCGTATGGAGACACAAATAGTAGAGGGACTGTGGACTTTCCACCAAGCAGTAGGTGACACCAGTGGTTCCAGGCTCCAAAGTGTATTTGATGACAATATGGAAGGTACAGTGTGGTTTGCTAGAAGCATCTGATACCAGCCAGAGTCAGTTTTGTGCATTTCTTTCCAATTCAGTGTTCAGTGAAGTCAAGTTGGTGGCTTGAATCAACCACGGTGGGAATATTCACACCATGGGAAACCAGCAAACACTGTAAAGCAGGTCTCCCCTTCCCTACCCAGAGAGCTGATTATTAAACATTCCCCAGAACACCACTGATAGAGATCAGGTCTAAAGTCAAACAAATCAAGGTTTGCTTCTAAGCTCTGACACTTGTAGTACCCCCTAGAGAAGCTCCTCCAGCCTTCTGAGTCTCTTATAGTTCCTCAACTTTAAGATGGGGCTCATGATACTTAGTTTAAAGGCCTGTTGGAAAAATTAAGTGGTGTAAGGTATTTGAAACACTTAAACCGGGACCTAGCAAATAGTAATGTCAAATAGTGGATGACAGTGGTTACTATCATTGTTGTTAGACAGTCTGGAGTAGTTTAAGTCTTAGGTGCATCCTATATATTTCACTTCTTTTGCATGGTACTAATGCAGACCTGAATATGATTGTACAGTGAGCTTGACTGCCTACGTTGGGAAAGAATTTGTTTTGTGGGGAAAAAAAATTCTATTCGGGTTCTTTTATTGTTTCTGTTTGAGAAAATATTTAAACAAATTTGAACATCTAAACAAATACAGTTTTAAAGCCAAAATCCAAGTGCTCTGGGAATCTCCGCTGAGCATTTTTCAACAATGTTGGGCCCAAAGCCAGAACATGCTACAAACTTTTTGAACCCACCCCACCCTCCCTCAACAGCAGTCTTCCCCCTAGGGAAAAGAATCTGATACAGTGCCAACAAGAGAATCTTCCTCCTTTGAATATCTTAAAACCTTCATCCTTTTTTTTCTTTTCTAATGTAGCTAAAAGTACATTTCAAAATACCTTCAAAATACCCAAGGGCACAGAACACAGAGAAACAAATAATGCTCAAATATAAAAATTTGTGAATGAAGGACCTAGGCCTGAGGTCCCCCTCGCTGTACGGCAGAAATAGCCCAGACAACCACAGGGCTGAATTCTTTGTCCATTCCCAAGTTGCCCCTTCAGTTCCCTTGTCATTGAGGGAGTAGCTGGTCATCTCCTGTTGATGCCCTTGGCCCCTTGCAGTAGCTCAAGGCAATCCAACTAGGCAGTTAGGGAAAGGGTCAGCCATTTCTTTCTCAGTCTGTTGCCAGGCCATGCAAAATATACAGCAGGAAAAAAAGAAAGCAGACATAATGGAGCCTGGAAGCCACACCCCATAGCTGATGAAGGAAGGATGTGGGAGGGATGGCCCCTGGAAGGTCCTCCAGTGTTGGGGAAATTCTACCACTTCCTCTTTATCCCCACCATCTGTCTCCTCCTTTTGCTGGAAGGACTGCCAAGAGCACATAATGTGTTTGATGTACCTTAGAGCAGGGTGAAATACAAGATTCTCTGTGGGCAGCTGCCCCTTCATTCATACATAGAATTTCCCTGGCGTACCATACCATGAGCTGCACTGCCACTGCCCCATTACTGTGGAAGCAGAAAGACAGACCGGATGTTAGAATTGTGATTTGTTCCACTGATAGAACCCCAAGAAGTGAAATCCTTTTTCTGAAGTTGCATAGCCTGTGCCTGCAGCTCAGATGTTTTTTTACTTCCTCCCAAATGCGATTTTTCCCAGTCCACACAATGACTGGAACCCTTCACTTTCAAGATCTTCACTTTCAAGAGTCTCCATCTCCGAACTGACTTTGCAATTCTACTTCTTTGGGCTAACTTGAACCAAATTCCCACATGGCAATACTGCTCCTCTCCTATTTTCCACCATCAACCTCATCTGGACTCACTTATCCCCATGGAAAGGCTGGACCCCAGGGTCTGGCTCCAGGTCTAATCTGCCTTGCCTGGGCTTATATGTCTATTCTAAACTCTGTGTAAATTTTCTCTTTACACATGATGAACCTCAACTTCTTAAACATCTATTTTCCACAAGGATCCAGTAGATTTTAGGTCTAGCCACTCCACTATCTCAGCAGAGAAAGCAGAGACTGAAGCTGCGTTCTATCTCACTACTCTGTTGGGAAGTGTAATCACAGGAGTGAGGGATACAGGGAAGGAAGGAAAGTCAATGGTTGGGTTCTCTATAGAGTTTTCTGCCACTGATTTCAACTGATGCCTTAATCTTGTGCCATCAGACCTTTACAAAAGTCATTATATAAACTGTGTCTAAGATGAGGACAGAGGGTGAAGAATTTGTCTATCAGTTGCCATCTTCCATTGACCAAGTATACACCACGGGGCATTACTGCCTTTTGCACTTCCAGGCTGAGGACAGAGTAGGGGTTTGTTCGTGCATCTGAAGCTGTGGTCAGGAAGCTGTGGGTCTGGGGTCAAGAGGGTATACCACGTAGAGAGGATAAGGCCCTGTCAGGGTGTGCTTGGGCAAAGTCTGTCTGAGTCCACGCCAGTGCTGGTGCCTATAGTGGGACTTGAATAAGACCTGGTGAGACCAGCTGAAGGTGTCTGATAATACCTACCACTGCCACCTCCCCTGCCCTCCATTTCCTTCTGAAGACAGGAATGACAAAAGTTGTTTATAGCTGTTATTGGCCTTTCTTTCATGTGTGATTCTATGGTCGTGAGTCAGAGAGGTCTTTTCTATGATCATGAGTCAGAGAGAGCTTATTTGGATGAGCTCAATACTAACCCTTTCCTCACCCCATGCAGGTAATCATATTCATACAAAACTTACATCTCAGTAGATCCTTGAAGGTCAGGGTTAATAGGACTGATCTTCTAATTGATCAGATAACCAACCATTTGAAGCACTGCAAAAGAGAGATGTTTTAGATTTCCTTCTTTTAAACTCAAATTTTAATGATTGAATTAAATGAGCCTGCCATCAAGAATGGAAACATATTCTCTATGCAAAGGATATGATTTTACTGCGGTATCCTAGGAGTGGTCTTCATAGATTATTATAGATTATAGATTATTAGTCTGCTAATAAATTTTTTGCCAGAAAGAATGGTTTAAGAATGAATCTCAATGAAATTCATCATCTTTGGCAAATGTTTTCAATATTCAATCTGTAATTCTGCAAAAAACATTGGGGAGAAATTAGTATTATCTTCTTTAAAAAGTTTTTGATTTAAATAATCTCTTCTGTGTCATAGAACTTTGGAATCCTAGAGTCTCGATTGCTCACATACCTATGCACTAGAGTAGACCCAGAAATGTCTCCTGAGGATGATTTTGGTTCTGCCATGCAGAGATAGGGTAGCCATTCATCCAGGCAACTATTCTGGTCAGCCTCCTTAATTTCAGTCAGAGAATCATAATCTTACCCTTGACTCTATTGATTGCTAAAGCATTTGGATCTGGCTTTTATTAGCAACTCCAAATTTTTGCTAAATATTACAACTTTCAACTCTCTGTAGTCCAAGACTTATCCAAAGCTCAGTTGCAAGAATGGAGCTTGCCAAATGGCATATAATCCTTCACTCTATTGGAGATTAGCAACTTCGTCCTTGGCTCAAGCAACCTGTCTAGCAATCATGGCTGTAAAGTTATGCCTCCTTCTCCCTCCCAAGCCATCTCTCAACCACAAAATTACATTCTGAGGTTATATTTTCAATGGAAGAATGTTAAAGAAACAGCCATACAAATTCTGTATTAGAAGGTAACCCTACTGAAGCACTGTTCCAGAATCTGAGTGGAGTCCTAGTCAAAAAAACAAAGTTCAGCAACTAAAAAGTAATTTCAAAATAATGCAGACTTATAACTTGTGTTTCTTAAGCACAGTGAAGGAAATACACACTTCACAGCAATATTTCTTTTTCTCCTTTTCTTTTTTTAACAGGGTCTCACTGTGTCACCCAGGCATAATCATGGTTCACTGCAACCCTAACCTCCTGAGTTCAAGCACTTTTTCCACCTCAGGACCCTAGTAGCTGGGATTGCAGGCAAGCATCACCACACCCAGCTAATTTTTTTAAAAAAAAATTATGTAGAGATGAGGGTCTCACTATATTGCCCAGGCTGGTCTTGAACTCGTGGGCTCACACCATCCTCCTACCTTGGCTTCCCAAAGTGCTGGGATTAGAGGCATGAGTCACCACGCCCAGCCACACAGTAATAGTTCTAAAAATATTATCTGTTGGCAACAATAAACATTGGAGACAACTAGAGAGGAAAGGGCGAGAAGGGCCAGGGGTTGAAAAACTTACTGATGGGTATGATAATACCTTGGTGAAGAGATCATTTGTACCCCCAAACCTCAGCATGTAATATACCTAAGTAACAAACCTGCACATATGCCCTCTGAATCTAAAATAAAAGTTTTTTAAAAAATCTCATCTGTAATTCATTATCTTGATTGTGGTGATAGCTTCATGAATCCCTACATATAGAGAAGCTTATCAAATAATACACTTTAAATATGTGTGATTTATTGTATATCAATTATACCTCAATAACATTGTAAAAAGTAATAAATGAAACTACCAGAAAAAAATGTCACATGTGTTCAACCATCATACCCCACACTTCCTTCAGAGTCTCTCAACTCCCAAGTCTCTGGGATAATTCCTGACTTGTCCTAACCTGCTCACCCATTTTCTTTCACCACCTGTATGAGCAGGGCTCTCCAGAGAAACAGAACTAATAGAATTATAGAATTTCCATATTTTTAGGTAGATATAGATAATCTATTGGTTCTGTTTCTACAGAGAGAGACCAGAGAGAGAGAGAGAGCTAGAGAGAGAGAGAAAGAGAGAGAGAGATTATGAGAATTGACTCAAGCAATTATGGAGGCTGAGAGGTCCCACATCTATTGTCGATAAGCCAGAGAACCAGAAAAGCCAGTGGTGTAATTCAGTTCAAGTCTGAAGGCCTGAGAAACAGGAGTGCTGATGTCCAAGGGAAGCAGAAGATAGATGTCCCAGTTTAGGCAGAGAGAGCAAATTCATCCTTCCTCTGCCTTTTTCTTCTCATCAGTCCCTCAGTGGATTGGATGATGGCTACCTACATTGGTAAGGGGACCTTCTTTATCCAGTCTGCTGATTTCAATGCCAATCTCTTCCAGAAACACCCTCACAGACACATGCAGAAACTACTCTTTATCAGTTTTGCGGGCATCCCTTAGCTAGTCACGCTGACATGTAAAATTACCACCCTGCCTCCTTTTGTACCAATTCTTCACCATAAAACCCAGAAGAAGTAGTCTGCTAACTTCAGAATCCTGCTTAGAAAACAAGGGAAGAGGAAAAACTAAACAGCTAAAGCCAGAATCTCCTTTGAGGAGGAGTGAAGGCAGGGGAAGGAGAGAATGAGAGCACTTATGTTTTAAAGCCCTCACAAAGAAATGTCCTATACTCGAAAAAACATCTTATCAATGAATGTGCTGCTGGGACAATACCAGCCATGCAGAGTGGGGATCTGGCCTGTGCCTCTTGGGGTTTTTTTGAGACAGTAGGCATTCATATATATTAACATGGAAACCAATTTCAAGTTAGCCATTTCTTGAGAGTTCTTATTTTGTTTTCTTTTCTTTCTAATGAAACAACCTCTATTTAGTGAATATGTGCCAGTGCATTATCCCTTAGCTTGCAACTCCAAGTGGATAAAGTCTTAAGTTTGACTGGCCCTTTTTCCAAAGTCTCAAGGCCAACTGTGCTCTTGGCCTAACCATTAGAGCGGTGCCATCTGGTCGTATCTGCAGTGATGGTTTAAGTCTAATACACAGTTAGACTATGGCACCATAGGTCTACTATTCAACCTGGCTATTCAGGCCCCTCATATATTCATCATGAGTCTAGGACCCACACCCTCCTGTCTTAGAGTGGTGCCTGTGTCCCAGAAAAAACTCAAGCAACCAGCTGAGATTTCAAAATAATGCAATTCCTGACTAGTATTTTCAAACACTGTGAGACAGACATATAGCCAATATTATAAATGTTTCTTAAAGTCATTTTATTCTCTTTGTACTTTTTTCATGCCTCCTGACTCTTCCAAACCAACTTCTTCTCCAAACATTCTTTAAAGGGCACCTCTCCCAGCCTTAGTTCAATCCCTTTCTCTTTCTTCCCAATTAGTCATCAACAAAATCCAGAAAAAAAAAAAAAAAAAAGGCCAAAAAGGCAGAACTTTCTTCAAATGGTGGAGGAGGAGAAGAAACTGAGTGAGCAAAGCCAAAATACTCTTGAGGAGTACAGGGGTGGGAAAGGTTGGTGACATTCATATATTAAATGTTATAAATTTGCTCCATCACAAATCCCTGTAGGATTTGTTAGACAAAAGAGCACGTCTTCTGTTACATCACTGTGTCCTCTGTCTGTGAGCAGAGGAAAATATATAGGCTTCAGGATCACGAAGAGCTATGCTCCTGCTGAACAGCAGATTCATTTTTATAGATACTGGCAATCCTCCACGGGTCGCGCTTCCGTGTCTGCACAGGTCATTAAGAAGTCTAAAGCCAAATTTACACCATAACTCCAGTAACATGCATAGAGAATCTACAGTGTGCAAAACTATGTGCTAATATCACATCTGGATTTGATATTTCCTATGTTTATCTTTCTCATCTACCAATTCCCTCATCTATTTATGTTCTATGTAATTTTATAAATGGTTTCAGATTTATTATGGAATGAGGTGGTATGGTGAATGAATGAATGAATGAATGAGTAAAAACACATATATCTATCCTTCTATTTCCTCCTTTATAAGGTTATATCTGACTTGTCTCCTTAATTTTCCTACTTTAGCTCTACCACACTATATCCCTATTTCTGCTCAGGATTCCCCTCTTCCTCCCAATGACCTAGGATTGAAAAAGCCAGAAGTCATCTTTGGCTTCTCCTTTGCCTTCTCTCTCAGGAAGTCACTAAATCTTCATTGGCCAGTCCTCACTTCATTTGCTGCTGCCAATTTGCCCCTTCCTTTCTATTCTCAATGCCAGATTCTTGTTGAGGCCCTCATCACCTCATGCCTAGACCATTGCAATATTTTCCTAACTTCCTTTCTTGGCTGTAGACTTTCCCCATTACAAATCATCCATATAGACACTGTATCATTATTAAAGCACCACCAATGCATACAAACTCCCTTTTTTGGTCTTTCCTAAATTTAAGCCCAAAATGTAAGTGTTTTTTAAACGTTAAGATTCTTTTACATCTAAACTATCTTTGAGGCGTTCCAGATGGTCCCCAGGTAACCAATAAGATTTATCTCCTAACCTTATGAAAGGAGAGATATGAAAATAATAAGGTATGTTTCAGGACATTAATACTTCAGTTAGCTTTATCAACTCTGCGAATGACTGAAATAAGTATGTCAATGTCTGATTTGGGGATCCAGAAGCCAAGTCAGCATTTTTCTTTCTTAAGTGAAAACTAGACCAACCCCTTACTTTGGCTGTTTCTAACTATGCTAACCTCTTTTCACAACTTGTACATTAAAGACAATGTTAATTTTAAGGGCACTTATTAAGAACGAGGAACTTACCATGAACCCATCACCTACCTCACTGTTCCTCTTGAGCCCTCATCTGAGGCTTATTGACCTTGTTTATCTGCTGCAGGAATCCTAGCAATGACAAGCACATACAGGCCAGTTGATTGTCACCTATAAAATTTTTGATTGTCTGCTTCCTACACACTGATTAAATGCTGCTCCGATCTAAATCCAGAGACCCTAACTTCTCTTCCTAGTTTAGATGACTCTCACAATGTCCAACATCTGCTCTAATCATGCCCTGTTCTATTTTGACTGACATTCAACCCTGATGACAACCCTAATATGAAACTATTTGGTGGTCGCTCATACCTTAAGAATAATAAATGTATACACTGTGCTGTCTAAACAATATACTCTAAATATTCTATTATCAATTGCTTTTTCTTTTCACATATCTCTGACATGAGCATGCTACAATTAAGACAGGTCTAAGTTAATGTTTAAGATTTTGACATATTAGTTTAAAAAAAAAAAAGGATTTTTCTAACTCCTGCGGGCACCTCAATCAAAAATTTTTAAAGGAAATTGTTTACTTATTGGAAGCAATCTACCATCTAAAGAAAATCTCAATACTTAAGACTGAAGCTTAAGAAAATACACCAGCCAACTACAGTTGACCCTTGAATGACATGGTTTGAACTGCATGGGTCCACTTATACATAGTTTCTTCTGCATCTGCCACCCCGAGACATCAAAACCAACCTTTCTTCTTCCTTCTCTTAATCTGCATGCCTAACACGAAAATCATGAGGATAAAGACTTTTGTGATGGTCTACTTCCACTTAATAAATAGTAAATATGTTTTTTCTTTTGATTTTCTTAATAATATTTTCTGTAAATTATTGTAAGAATATGGTATATAATACATGTAACATACAAATTATATTTATATTATCAGTGGGTCTTCAGTCAACAATAAACTATTAGTAGTTAAGTTTTGGGGAAGTCCAAGGTTATATACAGACTTTCAATTGCATGGAGGGTCAGCACCCCCACAACTCTACTGTTGTTCAAGGGTCAACTGCATTATACAAAATGTACAGTTGTTAATGGTGTTACTGCCATTAAAAGATAGTTGTTCAATGTGATTTCATAATAAAATAGATTTATTCAAGTAAAACTATGTATATATTTACATTATATAAATATAATGATAATCGCAAAATTTTCTCAAACCATTTGAAGTTTTTCCAAGCCCTGTCTCTAGGGCTTATGTTTTATGCCTATATGCCAAAAAAGTGACAAAATCAGGGTGAAATTGGTTCAGACTTTATAAAACTATGGGTGGAAAAAAATTAGCTGAGAGATTCAATAGGTGACCAAATCTTGCCTTATCTCTAATAATCATAAAACAGAAAAAATTGTATTTTTTTTTTTAAAAACTCACTTTACGGTTAAAATATTTCAAGAAATGTCATTGACATATTTTTCCTGATACTCTAAAAATATAAAATGAGCTAATGGTATTTTATAATCAAAACTGCCCCGTTTTCCATTTTAATGAGATCTGTCAAAATCTCTATAAATTCTCACTGTATAAAATGGTTACAAAAAGCCCCATGAGATACACTTGACTCTCCCTCTGACAGATATCAGATATCATTTGGAGCATTCTGGTCTTGTCAGATACGATAAGGAGGATATGTAGTCATAAATCCAACAGATGTGAGCTGCACCTCCAAAAGGTACCCTGCTGGATTCACTACATGATATAAATTTAGAAGACCAAATATATTCAAACAGACCCCATTCGTGAAATGCAATGACCCCAATGAAAATCACCCTTAAAACTACACTGAAAAGGGCCATTTCAGGTACTGTTAACCACAAATACTACTCTGAAGTTCCAGAACACACACTGTAGACACAAGCTTTGCAGTAAACATGCTTAAGATCCTCAGTTCCTATCTGACAATCAGCACCATGGTACATCTGACCCAAAGGTTCACTGAAAACCCTCTAGAAGCAGACAACTTCTGGAAATCCTCAGCTTCCTTCCCAATCCTCTAGAGATGAAAAAGATGACATTAGGTGTAGACCGTTTCCTTTCAATACCTTTAGATCAACATCTATGTTTGTATCAAAGGACTTATAATTGGACTTAGGTTGTATTGTTTGTCTCTTTGTTCTTTACTGCTTTCCTTTCGTGTTAATCCTTTTGCTCTCATTTTAACTGCTTCTTTTCCTATATAATTCTCTGAACTAAATTTGTCTTTCTCAAGGCATTTCAGTGACTAACAATCTTGCTAAGTATTAAATTTGATATACATTCTCAAAACTCACTAAAATATGTATTTTAACTTTGACACATCCACATACTTTAATGGGATCATAGGTCCCCATTAATTAACTGATGTTACTGACATTTCTCAGAGCCCCAAAGGAATCCAAGGACATCAGAAAATAAGGGGATAAGACTTATTATGCAAACTGTGCAAAGACTAATTATGCAAACTGTGTCCAATTTTTTCCCATAAAGCTATGCAGGAATCACTGCATGATTTTTAAAACTCTCCCAGGGATTCTGTCACTCAAAATTAGACCTATTAAGATCAGACTGTTATTAGTACCTATCTTATTAAACAGTACCTCAGTGGATATTACCTGAGTCTATTCCTCTTGAATAATGACAGAGTTCTTGTCCTTACCATCCCAAAATGTGATCTATCATTTAGACAGGGTAATCTAGTTTTCCCAAGTATTCAAAGCCTTTTCTTTCATGTGTTTACATTTTATTGAGAGTTTGACATGGTACCCTATCAAGAGTGGTTCAATACAGTGTATTTCATTGTTTTTCATTAGGATTCTTGAATGTATAATCCACAATTTATCTCTGACAATAGAAAAATCAAAAAAGCAACATATTAAAAAAAAAAAACAAAAAACTCCACTTTGAGTCCAAGAGGCTAGTATAAATTTGGTGGCTAAAATTGTCCTAAGTAATAAAATTTCCCAAGACTATTTACTGGCTAGTGAAAATGGAGTCTATAATATTTAATGCATTCTATTGTTCCTAAGTAAATACATCAAAAACAATCAATCAATAAAGGGGATAAAAGTCATTTGCTCAATTAAAACTGATCAAACCGATCCTTGAGCATATTCTTCTGATTAGGGCTAGGCTAACTAAAATTAATTTGCATTTAATTTTTAGTTAGCCTAGGCCTAATCAGCACACCTATTATTCCAGTACATCTATTATTATGTATCCATAAAAATTAAAAATAGATAAATAAAAGAGCCATAGAGAAAAAAATTGGTTCCAATGTTCTTTTGGTATTTGTAATTATTGTCATACATGTTTGTATTTCTCTGCTTTTTACTGATGACACTGCACAAAAAGAGACTGAGGCGCTCATAGTAAATCTTGCTTAAGATTTTTTTTTTTTTCTTTTTTGAGACAGGGTCTCGGTCGGTCACCCAGGCTGGAGTGCAATGACATGACTCAACCTCCTGGGCTCAAGCAATCTTCCCAGCTCAGTATCCCAAGTAACTGGAACTACAGGCACACGCCACCATGCCCAGCTACTTTTTAAAAAAATTTTTGTAGAGACAGGGTTGTGCTATGTTGCCCAGGCTGGTCTCAAGCTTCTGGGCTCAAGCAGTCCTCCCACCTCTGCCTCCCAAAGGGCTGGGATTACAGGTGTGAGCCACCACACCTTGCCAAGATTTTGTTTTGACAGACTTGTGTGCTTATGTCTTGACTCTCTCCCCCATTAGAAATGTAAGTTTCATGAGAAGAGAAACTTTGCCTTGTTTGCCATTGAAACTTCAGTCTGCCTAGATGTATTATAATGGTGCCTGGCAGATAAGAAATGTTCAATAAGAATTTGTTGAATAAATAGGTTTCCCTCACTTGCACAGATAAAGGACAACATAGAAGTATTCTCAGCAATTGGACAGAACAACTCAGCTGGCCTCTGGTAGTGGCCACATGTGTGGCTGTGGCAGTGGCCATGCAGGGCAAGCAGTGCCTCACAGTCCAAGCAGACACCTTTGTAGGGTGGTCAGAACCAGGAGCTCAGAACCCTGGCTTTGTCACTCACTGTTGCTTCAATAACCAAGACTGGATCTTGGACACAAGTGTGCATCTTTGGGAATTTCAAGATCTATTTAAGGAGAGAGGCTTCGGAAGAGATTGGACATCTTGCAGTCAATTGCCATCAAGACTAGATATGTGCAAGACTAAATACAACCATAGTTGTATTAACAGTTTTAGACACTGGCATTACATTTGTATTTTCCATTTTGAATATGTAAAATCAGCCTTCCTGATTTAATTGTAAATTTCTCAATAGCAGACACTAAGTATGTTTGTGGGGGGTTATTTGGCTGATAATGGAATGAAAGCAACCTTTAGAGGTCTAAATCCAGGGAAACAAAGAACAGTTGAAAGGAGGTCAAGATCTTCCTATCTTTTCCTATACTGTACTCATGAGGACCCTGAAAATAATTTTTAAACCATGTGATATTAGGAAATGCAGCAGCAAGGAGATTGACAGAATTGATATAATTGAACATCTAATGTGATCTGATGGTGATATCCGCTTGTTTATCTTTCAGAATAGCCAAAAATAAGCCACTTTTTTTCTGTTATTCAGAGTAAGTAGCCCAAAAAGAACCTGACCAAGAGTAATGGGTCAAACCTAATTTAGTTACTGACTTATTGTGTGATCCTGAATTCATTATTTCACTTACTTTCAACTGTATTCCTTTATCTGTTAAACAGCGATCATATTTGTCTGTGTCTCTCAGAGTTATTACAAAGGTTAATAAAAATTATATAATACAGAAATGTACTTATAATGTAAACTATTCTATATTAAAAGTGTTTGATATCTCCATTAGACCTCACATGGATTTTAAGCAGTATTTAGTTTGTAGGCCATTTGCTTTTACTGAAAAACCAGACAATCCTCTATGGTGCAAAGTCAGACAGAAAGCAAGGTCGTTGCTTTGCAAAAATGTGTTGAAAGCACAGTCCTCTGCATAAAGTATTCATGAGGGAAGCCATTATTTCAGCACAGAAATATTCAGCTACAATTTTCACAGCCTTTCTGAAAGTGGAAGGGAAATTAACATGCGGGATCACTGAAAGTTACATCTGACTCAAGCAAATAGCTCACCTGTTTGCTTTTATTTCAACTCCTAGTGCAGAGCAGGCAGCGTTATCACTACTGATGCCTGCAGATTATATCACTCAGCCTCTCGCTAATGCAGGAAGCACTTCTTACGGACTAAGCTCAAAAGCTGAATAGATTAATCAATAAATATTAGGAAAATTTTGTAAACAGGATATATGCACAGGACGCAAAACATTTAAAAAGACTCCAAAAAGTTTAAAATATTCCCTATCTATTTTTCTTCTTACTTATCTTTACCATCCCATAGGTAATACAATACAGTTTGATATTTGGATAAATACAAATTTAAGAAAAAGGAACTTTTATTTCCTTGTGAGTGAAGCACAGGGAAGCCATTTAGAAGGCTATGTGTCTTTTAATCTAGGGATAAATGTCAGAATCAGAGAACCAGGAGTATCAGGTAGACATTTAACTGGCAGACACTGAGAGAGTTTTCCATTTTGTCTTAAAAGATTTTGCAAAAGTGGACATTCTATTATCACTTTAAGTAGTCTAATGTTTGATTACCATTGAGATATATAACACTGCTGTATATTTATATATAAATGTGTAAAACCAATCCAGCACCTTTATAAGGATGAATGAAGAAAGATACCTCCTCTAGGTGGCTACATGTTTTTACAAGCAGATGATGCCTCAGTAGGAGAAGAAAGTGCTCCCCTTCCTGAGGAATTCAGCCTGAGCCAGAGCCGTTTTTCAAGTCCCCATTGACCTTCCGGGCTGCAAACCCTTGTGCAGTGCACAAACTCCACAACTGAATGGGATAATTCTTCAGTACTCCAGGTATTCATTGTCAGAGCGTGGCTTTCCAACAACAGTATCTCACATTTGCATAGTGCTTGAGAGTTTACAAAGCTCTTTTCATATTATCTCATTTAATTCCTTCAAGAATCATTTACAGAGATGTTATCTGTTTCATAGATAAGGAAGCCTAGAGAGGTTAAAGTGCATGGTTGGAAGATGGCAAGGCCAGGCATTAGAAAACAAGTCTTTTCACCTCCAGTCCTTGTTCCACAACAGCTTCGATGTTTAAATACACCAGCACATTTGGCCGTTTTTCATACATCTGTTTCTCCTCATTTACATTTTTGTAGGACCCTCAGCTTCATGTTTCTTTAGAGCATGGAGCTTCAGAATGCAAACACCAATGTGGAGATCAACTGATGAGTCAACACAAACCAAGAAGTGCAGCCCTGATGTTGAGCCAAGCCCTACAGCTTGCCCATGTTTCCTTCTCTTGAGGATGTGACATTGCTATCGAACACAATTTGACAACATTCATCAGAATATTAACGCCACACTTCTCTCAGGCTTTCCTCATTTTGTATCTGTAGCGTTTCATTTTAGATCCTAAATGCCCACTTAAACTTAATCATTTATCATCTTCATTTTTAGTTCCTTTTCTGACACTCCATTAACAACTCCCTCTTCATCCTGCTTGATTTAACAGCATCTACAACTTTAACAAACATAAGCTCAATACTTGATTTCAAGTCATGTGGATGTCTTTCTCTTGTATCTTCCCGTCATGATAGAGCCCCTGGTAAGGGTGTTAAATTACATAAGGCTATGACTCTAAATATATTAGAGCAGGGCTCAGCAAGTTTTTTCTGTAAAGTACCAGAAAATAAATATTTTTGGTTTTTGTGGGCTGTATGGTCTCTTTTGCAACAATTCAACTCTACCATTGTAGCACAGAAGCAGCCACAGAGAATCCATAGGCAAAAAGTCATGGCTGTGTTCCAATACAGCTTGACTTAGGGACACTAACATTTGAACTTCATATCATTTTAAATGTAAAAAAATATTGTTTCCTTTTGATTTTTTTCAACCTTCCAAGCATCTAACAACTATTCTTAGTTCACAGACTGTACTAACACAGACTAGGACTTGGCTAGATTTGCTAACCCTGATGTAGAGCTCAATACTTATATTAACACATTGCAAGCAAGAGACAGCTATCGCTTTCATCCTCCCCTCCTATTTACCAGGCAATAAAAACACTACTATCAAATCCAAAAACCCAGAGGTAGAAAGGAATAAAAATGCCTCTAATGAAAAAGATTTCATATTCTATCCAGAAACGATCATTCTCTTCAAGTCTGATTACAGATTGCTATAGCTACGTATACTCATTTATTCATATGAGGTTTCAGATACTCATACTTCTTTTGTCACTTCAAATATTGGCTTCATGAAGTGTTCACAAAAAAATATGAAGAGATTTTTCACTCCGTGTTAATAACGAATAGCTCCAGGCCGTGAGCGCTGGCCACTCTTTGTGTTGCCCTTGGTGCCAATCGAATGGGCCACCTGGGCTTCTCCTTCCTGTCTTGGGTGGTTTTAATACAGGCCGGCAGTCCAGGTCTGTGATACTTGGTTTCTAGGTTGGTTATGTGCTTCTGCGAGTTGAATAAATGATTCTGATTCAACACATTCAGTTCTGGACAAATCCTTTTTCAAGAGGAATTTCAAGCTGATGGAATGAACTAGGGAGAAACAGCTGATAGCAAAATAAAGAAATTGCCTGTGGCAGAAATTTTAAAGTGACCTCCCAGACTGTGGGCCTCATTAGGACTATAAGACCTGAAAACATTATACATTAGAAGATGAAAAATCTGGATCCTGTGTATTTAGCTATTTGGGGTTTAGCTGTGAGGTCTGGATCCTAGACTGTGGTGTGAACCTTCCTGGTTTTCACAGGACTGACTTTTGTGGCCTCATCCTGTCCTCAGGTGTCTCTGCTCCAGCCTCTTCCTCCAGTTCTGCCTAATGTGGGGAATTCTGGGTTTCTGCCCCAACACTTGCCTCTACCTGCATTGCTGAGGCCATCCTTTTGAATTAGTGAGTTCCATCCTTGCTGTTCTGGTCCTTTCAAAGGGCAAAGTTGGGTTTTTGGAGAGGAAAAGACTGCAAGTTAAACCCAGAAGGTACCATATTCTGTATCAAATCAGTAACACATATATACATATAGGTTTTCATTATATGCAATTATAACTATATATGTGTTTGTGTGTGTGTGTGTGTGTGTGTGTATATATATATAGTTAATTCTGTCAATGTGTCCTGAAACATACTCTCACACAATGCGGGTAGGCATTCAAATCAGAACACTGGGTAACCTTTTAGGATACAATTTGACAACACACATCAAAAGCCTTAAAACCGTATTCTTCAATTGCATAGCCCATTTTTTTTGGAATATATATCCTAGAACAAGAATCTTTAATATAGAAAGAAAATCCTGCAGCACAGAAATATTCATCATAGCATAATTATGATAGAAAAAGGATAATGTAGGCCGGGAGCAGTGACTCCCACTTGTAATCCTGGCACTTTGGGAGGCTGAGGCGAACAGATCACTTGAGGTCAGGAGTTCGAGACCAGCATGGCCAACATGGTGAAACCCCGTCTCTACTAAAAATAAAAATAAAAAAAAAAATTAGCCAGGAGTGGGTGCATGCCTGTAATCCCAGCTACTCGGGAGGCCAAGGCAGGAGAATCACTCGAACCCAGCAGGTGGAGGCTGCAGTCTATCCAACCATAGGAAAAAGACTTAGCTACATTGTATATATTTTATGAGTAGCATGTTTATAATACAACAAAAAGTGAAAAAAGCTGGATACAGGATTGTGTGCTGTATGATTTCCACCGTTTAAAAAGATATTTGCATAGAAAAAATTGGAAGAAAATATTCCAAATAATAGTTACTTTCCTGTTTATACTTTTAAGCACTTGATATGTACTACTAGATACACTGGTATAATCAGGGGGCAACATATGGCAAGATTAATAATATATTGCTCAGAGAAAGCATCTGAAGATAAAGTTGCATATAAAAATGAGTGCAAAGATTAAAAAAAAACTCTACAGGGGCATCAAACATAAGTACCTACAAGAGCCAAACAATGAGACAATGGCAAATTGGCAAGCACGTTCCTCTCTGAGAGTGGCCACCTTTCCTCAACTCCAGCCATTTAGGAATGCAGGTTCAATTTTTCAAGAAAAACCCTGTATCTAAACTTAATGTGGCATCTCTTAATTTTTGCATGTTAAGATCTAATTTAGGTTAAAGATATATCGCCTAGGCCAAATAAAACACATCAAACTGTTTTTTCCCCCAAAGGCTGTTTGTTTATACCTTCTGCTATATTTGAATAAAGATATGCATGCATAAATAGTTATGAGACAGAATCAGATCAAAATGGAGACAGCCATTATGACTGGATAATGGGATTCTGGTGATTTCTATTCTTTTTTTAATGCTTCTGTATATTCTAAATTTTCTTTAATATGCATGGATACTTTTATAATGGAACCTTTAAAGCATTGCTTTTCACCAAAGTACAATTTCTTTTTTAAAAAATATCTTGCCCAAAACCTGGTGCTTCTTTTTCTTGTTTCTCCCTACATATGGTGGCCATTAAATTAAATATTTAATTGTTCTTTTTGAAAAATAATTTCGACTTTTATTTGCGATTCAGGAGGTACATGTTCAGGTTTGTTACCTGGGGATATTGTGTGACGCTGAGGTTCAGGGTGTGATGAATCCCCTCACCAAGGTGCTGAGCATAGTACCCAACAGTTAGTTTTTCAACCCTTCCCCTCTTCCTCCCTTCAATTGTTCTTAAAAGTAGATGTTAAACAGATACCACTGACAGAGTCATACAGAGATACAAGATTTACAGACACCAGCATAAAACATGAGAACCATGTCAAGTGGACAGTAAAACAGGGTGTTATTTATTGATTTATTTTGAGACGGAGTCTCACACTGTCGCCAGGCTGGAGAGCAGTGGTGCGAACTGTTATTTTACTGTAGCTGCCTACTCACTCTCTCTGCCCCCACCCTCTTTCCCTCTTCCTACCAAAACCCAATCAGAAGAAGGAATCATTTGAACCTACTTTATAACGAGACTGCAGTCAAGACAGTGAGAGAAGTAGGTCAAGTTATAGAATTTATGGTAATACAGGAAGAGTTGATGTCTTGGAAAAAGTGAAAGATTCTACACTCTAACTGGAATTATTTTAGTAATTCTGCTTTGAAAGCTGAGCTGTTTTTCCAGATATTCAAAAGAAAAAAAAAGTAACAAGAGAACATCTGCAATTCTACTCAAGATAGAGCTACTAATGTTAGAGAAAAAATATAAAGGAAGTTAGATGTACTCTTCTACAAGTGCAAGTGCCGTTAGGGGCATTCTAAATTCTTTTTATATTTTCCTTGTAAGTTCAAAGAGATGGAGAGTTCAAGTTTCATTTTGTGCTGAGAGGTGGCGTGGCCCGTGCATGCAGGAAGTCATTTTTTATTCATTTGTTTGCTTCTCCTTGAGAACATACCCTATTTTCAAGCCTGACTCAGATCCCCTGAGGAGCTTCCACTGGGGCATAAAGAGCAGGGTTTGGGGAGGTGGGCTTGGTGGGAGTCCTGGGGCGCCGTGGTGGGCAGGGGTTAGTGAGGAGAAGCCATTGGGGAAGGTGTTTGTGTAACTTTGAATTTTTGCCAGGATTCTGATGGTTCCTGGATTTTTCCCTGGAAGGTTATATGGTTTGTCTCAGGTAAATGTTTAACAACAAATTCTCCAGGGAAAAGAGAGCCCTGATTTGTAGCATTTGCTCATTTTTACGGTGTCGGTACTCCCATCATAGCTGATTTTAAGCTACTAGCCTGATGTCACTGAATACAGAATCAGGAAGAGATCCAGAGCCTTTCCAACATTCCACTCGTTTACGTGTTCTGATCTGCAACGGTCAAGCCTACTTAAGGGATTGTTGCTTTCCAGAGTGACTCAGCCCTGTTAGGAAGTTCCCGCTATGAAGAAGTCCAGCTCTCTTCTCTACTGCGGCCTTAACCACCTTCGTTTAGTCAAACAGCGCAGTCTTACTCTGTGATCTTTTAACACTTAGATTGTTTAACCATTTTATCTCAAGTTATTTACACTATTATAGTTATTTGCCTATATTTTAGCTGTTCGTTTTACTGGTTTTCTTTCTTTTCTTTCTTTTTTTTTTTTGAGACCGAGTCTTGCTCTGTCACCCAGGCTGGAATACAGTGGTGCAATCACAGCTCACTGCAACCTCTGCCTTCTAGGCTCAAGCAATCCTCCCACGTCAGCCCTCCAGAGTAGCTGGGACCACAGGCACATGCTACCATGCCCAGCTAAGTTTTTCTCTTTTTTGTAGGGATGAGGTTTCATCATGTTGCCCAGGCTGGTCTCAAACTCCTGAGCTCAGGTGGTCAGTCCTCCCACCTTAGCCTCCCCAAGTGCTAGGGTTACAGGGGAGAGGCGCGGAGCCTGGCCTGATTTTATTTCCTTACTGTGGTTTATTTCAGATGGGGAACACTGGATTTGAAATGATTTCTTCTCCAAAAAAGTAGACAGCTTCATAATAAGAAGGCCTCTTTACTCATCTAAAACAGTTGTGAGGGGCAAAAATAACAATACATTTTACTGTTTACTTTTTATTACACAGGTTAAACATGTGTGGCATTTAGAAAATATGATTTTAAAAGAAGAAAAAAACATAAGCAAAATGAAATAAATAAAAATTACCCATAATTCTAACAACCAGATATAACAACTGTACATAATCAACATATATCCTTCCAAATATATAAATATACACTTTTTTATTCACAAAATGAATTTATACTGTGCATTCCTCTTGATAACCCTCTCCTTTCTGTGTCAAGGAAAAACACATTTTTACTGTATCCCTCGTAATGATGTAGTGTGAGGATTCCATTACACCTTAATTTATTTAATGAATTGCCTATAGCTGGACATATAGATTGTTTCCTATATTTTGTATCCTTCAGGCTAAATTTCTGAAAGTGTAACTGCTTGGTTAAAGAATCCTCCAGATATTTTTAGACTTTTGATTGGGTTGTCAAACTGAAGCTAAAGAGTAGAGCGTTTATGAGGCGAAGCATAGTGGTCTGTACCTGGAAGGAGATGAACTGCAGTGACAAAAATGCGATTATAGACAGTGGAAACCATGAACTCACATTTATAATTATGGCTGAAGGAGGGAGGGAAAGGAGACAGCACCTTTTCCCAGACACAGTTTTCCTTGTAAGGTGGAAGCAGGCTAAAGCAGGAACCTGGAAAGGTGCTGTATTGTGAGCAGCTGTCAGAGATCTTGGAAGTTTGAGCTTTGGGTCCAAGTTTAGCTGCCTCCTGGGAGGTGAGTGATATTAGCTCTGTCGTTCAGGTGCGGAATGTATAACTGTAGTAGTCAGCTCCTGCTACAATTCTGCTGGGTTTAAGACAACCCCCAGGTCTTGGTGGCTCAGAATAACAAATAATTATTTCTTACTCAAGGTCTGCAGGCCAGCAGCAGTGTCTCCTCTTTATGCTGAATATTGGATGCAAGATCTAGGTCTTTCCTGTGTATTTTCTTCCTGGACTCATAATAAAGGACCACCAGCTACTGGAGCATGAGTTCCCAATAGGTAGACAAGGGAAGACCCTGATGAGTGCTCAAAACTGTCACCATGTCTTCTCTGTCTAGTTTCCGCTGGCCAAAGCGAGATACATGGCCAAGCCCAGTGTCAGAAGGATGAGGAAGCAGTCTCTACTCTGAAGGAAAGGGGAGTAGAGAGAGGGAGTTTTTGCTGAACAATATTCAACCAACCATAGCAATGCTGCAAGTACTGCACATTTAATGAAGGTGTTGCATGAGCTGGTTTCTCCTGAAAGTGCTCCAAGCTGAGAAAGAAAATGGTTTACAATAAAAGGATGGAAAGCAATGAAATGAGCAGCTTGCCATGTAATTCCCAAAGAGGAAGTCCCTCACACAGTATCTAAGTTCCTCTGACCACAAGGAAAGTGGGTTCAAATCGTTACCTGAAAGGAAAGTGGATCCTGGTTTTGAGGGGCTTTTATATACACGATTTGGGGGGAATTCTTAAAGAAAAGTAATGCAAAATTACAACTATACGTTAGATTAAGATTAGGAAGATAGGGCTGGGCGCGGTGGCTCAAGCCTGTAATCCCAGCATTTTGGGAGGCCAAGGCGGGTGGATCATGAGATTAGGAGATGGAGACCATCTTGGCTAACACGGTGAAACCCCGTCTCTACTAAAAATACAAAAAAATTAGCCAGGCATAGTGGCAGGCACCTGTAGTCCCAGCTACTTGGGAGGCTGAGGCAGGAGAATGGTGTGAACCTGGGAGGCGGAGCTTGCAGTGAGCAGAGATCACGCCGCTGCACTCCAGCCTGGACGACAGAGCAAGACTCCATCTCCATCTCCAAAAATAATAATAATAATAATAATAATTAATAAATAAATAAAGGAAGATAAACCGTAAGTTACACGTTTTGAAAAAACTGATAATTATCAAAAATATATCAAAACCCAGAAAAACAAGATATCTTAACTATCTGACACCTCTATGTTTTTCTACATTTGGGAACTGTAAATATTTTGATAATCTCTTCACTTAACAACAATCTTGCAATCTCATTTTCTATAGAGAGAAAAGATAGATTTAGTCATTCTTCCATCATGGCAGCTTCTGACTCCGGGTATTTCAAACTTGTTGTTTCTCCACACCCCTCACACTTCTGACATCAGGCACCCTGGACCTTGTTCATAGTATGATACTCCCTCTGGCCCTAGACCTTCTCATTGGGTTAGTTAACACGTTGGTCAGAGAGAATATTTCTGGAAACAACCCAAGTGTCCATCAACTGATGAATGGAGAAATGAAATGGAATATTATTCAACCATAAAAAGGAATAAAGTATTGACTCATGGTATAACATAAATGAATCTTGAAAATATGCTAAGAGAAAGAAGCCAGACACAAAAGGTCTTGCTCTGTCACGTAGGCTGAAGTGCAATGGCACAATCTGGGTTCACTGTAACCTCCACCTCCTGGGTTCAAGCAATTCTCATGCCTCAGCCTCCCGAATAGCTGGGATTACAGACGTGCACCACCCACACTTGGCTAATTTTTGCATTTTTAGTGGAGATGGGGTTTCACCATATTGCCCAAGGTGGTCTCGAACTCCTGGCCTCGTGTGATCTGCCTGTCTCAGTCTCCCAAAGTGCTGGGATTACAGGCATGAGCCACCACACCTGGCTGGTTCTATTTATATGAAAAGTCCAGGATAGGCACATACATAGAGACAAAAAATAGGAGGAGATTAAGAGATAGAAGCTGGCAGTAGGGGAAGGAAGAATGGGAAGTGACTACTGACGGAATTCTTTGTAGGGGGTAATGACAATGTTCTAGAATTAGCTGTGATAGTTGCACAACCTTGTGAATATACTAAAACCACTGGATTGTATACTTTAAAAGTCAATTTTACAGTATGTGAGTTATCTCTCATTTTTTTAAAAAAGTGAGAGGCATTCTTGGAAGCATTTCCTGCATTCAAATAGCTAGAAATAGCTATACCCAGAAATGCCTGAAAACTATGTAAATATTATAAAGATGGAAAAAAATGAAGTGTGTTTCCTACTTTCACATACCGCTCAATACAATACTTCTAAAACCAGATTCCACACACCAAGCAGTTCTCCAGCAGACATCAGTGGGTTGTCCTCTCTCAGTTCCACTCTGATGCTATCTACCTGGAGACGGTATCAGGTCCCACATGCCAAGCGCTAAGTTCCACAAGGCTTCCCCTCACCTCAGATGCCAGTTGCAAGCCCCCAGTTGTTTTACCTGTGCTTCTGACCGACCAGCTGTAAATCAGGGATTCCCAAGACCCCTTCTGCAGGTTCAACTAATTTGCCAGAACAGCTCACAGAACTCAGGGAAACACTTACACTTACTTGTTTATTATAAAGAATGTTACAGAGCATACAGACAAAAGAAAAGTGGAAGAGATGTATAGGTTGAAGTATAGGAGAAGGGACTATCTACAGGCCCCAACCTTCAGTCATCTCATTCACCTACAAAAGACACTGTTTTCACTCTGGAGATTCCAATGGTATTAGGAGCTATGTGCCAGAAACCAGGAGCTGAAAGCAAATATATCTCAGTCTAGGAAGAACTGCATAACAACATCTCAGTCTAGGAAGGATTGCATTCGCAACAGTGGTTCCATAAGATTGTAATGAAGCTGGCTGGGTGCAGTGTCTCATGCCTGCAATCCCAGCACTTTGGGAGGCTGAGGCAGGCAGATCACCTGAGGTCAGGACTTTGAGACTAGCCTGACCAACCGTGGCCAACATGGTGAAAATACAAAAATTAGTTGGGTGTGGTGGCACATGCCTGCAATTCCAGCTACTTGGGAGGCTGAGGCTGAGGAGAATTGCTTGAACCCAGGAGGTGGAGTTTGCAGGGAGCCCAGATCATACCCACTGAACACCAGCCTGGGCAGCAGAGCAAGACTCTCAGAAAAAAAAAAAAAAAAAGATTGTAATGAAGCTGGAAAATTCCTATTGACGTCATAGCCATCATAATGTCATAGAACAACGCATTACTCACATGGGTGTGGTGATCCTGGTGTAAACAAACCTACTGCGTTGCCAGTCATGCGAAAGTATAGCACATGCAATCACATATAGTACGTAATACTTGATAATGATAATAAATGACTATATTACTATATTCTGTACTCACTATACAATGCTCTTTATCATAACTTTACAGTGTACTCCTTCTATTTGTTTAAAAACAAGTTAACTGTAAAACAGGCAGGTCCTTCTGAGGTATTCCAGAGAAAGTATTATTACCAGAGGAAATGACAGCTTCAAGCATGTATTGACCCTAAAGATTTTCCAGTTGGACAAGATGTGGAGGCAAAAAACAGTGGTTTTGATGCTCCTGACCATGCGTTGGCCTAGGCTAACATGTGTTTGTGTCTTCATTTTTAACAAAAAAGTTTAAAAAGTAAAAAAAAAAAAAAAAAAAAAAGTATAAAAAATCAAATAGAATAAGGATATAAAGAAAGAAAATATTTTCATACAACTATACAATGTTTTATCTTTTGAGCTAAGTGTTGTTACAAAGACTCAAAAAGTTTTAAAAATTAAAAGAATTATAATATAGAAAAGTTACAGTAAGCAAAGGTTAATTTATAATTGAAGAAAGAAAAGTATGATTTTATAAATTGAGTGTAGCCTATGTGTACAGTGTTTAGAAAGCCTACCGTGGTGTACAGTAATGCCCTAGGCCTTCACACTCACTCACCACTCACTGACTTCTAGTCCTGCACGCCCCATTCATGGTAAGTGTCCTATGAAGATACATCATTGTTTATCTGTTGTACCACATTTTCACTGTACCTTTTCTGTTTGGATATGTTTACCTACACAAATACCATTTTGTTACAGTCACCTGGAGTATTCAGTACAGTAACATGCTGTACAGGTTTGTAGTCTAGGAGCAATAGACTCTACCATCTAGGTTTGTATAAGTACACCCTGTATAATGTTCATACAATGAAGAAATTGCCTACTGATGCATTTCTCAGAACATCATATCCTCATTAATCAATTCATGACTGTATTTTTTATTATATCATAAATATACTAAACCCAAACTAAATATATCCTTAATTTAAAATCCCTTTAGCCACATACCAAAATTCCCTGGGCCACTAAATGCCATAAGATATGGATGGATGCTGATGGAGGGGAAGTCAGTATAGAAAGGGATCCTGGTTTTACTTTTACAAATTTTACAAAAACATATGACAAGGTGAATACATTGTTTAAGCACCATAATTAATCTCTTCATGCCCAATTACCCACCCTTGTGTAGACCACACACATTTAAAAATGACTAAGTGGTCCTGAATCTTTTTATACAGCTTCTTGAAGGGAAACAAAGCAACAATTTCTTAAATCATTAATCCCTATTTAAAATGAACCTGAGTAGATTGACACATTTATCCAAAAGAAAAAGAAATAAAGAAGAAAAGAAAGAAAGAGCAGGGCATGGTGGCTCACGCCTGTAATCCCAGCACTTTGGGAGGCCGAGGCGGGTGGATCACCTGAGGTCGGGAGTTCGAGACCAGCCTGACCAACATGGAGAAACCCCATCTCTACTAAAAATACAAAATTAGCCAGGCGTGGTGGCTCGCGCCTGCAGTCCTAGCTACTTGGGAGGCTGAGGCAGGAGAATTGCTTGAACCCGGAGTGGGTAGAGGTTGCAGTGAGCCAAGATTGTGCCATTGCACTCTAGCCTGGGCAACAAGAGCAAAACTCCGAGAGAGAGAGAGAGAGAGAGAGAGAGAGAGAGAAAGGAAGAAAGGAAGAAAGGGAAGGGGAGGGGAGGGGAGGGGAGGAGAGGAGAGGAGAGGAGAGGGAAAAAAAGAGTTCTTAATTGTTCAGGACTAACCTTTTTTTCCCCTCTCTAGAGATTCTCTCATTGGAATCTCTCTCAACAGAGCCTACCCCTCCCCAAAGGATCAAAGCCCACATTCCATTTCACCACCAAAGCCTAAGGAGAATCCCAGAGCCCTCCAAATTCTTTCTGCACTGATGACAGCCCCTCAGGCTGGGGCTTGCCCTGGAGGACTGCCCTCTGCCCAGCTGTGGCCTTAATTGTGCCATGCACCTGGCTACCTCCTTCTCAAGCTTTTCTCCTCCTCACTTGGATTGAACTCAGGTGCCCTTCAATCCTCCAGCTGCCTGGAACCAAACTGCTTCCCAGCCTAGAGAAGCAGCCCTGCCAAACCCAGGGGTCTGAAATGTAGTCATTTGGGGGATTATATAATTCCAAACTCCAAAATGCAACTAGAGGTACTTTTTTGACATTAAGTGTGTTTTATTGACCCATTTCCCAATGGCCAAAACTATATTCATTTGGATGTAAACTTCTTACTTCCCACTTAGGCATTAATAAGAAATCAGCTTTAAGAAAATAAATTGTCCTTTCTTCCCTTTGCACATCTTCTTTTTATGTTGCTTAGAGCAAAGATGGTGAATAAACACTAATCCCAATGGCCATCTAAGGGTTGGTTTCTGAGATATCTGGCTAGTCTAGCCAGAACTGAGACTTTTGTTTCAAAATGGTAGACCATGTACAAGCTGTAGTTTCCTCCAAATTTTTAGAAATAGTTTTGCTTAAAAACTAGATTAAGAATTTGGCTACAAATAATTTAAGGAGTAAGAGTTAAAGAGGTGGTATTTTTTTTTTTTTTTTTTTTGAGACGGAGTCTCACTCTGTCACCCAGGCTGGAGTGCAGTGGTATGATCTCAGTTCACTGCACTGCAACCTCCACCTCCCAGGTTCAAGTGATTCTCCTGCCTCAGCCTCCTAGGTAGCTGGGACTACAGGCATGTGCCACCACACCCAGCTAATTTTTGTATTTTCAGTGGAGACGGGGTTTTACCATGTTGGCCAGGCTGGTCTTGAATTCCTGACCTCAATTGATCTGCCCGCCTCGGCTTCCCAAAGTGCTGGGATTACAGGCATAAGCCACAGTACCCAGACTTTTTCTTTCTCTCTCCCTTTCTTTCTTTCTTTCTTTCTTTCTTTCTTTCTTTCTTTCTTTCTTTCTTTCTTTCTTTCTTCTTTCTTCTTTCTTTCCTCTTTTTGTGACAGAGTCTTGCTCTGTCACCCAGTCTGGAGTGTAGTAGTGCTGTCATAGCTCACTGCAGCCTCAACATCCCTGGGCTCAGATGATCCTCCCACCTCAGCCTCCCAAGTAACTGGGACCACAGGCAAGTGCTACCATGCCCAGCTAATTTTTTGTAGCGATGGGGTTTTACCATGTTGCCCAGGCTGGTCTCAAACTCCTGGCTCAAGTGACAGCCTGTCTTAGCCTTCCAAAGTGTTGGGATTACAGGCATGAGCCACTGCGCCCAAGAAGGTTGGCCTGAAAAGGACATCTATAGTCCAAACTTATAGAAGACCAATGAGAAAAGTAGGCTATGCCTGGAGGCTGTATACACTTGGAGCAGAAAGGGGTCTGAGGCAACAGACAGGGTGTAGATGTGAAAGCAGTAGCCACCAGGCAGCAATGATGGGGAGTCTGCCTCCAGGCCACACTAGATCAGAGACAGGGTAACAGGTGTCCAGTGACCTTAGGAAGGAGTGGGCAGTACCAACACCCAACAGAGCAACCACTAAATGGCCTTGCCAGATGACACATCCTGTCCTCCCTCTTCCTGAAAGCAAGTCAGAATGCAAATCACAAAGGCATTCTTGTCTTTCCCAAAAAGACCATGAAAACAGGTGGGAAGAGTCTTAACAGGAAATATCAACCACAAAGATGAGCCCATAATCAAGAAACACAAAGTATTAGAGAAAATCAACCTCCATGAATGGAGACAATGAACTAAAGACATGGAAGAACTTATGGATAATAATTCAAAGTCAGTGGAGCTATCAGAACAGCACTTCAAGGCTAGATCCTGGTTTCCTCATTCTCAGGCCACCATTCTTTTCCCTTCTCCACACTGCATCCTTCCCTAAGTCGGGCACTCCCTATATAGTAGAAGGATTTTAAAGACATTTCTTTATTTTCCCAAATAAAAGCTATTTAGGAAAAATAACTTAAATTAGAGTAAGACCCATACAAATAGATATCTATTTCATTTCTTCATTTCCTAATTTGAAAAAGGACCTTATTATCCATCCTAAAATTTCTGTATCCCATTCTATTCACAGGTCAATTTCCCCTCATCTGTCTAGAACCACTGCAACCGCTAACTCTTCTTGCTGTCTCCAGGCTCGGCTCCTCTCACCCACCCATCTATTCTTCACACTTCAGCCAGAGAGATCTTTCTAAAATGCAAAGATCGCTCCAGCTGCTCCAAAACTTTAAACATCCTCCTGCAGCTCTGTGAATAGTCACATTCCTTAAAATGGCCTACAGGACCCTGTAGCATCTGGCTCCTGCCTTTTTGTCTAATCTTATCTCTTGATGCTTCAACAACCACCCCACCCCGTCCCCTTTGTTCAATAACCCACCCATAGCAAACTTCTTCCATTTGTTCATCTCCAAGCTGTTTTCTCTGCTTGAAATGGATTTCTCTCCCCTTTTCACAATGCCAACAGGTTTCAGCTGTGTTTTCATAGTTGGGGAAGCCTCTTCTGTACTCCCACTGCACTAAGTATCTCACCCTGCATTTACCTCTTGGACAATAGGCTTTAACAATAGGTTTTCTTGTCTGTATCTCCACCAGTGTATAAGCCCCAGAAGGCAGAGACTTCTTTGTTCTCTGCCTTATCCACCTGTAAAGCAAGGGATGCACACAATGATGACCTTTGGAATTGATGAGCTGTCTGATGTCTTTATCGATACTTCTGTGGCACATTGAGCAAATTTAGAGCCCAGTAGAAACATGGTCATTTCCCTCTTCTCCCACAGAATGGATGTGCAAGCTATTCTCAGACCTGCCTTGATTTGTAGATTCATCTATTCACTCAATAAATACTATGGAGGGCCAGAAATATTCCATATGCTGGGTGCAGCAATAAACAGAATGAAGGCAAAGCTTCACCCTTGTGGAATCCATTTTGTAGGAAATTACTTGGCCACCTCTTTCCCATCCCTCCTAAGACCAACTTGCCATTCTGCTGGGATCCTCCCCAGCTGCTGATGAGTCTGCTGGTATAGAGCATCAGGTTTCATAACCACACTCATAGCTTCTTTTCTTCATTAAAAAAACTTTTTATTGTGGAAGAGTTCAAGCAAATACCAAAGTAGAGATAATAGGATAATGAGCCCCCATATATCTAACACATCAACACATCGCTGAGGTTGTCTCATTTATAGCTCTCATGCTCTTTTCCATTGCCCACCAGATTACTTTAAAGCAAAACCAGACATCTAAGTCGTTTCATCCATAAATCCCTTCTGGAGGAAGACAGCTTTCATATGGACTAGGAGAATGGAAAGGTCATAGATAGGGTGGGAAGAAGGCAGAGTGGCATCCTACCAGGGAATGAAAGAACAAGAAGTTTGGACAGGAAATGAAAATTATGTATACAGAGTCAGGAAGAAACCCTCCTGAATGGAGAGAAAGTTGGACAGATCAGGTGGAAGTGATTAAGAAAAGTTTCAACCCGCCAGCTCTGGAGCAGCCCGCGAGCTCACACCCAGCCTCTCTCCAGCCTCAGCCTGCACGCCACCATCACCATCTTACTAGGCACAGCTCTCTGGCCCTCCAGGCCTTCCTCACCCAGCCATGACCCCCGCCTGGCCATGGCTATCCAGTCAGTTCACTGCTATTCCCATGGGTCACATGAGACAGATGAGGAATTTGATGCTGTCTGGGTAACATACTTCAACAAGCCAGATATAGATGCCTGGGAATTGTGTAAAGGGGTGAACACACTTGTTGGCTATGATCTGGTTCCAGAGCCCAAATCACTCACGCTGCTTTGTGGGCATTCAGACAGTTAAATGATGTTGCTAGTGCAGTTCACATCCTAGAGGCTGTTAAGGACAAAGCAGGACCTCACAGGGAAATCTACCCCTATTTCACCCAGGAACTCAGACTAACTTTAAATGAATTGGGCATCTTCACTCCAGAGAAACTGAGCCTTGACAATGTGTAAACCCCATGGAGGGGCTTTTCAAGGATTTTATTGATAATGCTACTTAAGTGTAAACAGTCACCTGGAAATACTGGTGATAATATATTACCTTGTTTGAACAAGTTTTCCTTTACTGAGTGCCAAACCATCTAATGATAACTTGGACTTTAATAAAAGGGAAATGAGTTTGAACTGAAAAAAAAAAAAGCAAAGAAAATTTCAAATGGCAGCCTAAGGATATGGGTTCCTGCAGAGGAGGTTTAGTTAAATATTCACAGGTTTTAAGTGTATCAAGGCAAGTTAAGCAGTGTTCAAGTGAGAATCATCCAGGCTGAACATGGGCCCAGGAGACCCAAGAGAAAAAAATGTATAGAGGGCAGAAGAATGAAGGGGCGCATTATTATAATTCACATGACCACCGTGGTACTGGCAAAAATGGAAGGAGGAATGGGCTAGGATGGGTTTTAAACGTTGAAGGGACAGAATTCATTGCCTAGCTCAAAAAAGTGGTTAAGGAAAGAATAAGAGATGACTACATGGCTCCAAGTCTGGAGAATGGAAGTCATCTGCAAAGTCAAAGAAAAGAGAGGGAAATATTTTTGGGAGATAAGTTTTATTAGGTTGATGCAAATTAATTAAAGAAATTGATGTGTCTTTCAATGGCAGAAACTGCAATTGCTTTTGCAACAACCTAATACTTTGGATTTAATAATGGGATATATAAGTATAAATATTTCACAGTCCATGGAAGGTATAGAATTGGAACTGCAGTAAAGTGGTATAGGTTTAAATTTATCCACTTAAAATTGATAGTTGAGGTCAGGTATCTCTATTGGTGTAATGTATGGAAAATGGAAAGGGAAAAGGGAGGAAGGCAGACTGACTACTGATGAGAGGAAGGAAAAGGGAGGGGAAGACAGGCGAGGGGAGGGGAAAGGAAAAGAGAAAAAGGGCAAGCATAGGAGACAGCAGGAGAGAAGGAGAAAGGAGAGGAGAGGAGAGAGAAAAAGGAGCAAGTCAGGATGAAGAAGAATCATGGCTAAGACAGAAAAGGAGGTAAGAGTACCAAGATAGTCAAATAATCTCAAAAGCCAAAGAAGGATGCCTTTCTAAAAAGAAATTTTGATCATTAGTGAGACTGGCGGTTGGAAAAGCCCACTGAATATGCATGATGTCATGTACTGTACATTCACAACACACACAAGGCCACATTCAATCTGTTGACCTTGAGGGCAGAGCACAAGGCTCAGTTGTTCCCGCCCTGCCCCAACCCCCAGCGTTTGCCTCTGAGGAGAAGGAGAAGTCTGTACTAGGAGAGTTGGAATTCTTGAATCAGGCTAGTTGTTAGCTATGTTGTGAAATGGGCTCATTTTTAGAAACTAAAAAATTCATTTCTGTTTATAGTCACTGTAGTAAGTAGATGATGGGTCACTCTAATAAGTAATAGGCTTGAGTGAAAAGTGGGTCCCTAATTTGATGTCAGGGATGGAGTGACAAAGCCAGGATCCACCAATGGAGAGGAAATGGCCCAGCTTGGAAGGAATGAGTTGTACCCCAACCAACACTGTGATTCAAACACAATTTGGGTGCCTCCTTTAGTGACATCAGGAAAAAGAAATCTAATATGTAGCCATATTAAACAAACTGAAATCCACAAATCATGTTAATCATGGGGCAATTTCATAATGGCATGGATTAAGTGGTGATGACATTACAAATATAAACAGAAGGAACATTTTTTAAAAGTCCAAAAAAATTGGAATTTGTCTGTGTACTACCAGAATCATATGGAAGAGAGGGTTCCTGGGTTCTAGATAATTGGCAGTGACAATATAAAGATAAATCATCCTATAGACAAGATGGTTACTTCATGAGATAATTTTTCTTATTTAATTTTTTTTGAATATTCAGTTTCCTTTTTTGCCATACCCTATGATTACTAAGATTTATTTTTTCCACTGTTTTTAAATTATTATTATTTAGAAATAATTTAGATTTTGAATTATTTACCAAGAATTTACTATTTTCTTTATTTTTGAAAACCTTTATGTTTATTTCGAAAAAACAGACATTTTCAAACTTAGAAATAGAAAGAATAGTACAATGAACTCACATGCACCTATTACCCTATTTCAACAATTAATCAACAGTCTGCCATTAAAAAAAAAAAAAAAAAGGCTATTCTCCTTCCTTTTTTACCTCTTTTCTTCCTTTTTTTTTTTTCCTGGAGTATTTTAAAGCAAATCCTGGACGTCATATCAACTCACCAGTAAATACATCAATATGCATTCATCTTTTACCAATAAGAACTTTTTAAAAACTGGCAATCATGCCATTATGACAGTAATACAACTTAAAATAACTTTTTTGTATACTTGAATACTAAGTCTATGTGCAAATTTCTCTGATTATCTCAAAAATGTATTTTATAGTAGGTTTGTTTAAATCAGGATCTAAACAAGGTCTACACATCAGTTATTTCATCTCTTAAGTATCTTTTATTGTCTAAAAATGTATCCCTCTTTTTTTAATGTAATTTTTTTTGGAGAAACTGGATCGTTTGGTTTGTAGAATATCTCATTCAGGATTTGGTTTATTGCATCTTCATAGTCTTGTTTAAATTGTTCTATTACTTTGTTTTCTGTAAACTGGTAGTTAAACCTACTGGCTTGATACGATTTTTAGGCAAGAATACTTCTAAGTGGTGGTATGTTTTTTCCACTGCACAACATCATTATGTGGTCCAGTTGTACTTTTAATGATACCAAGATTGGTGAGTGAGTTTTGATGAGAGAAGCCTAATATTTCCATTATGAAATTCTTCGTCAATTTTTAACCTGTATTAGCAAACAGGTTAAAAGCAACTCATAATTGTTGCCTAGATTCATTTTATAGGGATTGCAAAATGATGATTTTCTAAGTCTATCATTTCTTCTGCATTTATTCATTGAAATTATCCTGTAAAGAGCTTTCCCTCATCAACAATGCGGTTACCCTGAAATACAGTACATATAAGAAAGGCAGAATAAATCCTTTATATTTCCCTTTTCAATACATTTTTTAGTAATACATTTACTCAGTACATTTTAGCAGCCTCCAAAGATGACCAAGGAGGGATTTTAAAAGTCATCAAATACTCCTGAGTTTTTAGATGTCTGATGTGTTTTAATTCTTTCTCACACACAAATTATCCCATTTTTGGTCAGTGGGAGCCCCTTAATGGTGGTTCTTGTGTCTTTTTGATATGACCCTTAAAACTGCCTTTACAAAGTGATGACAGTAAGAGAAAGCTGACTCCATCTTGCCTCTAACCTCCAAGCTGTCATTTCTGGGCATAGGCCAAGCTAACTTTGGGAGGATTTTAGTTTATAGTTTAACCCTAAAGCAAGGATGATAACAGCCACTCTCAAAACTAAATCACCTTTGTAAAAATAGCAGAAGACCACAAGGTTAGGATTATGAGAAGGGCCTGAATTCTGGTAAGATACAGGCATAGTTAAACAATGACCAGCCATTGTTCCAGAGGTCACAAGATTTTTAACTTCTCCAATTATTCCTGTAGATAACATCACTATTGTAGAACCTAAGATTGGCCTTTTGAGATGTTTTTAGACTTTTACATTTATGGCAACTGATTGACTCTACCCAGACCACGACTCGTGACTGAAATGGTCCTGTGGCCCCCATTCAGAGGCTGACTCAGCAGATAAGGACCATTTTCCAGGCCCCTGTGACTGCATCCCCAACATTTCCCACTCCCTAGCCTCCTGCCCACCAAACTATCCTTGAAAAACTCTAACCTCCGAGCCTTCAGGAGACTTACTTGAATAATTCCAGTTCTTCTGCATGGCTGGCCTCGTATTCATTAAACTCCTTCTTTACTGAAACACTGTGGTCTCAGTGAATGGTTTTTGTCTCTGCAGTGGGCAGGAAGAACCCATTGGATAACTACAGCCCCATTTGTTTTGAAAGGCTTTCTTGTTTCTTCTTTGACACAAAACAATGTCCCAGACTCACCTTTTAATTTTTGCCCTAGACTTGGAATGAAGCATTTTTCCAAAGAGCTCTAGTTCCTGTTAGTGGGGAATAGGATTTAGAAACCACAATCTGGATGCTTATTGTGTTAATAACTGCTGAGTTGTCATTTCTTTTAGACTTTTTCAAGGGACAGAGCAATGAAATATGCATTTTAAAATTTATTTTAGAAGACAAAATTGAGTTTATAGTGATATTTCCAATTCAAATGTTAGAATATAATATTTTTACTTACCTTCTTTGATTTTATGTGCCTATTTCAGTAATCTTACTGTTACTAGTTATTCTGATGTTCTAGAATCATTTATATTTGAAGCAACAGCCAAGATTTATCAATGCTTGAAGAGTGAAAACAGAAACAATAAAGAAAAATAAAGGAAAACATCAATGCAAAAAGGAACTATAGTAAATATCCTCAGGGATGTAAAAGAAGACACTGCCTCCATGGAATTATTGCAAAGAAATCTTAACCTATGTCCAGGAGTCCTGTAGTAATGGGAACTATTATTTTTAAGCTATATATGTGTTATAAGCTAAAGTTGATAGGTAATATGTTAATATAGAAACTGAGCTTTTCAGCATAGGAACAACAAAATACAAATATAAAATCAAGTAAGTAAAAACCCTGTAATCATAAAAAACTGGGAAATGTTATTGAAAGACCACCATCTGGATACAAGTGCTCCTTGGGAAAACACCACAAGAATGTGATAAGCCAAAGCTTGATTATGAGAAATTCTACAGAACCTATTATCTGATTTCTTCTACAAATGAAAAGCACGAAAAGAAGATAGGAACTAATATGCATTTTGTGTAGATCTTATCTGGTTTCCAACTCAAGCCAACTTCAGAAAAGACACATTTTAGACAACTAAAGAAAGTGGATCACTGGGTATTACATGAGATGAAAAAATTACCAGTTTTGTTACATATAATAGTAGTACTGTTACTTGTTAAAACTCCTTATCTGCTAGCAATATATTTTGAAGACTGTACAGATGACATGATATTTGGGATGTGTTTTAACATATCTAGAAAAAAACTGGAAGGGACATAAGTGAAACAAACTTGGTCAGATATCGAAGTTAGGTGGTGTGGGTTCATCACACTATCCTCTAATTTTTGTATGTTTGAAAATATCCTTAATTTTTTAAGGTTAAAAGAAGACTTTATTTAGAAACACTAAAGAAGACAAAAATAAATGGAGAGATATAAGGATGCTTTAAAAAGGTAATTAATTGAATTATCTAAAAAGCACAAGAAGACAAGAAAGAATCAAGCTCAAATCCTATGTCCCAGGGTCCAGCAACTAGCAGGGTGTGCCTAAAATTCCCCCAAAGCTGCCACTGAGGACCTGAACTGGACTGCAGATGTCCCTCCACCCTCCTTCCTAGGGCAGCAATTAGCACTCCAGGCTTCTGGTTGGAGGCTCTTTGTGCAGCAGGCTGCACGTGCAGCCTCACAGTTCACAGAGCCCTTTTGGACTTGGAGTGAATAGTTGGTTACATTCTCCACATTTTTATGCAGATGACATTGCTTGTGGTGGATACTAGAGCTGAGGCAGCTGATGAAGAACCCACCAAGCATGGCAAAAAAAAAAAAAAAAAAAAAAAAAAAAGAATAAAAAAACCTCCCTAAGGGGACACTACAGGAAACCAGCCCCGAAGTGATTTCTTTTGAAATTCGGGGCAGCAGAAAGCTCATATTTCTTTTGGTTAGTTCCTTCACTATGGTTGCCAGCCTCAGTAAAGCTGAGTGTCCCTGTCTCCACCTCTGTCTCCCCCACCAGCTATTGTTTTACCTCACCCACCCAAGGTACGGGAGGCCTGGGTTCCATTAAAGAGCTCCTGGTGCTTCCTGGTGGCTGGTGATGATTCATTTTTATTCCCTCGAATCTTCCCCATGGCCAGATCATTGTTGTTCATATCCTTCCCACCCTCCAGGAAAGAACAAAAGGCAATATTTGGTCTTTTGGCTGGAGTCTATGCCGGACCATCACATCCCACACATGGCTTGAGCTAAGGGTTCCTCCAGCCCCCTGAGATTTCCCAAAGCATTTCGAGATAAACTCTTAACAGTAGGATACATTTGCTTTCCGGTTGAAGTGATGGGTTATATGATTCATCTGTTTCCTAAGATTTCCAGTTATAGTCATGAAATCTGGCCTCTGCCCCTGATGTAAAACCCTTGTGTTTATAAGAAGTAACCTAAGTAACCTACCACATGTTCAGAGTTGGAAACCTACTTCCTGTCCCCCGAGTTTGTAAACCCAGCAAGATAAATTTTCTCTTTTCAGCCATGCTTGAAAAGTTGGTATAACTGAAATAAGTTTTAAATAAGGCAAATTGGAATAAACTCCAACTCAATGATTTCATCTTCCCAATCCTGCCCCAGATCATGGCCATATCAGTGGGATTTCCAATTGCAAACAGCAGCAAACAGCACCAAATTCATGTTAGCAAATTTTAAGGATGAGAAAGTGACCTCGGCCATCAGAATTGGATTTGTAGCAGATGACAAATAAGATGCTCAGAATCACAGACCATCAGAGATGGCCGACTTTCCCCAGCATCGACCCTGTTCTTTCACAGGTGAGAAAACCAAGTCCAAGGACAGTCTTATTTTAAAGCCTAAATTGTGGGGGTAGCGAGTGAAACCAGTTTCAAAATGAGGTTTACCACAGAGGAGCCCAAACCCACTCTCTCACTCATGTCATGTTCTGAAGTGTCCTTCTTACTGATTTCCAACTCTTCACCTCTCTCTTCTTATCGCTTCCCCCTGCCCTGCACACTGCTCCCTGCTGCAGCCACTTTCTCTGCAGCACAGCCCTGATCATATCTCTCCTGGCTCAAAACTATTCCATAGTTCTCGGCCTTGGCTGTTCCCAATGACATTCCAGTTGAACTTCATACTTCACTCGTGTGCCTTGTCCAGTCCATATGGAAAAGTAGCTGCTCGCAAGCAAGCTTTGTGCCTATCTCTTTCCCCATGTGATTGTCTCTGCCCAGAAGATTATTTCTCTTTAACAGGCAAGATCCACCTACCCTTTAGAGGCTTGGCTCAGATACCATTTCCTCCACAAATGCTTCATTCACTCTCCTAAGTGAAAGCCAGTTCTCACCTTTTTGTCTCTTTGCACCGCAGATCTCTATTTTGGCAGGTATCACATTCTATTTCATGTAATACTGTAGTTAATTACGAACATTCTGTGTCTTCCCACTTGGCAATAAATTCCTGTAAGTCAAAAACTAGATCTTACTTACAACCCTGGCACAGTTATTTGTTTAGAGTAAACAACATTTTTTAAAATTAAATTGGGTTGAAATCCACTATCTTTGGAAACCCAACAGCATTTAGGCATATAATTCTAAAGAGCTGAAATTTAATGTTTTATGTACTTCTATCCTGATAATCTCGGGTATGCTGAAGGACATTTTTATCTCCTATAATGTGTCATGGATAAAAATAGGGAGGATTCTTTTCTTCTTTGCTATTAGGTCATGCTCAGCAAAAGGTTCAACTTATTCTTTAGAGATGGGGTCTCACTATGTTGCCCAGGCTAGTCTCAAACTCCTGGTGTCAAGCAATCCTCCTGCCTCAGTCTCCCAAAGTGCTGGTATTACAGGTATGAGCCACTGTGCTCCGTCAGCATGTATTTATTTAATACATCTAGAATGCAGGAAACACTGTGTAAGTTGCTGTGGGGGTAGAGAGGTGAATAAAATCTGGGACCCTGACCATAAAATAGTTGCAATGTGGGGCTGGGTGCGGTGGCTCATGCCTGTAATCCCAACACTTTGGGAGGCCGAGGCAGGCGGATCACGAGGTCAGGAGATCAAGACCTGCCTGGCCAACATGGTGAAACCCCATCTCTACTAAAAATTTAAAAAATCAGCTGGGTGTAGTGGCATGCACCTGTAGTCCCAGCTACTTGGGAGGCTGAGTGGGGAGGATTGCTTGAACCTGGGAGATGGAGGTTGCAGTGAGCCGAGATTGGGCCACTGCAGCCTGGGCCACAAAGTGAGACTCCATCTCAAACAAACAGACAAACAAAAATAGTTGTAATGGGTTAACTTCCACAGTTATGAACTCAAGGGCCAACCCAGGCATGAACTCTTAGGCATTTCGTAAACAACAACTGCTAATCACCCCTGTCTGCTATTAAAGAAAGTTGTGAAAGACTAACAGCCTTAGGAACTACCCTTAGTTAGGAATCAGAAGATCATGGGTCTACTTTGGACGGACTCTACCAAATTTCTATCAACGTGACCTTAGACAAATTGCTTATTTCTGTTCATCTTCCTCATCAGCAAAACAGACTCTTCATGAAAGGGCTCTTCATGGGTTCCTTCAAGGACATAGGTGTGTTAAAGCAAAATAAATATAGCCTGAGAAGGACTCCATTCTTCCATATTTGAGTCCTTGTGGATGAACTGTAACCTAGCTTAATAGACAAGATTGAAAACCTAACTTAGGAGTATGCACCTGTAACAATAGCTGAGTCTTGGCCAATCCCAGCAGCCATACTTCAACTACTCACACACTGCTGAGTGTTCAGACTGTGTTCAAATAAGGCAAATGTCAACCTGTAACCAATCCAGCCGTTCTGTACGTCACTTCCGGTTTCTGTACGTCATTTCCCTTTTTTTGTCTATAAATCTTCTTCCACCACGTGGTTGTGCTGGAGTCTCTGTGAATCTGCTGTGACTCTGGGGGCTGCCCCATTCGCAAATTGTTTGTTGCTCAATTAAACTTCTTTAAATTTAATTCAGATGAAGTTTTTCTTTTATCAGGTGTCACCTAACATACAAGTTTGTGGACCAATTCTGCAAACATATGGTATAAATTAAAGCAGTGGTTCTCAAAGTGTAGTTCCCAGACCAGTAGCATCTGTTGGGAACGTGATAGAAATGCACGTTCCCAGGCCTCAACCTTAACCAACTGAATCAGAAACCCTGGGGCTTTTTGTTTGGCGGAACGTTGGGTTCTGGTGTTTCCTCTTTTCCAAGTGGAGGGTGGTGCTGATGCTGTGGGCAGCTGAGTTGGGGTAGGTTCTCCCCACCCTACCAGCTCATCCTCCAGACTAGGCTAGAGTCAGCTCGCCTATCTCCTGAAATACTTCTGCTTGCCAAGGCACCAGGAGCCAACAGCACCTACTCTGTGAGCTTTCCTCACAGAGGGAAGGCTCTGTCTGAGGCTTAGTGAACAATGATTGCGAAAATACTTTGAAAATTGAGAGGGGCCGTGCAAATGTAAATATTGTTAAAGTTGACAACTCTTTAGGAAAGAGATGTGTGAAAAGGGAAAACAGAATACAAGAAAGACACTGGTGACAGATTCTATAAGCTACGCCTAGGTTGGAGTGCGTGCCACTGCACTCCAGCCTGGGCAATCAATTTGAGAGTCGGTCTCAAAACAAAAAAGAACCTGAATTGTTTGGCCAGATGCAATTGCTGACACCTGTAATCCTAACACTTCAGGAGACCGAGCCGGGTGGATCGCTTAGGTCCAGTAGTTCCAGACGAACCTGGGCAGCATGGTGAAACCCCATCTCTACAAAAATTGCAAAAATTTGCCAGGCGTGGTGGTGCGGCGCCTGTTGTCCCAGCTACTCAGATGCTGAGGTGGGAGGATCGCTTGAGCTTGGGAGGTGGAGGCTGCAGTGAATCCAGATTGTGCCACTGCACTCCAGCCTGTGTAACAGAGAGAGACCTTATTTAAAAAAAAAAGAATCTGAATTGTAGTTCAGACCCATAACCTACCACACACAAGAATCTCATCCTCTTCACTCCAGCCTAAGAGAGACAGATTTGTTCTTTACCAAATGCAAAGTTATTTGGCCTCTTTAATTTCTTCTCTCCCTCTTCTGGCAAACTGCCTAGGCAAAGCCACTTTCCAGATCAAGCAGTGTCATGGGGCAGCAAACGACCTCAAGTCATAAAAACAGAGTTTCAGTGGCACTGCTGCTGTTTACTACACAACCTTGGGCAAATCCCGTCTTGACTTCAGAGTATTTGAGTGGAATGTATGCACAGTATTTGTAAACTAAAAACATTTGCAATATAAATGATATGATCATATTGCCGATAGCAAAGCACAGGTCGCCTGGTAAAACCATCCTGGTCAAGATCTTTTGTTTTCAAAAGAAGAGCATTCGTAGACAAAGGAGGAAGTCATGTTTATCTGTAGTAATTAAATGACAGGGGAACAAACCAAGACACCTACTTTCCTGAATGTTTATTCAAAACATGGTGGAATTAGTGGTTAGTGGCTAGCAGAGCCTCATATCTGCTCCTGTTCTCTGTTGGCTGTAATACAGCGTTTCTTTTTGTTGTTGTTGTTTTTCTGAGGCAGAGTCTCACTCTATCACCCAGGCTGGAGTGCAGTAGCTCGATCTCTGGTCACTGCAACCTCTGCCGCCCAGGTTCAAGCAATTCTCCTGCCTCAGCCTCCCGAGTAGCTGGGATTACAGGCGCCTGCCACCACGCCCAGCTAATTTTTGTATTTTTCAGTAGCAGGGTTTCACCATGTTTGGCCAGGCTGGTCTTGAAATGCTGACCTCGTAATGCACCCGCCTTGGCCTCCCAAAGTGCTGGGATTACAGGCTTGAGCCACTGCGCCCAACCCTACGGTGTTTCGATAAGAAATCCAGCCATGAACAGATAAGAAAATCCAGCCATGAACAGATAAGTTGTTGGAAAAAGAAGGGGTATTTCGACAGCTTTTCAGATATTTTTGTGGCCAATTGAAAAAAAAATCAAACTACCAAAATGTTAGTTTTTGAAAGATTAGTAGTAATATGGAATCTGAAACCATATCAATGAACTTTTTGTACTCTGTTATATTAAAATCCATTTATTGTCTTACACTTTGAATAGATCTTTTAATTTACCATGTGTAGGGTAAATAGTCATTAAAATAGTCATTCAGTGAGTTATGCAAATCATCACCATTTTGATACATTTCATTATACAATATAAAAATATCAAATTTATTAATATCACCATCAGATCGATCAGAAAAGTCTTCAGATATGGAGAACTTGTGAAGCTCACTGTGGTAGATACAAGTTTTCTAGATTTCCAAGTTTTGCTTGAAAGCTCAAATTTTGTCATTGACACACATACTGTAGTTATTTGTTTTCCTTAAAGGGATAAGCTCACTTTATTTTTGAGGAAACATCTGCCAAATACTGAAGTCTGAAAAATCATAATTTCTCTGTCAGTCACTTTTTTAGTTTTTTTTTTTTTTTTTTTTAAAGTAAAAATGATGTTCGGGGGAATCTTGTATATGTTGCAGGAGTGTTTTTCCTCAGAATAACTATCCTATTTCAGTATGCAGCAAAACTGTTCTGTGTGTACTCCCATTCTGTCACATTGAATAGTAAAAGGAAATAAATCCAAGCAAGGGTCAAGATTTGATAAAATCAGTAACTTTTACCACTTGATCAAGGCCATTCCCAGGTGAAACTGGCCTTTTTTTTTTTTTTTTTTAACTGCGAGTGTGTGATAGTGAAGAATACAATGACTGTTAGAAGGGTTTTGTGCCAGTACCTCAATTTGTGCTAAGCTACCAGTGGATTTAACCATCACTTTTGCACCATTGGTGCAGGTATCAACCCAGGGAAAAAAGATAATATCTTGTTATTATTCTGAAAATAGTTTGACTTCCAGGACCTCCTGAAAGGGTCTCCGGGACCCCCAGGAACCTGAGGACATTTTGAGGACCAGTGCCCTACATAACCTTCCTGCCCGGAAGATCAAACTGTAATTTCCTCTAAAACCTCCTCTGAGAGAGTTAGCCTGAACAAGATCACAGAAGGAGAACTGGAAAAGCTCCAGGGAGACCAATGACTCCCGTCGACAAGGCACCTTCTAGGGAAAACTTTTATCCTCTTCTGCCCCCCAGTGGTCGACCACCAAGGACCTACCTATGTTAGGCTGGGAGGAAAATGTTTTTTTTGTTGTTGAGGTGGCAGTGGCGTTCTTTTACAGACACACTTCTGCATTCACTTCTAGATCTAAAATGTATATGATCCTTTAGCAACTAAAACCTGGGAGAATAAATTGTCATCATGAGAAAGGCTGAGAACAGGGTTTCTGCTTAACTCGGGTGTACCCCTGCTACCTTTGTCTCCCAGTGGCTCCAGGCCTTGGCTGTCTGTAGCTGTGAAAACTTTTGCTACCTTTCCGTTAAGGAACAAATGATCATCGCAGAGCTTTCCTGTTGGTTTTCTATCCTCAAAGCAAGCTTTCTCTTAAAAGGGTTCTAATTCATCTACGATAATAAAGGGAGGCCAACCTGGGATTATGAGGCTCTCCTCTGCACCTTGTTCTGTTTTCACTGAACTATCATAGAGAAAGATGAAATCCACACATAGATGTTCTAGCAATGGCCCTTTTCACACCTCGTCCCTCTCCCTCTACATTGCAAACCCTTGTGATTTGTATCCCCCAAACTGTAAGTGCTGTGAGGGCAGGAACTTTGTGGCTTGCCTCTTGTATTCTGAAGTGGCGGACCTGGATATTTGAGAGAAAGCTGAAAGCCAAGGTTACCAGAGGGGTCCCTCTATCACCCACGGTGAGGAAGTGGAGGCCTGAGGGGGCAGGAAGACAGGGCCTGGCACGGGAGGCCAGGGAGGCAGAGGCAGAGGACAGCAATTGATGTTTACTCTCTCCCATTCTCTCTCCTTCCCCTCTTGCCAAGCTACCCCATGGTGAGATAAAAACCATGCCCACGGGGCAGAGGTGAGCAATCTCCATATCAGCTCAGAGAAGATTAGGTGAGAGAAAAGGAAGGAATGCCACGGCAGCTGAGATTGGGGGAGGGGGGAAGGAAGTCACTTGCCTGGTCATCCCCAGGAGGCCATTCCTGCAGGGTTATTCGTGCATAAGAAATATGTGCAACGTTCACCTATGTAACAAACCTGCACATCCTGCACATGTACACCAGAACTTTTAAAAAAACTAAAATAAAATAATAATTTTGAAAAAGAAATATGGTGCAAAGATGAACGTATGTTGGGGACTGCGTGTAACCAATAACGTAGAGGCGACAGAAACTCAGAATGCTTTGTGAGGCTCAGCTGAGGGAGGATGGGTTCGATGATGACCAATAAATGGAAGAGAGTGGCAACTGGGGTCCTTTGTCGTAAGCCTCTAATCTCTCTCACCAAATGTGAATTCTTCACGTTTACACTAATGTCAAAGGCAAGGACAAGGTTTGGGGCAATCCAACTCCTCACTGTTCTTCAAGGCCCATCTCCATCCCGTCCCTATGTATTCTCCCACTCCATCATCTGGCTCCAGCCCACCTTGAAATGTTCTAGCAAACAACCTGCAGCTTTCTAAATGAGTCACATCATCACCAGTCCCCAAAATGGTCATCCACTGACATTAAGACCTCTAATGACATGTGCCCCCGTTCTTCCTAGCCCATTTCCACCCAACCGTCAGATCCCATCTTCAGTGTCTCTGGCTGCCTGAGACAGGGCCACCGCACCCCATACTTTACCCTCATCCCTCTACATTGCAAACCCTTGTCGGTCTGTATCCCCTAAACTGTAAGTGCTGTGAGGGCAGGAACTTTGTGGCTTCCCTCTTGTATTCCGAGCACCTAGCCAGTGCCTGCACATCCAGATCAATACAGAAACCTTACAGTGTTCTAGGATCCAGGATTGACTGTGAACTCTTAGATCACTTACACATACATTCTTCTCTGAGAAATTCTTCTTAGGCTTCAAGTCATAGCTCAATGTTTCCCCGTCCTTGAAGTCTACCTTCTCTGGTCTACTCATCCCCACTAATACTTGGTCCTTCCTCTGTGGCCATAGACCGTCTTTTGAACTGATGGTATCATATATCTAACTCTGGCTTGCAAAATATTTGCTTCATTGTATGTGCATCTTCATCACTGGAGTTAAAGCAATTTGAAGGCAAATGCCACTTTCAGGCCTAATCTTTCTTTGTTTATGTTGCATTGAAGTACTATAAAATACGCATTTATTTTGCAGGGGTCTGGGGTAGGCAGGTTAGACATGTGTGTTGTAATATAAGGCATCACTTCTCACCTTCAAAACCAGCACAAGACAAGGATGCCCTCTCTCATCACTCTCATTCAGCATAGTATTGGAAGTACTGGTCAGGGCAATCAGGCAAGAGAAAGAAATAAAGGCATTCAAATAGGAAGAAAGGAAGTCAAACTATCCCTGTTTGTAGACAACATGATCCTGTATCTAGGAAATCCCATAGTCTTAGCCGAAAGCTCCTTGAGCTGATAAACAATTTCAGCAAAGTCTCAGGATACAAAATCAGTGTGCAAAAATCACTAACATTTCTATACACCAACAAGAACCAAATCAGGAATGCAATCCCATTCACAATTGCCACAAAAACTATAAAATACTGAGGTATACAGCTAACCAGGGAGGTGAAAGATCTCTACAAGATCTACAAAACACTGCTCAAAGAAATCAGAGATGACACAAAAAAATGAAAAAATATTTCATGCTTATGGATAGGAAGAATCAATATCATTAAAATGGCCATACTGCCCATGCAATTTATAGATTTAATGCTATTCCTATTAAACTACCATTGACATTATGCACAGAATTAGAAAAATCTATTTAAAAATTCATATGGAACCAAAAAGGAGTCTGAATAGCCAAGGCATTCCGAAGCAAAAAGAACAAAGCTGGAGGCATCATGTTACCTGACTTCAAACTATACTACAAGGCTACAGTAACCAAAAGAGCATGGTACTGGTACAAAAACAGACAAATTCACCATGGAACAGAATAGAGAACCCAGAAATAAGCTTGCACATCTACAACTATCTGATCTTCCACAAACCTGACAAAAACAAGCAACGGGGAAAGGATTTCCTATTTAATAAATGATGCCAGGATAACTGGCTAGCCATATGCAGAAAATTGACTGGACCCCTTCCTTACCCCATATACAAAAATTAACTCAAGATTAATTCAAGACTTAAACGTAAAACCAAAAACTATAAAAACCCTGGAAGAAACCTAGGCAATATCATTCTGGACATAGAAACAGGCAAAGATTTCATGATGAAGACACCAAAAGCAATTGCAACAAGAGCAAAAATTGACAAATAGAATCTAATTAAACTAAGAAGCTTCTGCACAGCAAAGGAAGCCATTAACAGAGTAAACAGACAACCTACAGAATGGGAGGAAAGTTTTACAAACTATGCATATGACAAAGGTCTAATATACAGCATCTATAAGGAGCTTAAATGAATTTACACACACACACACACACACACACACACATGAAACCCCATTAAAAATGGGCAAAGGGCATGAATAGATACTTTTCAAAAGAAGACATACATGCAGCCAAAAAGTATATTTTAAAAAGCTCAACATCACTGATCATTAGAGAAATGCAAGTCAAAACTATCTTATACCAGTCAGAATAGTTATTAATGAAAAGTCAAAAAACCAACATATGCTGGCAAGGTTGCAGAGAAAAAGGAATGCTTATACACTGTTGGTGGGAGTGTAAATTAGTTCAATAATTGTGGAAGACAGTGTGGCAATTCCTCAAGGACCTAAAAACAGAAATACCATTCAACCCAGCAATCCCATTATTGGGTTTACACGCAAAGAAATATAAATTGTTCTACTGTAAAGACACGTGCATATATATGTTTATTGCACCATTATTCACAAAAGTAAAGACAGAATCAACCCAAATGCCCATCAGTGATAGACTGAGTAAAGAAAATGTGGTACATATACACCATGGAATACTATACAGCCCTAAAAAAGAATGAGATAATATCATTCACAATAACATGGATGGAGCTGGAGGTCACTATTTTTAGCAGACTAACTCAGGAACAGAACACATGTTCTTACTTTATAAATGGAAGCTAAATGATGAGAACACATGGACACATAGAGGGAAACAACACACACTGGAGCCTATCAGAGGGTGAAGGGTGGCAGGACGGAGAGGATCAGGAAAAATAACTAATGGGTGAGGCCTAATACCCGGGTGATGAAATAATCTGTACAACAAAACCCCATGACACAAGTTTACCTATATAACAACTCTGCACATGTACCACAAACTTAAAATAAAAGTTAAATTTTTAAAAAGATACAAAATGAGATGATAGAAATAAATTCAAATTGACAAAAAAATAAATAAATGAATGAATAAATAAATAAATACATAAAATAGAGTCGGGTTCTCACTCTATTGCCCACACTGGAGTGCACTGGTGCAGTCATGGCTTACTGGACCCCACACTCATGGGAATTAGCTATCCTTCCGCCTTAGCCTCCTGAGTCGCTGAGAGTACAGGCACAAGCCTCTGTGCCTGCTAAAACATCACTTCTAGTGGTAATTCTCAGAAAGAATTTGACCCACAAAAGACATTTAAAGTGAATTTTGCTAAATTAATCTATTTATTCACTGACTTTCACCATAACGTCAAAGACAAATTCACATGGAAAACATTTTTCCGTCAAGTTGGAGAGGAAGCTTGGTATAGTAGAAAACTCATCGTTTTATAATCATACAAACTTGAGTTTGCACCCCACTTCTGCTCCTGTTACCTTGAACAAATGATTTAACCTAATAATTGTTATCAAGCTGGCAGAGAGATTAGGGACAGGAGGAATATTTTTTGTAAGCAATGAGCAGACAAAAATATCCCGTGAGTAATAAAACATGAAAATGAGGTATACCCAGAAGCTAGGGTTACAGTCAAATAACATTTACAACTGTATCAGGAGGACTCTTTCAGTTACAAAGATGGAAACTGAACTCAAATAGGTTAAGCAAAAAAAAAGAACAATTAAATCACAGTTCAGAGACTTCCAGGACTGCTGGATGGAGGTTCCTGACATGTCAATCCTAAGGAGTAGGAAGTCAGGACCCACTTGAGGAAAGATAAGACACATTGTTTTTCCTTACACCTTCCCACAGCTGGTCAGTGCAGTAAGCTGGAGGTAAGATTTAAGGGAAAACGCCCATCACCAGGGCCTCGCGTATCTCCAATATCTTCCTCACGATGACGCTTGAAATGCTATCCTCTAGTGGCTTATTTGGGTTAGCAAGGAGAACTACCAGAGAAGCAAGAGTTAGCTGCATGTTGGAGTGTGTGTTGAGTCGAACACTCCCTCTGTACAAACATTCTCAAGCTTTTTGGTCCCTGGGCCCCGCTGACAAACTGGTAAAGCCTATGGATCCCTTCCTGCATCATATTTTTAAGTGCATTTTTAAAAAAACAGATACTACAATGGAAACAGATGATATTGAAATTGTTATCAAAATACTTTTAAAATTGTGATACAATATAGGTGCTTCTTCATAGCTACCATCATTTTAAGGTAGCAACAAGGGTTTATGATCTTTCAAGATGTCTGCAGTGACTATAGAGAATATCTGTGCTATAAGAACATCTGTGTTTCCTGTGGTGACAGCATCTCAGGGATTGCTGTAACTCCTGGAGTGTGTTATCTGTGCTCATACTGGAATGTTTAGTTGTAATTTGAGGTTAGTGAAAAGAAGTAACTTTTTTCTTTCCAAATTCAAGGACCTTTTGAATTCTTCTCTCCAAAGAATCCACCGACCTACATAAAACAAAATTAATAACAAAAATAAACAATAACAATCCCTTGTTTTAAAACCTCAAATTAAGATTTTATGACAAGAACCAAATAATAAGAAAATGGAACATGGTGTGTTTGGCACATCCATGGAACGGGATGGAGAAAGAACTCAGGCAGTGGTTCTCACATTTTAGAATGCCTATGAAACCTGGACAGTTTGTTAAGGAGGAAGGCCATTCTTCCAAACATTCTAATTCAGCTGATCTGGTGATAAGGTCTGGAATTCCTCTCAAGGTCCCGTAGCCAGTTAATGGCTCTGCTAGCGTCTGAACTTGGGTCAGTTTGACCCCAGAGCCTGGGATTTTAACCACTACACTTTCCTTCCAACTGGAAGTGGGAGCAGGGCCAGGAAGGATACTACAAAGGAAACTAGAGTTATGGGATGTTGAAAAATTGCGCAAGATACAGCGAATGTCAGAGCCAGGCTTTGAATGTAGAACTCTTGACCCTAAGCCCAGTGCTGTACTACCAGAGGGTTGGATAAAGGAAGACTAAAGACTGACTGACAGCTTTACAGCCTAGTGTGTAGCTAACCTGGCCCTGTCTTCTAGCACCACCACTCAAAAGGTCAAACAGTTGTCTTTTGACTATCAGGCAAGTGGTACTGCCAATCCTGGCCCCATTTGCTTTGCCTGATGAAAAAACAGGCATAAGTCACTACGCCAAATACTACAGATCTGTTTGTACCCATTGCTGGCCCCATCAGGAAATGCAGCACATGTCACACATCTAGAAATATCTCTGTTTAGCAGAGCCTTCTAAATTCCATCTGCTGATCCCATCTCTTTGATTCGAAAGCTCGAATCTCAGTAGAGTGGTTTTTCTTAGAGAGCATTCCTATTGCTTTGCAGGGCACACTGTAAGACACAGTTAGTAGCCTGCAACAGAAACTGAAGCATATTCCTCCTGGAATTTCTAAGGCAAGGAACACAGAGGCCACCACCAGTTGGAAGTTTGACAGGTCCCATCAGCCAACTCCAGTCTCATTTCATCTCTAAGACCTTACAAGAGCTGAGAGACCAACGTTCAGCGCTCCTCTCATCTCTTCCACTCCATATCTTGGGAATTCAGCTGCTGACCATCCCTTGTATGACTTATATCAGGAGTTGATGATAATCTTTCAGAAGTGTCATTCTAAATTTTAATTAATTTATTCTCTTGTGGAAATAAAAAAAAGCAGGTGCCAATTTTCTGCTAAGGGGTAGATGAGCTCAAATTAACAACTAGGATTATCCAAAGATCCTCCACTCTCTCCCAGGTCCTCTGCAGCTTGTGAAGAGAGGAGGCAGTCTAGGAAATATGCCTCCTAAGCCTCTGGGTTGTAAAAGTAAGGATCTATCAATGGCCTGAGGAAAGGAAGGAGAACTGAGCAGGGTTCCCAGCATCCAGGATGAATGATGAGGTTGTCCTCAATATACTGGTCCTTTGGCCAAGCCTAAGACGTAGCTATTGCTAGTGGATCTCCACTTAAAAGAATGCATCTCCAACCCACCTTTTGTAATGATGCCAGCATAGACTTGTCGTTGTTTTGTTGTTGTTTAATTCTTATACTTTTAACTTTTATTTTAGGTTCAGGGGTACATGTGCATGTTTGTTATATAGGTAAATTGCATGTCACAGGGGTGTGATGTACAGATTATTTCATCACCCCGGTAATAAGGTAATAAGCATAGTCTCCAATAAATAGTTTTTCAGTCCTCTCCCTCCTCCCCTAACAGCCTCAAGTAGGCCCCAGTGTCCATTGTTCCCTTCTTTGTGTCCATGTGTACCCAACATTTCGCTCCCATTTGTAAGAGAGAACATGTGGTATTTGATTTTCTGTTCCTGTATTAGTTTGCCTTGGATTACGGCCTCCAGCTCCATTCATGTTGCTGCAAAGGACATGATTTCATTCTTTTTTATGGCTGCATAGTATTCCATGGTGTATATGTGCCACATTTTCTTTATCCAGTCTACCATTCATGGACATTTAGGTTGATTCCATGCCTTTGCTATTGCGAATAGTGCTGCAATGAACATACACATGCATGTGTCTTTACAGCAGAATAATTTATGTTCCTCTGGGGATATACTCAAAAATGGAGTTGCTGAGTCTAATGATACTTCTATTTTAAGTTCTTTGAGAAATTGCCACACTGCTTTCCACAATGGCTGAAATAATTTACATTCCCACTAGCAATATATAAACATTACCTTTTCTCTGCAACCTTGCCAGCATCTGTTATTTTTTTACTTTTTAATAATCGTCATTCTGACTGGTGTGAGATGGTATCTCATTGTGGTTTTGATTTGCATTTCTCTAATAATTAGTGATGTTGAGCATTTTTTTATATGCTTGTTGGTCACATGTATGTCTTCTTTTGAAAAGTGTTTATTCATGCCCTTTGACCACTTTTTAATGAGGTTGTTTTATTTTCTTATAAATTTGTTTAAGTTACTTTTAGGTGCTGGATATTAGACCTTTGTCATATGCATAGTTTGCAAATATTTCCCCATTCTGGAGGTTGTCTGTTTACTCTGTTGATAGTTTCCTTTGATATGAAGAAGTTTTCATTAGGTTCCTTCTGTCAGTTTTGCTTTTGGCATCTTCATCACGAAATCTTTGCCCATTCATATACCCAGAGTGGTATTTTCTAGGTTACCTTCCAGAGTTTTTATAGTTGTAGGTTTTACATTTAAGTCTTTAAACCACCTATAGTTGATTTTTGTATATGGGGTAAGGAAGGGGTCCAGTTTCAGTTCTGCATATGGCTAGCCAATTATCTTATTGAATAGAGGGTCTACTTCCTATTGCTTGTTTTTGTTGACTTTGTTGAAGATCAGTTGGTTGCAGGTGTGTAGCTTTATTTCTGGACTCTCTGATTTCTTTGAACAGTATTTTGTAATTCTCATTGTTGAGATCTTTCACCTCCCTGGTTAGCTGTATTCCTAGGTATTTTATTCTTTTTGTGGTTATTGTGAATGGGATTGTGTTCCTGATTTGGCTGTCAGCTTGGATGTTGTTAGTGTATAGAAATGCTTTTCTTGTAAATTTGTTTAACTTCCTTGTAGACTCTGGATATTAGATGTTTGTCAGATGGATAGATTGCAAAGATTTTCTCCCATTCTGTAGGCTGTCTGTTCACGCTGATGATAGTTTCTTTTGCTGTGTAGAAGCTCTTTAGTTTAATTAGATTCCATTTGTCAATTTTTGCTTTTTTGCTTTTGGCATTTTCATCATAAAATCTTTGGCCATGCCTATGTCCTGAATGGTATTGCCTAGATTTTCTTCTAGGGTTTTTGTAGTTTGGGGTTTTACATTTGAGACTTGAATCCATCTTAAGTTAATTTTTGTATAAGGTATAATGAAGGGGTTCAATGTCAATTTTCTGCATGTGGCTAGGCAGTTCTCCCAGCACCATTTATTAAATAGGGAATCCTTCCCTCATTACTTATTTTTGTCAGGTTTGTCAAAGATCAGACGGTTGTAGGTGGGTAGTCTTATTTCTGAGTTCTCTATTGAGTTCCATTGGTCTATGTGTGTGCATTTATACCAGTACCATGCTGTTTGGTTACTGTAGCCTTGTAGTATAGTTTGAAGTCAGGTAGCATGATGCCTCCAGCTGTGTTATTTTTGCTTAGGATTGTCTTGGCTATTCCAGCTCTTTTTTGGTTTCATATGAGTTTTTAAATAGTTGTGTTTTTTTGTTTTTTTGTTTTTTTTTTTTTGTAATTCTGTGAAGAATGTCAATGGTAGTTTAATGGGAATAGCATTGAATCTATAAATTACTTTGTCTGTTATGATCACTTTAACAATACTAATTCTTCCCATCCATGAGCATGGAATGTTTTTCCATTTGTATAAGGTGTAAGGAAGGGGTCGTTTCAATTTTCTGCATATGACTAGCCAGTTCTCTCTGATTTGTGTCCTCTTTGATTTCTTTGAGCAGTAATTTATAGTTCTCTTTGAAGAGGTCCTTCACTTCCCTTGTTAGCTGTATTCCTAGGTACCTTACTTTTTTTTTTTTTTGCAATTGTGAATAGGAGTTCATTCATTATTTGGCTCTCTGCTTACCTGTTGTTGGCATATAGAAACACTAGCAATTTTTGCACATTGATTTTGTGTCCTGAGGTTTTGCTGAAGTTGCTTATCAGCTTAAGAAGTTTTTGGGCTGAGATGATGGGGGTTTTCTAGATATAGGATCATGTTATCAGTGAACAGGGATAGTTTGACTTCCTCTCTTCCAATTTGAATACACTTTATTTTTTCTTCTGCCTGATTACCCTGGCAAGAACTCCCAATACTATGTTGAATAGGAGTGGCGAGAGAGGGATCTTTTTCTTGTGCCAGTTTTCAAGGAGAATGCTTCTAGCTTTTGCCCATTCCGTATGATATTGGCTGTGGCTTTGTCATAAACGACTGTTATTATTTTGAGGTATGTTCCTTCAATACCGAGTTTATTGAGAATTTTTAACATGAAGGGATGTTGAATTTTGTCAGAGGTCTTTTCTGCATCTATTGAAATAATCATGTGGTTTTTGTCTTTAGCTCTGTTTATGTGATGAATCACATTTATTGATTTGCGTACATTGAACAAACCTTGCATCCTGGGGATGAAGCCAACTCGATTGTGGTGGATAAGCTTTCTAATGTGCTGCTGGATTTGGATTGCCAGTATTTTATTGAGGATTTTGGCATTGATATTCATCAGGGATATTGACTTGAACTTTTCTTTTTTTGTTGTATCTTTTCCAGGACTTGAACAGACACCTCTCAAAGAAGACATACATATGGCCAGCAAACATATGATAAAAAGCTCAACATCACTGGTCATTAGAGAAATGCAAATCAAAACCACAATGAGATAGCATCTCATGCCAGTCAGAATGGTGATTATTAAAAAGTCAAGAAACCACAGATGCTGGCAAGGTTGTGGAGAAAAAGGAACACTTTTACACTGTTGATGAAGGTGTAAATTAGTTCAACCATTGTGGAAGACAGTGTGGTGATTCCTCAAAGACCTAGAGGCAGAAGTACCATTTGACCCAACAATCCCATTACTGGGTATATACTCATAGGAATATAAATCATTCTATTATAAAGGCTTATGCATGCATTATGTTCATTGCAGCACTAGACACAATAGCAAAGACATGGAATCAACGCAAATGCCCATCAATGATAGACTGAATAAAGAAAATGTGGTATATATATACACCATGGAATACTATACAGTCACAAAAAGGAATGAGATCATGTCCTTTACAGGGACATGGATGGAGCTGGAAGCCATTATGCTCAGTGAACTAACACAGGAACAGAAAACCACACAACATAATGTTCTCACTTATAAGTGGGAGTTGAATGATGAGAACACATGGACACACCGGGGGAAACAATACACACTGGAGCCTGTCAAAGGGTGTTGGGGGAAGGACAGCATCAGGAAGAATACCTAATGGACACTGGGCTTCATATCTAGGAGATGGGATGATCTGTGCAGCAAACCACCATGTCACACATTTACTTATGTAACAAACCTGCACATCCTGCACATGTATCCCTGAATTTAACATAAAAGTTAAAAAAAAGGAATGCTATTGAATTTGTGCCCTGATTTTTGTATCCTGAAACTTTGCTGAAGTTGTTTATCGGACCAAGGAGTGTTTGGACACAGACTGTGGGGTTTTCTAGGTATCAAATTATATTGTTGTCTGCAAACAGAGGTAGTTTAGATCAGGACTAAAATATCTCTGGCCAGGACTTCTAGGACTATGTTGAATAGGAATGGTGAGAATCGGCATCCTTGTCTTGTTACGGTTCTCAAGGGGAATCCTTCCAGGTTTTGCCCATTCAATATGATGTTGGCTGTGCATTTGTTCTAATGGCTCTTCTTATTTTGAGGTATGTTCCTTCAATGCCTACTTTGTTGAGTGTTTCAGAACTGAAGGTTTTTTTTTTCAAGACAGAGTCTTGCTCTGTCACCCAGACTGGAGTGCAGTGATGTGATCTCAGCTCACTGCAAAGTCCGCTCCCTGGGTTGTTGAATTTTATCAAAAGCCCTTTCTGCATCTATTGAGATGATCCTGTGGTTTTTCTTTGTAGTTCTGTTTATGTGGTCAATAAATAACATTTATTTATTTGTTTATGTTGAATCAACCTTGTATCCCAGGGATAAACCATACTTGATTATGGTGGATTTGTATTTTGATGTGTTTCTTGATTCAGTTTGCCAGTAATTTGTTGAGAATTTTTGCGTGTATGCTCAACAAGGATATTAGCCTGAAGTTTTCTTTTTGTTGTTGTGTTTGTCAGGTTTTGGTATCAGGATGATGCTGGCTGGCCTCATGGAATGAGTTAGGAAGGAGTCCCTCCTCCTCAATATTTGGGAATAGTTTCCATAGTAATGGTACCAGCTCTTCTTTATACATCTGGTAGAATTTGGCTATGATTCTGTTTGGTCCTGTGCTTTTTCTGGTTGGTAGGTTTTTCATTTTTGATTCAATTTCAGAACTTGTTATTGGTCTGCTCAGGGATTCAATTTCTTCCTGGTTCAATCTTGGGAGGTTGTATGCTTCCAGGAATGTATCCATTTCTTTTAGGTTTTCTAGCTTATGTGCCCAGAGGTGTTCATAGTAGTCTCTGAGGGATTTTTTATTTCTGTGGGACCAATAGTAATGTCTCCTTTGTCATTACTTCTGATTGTGTTTATTTGGATCTTTTCTCTTTCTTTATTAGTCTAGCTAGCAGTCTGTCAATCTTAGTTATTCTTTTGAAGTAACAACCCCTGGATTCATTGGTCTTTTGTATGGCTTTTCACATCTCAGTTTCCTTCAATTTGGTTCTGATTTTGGTTATGCCTTATCTTCTGCTAGCTTTGAGGTTGGTTTGCTTTTGTTTCTGTAGTTGCTCTAGCTTTGACATTAGGTTGTTAATTTGAGATCTTTCTAATTTTTTGGTGTGGATGCTTAGTACTAAAAACTTCCCTCTTAACATGACTGTAGCTGTGTCCAAGAGATTCTGATATGTTGTATCTTTTTTTCATTAATTTCAAATAATTTCTTGACTTCAGTCTTAATTTCATTGTTTACTCAAAAGTCATTCAGGAGTAGGTTGTTTTTCATGTAATTGTATTCCTTAGATTTCTTGAATTGGGTTTCAACTTTCTTCTGAATGTCAATGACCTTCATTCCTATCCATATTCAGAGATCTATTTCTGATATTGCCGTCATTTTAGCCTGGTTAATAAATGTTTCTGGGGAACTAGTACAGTCATTTGGAGATAAGAAGATACTCTGACTTTTTGAGTTGCCAGATTTCTTGCACTCTGACTTTTTGAGTTGCTAGATTTCTTTTCTCTTCCATGTGGGTTGATGTTCCTTCAGTCTTTGAAGCTTCTTCCTTTGGATGGGTTTTTAAAAATTGCTTTTATCTTCTTTGATGCCTTTGGGGGTTTGATTGTGGTATAAATTGGGTTCAGTCTACTGGCTTCAGTTCTAGTGTGCTCATGGGTCTTGGAGGAGCCCAGAGCCTCCTCTGATTACTGTCTCCATACCTACTTTTTGTTCTTGTTATTGTTGGATGTTCTGTTCCATGGGGCTCCCTCAGGCAGGGGCTACAGTTGTCATACAGGCCATATGATTGCTGGGTTGGCCCTAATCTGCTGTCCAAGTGCTTCGTGAGGTAATACTGGGTTGCACCTGCTGACAGAGTTCAGGCGAAAGTGGGAACACTGGGCTGGAAGCACTAGCAAGTGTGGTCCATCTGGTTTTGAGAGATCAGGGTGGGTGGAATTGCCCACTCTATCATCTAGGTGTTTCCTAGGTCAATGGGGGGCCTCATCTGCTGGCTGAGTTCAGACAGAAGCAGAGCCACTGGGCCAGAAGCTCTGGCATGCATTGCCCATCTGGCTACCCATGGCAGGGGTGGGTGGGGGTTGCCTGTCCTGCCATCCAAGTGCTTTCTGGGACAACAAGTGGTTGTGGCTGCTGGCCAGTTTCAGGCAGAAGCAGGACTACTATGCTGGAAGCTGGCAATGAGCCCCATCTGGTGAGAGGAAGTAGAAAAATCTTACTGCTCCTAGGCACCGCAACTGTGGCCTCTATTGGAGCTGTGGCACCAGTGCTGGTCTGCTCAGGGGCCCAAGGCAGGTAGAGGTCCCCTTAGACTCAAGAGTTGCCCCTGCAAAATGTCCAGGTGGCTCTCTGACTCCGTCTAGAAGTGCAATGGAAAGGTGTGGCGGGGCGGGGGGGGGGGGGGCAGGATTCTCCCTTTTCCAGTCTTACAATGGTCCCTGTGGAGATGGTGAATCCCCTAGGGGGCTTTCACTCACTCACCCTTTCCCATGTTGGAGAGGTTTTCCTGGCTCTGCTCTGAGACCAGACAGGCTGGTCCCCAGCTTTGCTTTTCTCTGCTTTCTGTGTCCCCCTGCTGCCTTGATGGATCCTGATGTGGTTTCACAGATGATCAGCCTGCAGGGTCAGTGTTCACTAGCCCTTCAGTGTTCACTAGCTCTTTTGTTTCCTTTCCAAGTGAGCAATACACATGAGCAGCTTCTAGTTCACCAACTTTGCCCCTTCCCCAGAGACTAGTTTTTTTTTAATATTAAAAGTTTTTCCTCCAACTTCCTTCCTTGAAGGGCTAAGTTGTGGTAGCTCTTGCATCATATAAATTTCAAATATCATATGTTGAACCGTTATCAGTAAACATCAAGATTAGCTCTTCACCCTTCTCAGCTGTCCCTCTACTTCCTTTCAACACCAGATTTTGAAAGAAGTAGTCCATACTTGCTGCCTCCCACCATTTCCTCACTTATTTCCTCAAAATTTGGCTCTATAACCATCACACACAAAAAATTGCTTCCCTGAAGGAACAACTGTTTCCAGTCTTCCACAGCCCTTGCCTCCGATTTCTGCCACATTTGTCATGCTGGACTCTTTCCCACTCAGCCTTACTGGTTTAAATCCTACCTCTCTAACTGTTGCTTCACCTTCTGTGCAGGCTCCTCCTCCCTCTGTTGCCTGATGGAGAAAATGTCACATTTCAGTCCTGTCTCCTTTCTCTTTTGATGATCTCTGTCTCTGAGGCCATCACTTCTGGTTGTGAGGGCTTGGCAAGAACAATAGTGATTAGAAGGAAGCCCTAAATCTAAGCTCATAGACCCTAAAGTGGTGGCTTCTTCAGAAAAATCCCCCTTGCCCAGAAGTTATGCCTGGCTTTAGGAAACTGACAGTGGCCTGAATTGGTCAGAAAAGGCTCTGGCCCAAGGGATAGTCTGTGGACACTTTATCAGGCTCCTGGTGGTGCCTCTATTGTCTCTACAGCAGGATTCTGCTCAGGAACCCTTAAACCAGTGAAGGATCCTCTTGGATGTGCCTCCTTTCTCACTCAGAACTAACTATTTTGCAACCTTCAAGTATGTCTTCTGCCTCCCTAACTCTCCCTCCTGTGCATTTATTTTATGGAGTGGAAAGAATAATAGAATGAGGGCCAGGAATCCTGGGTTCTAGCTCTGGGTCTACCACCAACTAACTACTTCCATAGGCCTCAGTTTCTCATCAGTTAAATAAAAGGTAAGAATATGTGATCTCTAAGACCCCTTAAACTCATGGTATGGGGGGTGTCATTAGCTTATCCGCCTTAGGAGGGATGAGATATCAGAGCAGACCTCTAGCAATCTTTGGCCGAAAGATGATAGAATTTTGAGGTAAATATCCTCAATGGAGGAGACTATAAAACTAGAAAAGCACTTCCATTTGCAGGCATAAAACCTCCATAAACCCAAACTGTTGTTTCTGTTCTTGAGAAAGAACAGAACTAGAAGCCTCACACTATCTGTTCTCAAAATATACTACAAAGCAATAATCATAAAAATTGTGTGGAACTGGCATACAGATGAATGGAACAAAATAGAGAGCCGAAATGAGCTCATGTATATATAGTCATATGATCTTTGACGAGGGTGCCAATACTACACAGTGGAGGAAGATAGTCTCTTCAACAAAAGATGTTGGAAAAAATGGATGTCCACGTTTTTAAAGAAAATAAAATTGGGCTCTCATCTTACACCATACAGAAAAATCAACTCAAAATGAATTTAAAATTTAAACATAAGAGCTGAAACTATAAAACTCTCAGAAGAAAATGTAGGGAAAAATCTTCACAACATTGGTCTTGGCAATGATTGCTTGCATCTAACACCAAAAGTACAGGGAACAAAAGCAAACATGGACAAACAGAACTACATTACACTAAAATGTTTCTGCAATAGCACACATACACACAAAAAAATCAACAAACTGAAAAGGCAACCCATGGACTGGAGAAAATATTTGGAAACCATGTATCTGATAAGGAGTTAATACCTAAAATATATAAGGAACTCCTACAACTCAATAGCAAAAAAATAAAAAATAATAACCTGATAAAAATGGACAAAGAACTTGAATAGACATTTCTCCAAAGAAGACATATAGATGGCCAATAGGTATATGAAAAAATGTTCAACATCACTAATCATCAGGAAAATGCAAATCAAAACCATAGTGAGATATGACCTGTGAGGATGGCCATTTTATATATATGTATATATATATAAAAACAGAAAATAACAAGTTTGACAACAACATGGAGAAATTAGAACTCCTGTGCACTGTTGGTGGGAAAGTAAAATGGTACAGCCATTATGGAAAACACTATGAAGCCTCCTCAAAAATTAAAAATAGAACTACCATATGATCCAGCAATCCTACCTCTGGGAACATATCTAAAGTAATTGAAATTAGGAGCGCAAAGAAATATTTGCACTCCCATGTTAATTGCAGCATTATTCATAATCAACAAGAGGTGGAAACAACCTCAATGTCTACCGAGTGATGAATGGATAAAGGGGATGTGTTATATGCATGTAAAGGAACATTATTCAGTCATAAAAAACAAAGAATTCTAGCAAAGTCATATGCTAGAACATGGATGTGTCATTGAGGACAGTAAGTGAAATAAGCTCATCATAGAAGGACAAATACTGCATGATTTCACTTTTATTTTATTTTATTTTTTAGAGACAGGGTCTTGCTATGTTGCCTAGGCTTGTGTCCAACTGCTGGGCTTAAGCAATCCTCCCACCTCAGCCCACCGAGCAGCTGGGATTACAGACAGGAGTCATCATCACCTGGCAATTCCACTTTTATGAGTTATTGGTAAAGTCATCAAACTTATAGAAGCAGAAAGTAGAATGGCATTTGCCAGGGCTGGCAGAGATTAGGAGATGGGAAAATTACTGCTCAATGGATATACAGTTTTAGTAAAAGGAGATGGAAAAGTTTTAGAGATCTGCTTATAAAATAGCATTTATAGTTAGTGATATTGTACTGTATGTACACTTAAAAATGTGTTAAGAGGGTAAATCTAATGTTTTATGTTTTTTTAACCACAATTTTTTTTAAAAAAAAAAAAGCTCTGTAAGCTCTTCCTAAAAATGAAGAAAGTCTAAGGTTAACCAAAAAAGCTATGGGGCCTCAGAAAAGGTTACCTTTTTTTTTTTTTTTTTTGCACAGCTTTGCCAGCAGTGGTGCACCGGTGCAAGCAGAGGAAACAGCTGAGCAAACATATTTTACAATAACTTCTAATGTTTGTAAGATAATTATTTATAAAAAGGAAACAGCCCATACCCCTAGGGTCTCTGTAGGTAGAGTCTGTGCCTAAGAATTTGATCCTGGATTATATTAAAGAACAACTGCTGTTTCAAAGCTTCTGCCAGTTTTTTGTCTTTTTTTTTTTCTCACAATAAAGTCATAGAGCAAATAATTCCTTGTTTAGCTGGGCCAAAAATGAATTTTTATATGTGCAAAGGATCAAAGCCTTATTTCAAAGGGAGGGAGGGAGCTATAATACTTCATGTAAATTTGGAAGTAGTCCTCAGATAACTGGGTAAGAAGAAGGAGGGAGCAGCTCAAAGGACACAGCAGAAGAGAGTAGGTAGGGCCCAAGAGAAATGTTCTGGGGCAGGGGATGGAATATCCATTTTTTAAAAATCTTGCAATAGTAATGTCTGAGGTTCGATTGTTGCTTCCTTCCTTGAACTGCAATTAACATATAATACTTCAATCTTTCTGAAAATATCTGTAGCAGGCCCCAATCTGTTGTCAGTGGAACTTTGGAGAAATGAAGAAAGAAGGATGATGTCCAGGGTGGAGTAGAGTGAGGCTGCAGGAAAAGGCAGGAGCTGGAGGAGGGATGGTCATGAACATGGAGCAGTGGAGACTTGGGAGGCAAAAAAGGGTGAGGCTGAAGATACAAGAAGAGGAAAAGTTCGTGCTTTAAAAAGGTCCATGAAGAGATGTAAGAAGAGAAAGGAGGTATTCACTTTGACCAGGTGGAAGGACCCTCTCTTCCTGCAATCTCTCATCTCAGCAATAAGCCCCAACATCTTACTTCACCTACCCTCTCAAGGAAACCGGGCCTTTATTTACTTTTGGTAGAAGCTGAAAAAGATAGACTACAGAAGAGGGAATTCCAGATTTGCTATGCCTCACATGCGATAGCTACTTATAGTGGCTACCAGACCACAGCCCCTTCCATGGAAACTGATATGGAGGATCTTCTAGATCTTGTAACCTCACCTCCTCCCAGTCTGGCCACTTCCTCCAGCAGCCTCCTGACAAAAGGTGCATGAGAGTTGATATTTTTGAGCTTTTTTGCATATCCCAAAAAATCTTTATTTTACTCTTACTTTTGACTCATGGATAGATAGTTATACCTAATTTTTCACCTCGAATTTTGGAAACACTGCTCATTGTTTGCTGTGCCTCACATGAGGTCAACCAGATAAAAAACAAAGCAGCCTGGGACATACTGTCCAAAATGCTAGCCACTTGCTATCTGTGGCTATGACTGAGCACTTCAAACGCGGCTGAACTGAGATGTACTGTTAAGTATAAAACACACACCAAATTGTGAAGACTTGGTGTGGAAAAAATGTAAAATATCTTATTAGTAATTTTTATGTTGATTAAGGTTGAAATGATAATATTTTGGATATATTGGTTTAAACACAGTATTAAAATTAATTTCACCTATTTCTTTTTGCTTTACTAAGTGTGGCTACTAGAAGATTGAAATTATGTATGTAATTATGTTTGTAAACCCCGGCCTACACTCTGGAGGCGGAAAAGGACCGCCACCCACCCCACTGGGCTTTGCCGGCAGTGAGTCCGCTCTCTTCCACGGCTTCTTCTCCATGCCCGAGATGCGTGCCAGAGCTGGAGTTGCTCTGGATGGACAACCTCCGTGACCAGCTCCATCCCATTATCGTCTCCATGAACTACTCTTTACCTATACGGATGCCCAATCGCCTGCAGCTTGGGCTGCGTTCCCTGGACGCCCACCAGGCACAGGCTCTGGAGAAGCACACTGAGGTCCAGTTCCAGAAGGAGCGTGGGCCTGACAGTAAGCGCGAGAGCAACTTGCAGATACAGGCAGCCTTCGTGTCGGAGCAGCAGCAGAAGCTGGGCAGGTTCCAGTACAGCACAGACGTCTGGAAACTGCTCCTGAGCATCCACGTGACGAACACCCGGACCAACACATTAGTCCAGACCATTGCTGTCCGGTAGAAATGTAATGCAAGCAACATATATAATTTGAATCTTCTGGTAGCTACTGCAGCTAGTAGGTCTAGTCTACAACCCATTAGTCCAGACCATTGCTGCCCAGTAGAAATGTAATACGAGCAACATACATAATTTCATATATGAAGATTTCAATCTCCTAGTAGCTACATTTAATAAAGTAAAAGGAAATTGGTGAAACTAATTTTAATATTGTACTTTATTTAAATCAATATATCCAAAATATTATCATTTCAACATTAATCAACATAAAAATTACTAATGAGATATTTTACATTTTTTCCACACTAAGTTTTCACAATTTGGTGTGTATTTTACACTTAACAGTACATCTCAATTCAGACCAGCTGTATTTCAAGTGCTCAATCATAGCCACATGGAGTGAGTGGCTACAGCATGTCCTAAGAGGCTTTGTTTTTTATCTCGGCATCATGTGAGGCACAGCAAATAAAAATCACTGGAAGAGTAGGACACAAGACAGGCATATTTTAATTAAGGGGAGAAGTAAATAATAGTAGAAAAGTTTGAGAAAGAGTGTGCCCAGATAGGGTGCCCTATGGAAAAGCCTGGAAATAGGGATGGGGTCAGTCACTCCGGGTAGAGCGGTGGCAGGGGGGTTTGGGGGAGGGGTCTTACTGTTCAATATGTAGGATTTGACTTCATTCCCTTTTTTAAAAATGCTTTTCTCTCCTCCACGTTTCTATATCTTGAATTCTCTATTCTAGTCTTTCTTTTTCAGTTTCTACAAAAAGGAAATAATGGCCTAATTTCCTCGAGAGGGTAGGTGGAGTAAGATGTGGGCATGAAGAATAAGTGTCTCACTACAGGGGACTTTGCCCATAACACATAAACACACCTTGCCCCCTCTCTCCCTGCTGTCAGCCTCCCATCTCATCACCATCTCTGCAGTTCTGCAAGTGTCTCCAAGTTCTGATTCTCTCCAGGACTTGATGGGGCTACTTGATTTGTTCTCCTCTTGTGTTCTCTGTAGGCACTTAGGTAGTAAATTCCTCTACATTGCTATGGCAGTCCCCTCTCTGTAACCCATTTCTATTTCTTCTTTTTTCTTTTCTCTTCCTTTTTTTTTTTTTTTTTTTTTTTTTTGAGATGGAGTCTCACTCTGTCACCCAGGCTGGGGTGCGGTGGTGTGATCTCAGCTCACTGCAACCTCTGCCTCCCAGGTTCAAGCAATTCTCTTGCCTCAGCCTCCTGAGTACCTGGGACTATAGGCGCATGCCACCATGCCCTGCTAATTTTCGTATTTTTTAGTAGAGACAGGGTTTCACCATATTGGCCAGGTTGGTTTCAAACTCCTGACCTCGTGATCCACCCACCTCTGCCCAGCTCTGCCTCCCAAAGTGCTGGGATTACAGGCATAAGCCACCACACCCAGACTCATTTCTATTTCCTATCCAGCATTTTCTATTCAGCAAACCTCTTTAGTGACATGCTGAAGTTTTCCTTCAGCTTTGCTATTTCTCAAAATCTACTGTTTGATGTTGACTTTAGCCCTGGCTTTTGAAAAGTAAAAAAAACAAACACCTACTTCAACATAATTTTTGTCGCTAATACTGGGTCACAAGATGGCCAAATAGGAACAGCTCTGGTCTGCAGCTCCCAGCGTGATCGATGCATAAGACAGGTGATTTCTGCATTTCCAACTGAGGTACCTCGTTGACCTCACTGGGACTGGTTGGACAGTGGGTGCAGCCCACGGAGGGCAAGCTGAAGCAGGGCGACACGTCGCCTCACCCAGGAAGTGCAAGGGGTCAGGAGATTTCCCTTCCCTAGCCAAGGGAAGTTGTGACAGACTGTAGCTGGAAAAACAGGATACTCCAGCCCAAATACTGCACTTTGCCCATGGTCTTAGCAACCAGCAGACCAGGAGATTCCCTCCTGGGCCTGACTTGGCAGGTCCCATGCCCACAGAGCCTTGCTCACTGCTAGCACAGCAGTCTGAGGTTGACTTGCTATAGCTGGGCTGGCTGGGAAAGGCATCCACCATTGCTGAGGCTTGAGTAGGTAAACAAAGTGTCTGGGAAGCTCAAACTGGGTAGAGACCACTGCAGCTCAGCGAGGCCTACTGCTTCTATAGATTCCACATCTGTGGGCAGGGCATAGTTGAACAAAAGGCAGCAGAAACCTGCAGACTTAAACGTCCCAGTCTGACAGCTCTGAAGAGAGCGTGGTTCTCCCAGCATGGCATTTGAGCTCTCAGAACGGACAGACTGCCTCCTCAAGAGGGTCCCTGACTCCCATGTAGCCTAACTGGGAGACAGCTACCAGTAGTGGCTGACAGATATGGCATACAGGAAGGACCAGACAGCAATATGTGTTGTTCTGCAATATTTGCTGTTCTGCATCCTCTGCTGGTGATACCCAGGCAAACGGGGTCTGGAGCTTCCCGAAGAAGGACCAGACAGCAATATGTGTTGTTCTGCAACATTTGCTGTTCTGCATCCTCCACTGGTGATACCCAGGGACAAAGCTTCCAGAGGAAGGACCAGACAGCAATATGTGTTGTTCTGCAATATTTGCTATTCTGCATCCTCCGCTGGTGATACCCAGGCAAACAGCGTCTGGAGTGGACCTCCAGCACACTCCAACAGACCTGTAGCTGAGGGACCTGTTAGAAGGAAAACTAACAAACAGAAAGGAATAGCATCAATATCAACAAAAAGGACATCCGCACCAAAACGCCATCTGTAGGTCACCAACATCAAAGACAAAGGTAGATAAAACCACAAAGATGAGGAGAAACCAGAGCAGAAAAGCTGAAAATTCTAAAAACCAGAGCGCCTCTTCTCCTCCAAAGGATTGCAGCTCCTCGCCAGCAACAGAACAAAGCTGGATGGAGAATGACTTTGATGAGTTGACAGAAGTAGGCTTCAGAAGGTCGGTAATAACGAACTTCTCCAAGCTAAAGGAGCATGTTCTAACCCATTGCAAGAAAGCTAAAAACCTTGAAAAAAGGTTACATGAATGGTTAACTAGAATAAACAGTGTAGAGAAGACCTTAAATGACCTGATGGAGCTGAAAACCATGGCATGAAAACTTTGTGACACATGCACAAGCTTCAGTAGCTGATTTGATCAAGTGGAAGAAAGGGTATCAGTAATTGAAAATCAGAGTAATGAAATAAAGTGAGAAGACAAGTTTAGCAAAAAAAGAATAAAAAGAAATGAAGAAAGCCTCCAAGAAATATGGGACTATGTGAAAACACCAAATCTACATTTCATTGGTGTACCTGAAAGTGATGGGGAGAATGAAACCAAGTTGGAAAATACTCTTCAGCCACGATAACAAAGGCTTGGAACCAACCCAAACGTCAATCAATGATAGACTGGATTAAGAAAATGTGGCACATATATACACCATGAAATACTATGCAGTCATAAAAAGGATGAGTTCATGTCCTTTGTAGGGACATGGATGAAGCTGGAAACCATCATTCTCAGCAAACTATCACAAGGACAGAAAACAAAAAACCACATGTTCTCACTCATAGGTGGGAATTGAACAATGAGATCACTTGGACACAGGGCAGGGAACATCACACACCAGGGCTGATCAGAGGGGTGGGGGGTTGGGGGAGGGGTAGCATTAGGAGAAATACCTAATGTAAATGATGAGTTGATGGGTACAGCAAACCAACATGGCACATGTATACCTATGTATAGCTCATCAAACCTGCACGTTGTGCACATGTACCCTAGAACTTAAAGTATAATAATAATAATAAGAGAGTGGATGCCTATTAATCAAGAACTAACTACAATTTAGCAAATTTATTTCTAGGCTGGGGAAATGAAGCTGGAGAGTTAGACACAAGAGTCAGTACTCAGCTCTGAGAACATCTCAAAACCAACCCTCCTTCACCTCCAAAATACCTTCTAGCTTCTGTCCTCAAAAATATCCTCCATTTCTCGACTGTTGAGATAAGGGGAAAGAAGACAATAAAACAAACATCTTGACAACTTTGTGGGGCTTAGGCCAGACTCCCTAGAGAAACTCTCTTGACCAGAAGGCTGTAAATTGCTTTCCGAAATGGGTTTTTGATGACTACAGAGTGTACTGTCACATAGTAAATGTGGACATTATTTATGTCCCTGGACAGCAGCCATTTTGATTTTCCTTTGGGAAATTCATCCACACGTTTTGGTCACATATTTTGGTTAAATGACCTAGTCTTCAGCTCTAAGGGATTGCCTTAAGTCAGTCAGCACCTTCCATCTTCTCTGGCCACAGTGATTAGTTCAGAGATGAGTGTGTTGCCCATTGCAAACCCATGAGACAGAGTAAATACTAGGAATTGTTGAGAAGATGAGGATTGGTCAGAATGTGGTAGCCACCTAGATGTTGCTGAATGAAGTTCTGAGGTTAAGAACTGTGGCAGCCATGTTGCTGCCATGAAGGGAATGGGCCTGATGGAAAGAAAGTGCTAAGAGTTATGACCAAGACTTACCATTTGATTCCTGGATCAAACTGTACCTGGAGTCAGGGCTCAATCTGGACTATTCAGTTATATAAACCAATTCTTACAATGTTTTATTTTTAAAATTTAACCCAGGATATAAATTTTCTATCACTTGCAACATAAAGCATCATAAGAAATACTGTATAGGCAGATTCTCTGGGAAAACCTCTCCTGGAGGATCTGATTTGGCAGGTCTGAAGAGAACCCAAGAACCTGGCGGTTTTGAAGTTCTCTGGCTGATACCAATAACTAGCCAATTTAGTACATCTTTCTGTGGCATGATTCTCAACCCTGGCTGCATGTTAGCATTGCCTGGGAAAGCAAAGATACTCACAGAGCTTCCAAAAATAGATCCTGCCCCAGAAGAATTGCATAAGACTTTGAAGAGTAGTGTCTTATCAAAGCTTTGCAGGTTAACATTTTAAAAATTACAACTGCTGTTTCAGGGAGTTGCAAAAGCAGGGGGGCAGGGGAACAGACTATGGGACACCCCATATGCACTTGAATCTAGCATTATTAACTTTAAATTTTTTGAGCCTGCCTAAAGGCCAGATGTTATGAGCAGCTGAATAGCATCTACAGAAACCAGCCGCAAAGACAGAAGCAGAACAACTGGTTTGGTGGAGAGATCCGATAACAAAAGTTGGGAAATAGGTAAAATAATAACTTGGGGTAGAGGTTATGCTTGTGTTTCTCCAGTACCAAATCAACAGCTGGTTTGGTTACCATCAATACACCTGAAACCTTATCATGAGTCAGACGCCCAGGAAGAGATTCCAGGAGGATCCCGAGGACCCCTCGGTTGCAGTCATGTCGAGACTGATGCTGAGGAGGACCTCAACTGTCATGAGCAACACCTGTCAAACACAGCCACTTACTTGGGGACAGACCAAGAAGCTGTCACAGATGGCAGAAGAAAACCTGAGGAAAGCAGGACAACCAGTCACAAGGAGTAATTTGATGGTAGCTATGACAGTGGTGATCTCCATTGCCGTGAGTATTCCTTCAACAAGGGCTGACACAGAGAACAATTATACTTATTGGGCATATTTATCAATCTTGGCTGGCAATAACGCCTGGATGTAATCACTCTATGACACAGTTACACATGCTTTCTGATCTCAGTATTTACCATAATGAATCTGCCCCTATAATTAAGGAATACTGCCCTCAAAAACCTAAATGTAAACAGGATTGGACCTGCCCAGAAAAAAATGAATGTGCTTGTTTAGGAAGATTGCATTGCAGAACAGGCAGAGGTGCTGGGCAACGATTCCTATGGAATCATTATTGATTGCTCCCCTAAGGGGATGTTTAGCTTGAATTGCACCCCTCAGTCTGCATGCCACAGCCACACTATGTTCAGCTGGTCTGAACAAAACCGTCAGATGGTAGAAATGGTAAGAAGTATGGCAAGAGTTCCTATTATCTAGAAACATGTTGTATAGTGGCACCTCAACCTCAAATGATATGGCTCGTTGTAGGAGCTAAACATAAGGATTTGTGGAAACTATTAACAGCTCTTAACAAGATCAAAATTTGAGAAAGAATAAAAAAAATCTATAAGGACACTATACAAACTTGTCTTTGGATATTGCAAAATTAAAAGAACAAATATTTAAAGCATCCCAGGCACACCTGGCCTTAATGCCAGGAACTGGAGTGCTTGAAGGAGCTGCAGACAGATTAGCAGCTAGTAACCCATTGAAATGGATAAAAACACTTGGAAGCTCTGTGATTTCAATGATGATTGTGCTTTTAATCTGTGTTGTTTGTCTTTGTATGGTCTGCAGATGCAGTTCCAGACTCCTGTGAGAAGTAGCTCACCGTAACAAAGCTGCCTTTGCTTTTATCACTTTGTAAAACAAAGAATGGGGACATGTTGGGAGCAGGCCCCCAAAGCTGGCCATAAACACAATCTCTGCAGCACTGTGACATGTTCGTGATGGCCATGACACCCACATTGAAGGTTGTGGGTTTACTGGAATTAAGGCAAGGAACACCTGGCCCACCCAGGCCGTAAAACCACTTAAAGGTGTTCCTAAACCACAGACAATAGCATGAGTGATCTGTGCCTTAAGGACATGCTCCTGCTGCAGATAACTGGCCAGACCCATCCCTTTATTTCAGCCCATCCCTTTATTTCCCCTAAGGAATACTTTTAGTTAATCTATAATCTATAGAAACAGTATTTATCACTGGCTTGCTGTCAATAAATATGTGGGTAAATCTCTGTTCAAGGCTCTCAGCTCTGAAGGCTACGAGACCCCTGATCTCCCACTCCACACACGATATTTCTGTGTGTGTGTCTTTAGTTTCTCTAGTGCCACTGGGTTAGGGTCTCCACAACAGAGCAGGCCTCAGCAAAACAGAGAAATGTTTCTACTAATTAACAATTGTTTCTAGTAATAAAACCTCAAAATAGCAAAACTTCCAAATTCCAAATCTCCTTAATTAAAACACTTTATAATTTTGAGTCTCTTATAGAGGCCAGCAATTTAAATGGAAACTTGCCAAAATAATTGCCATGTACTGCCAACTATTTTCAATAATCGAACAGAAAATATTTTTTGGCAATTTGCTGAAGCTATGAATTCTAGGTACAAAAGTTCCTTGCAGAAAAACTAGGCATATCAGTTGGTGAATTTTTGTCCTGCTAGGCTGGCAATGTTACATACAAAAGCAATATTAAGACTTGTTTTTGTTCAAACAAGTTCTTTAACATTGCACAGCTTTCTTTCCATCTTAAATCAACAAGTTGCATGAGTAGACAAGGCAGTTCCAAATCCCTTTTATTCAGGTAGATTGAGATGAGGATTGAGGCAAGGGGCCCACTCTCTCACTGTCCACTTCTAATACTCCTGTTACCTTACTGCATGCTATCATTACTGTCTGAACACACAACCGAGCCTATGACCAACACATCAGATGCTTGTGGCTCCTAAATAATCAATAGGCTTCATCATGGCTGTCATATTGTCACTGACAATTGCCTAACACTTTTCTTCACTGACTTTCCATTATGTAAATATCTCCTCAGTTAGGTTTAATGTGATTTTAACTGTGTGAGACCCAGAAGGCTCTTGGCAGCCAAGTGAAATAGAAGCAGAGGTCAACAAAAATCAACATTAATTCACCAAGTGGTCACACATGGCATGTCCAAGTGTCAAATACAAAATACAGAAATAGCACATTGTAAACAACATGGAGAAGATTATAATTCAGGAACTTTTTTTTTTTCTGTCAATCTAGCAGATCAAAAATCCAATAGTTGCTTGCAGAAAAAGCAGTTTGTATCCTGGAGTATGCTGCAGAGTATACCAAACTGATGTGCCTCGAGAGGCCAAGTATCTTTTATATGTTACCTGTTGTAAAGTTCCATCTATCCTTCTATTCTAGGATAGATGCTGGAATTAGAGTGCATACAATAAAAATTGAGATACAAATGGAAATTTAAAGAGGATTTTTCTAATTTTCAAAGCCAATTGCCTCTATCCGTTGCCACATTTCTAGATCAGGATATAAGGACAAAACTTTTGATAAAGTTTTGGTAAACCATCCAATGCCTATCTGCCCACCTATCCCCCAAAAAAAGAAAAAGAAAGGAGGGCAGTGATATTAAGTTTCTTTCTAAATATATTTAAGCATCTTTTAAAGGAAGTGGTTTGCCTCGATGAAATTACACTATTACCATCATTTAAGTTTTAATTGCAGAAACCAAAGAGGAGCTAACTCTCTGCTTTAGGCAGTTAAAGAGAGGGAAAAAGACTTGGTAACTTAGTGTTAACATTACAATCAGTAATTATCCCACACTGGCAGAGTCAGCCAAAATGCTGCTACTAATACTACTACTAAAATCTTCCACTTGGCTGGGCACAGTGGCTCACACCTGTAATCCCAGCACTTTGGGAGGCCGAGGCAGGTGGATCACGAGGTCAGGAGATCAAGACCATCCTGGCTAACGCGGTGAAACCCCATCTCTACTAAAATTACAAAAAATTAGCTGGGCGTGGTGGTGGGCACCTGTAGTCCCAGTTACTCAGGAGGCTGAGGCAGGAGAATGGCGTGAACCCAGGAGGCGGAGCTTGTAGTGAGCCGAGATCATGCCACTGCCCTCCAACCTGAGAGACAGAGTGAGACTCTGTCTCAAAAAAAAAAAAAAAAAGAAAAATCTTCCACTCTACCCACCTCAGGTAAAAACCAACAATGCCTTTAGTATTGCCAATGTGCAATATAGTGACCCTCAGAGCATTCCACAGCTGACAGTGCTGAGAAAACTGTCCAACAATGTCAATTTTCTAATATTTGACTACTAAAATTTTTCATAATACAATTGAAATATTAACTGAAACTTTATTCTCCTATCTCAGAAATTTAATCAAATGAAGGCGCTATTTGGTGTTAGCCTTGGTTTTAGACTAACATTGATTTTAACATTCACCCATTTAGCATTTGGTCAAAACATGTATGTGCTGCATCTCCATTTTCCTTCTGCCTTTGTGGACTTTTATTTCTCAATTTCTTTACTGTTCTTTTAGTGAGTTTTTTGTTTGTTTGTTTGCTTTTGAGATGGAGTCTTGCTCTGTCACCCAGGCTGGAGTGCAGTGGCATGATCTCAGCTCACTGCAACCTCTGCCTCTTGGGTTTAAGTGATTCTCCTGCCTCAGCCTCCTGAGTAGCTGGGACTACAGGTGTGCACCACCATGCCTGGCTAATTTTTGCATTTTTAGTAGAGAGGGGGTTTCACCATGTTGGCCAGGCTGGTCTTGAACTCCTGACCTCAGGTGATCCACCCACCTTGGCCTCCCAAAGTGCTGGGATTACAGGTATGAGCCACCATGCCTAGCCTTTTTAGTGAGATTTTGTAAAGGAACAAAAGTAAATACACATGATTAATTAGTATATACTTGTTTTTAAACCTTGTTGGTTTCCTTAAGAATGTGATTGTCTTAGTCAGTTTGGCTTGCTATAACAAATATACCATAGACTGAATGATTTAAACCATAAACATTCATTTCTCACAGTTCTGGAAGCTTGGAAGTCCAAGCTCAAGATACCAGCAGATGTGGTGTCTGGATACAGCCTGCTTCCTGATTTGCGGATGATCATCTTCTGGTTGTATCCACACATGGCAGAGAAAAACAAGCTCTTCTGTCTCATCTTCTAGGGGCACAAATCCTATTCACTAGGGCTCCATCATTATGACCTAATTACCTCCCAGAGGCAATTACCTATGACCTAGTTACCTCTTACTACCATCACATTGAGGATTTCAATATATGAATTTGGGGGAACACAAACATTCAGTCAACAACAATAATCATCATAGTAGTTGACACATACACAGTGCCTCTTATGTTCCAGAAACTCTTTTGCATGCTTTATCTATAATAACTCTTCTAACCCCTCAAGTGAGGAACTTGCCCACCTTAGCTCAGCTAGTAAGTAGAGCCAGGACTGAAGCAAAGCATTTTGGCTCTGGAGTCTATACTTTTAATCATTAGACTACTGCTTCCTAAACAGCTTTATTTGTCATTAAATGTTTTTCTACAATACTATTTTAGGTACTACTTAGCATTCTATTACATGGATAAATAATTTATATTAAAAATCTGTCATAATTGAGCATCTAGGTCATTTCTATTTTTCCTCTATTAAGCAACATTGAACTGAATGTAATTATAGCCTGTCTTTGTGCCACCTGATGATTTTCTTGCATTAAGGATGTGTATTTTAACCACAGCCACTTAGAAGTGTTATAAAATGTAGTGCAACCCACCCCGCTGCCTTCAGAACAGGACGCAAACAAGGCTGTAGCTCTGTCTTGCTTGGACAATTCTCCACTGGCACCTACCAAGCTGCGAAGCTTCCTTCCTGTCTTGAGGTTTCACAGCCAGTTCCTTTAAATTCCCCACAGTGTTCTTTCCCTTGCAGTGCTCACTACTAAGCAACAAACACATGCACACAGAGACCACTTGCCTCAGTTCCACAAACTTCTAATATAGCAGCAAGAGATACTGGAGTTAATAAACTAGGTAACTTACAGGTTCAAAGCCTCACATTACTAACTGATGCTGGCTTCAAGCATTCTCTCTTGCATTGCAAAAGGACCATTTAGAGCACCAATTCTGCTGAGGAGCCCATGTCAGCTACTCAGGAGTCTGGGAAGTGGTTTTGTTTATTAATTTATTTTTGAAAATTCACTTTATAATGCTCTGAGTGCTTTAAGTTTTTGTTAGTTCCATGAATTCTCCTTCAGTAGTCAAATTAATTCAAATCTGGATTTTGTAACCACGTTAAAAATGTTATTTATCAGGAAGTTTCTAAGTTGAACATAAAGCTTACATTTCTTGAGGCAACTTCTAAATAAGAATAATAAATTTTTACAGAGAACCTGTGTTTTCAAAGTTGTTAATATTGATTTAATATCCTCTTTCAGTTCCTGTATCAAATGTCAGAGTAGAATAAATCTTTAATGTTATGAGTAATCTCTAGACTGATGAAATAGCAAATCGAATGTTGAGTCAATAAGCAGGAAACTTTGGCTTTGATATTATACTTTTACACGTTTGGAAGTAAGAAAGGTATTTTAAAATGAAAAGTAGTCACACACATTAAGGGAAAACATGAGATGTAATGCAGACTGTCAAAGATAAGACGTGCACATGCATATTTTTATTACATGTGTTTAATATTTTGGTTGCAACTACCTAAAGCTGTTATTTCTTTGAGTATTGAGAAGGCTTTGCATCTCACACTGTGCATGCTCACATACCAAACATTTGTGCAAAATAAGGCCTCACTTTCCACTTGAAAACTCTACCGGGCTCAAGAGGTTAAAGAGTTCCAACCTAGATCTTGTTATCCAGGAAACAGGGAAGAAATGCAAGCAGCTTACAAAGATAATATTTATTGGAGAATATGTCTCATTGTTAATTAATATGAGTTTCTAAAAAACATAAACCGTAATCATTTAGTGAGTTAATATCATACGCTGGACACTGTACTAAGTGTCTGTTTAGATTTTCTAATTTCCTACTTCTTATTTTAGCAATGGCTTATTTAGTACCACTAATTAATGTATATTTTATGAGATCTCACTCCACTTATTCTGTGAGATTTGCTGGTCTCGGATTTCTTTCCAAATGACTGAATGTATACAGGCATACTTTGTTTTACTGTGTTTCACAGATACTGGATTTTTTACAAATTGAAGGTTCGTGGCAGTTATGCACCATGCAAGTCTATCAGGGCCATTTTTTCCAACAGCATGTGCTCACTTTGTAAGTCTGTGTCACATATTGGTAATTCTCACAACATTTCAAACCTTTTCAGCTTTATTGTCTCTGTTATGGTGATCTGTGATCAGTTATCTTTGATTTACTATTGCAGATGTGTTGGGGCTCATAAACTGCACCTGAACTTAATTAATAAATGCGTGTGATCTGACTTCCCCACTGACTAACCATTCCCCTATCTCTCTCTCCCTCTCCTCTAGCCTCCATAGTCCCTGAGACACAAGAATATTGCAGTTAGGCCAATTAATAACCTAACAATAGCCTCTAAGTATTCACGTGAAAGGGAGAGTTGCACCCTGATTAGTCAGCAGCCATCAACATGGAGGCAAAACCCTCCACTAGCAAAAAGATTATAACTCACCAAAGGCTCAGGTGATTGTCAGTGTTTTTTAGCAATAAAATATTTTAAATTAAGGTATGTCCATTGGTTTAGGGTATAATGCTATTGCACACTTAATAGACTACAGTTTAGTGTCAACATAACTTTTACATGCACTAGGAAAGCAAAAACTTCATGTGACTCATTTTATTGCAATATTTGCTTTATTGTGGTGGTCTAGAACTGAACCCACAATATCTCAATATTCCTGTACTTTAGTGAGCACTTTATCTTTTGTGTTTAGCATAATCAAGTATAAAGCAAACACTTTATCTTAACCATTAATTTCACCCAGCAGCATCCAAGACCAAGACATTGGCCAAATCATGTTCTTTTTTTTCCATTTAAAAATGTAAAATGGGCCAGGCTCAGTGGCTCACACCTGTAATTCCAGCACTTTGGGAGGCCGAGGGGTGCGGATCACGAGGTCAGGAGATTGAGACCATCCTGGCTAACATAGCGAAAACCCGTCTCTACTAAAAATACAAAAAAATTAGCCAGGCGTGGTGGCACGCGCCTGTAGTCGCAGCTACTCAGGAGGCTGAGGCAGGAGAATCATTTGAACCCAGGTGGCGGAGGTTGTAGCGAGCCGAGATCATGCCACAGTATTCCAGCCTGGATGACAGAGCAGGACTCCGTCTCAAAAAAAAAAAAAAAAAAAGGAAAATGAAGTCATAATTTTTATCCCATCTCTGTCCACTGAAAAGGCTTAGAGGCAACAGTCAACCCATTGAAATGAGAACAATTAGCACTGTCAATATCATTCCTCACTAAAAGGAGTCAGAACTCTTTGGATAAATGTCAGATCCCGAGTCTGAGGCAGAAAGACACAAGACGCTGGAACATCTTATCACACTGGAAAGAAAGAGAGAAAACTATCAAAGAATATGAAAGACAAATTGAAAAGTGTCCTACTGATTAAAAATGGTCCAATTTGAGCATCAAAAATAATTTGAGCTAGATTTGAAAAGCATCATGGTGGAATCCATAAGTCTATGATGATCTATCTATATGTGTGTATATATACACACACACACATATACACACATATATACATATACACACACATACACACACACATATATACACACACGCACATACACATATATACACACACATACACACACATATATATACATACACATACATACACACACACATACATATATTAAAATTGATGGTAGCTGGACGTGGTGGTGCATGCCTGTAATCCCAGCTACTTGGGAGGCTGAGGCAAGAGAACCACTTGAACCCAGGAGGTGGAGGTTGCGATGAACCGAGATCACACCACTGCACTCCAGCCTGGGTGACAGAGCGAGACTCTGTCTAAAAAAAAAAAAAAAAAAAAAAATTGATGGTCACCTTTGGAAATTGTTAGAACACTAATTCATTAATATGAAGTGATAAATAACGGGATAGAAGCAAGCATTTATTCTATCTTTCCTTTATGATTAAATTCCAGTAATACATGCAGAAAGAATTAATTACAAATGATTAAAATACTACCCATTAATAACTCCTAATTAAAATATTACCCATTTATAACACCTAATGAAATAATGAACATTACCACTTAGCAGGTGAAAGGCTGGTTTGGAACAGTATGATGAATAAATTAGCCTAACAACTCTCAGATCTACAGATCAATCTTAACATCTCAAAGACAGAAACAACGCATTATGCGCTTCCTGCTGCCATGGCACCATCTATGAACCTAACTCACAAATTCAGAATTCGGATGAGTTTACAGAACAAATGACCTGCAGGGGGCACTGTTACAGATTAAAAGAAATTTTAGGAACTCTAACAACAAAATGCGCTGTGTGAACCCTATTTGGATCCTGATTCAAACCAACCAACTATAAAAAGACACTAATGAGGCAATTTGGAAATTTGAATGATGATATTAAGTCTAACAGATATTGAGGAAATTAAGAATATGTTTTCATATATTTAGTTTTAGGAAACTAGCATTATGGTTCTATTAAACAAAAGAGATCCCTTGTCTCAATTGAGACATATACTGGTGTCTTAATGAAAGAAATGATATATCTGGGTTTTGCTTAAAATAATCTAGTAGGGTGTGAGAAATGTAAAGTCAGTTGTTGCATAATATGGGGGGTTGTTATACTGCTTTCTGTACTTTTTGTGTAAGTTTGAACATTTCCATAAGAAAAAGTTTCAAAGGTGACAAAATATCACTTCATTCATTTCCTCTTTTGAAAAACACTAGGGTTTGCACCAGTGTGGACCAGGTGCTGAGCAGCACAACGTATTACCTAACTCACATTTATTTTTGGTGAAGGAAAAATATAATTAAATCCTGTGACTAAAAATAGAGATAAAAAATGAAGCACCAGGACACATACTGAGCAAATAGTTATGATTGGGGAATGGCTTATGTGAGTTGGAGAAAGTTTTGTCAGAGAGATAACATTTGCACTCCATCAGCTAACTCATTTGAGGCTGGCTTCAATGGGCAGGCCCTCTCTAAAACTACTTTACATCAGGAAAAAGCAACCCATCTCATAAGGACCTCATAAGCATTTGGTTTTCTCTTCTTGTTACAATATGCATAGTTTGTTTTCTGGGAAAGGTGCACATAGATCTGCATGTGGTTAGCAAATTTTAAAAAAATTAATGGTTAAAATTTGCTAATCTCATTTGTTTTCCAAAAGAAAAGGGAAAATAATTCACTTCATTGTAAATATTAAGGGAATTTTGAGCCTGTAAAGGGATATTTAGGTAAGGGTTTCAAAATTTAGAAGGTATTTTTTTCCAAGTTAAGGGAAAAAAGATACAACTACAGTCATGCATCCCTTAACAACACAGATACATTCTGAGAAATGCACCATTAGCAATTTTCTTCATTGCACAAACATCATAGAGTATATTTACACAAATCTGGATGGTACATCTTGCTACACCCTAGGTTATACAGTATAGCCTGATGACAAAAAAAGGAAACTGAGGCAAAATTAATATTGAGAGTTTATTTGGGTCAAGGTTGAGGACTGCAGCCCTGGAAACACTGGGAAGTGCTCATTTCGGCCCTCCTTACAAGCTGGTTTTAAAAGGCAAAAGGGGACAAGAAGTGGGCTGATAGAAAACTTTGACAGGAATTCTCATTGGTTTACAGAAGTAACATCGATTAGTAACTTGCTACACATTGTTGAACTACAGAGTGTGAGTTTCAGCTTCCGACTTGTGGCATTTTATGGCTACCTGGCATCAGATAGTCTAGAGCCCACATAGCAAGTGGCTTCAAAAGATAATTATTTAGCTCAAAGGGTGAGTGAGATGAGACTGCTGTCACATTTTAATATCTCTCTGGGCCTGATAATTTAAAGGCACTCACATTCCTCTGATAAAAATTTCTTTTCTCTCTCAAGCTGATTGTTATTATTAGGCTACAAACCTGTACAGCATGTGGCCATACTGAATACTGTAGGCAATGGGAACACAATGGTAAGTATTTGCATATATAAACATAAAGAAGGTACAGAAAAAATATGGTATTATTATCTTACAGGACGACCACCATACATATGATTCCTTGTTAACAGAAACATTGTCATGCAGTGTGTGGCTATATTTCAAACCTAGATTGCTATCTTTATTGACATTTATATATAGTCAATGCCATAAATATTTTTGAGGGAAAAAATATTACGCATTCCTTCTATAATTAGTTTAGATATGGTGAGGCCTTTTCCTGAGAATAATGGTTTTATTTTTCTTTGACCTCAGTGGTAAATGAACAGCATTGGCTATCTCTCCACAGGGCCACCAACTACCAAGGAACTGGAAGACCTCTGAAGTTTGGGATTAGGCCAGATTTCATAATTTGCCTTGCGCATTTGGGAACTGGTAATAAATCTTCTTTCTCATCACTAACATCAGTATGTTTTTGTTTTAAAGTTGAATTTAGTAAAGCCTGAACTCCTGATTGTCATTGACCCAGAGTGAAGCATAATTTAGCCTGACTGACGGACTAATGAAGCTCAAGTTACTGGGAACCCTGGTTTTACGAAGTTGCCCTGAGATTGATCCCACTGTGCTGGGAGTCCAGAGGGTCCCATGACGGCTGCTCTGCTTTATGACCTCGGGAGAGTTGATGCAAGGAAGATACAGCAGCTGAATTTGGCTCAAAGCCAACCTTGCAGTGGTAAGAGTATTGGTATACAAGACAAGTGTTTACAGATGAAGATGTTGTGGAATAGGATGGAAGGAAGTAGGATTAACTAGTACAATTGGTATTCATCAAGGCTAAATCATTATAGCATCTTTGAATCAGAAGACAATGGAGAGTTCTTTAATTAGGACTCCCATTGAATCAAGAACTTCCTCTTCCAGATTCCTAAAAAGTGTTTATCTAATTGGAAGACCACCAAACAAATAGAGCACAAGAAATAAATGATGAATTCTTCTCATTTCCCTTAAATGAGAAAAAATGTATTTTCTAACAAACATACTGTACATATCCTGAGTGTGGCTGAAGACAGGTGTGAGCCACTGCACCTTGCTCAAAAGCAGGAACTTTTACTCATTACTAAGGGGAATGCCAAATTGTATAGCAACTTTGAAAGAATGTTTGGAAGTTTCTTACAAAACTAAACATACTCTTTGATATGGTTTGGCTGTGTCCCCGCCCAAATCTCATCTTGAATTGTAGTTTCCATAATCCCCACATGTTGTGAGAGGGACCCAGTGAGAGGTAACTGAATCATGGGGGTGGTTACCCCAATGCTGTTCTCATAATAACGAGTGAGTTCTCATGAGATCTGATAGTTTTATAGGCAGCTTTTACCCTTTGCACAACATTTCTCCTTCCTGCCACCATGTGAAGAAGGACATTTTGCTTCTCCTTTTACCATGATTCTAAGTCTCCTAAGGCCTCCCAGCCCTGTGGAACTGTGAGTCAATTAAATCTCTTTCCTTTATAAGTTACCCAGTCTTAGGCAGTTCTTTATAGCAGCATGAGAATGGACTAATACAGTAAATTGTTACTGAGGGAGTGAGGCACTGCTATAAGGATACCCAAAAATGTGGAAGTGACTTTAGAATGGGGTCACAAGCAGAGGCTGAAACAATTTGGAGGGTTCAGAAGATGACAGAAAAATGTAAGAAAGTTTGGAACTTCCTAGAGACTTAGAGATCTCAGAAGACAGCAACTTGTGGGAAAGTTTGGACCTTCCTGGAGACTCGTTGAATAGTTTTGACCAAAATGCTGATAGCAATATTGACAATTAAGTCCAGGCTGAGGTGGTCTCAGATGGAGATGAGGAACTTCTTGGGAACTGGAGCAAAAGTGACTCTTGCTTTGCTTTAGGAAACAGACTGGTAGCAATTTGCCCCTGTCCTAGGATCTGTAAAATTTTGAACTCAAGAGAGATGATTTAGGGTATACAGCAGAAAAAATTTCTAAGCAGCAAAGCATTCAAGAGGAAGCAGAACATAAAAGTTTGGAAAAATTTGCAGCCTGATGATGTGATGAAAAAGAAAAATCGATTTTCTGGGGAGAAATTCAAGCCCACTGTAGAAATTTGCACGAGTAACAAGGAGTCAGATGTTAATCACAAATGTAAAGACAATGGGGAAAATGTCTCCAGGGCATGTCAGGGACCTTCACTCCAGCCCCTCCCATCACAGATCTGGATCCCTAGGAGGGAAAAATGGTTTCATGGGCCCCCGTGCTCTGTGCAGCCTCAGGACATGGTGCCCTGCATCCCAGCTGCTTCAGTTCCAGCCGTGGCTAAAAGGGGCCAAGGTACAGCTTGAGCCATTGCTTCAGAGGGTGCAAGCTAAAGCCTTGGCTACTTACATGTGGTGTTGGGCCTCTGGGTGCACAGAAGTCAAGAACTGAGGTTGGGGAACCTCTGCCTAGATTTCAGAGAATGTATGGAAACACCTAGATGTCCAGGCAGAAGTTTCTTGCAGGGGAGGAGCCCTCATGGAGAACCTCTGCTAGGGCAAAGGGAAATATGGGTTTGGTGCCCCCACACGGAGTCCCCACTGGGGCACTGCATAGTGGAGCTGTGAAAAGAGGGCCACTGTCCTTCAGACCCCAGAATGGTAGATCCACTGACAGCTTGCACTGTGTACCTGGAAAAGCCACAGACACTCAACACCAGCCATGAAAGCGGCCAAGAGGAGGGCTGTACCCTGCAAAGCCCAAAGCCACAGGGGTGGAGGTATCCAAGGCCATGAGAGCCCACCTCTTGCTTCAGTGTGACCTGGATGTGAGACATAGAGTCAAAGGAGATCATTTTGGAACTTGAAGGTTTAATGACTGCCCTATTGGGTTTTGGACTTGCATGGGGTCTGTAGCCTCTTTGCTTTGGCCAATTTCTCCCATTTGGAATGGGTATATTTACCCAATTACCTTACTCCCATTTTATCTAGAAAGTAACTAACTTGCTTTCGATTTTACAGGCTCCTCCTAGGTGAAAGAGACTTGCCAAGTCTCAGATGAGACTTTGGACTTGGATTTTTGGGTTGGTTAATGCTGGAATGAGCTAAGACTTTGGGGGATTTCGGAAAAGCATGATTGTGTTTTGAAATGTGAGGACATGAGATTTGGGAGGGGTCAGGGTAGAATGATATGGTTTGTCTGTGTCCCCATCCAAATCTCATCTTGAATTTTAACTCCCATAATCCCCACATGTCATGGGAGGGACCCAATAGGAGGTAACTGAATCACAGGGGTGACTACCCCCATGCTGTTCTCATGATAGTGAGTGAGTTCTCATGGGATCCATGGTTTTATGAGGGGCTTTTCCCTTTTGCTCAGCACTTCTCCTTCCTGCCACCATGTGAAGAAGGACGTATTTGCTTCCCCTTCTGCCATGATTCTAAGTTTTCTGAGGCCTCCCCAACCATGCAGAACTGTGAGTCAATTAAACCTCTTTCCTTTATAAATTACCCAGTCTCAGGCAGTTCTTTATAGCAGCATGAGAATTATTAGCCAGTAATTGTGCTTCTTGATATTTACCCAAAGGAGTTGAAAACATATGTACAAAGAAAAACCTACACATGAATGTTTATTGCATCTTTATTCACAATTGCCAAAACTTGGAAACAAACAAGATGCCCTTCAATAGGTGAAAAGATAAACTGTAGTACCTCCAAACAATGGAATACTATTTAATGATAAAAAGAAATGGGCTATCAAGCCACAAAAAAGACAACTAGGAAGCTTGAATGCATATTGCTAAATGAAAGAAGTCTATCTGAAAAGGCTACATACTGTATAAGTCCAACTATATGACATTCTGGAAAAGGCAAAACAGTAAAAGGACCACTGATTGCCACATATTAAGAGGGGGGTAGTGGGGAGGGATGAAGAGGCAGAGCACAGGAGATTCACAGGGCAGTAAAACTATGCTGAACTATACTGTAATTGTGAATACGTGTCATCATATATTTGTCAAAACCTACAGAATGTACAACACAGAGTGAATCCTAATATCAACTACCAGATTCAGTTAAAAATAATGTGTCAACATTGTGCCAGCAATTGTAACAAATGTATCACATTAATGCAAGATGTTAACAATAGTGGAAACTGTTTGCACCAGAAGTGGGGATATGTGGGAATGCTCTGTTCTTTCTATTTGATTTTTCTAGAAACCTAAAACTGCTCCAAAACATAAAAGTAGATTAACATTATTTTTTTAAAAAACAAGAACTCATTGTTCTTTGGGACAATATCAAGTAGCATAGTATATGTGTATTGAGATTCCAGGATAGGGTGGGCTAAAAAAATACTTGGAAAGATAATGCCCACCTTTTTTTTTTTAATGGAAAATATCAACACACAGGTCCAGGAAGTTTAACAAACACCAAGAAAGATAATTACAAAGAAAACTACATCAAGGCACATTGTAATTACATTGCTAAAAATCATTGATAAGGAAAAATCTTTAAAATAACCAAAGAGAAATATATGTTATATATGGGGGAATATAAGGCAACAAAATGACATATTTAAATCACTAGGGGATGGGAAGGACCTTCTAATCTTCATCAACCTGTAATTGCATATCCAGTGAATATTAAGGTGAAATAGAGACATTTTCTTACCAGCAGATCTGCACTGCAGGAAACGTTGAAAGAAGTTCCAGATGAGAGAAAATGATACCATATAGAAACTGGGATTTGCAGAAAGAACTAAAGAGTACTGGACATGGTAATATATAATATGGGAAGTCTATTTTCAACACTAAAATCATAACATATCTTTTAAAAAGTCCAAATGTAGATGTTTTAGGCAGTCAATAAGCCAATAGTCACTATTATTAGCTTTCTAATTTTATGCTTTTCTTTAAAAAATTATGGCATTCACTAGATTGCATATGAAAAAAACTGGTTATGAATATTAACATATGACATTTAACTCATAAAATCTTTATTATACCATACTTCTCTTTTTCTGGTTTCTTTGGCTAACTTATTAGAATATTATGCTTAAATAAGAAGAAATATAAACTTATGTTCACATCTAAATAATATTTTTATAGTAATTTCTTCTCTTTTTACAATCTCAGTCCTTTGACTTACCTACGATATCATTCTTCCTTTCCTAGCCAACCTGCTGATTTCACTCTTTCTCATATGTACCTTCAAACCAATTATTGAAAACAGGATTTAAGAATAGTATTAAAGAAAATCTGTAAAGAAAATATTTCTACCTAAGTTCTTTCTGCAATTTGAGTTTCTGCAAATATTTTTATTGTTGTGATAATACTGTTTACGTAATTTTTATATCTCACTTTCAAATCTAATACTATACTGAATATAGCTTCTATTCCTTTTTTTTAAAAAAATCATTTTATTGCCTGTGATTAAGAGCTTCGTTTCAGTTTGGATATTTGACTAGAGGATAAGTGGCTTCAATGAATCACTCTGTGTTCATAAGTTTTTTGTTTCATTTATTCTTGTGTAATTTTTCTGTTTCTGACCTAAGGCTGGTTCTTATCTCACTTGCAACTATATAGTCATTAACATCACAGAAGTTAATTTTTCAACTGTTCTTCTTTGCTTCCTTTTCTACGTGTCACATCCCACCTCTAAAATGTGTAATCTCATTCATCCTGTAAGGACCAATTCAAATCTTACCTTCTTTATTTAACTATACCTGAACCTCTCCTCTAAACCTCTGTGGCACAGGATAAATAGTAGATGCTTGATAAATATATATATGTGTGCATGTGTGTGTGTTTTGACTTAAAATTAACAATAGAAAATGTGCTCACTTAATTTAAATTAAATCTGGAACCAGTCATTTATAACTCAATACAAATTAATTTAGCAACATTATTTTTTTCCTAACAAATATTTTTCATCAATCTTAAGACTCAATCTCTCAAAATAGCACGATATTTTAAAATTTCTGATTGCGGGTATCATGATATAGCTATAATTACCCACTCATGCTCTTCAAAACTTGCAGACAGGGTATAAGTGTCTTGAAAGAAATTCTGGGGAAAGCAGTAAGCATTCTTTTAAGATGCAGTACATTACCAGTTCTCTTGATCCTGGATAACGCTGTGTGGTAAAATATGACATATCAACAACTGGTGAGTGAAAAGTGATTCCAAAGAATTGGACTCTAAATGCGAAGGTTTGGGAAATCTTAATGATTTCACCAATTTAGATAGTTTATATTTTCCCCTTTTATGTATGCACAAGTATGTTATACATAAAAAGATCAGGCCAGGTGCAGCGGCTCATGCCTATCATCCCAGCACTTTGGGAGGCCAAGGTGGTAGGATCTCTTGAGCTCAGGAGTTCAAGACCAGCTGGGCAACACATCGAAAGCCTGTCTGTAAAAAAAATTTAAAAATTAGCTGGCATGCCGATAATCCTAGCACTTTGGGAGGTTAAGACAGGCAGATTGCTTGAGCTCAGGAGTTTGAGACCAGCCTGGGCAACATGGTGAAACAAAATAGATACAAAAAATATAAAAAGTAGCCCAGCATAGTGGTACACACCTGAAGTCCCAGTCACCTGGGAGGCTGAGGTGGAAGGATCACTTGAGTCCAGGAGGTTGAGGCTGCAGTGAGCCAACATCTTGCCACTGCACTCCAGCCTGGGTGACAAAGTGAGACCCTGTCTCAAAAAAACAAAAAAAAATTAGCTGGGTATGGTGGTGCACAACTATAGTCCCAGCTACTTGGATAGCTTTAGCCCAGGAGGTAGAGGCTACAATGAGCTGTGATCACACCACTGCACTCCATGCTGGGTGACAGAGCAAGATCCTGTCTCAAAATATATACACATATATACACACATATATATATTTTATATAATTTTTGTTGTTATCTCTGTTAAAAATGTCCAAGAACTGCTGTAGTTTATTTTTAATCCAAGATTTATTAGTAACAAAATATTTCCATCAATGTATAATTATATTTTTAATACAGTATTGGTTTTGGAAATTTGTTAAGAGCCTTTTGAAAAATCTAAATAAATTATATTGACTAGTTCTCCTTTGTCTACATTTCTAATTAACCCCTCCCAGAAGGCTAATAGAATTTTACTAAAGCTTCACACTATAAAGAATGGAATCCAAAGTAGCAGCAAGACAACAAAATTAAAATTCCAATTAAGAGTTCAGAAGCCCCACCCAAAGTCATTATCATCCATTTACAACCACTACATTATTTCCCTTGCATCTGACCATAAATTCACAAGATGAGAATTATGACTTTCAGGTTGGGGATATGAAATGGGTGGGGGAGAACTTTGCAAATAATTTCATCACAGATGAATAGCATATGTATGTTTATATATGTATGTATGTTAAAGGGACATATGACAAGTATATCTTATACACACAGTAAAATTTATATGTATGTATATATGTGCATAAGATATATATGTATTTTATACATATATAACGTATGTGTATATGCATGTGCATGTGTGTATGTGTATACATGTGATGATTATGATGAGTTCACTATGTAGGGAAGGGATAGAGGCAAAGAAGGGGGTTGGGAAAGAGAGATCTGAGAGTACTCAGGGCAGAGAAGGAAATATGTGTAATTACATGGAAAGAAGAAATGAAGCTGGTCCCATGTGAACCTCAAAATTCAACATGTCTGAAAACTTGACTCGTCATCTACTCCTACTGTGGGATGGATGGAAAGGAGAATAAATTTTGCACATGTATTTAGAAAACAAAATCACCAGGACTTAGAAGACAGTGTGGCACAGTGGCAAGAGCACTGGCTATGGAATCACCCCGACCTTGAACCCCATCTCTGCCTCCAACCAGCTAAGTGACAGTGGGCAACTTAACCTCTTGGAGCCTCCATTTTCTTATTTGTAAGATGGGTGCAGTAATAGCAGTTATCTCACTTGGCTGCTGGAAATACGAGTCCTTACTAGACTCCATGGAGCAACCCTTTCCTGTGACCCCAGTCTCTTCACCTCTCTAGGCTCCTTGCCCCAGCAAGAGGCTCATGCTTCACCTATCAGCTTAGGCTCCTCCTGTCCTTTTTTGTTTTTTTTTTAAAGCTTCGTATGAGCTTTGACCTTTTCTAGCCTTGTGCCTGTCTTTGTTTTATTGCCCATTACTTCATCTTGAATCCTTGATGGCAAATGCCTGTCAGTACTCTTCTCCAAATGATTTCCATGGAGCCCAATCTCCATAATGCATTAGTGGAATAGGATTACTTAAGAAAAAGTGCTGCTAGGGACAAATAAATTTGAGTAATTATGGGTTAAAGAACATTAAGCCAGGTTATTTTACTAGGGGGTTTCTCAGATGTGCTAATGTGCATTATACATCTCCAAGACAGGTAAATAATGTACAGTTTTACAAAAACTGAACTGAGCATATGACTTTTTTAACTGAAGAATCATATGACACTAGTATTCCTCAAAACACATTTTATTAGAAGGGAGACAATGGTTCAAACAGTTACTATATTCATTATTTGCGCCATTCCCTGCCTTTTGGGAAATCCTAGTCTGGGGCTTCTGACTCTCCCCAACTGCCTCCTCACGATAGTCAACTGAGCCGTAGTTGGCTGAGTTAAAAGATGTTCATTCAGTAGAAGAAACTTCAGTTAATATAGGAAAGTAATATGAAAGTTATCAATGGTCACCAACAAGGTCAAGATAAAGGTGGTTCTACCAGACGGCGAAAACTTTAGAGTAAACTATAGATAGATTCAGTCTTGGGAAACAACAGAAAAACACAAGGCGAGTCCTGACATTTCAAAAAGCAAGGAGCAGTGCTACTAGTAAACATCAGATAAACAGGAGCTTTTTTCCAGGGTTATTTTTAAATAATTTTAAGATTGCTGTAACAGCCAAGAATTTGTATCATTTTTCATAAGTACATGACAGTTTAATAATTCTAACCACGGAACTACAAATTACTACCAGATCATAAGTTAGGATTTTGAGTCTCATGTTTTACATTTTAGATACCTCATAAATCTAGCTAGTGGAAATTTTCCAAGTCTTTAAGACACGATTCTGGGATGAAACAAGAGGTGATTTTTTAAATATATATTTTAAGACTGATTTTACCTCTTTTGTTGTGATTTTATGATGAGCAATTTATAAACATAAATATTTATATGCTTAACATGATATAGCTAATAACCAGTTCGCCCATGCTCCTATCTAAATGCTAACACTTAGACACCATAGTAGCAGGTGTGTTGGCTTGAGATGAAGCAGGGACCCAGTGCCATCAGCATCTCAGGGTTGGTAAAACTTCTGTGTGTATTTGGCCTGGGGAGGGGGAAGCTCACAAAGCTCTTTTCTTCTCCCAGAGCCTCTCTCTCTTATTTTGCACTAAGTTTTCTAGTGGGTAGAGCCACAGGGTTTAAAAGCTCTAAAGATAAGCCTCCCCTATCCATGAGCATGGAATGTTTTTCCATTTGTTTGTGTCATCTCTGATTTCTTTGAGCAGTGTTTTGTAGTTCTCCTTGTAGAGATATTTCACCTAGAGATACCAAATTTTTAGGTATTTTATTCTTTTGTGGCAATCGTGAATGGGATTGCATTACTGATTTGGCTCTCAGTTGACTGTTGCTGTGGTATAAAAATGCTAGCGATTTTTGTACATTGATTTTGTATCCTCAGACTTTGCTAACATTGTTTATGAGCTGTAGGAGCTTTCGGGCCAAGACTATGGGTCCAAAAGGGTCTAGATATAGAAGCATGTCAACTGCAAACAGAGATAATTTGACTTCCTCTCATTCTGGGCCTAGGTATGAGCAAACATTTCATTGCAAAGATGCCAAAGGCAATTGCAACAAAAGCAAAAAGTGTACAAATGAGATCTTATTTAAGAGCTTCTGCACAGAAAAACAAACAAACAAACAAAAGCTATCAACAGAGTAAACAGACACCTTACAGAATGGGAGAAAATTTTTGCAAACTATGCATCAGACAAAGGTCTAATATCCAGAATCCATAAGAAACTTCAGCGAATTTACAATAAAAAAAACAAACAATCCCATTAAAAAGTGGGCAAAGGACTTGAATAGACACTTTTCAAAAGAAGACATACATGCAGTCAACAAGCATATGAAGAAATGCTCAACATCACTGATCATTAGAGAAATGTGAATCAAAACTACAATGAGATACCATCTCACACCAGTCAGAATGGCTATTACTAAAAAGTCAAAAAAATAACAGATGCTGGTGAGGCTGTGGAGAAAAGGGAATGCTTATACACTGTGGGTGGGAGTGTAAATTACTTCAACCATTGTGGAAAAGTGTGATGATTTCTCAAAGACATAAAAACAGAAATAACATTTGACCCAACAATCTCATTACTGCATATATACCCAAAGGAATATAAATCATTCTATCATAAAGACACATGCACACATATGTTCATTGAAGCACTATTCACAATAGCAAAGACATGGAATCAACCTAAATGCCATCAATGGTAGACTGGATAAAGAAAATGTAGTACACATACACCATGGAATACTATGCAGCCATAAAAAGGAATTGGATCATGGCCTTTGCAAGAACACGAATGGAGCTGGAGGCTATTATCCTTAGCAAATTAACGCAGGAACAGAAAACAGCATGTTCTCACTTATAAGTGGGAGCTAAATGACGAGAACACATGGGCATATAGAAAGGAATAACACACACTGGGGCCTATTGGAGAGTGGAGGGTGGAAGGAGGGAAAGGATCAGGAAAAATAACAAATGGGTAAAAGGCTTAATACCTGGGTGAGGAAATAGTCTGTACAGCAAACCCCATAACATAAGTTTACCTTTATAACAAACCTGCACATGTAACCCTGAACTTAAAATAAAAGTTAAATTAAGAAAAAAAAAAAAAGATATGGCTTTCTTTCTTTCAACTCCTCTTTCTTCTCTGCTGAAGTTCTAAGCCAGGATCTGTTACAACATACAAGGGAATATATTATTTCCTCTTGTCCTTCCTTCCACCTGCTGGGCCTGTACTAGGCCCCAGTTGTGGCACCAGTCAGCTCCATGCTAAGGGTAAGCACATTCATGTCATGTCCCTCTGTGGTGTCTTCCAGCCAGGTCCTGACAGGTGTGTGTTAGGTCAGTCTCTAATTAGAGCTCTAAGATCAGGATGTGTCCTGGGTGCAATGTTAGGGGGATGGGGGAGGAAGAAGGAATGAGTGAGAGAAAGAAATCTGAACTTACAGCTTCCTTGGTCTGAAGCCATATTGTCTAAGTGGCTTACAAAAAAAAGCAGAACCCACCTTACCAGGCCCTCTGAAAATAGGGACGAGAGACTGAGCCACAACAAAAATTAGAATGAGACTTTCCTTTTCTCACCATTATTCCTGTACATTCACCTCCCTTAGAGGTCATAGGGAAAGGGCTGGCTATGAGTAAACTCTAGATTCCGTGGTCCCACTGTCCACTAATAAAAGCCTCCTTAATGACCATGAGTTGCTCAAGTAGAGTTAAATAATAATCTAACTGCTTCTGATTTCTCTGGAGCCTGGAAACCCTACTGCAAAATAATCTAATCATCTCTCTCCACAATTAGACTATTGAGATTCAAATAATACATGATGTGTCTAGTGTAGTGGCTGGAGTTGGGAGGGGTCACAGAAGCCAGAAGGGAAAAATAGGTGCTCCTTAAAGAAATAAGAAGTAAGGAAAGTCTAACACCGTGGACATCACCACAGGACATGAATGTCAGAAAAAGTGGGGTTTGTAGGGCTATGTGAATTCAGACTTGAACTCTTCCAGCTCACACTCACCAGAGAGCCAATGCATCCTGAGAAAGAAAAGGCTGAATGAGACAGAAGGGGAGGACTCAACTAGTGCTCTGTGACATCTGACCTCTTTTAGAAAGAGGTCTTAGTTGCAAACAACTGAAAAGAAGTGATAGGTTTAAATAGAAAAAATAGTTCATGAATGGAGTTTAAGATTCTCTAAAGGCTGGAGAAACAGGATCTGGAGGCAACCCCACTGGGAACCATGCCCAAAATCACACTGTAGAACTCACCACTGATGCTACCACCCATAGACACTTCTGCTTGCATCACCAAGACTATTGATACTGGACAATGGGCCTGGACGCCACCTTAGGAACCTACAACTTCACCGCCTCTGAAAGCGGGATACAGCCTCCCCCAGCTTTAATGGACTCCATTTCTTTAGAATTCCAGCTCTGGCAAATGATTGACTGATCCCAGATTCCATATCTGTTCCCTAGCTACTTAGTAGAAAGTAGAGATTAAGATGGGAACTCTCTTGCCCAAACACTGGAAGACTGCCCAAAGGTGCTGATAGCCAACAAAGACGGCCCTGAGTTCACGCATCAGCCACATACTAGAAAGGGAAAGAATTTTCCAACTGGCCAATGAGCCTCAGTTAATCAGAGACTGAGACAAAATTTGAACCCAAGCACTTTGGCTCTCAAAGCTACACTTTTACATAGTAGAGAATTCTACCAAGATAAGCAATCTTAACCTAAAATTAACAAACTTGTGAGACCTAGACACAGTTAACTCATACACAATTTAAATTTAAATTTAAATTTAGATGCATTTTAGTCCTTTAACATAGGTTGTATAAAAAATCAGAATTATAGCTTATTATTTTTCTAGCTCTGGAAATAGCTGTTTCATTGTTAAAGGAGAAATTAATTCCAAAATGTAGCATTGTTTATAATGGCAAAAAAAAAAAAAAAAAAAAAAAAATTGAAAACACAATACGCGTTGTGAAGGGAATGGATACATAAAATGTGGCGTGTTGTATGATGGAATACTACACTATTTAAGAGGAACAAATTTTATCAGCATAAATCAACATGGCTAGAGCTAAAAAATATGTTCCATGACAAAGGCAAGTTGTTCAGCAATATGCAAGGTATAACATATTTACATCTATCTTTAAGACACACAAAACAGTATATTATAGTGTTTATGGTAAAAAAAATATTCTTTGTTTGGCCAAACTTTAGTCAGTCTCCTGAACCTTCTCATAAGCCCATCTGTGGACTTCTTTACAAAATTCAGTTTTAGCAAAGAACCTTGCTAAGTCAGTTTAGCAAGAATGCCCACCCTTGATATCTAACCATGCTCGATATCTGACCGAGTTCATCCTCCACTATCTCCCAGGTGACGTCTGATCACTCTGGCCCGTCTTCAGCAAGAATCCCATTGGCTCACTTTAGACAGAATCCCCCTCCTGTTGGCTGATGTTTTCTCTTAGTAGTTTTCCATCCACTGATCCCCACTCCACTCCTTGGCTGTAAATTCCCACTTGCCCATGCTGAATTCAAAGTTGAGCCCAATCCCTCTTCCCCACTGCAAAATCCCATTGCTGTGGTCCCAATGCCTATCATGATGGTCCTGAATAAAGTCATCCTTACCATTCTTTAATAAGTATTATTTAATATATTTTTCTTTAGTACCCTAGAACTTAAAGTATAATAAAAAAAGAAATCAAATATATATATATATATTTTTTTCTTTAGTAATAGGCAAATAGATGCATAGTCAAATTTCCAAAGAAAAAAAGGTGCGAACCAGAAGAATACACGTGAAATTCATGATAGTGGATGTGCTTGGGAGGGAAGGAGATGTATGGGACTGAGAAGGGGTACAATTTTGTTTTTAATACTTAATTTTTTAATTAAAATATTTGAAACAAATGTAATGGAATAACGTTTGTTCATTCTGGATGGTGGAACATATATGAAATTTTTTCCAAATGAAAGAATAAGGAGGAAAGAAATAAGGATGGAGAATATGGAAAAGGAAGAAAAGAGGGAGAAGAAATGGATTTCAATTTTCAGATAGATGAGGGATTTGGTTTGTTCAAAGGAAATTCCTCCCAGATGTCCAGTCTGTAATCCCTTTAAGCTCTTGCCCCCAGCGCAGCCACACAGTTCCCACCTAAGCAGAAACTCCAGCCCCAATCAACAGCCTTGATTTTGAACAAGTTAAATTCTTCCTGCTTTTGGATCTTCATTTCTTTCCTGTTCACTCTTGACTTTGTTCCATGCTACTTTTTCCTGAGAGCCTGTCATTTCCTGGCTTCCACTTGGATCTTCTTGATGAAATCCTGTTTTTCTCCTTGCTTGTGCCATCTCTGTCACTTCTGCCCAGCCCCACTTCACCCCTACCTTTTATTTACCGAGGTAGGGGTGTCCACCTTTCTCTCACCAGACAGCTTCTGGCCCTGAAAGTGAGTGGGAAGCAGGTAGTAACCAAGAAAGCAGGACCGAGCTGTGCTAGAGTTTTCCTGATACTTCTCTTTAGAGCTCCCACAAATCAGTTAGGGGTGCAGGCTTTCAATTAGGAATTTCTAACACTGAAAAAAATCCATTTTAGAAAAATGTAATTATGGCATTATTTGGAATTAAGATGAATTGTGTATTTGCAAACAGAGGAGGTTATTAAATACTATGAAAGATAGGGAAATTTAAAACACCAGCTAATTTAGAATTTTCCTTTTTCAATGAAAGTATGCCTGTATTGAGACTGATGTTATCACAATAGTACCAAGCCAAAAAAAAAAAAAAAAAAAGTTTTTCTGCATTTGTTACAATTGCCTGCAATTTAAAGAACAACGTGGACTAAACAGGATTTTATAGTTAAGTTGAGAAATTAGTCACTGTCTTTAAATTATTTCATGGACTGGACATGGTGACTCACACCTGTAGTCCTAGCACTTAGGGAGGACAAGGTAGGAGAATCACTTGAGCCCAGGAGTTCGAGACCAGCCTGGGTAACACAGGGAGACCCCCTCTTTACAAAAAAATTTAAAATTAGCCAAGTGTGGTGGCATATGCCTGTGATCCCAGTTACTTGGGAGGCTGAAGTGGGAGGATCTCTTGAGCACAGGAATTTGAAACTGCAGTGAGCCATGTTAGTGCCACTGCTCTCCAGCCTGGGCAACAGAGTAGGATCCTGTCTCAAAAGATAGTAATTATTATTATCTTGTGGGAAATTTATTTTTAAATTCTGAATAAGTGAATCACCAACTAATCTGTGAGTGTATTTTTAATTCCTGTCCTATGCTAGACAATAAACAAAACACAGCACAGCCCCACTTCTCAAGAAACTTATTTCTGTGCCAAAAAAAAATGGAAGCATTTTTCTATGAATTTTTGAAATGAGATTGCTTGTTTGCTCTGGACATTTTAAATGAAGGCTTCCTAGATTTAATCATTTTTCAGAGCAGCCAACGTGTAATAAGGGCATGGGTAAGGGGTAGATGAACAACATACAGTAGGCTCCCAGCCAAAGTAACACCTTTAAAATTTATTGTTTTCAGGCATACAATAATATAGATGGCAAATATACAAAATCAAGCTTAAAAATAAAATGAGACAGATACTACTGAAGCCTCCATTACCTTGTTAGATCCTATTTCCCCATCTCCATCTTCAAAATCCATTTTAGATGGTTTAGATTATCCAGAAATTGGTGTTCATCATTCCCATGCGTATTTCTACAATTCTGTAACATATGTATGTTTCCATAGACATTATATGGTACTGAATTTATGGTTTTAAACTTCACACAAATAGTATTATACTGTATATATTCTCCTGCAACTTTCTTCTTCTCTTTCACATTTTGTACCATTCAGCCATGTTGATATATTCATTGTACTGTTGTATAGTATTTCTACTATTGCTGCTGTTGCTGTTGTCACCATTGTTAATGGATTTTATTTTGTTCTTGACACTGTTCTAGGCATTTTACAGTATTGTACACTGTTCTAGTATTTAATCATGTTATCCTCAAAAAATCTTTTTATCAGTTAGGTACTATTGTGATCCTCATCATCAAGTGAAGAAAAATTTGGGGTTTAAACTCAAAATCACATGATCAGTAAATTAGTGTGAAGACATCACAATCAATTTATGCATCCTTGTGGACATCAATGTGATTTCCAGGTATTCATCATTACAAATATTGAATGCTGCAGTGAGCATCCTGTATATGGCTCCCTGTGCACCTGTGCAAGAATTTCTGGGAGTGTACACCTTGAAGTGGAATTGCAGCATTAGAGGGAATCTACATTCTCAACTTGACCAAATTTTTCCAAATTGTTCTAAGTGATTATTCTAATTTACACCACCCAACACCCACTCCTGCCCCAACAGTGTTGATTCATAAGGACCCACCACTGGGGTTTTCAGACTTAAACTTTTACCAATATGATAGACATAAAGTTTTACCTCACTGTGAGGTTTTTTGTTTGTTTGTTTGTTTTCACATTTCTTTGATTTCTACCTTTGTGCTGCTAATATTTAAGAGTGAGTAATTTATAAAGAACCAAAATGTATTTGCTCGTAGTTCTAGAGGCTGGAAAGTGCAAGATCGAGGTGCCAGCAGGTGTGACTGTCTGCTGAGGAACATTCCCTGCTCCCAGAGTGGCACCTTGTTGCTACACCCTCTGGAGCCCAGGAACACTGTGTCCTCACATGGTGGAAGACAGAAGGGCAAGTCTATCAAGGCCTTGTATAAGGGTCCCTAATTCCATTCATAAGGAGAGGCACACTAATCATCTAATTACCTCTTAAAGGCCCCACTTCTTAATACCATCACATTGTAAGTTTCTTTTTTTTTTTTTGAAACGGAGTCTCGCTCTGTCGCCCAGGCTGGAGTACAGTGGCCGGATCTCAGCTCACTGCAAGCTCCGCCTCCCGGGTTTATGCCATTCTCCTGCCTCAGCCTCCCGAGTAGCTGGGACTACAGGCGCCCGCCACCTCGCCCGGCTAGTTTTTTGTATTTTTTTTTTTTTAGTAGAGACGGGGTTTCACCGTGTTAGCCAGGATGGTCTCGATCTCCTGACCTCGTGATCCGCCCGTCTCGGCCTCCCAAAGTGCTGGGATTACAGGCTTGAGCCACCGCGCCCGGCCCACATTGTAAGTTTCAATGCCTGAATTTTGGAGGGGACACATTCAAACCATAGCAATTATTCTTGAGTTTAAGCTCTTATTCCTCCATGAATTGCGTATCCATATCCTTTGCAACTTGGTTCTGCTTCTTTTTAGGAATCCTGCACATATTAAATACTAATCCTTTGTCCATCACCTACACTGTAAACACCTCCTTCCAGTCTGTGGTTTACCATGTCCCCCATCCTATCTCTTATAATACAGAATTTTTTTTAATGTAGTCAAATTTATCGATATTTCCTTTATGGCTTGGACTTACTTTGTCTTTTTAAAAAACATATTTTCATGCTCTAACATAAATTCTTTTAAATGTCCCTCCTATCAACTGAAGGGCAGGGCACAGTGGCTCATGCCTATAATCCCTGCACTTTGGGAAGTTCAAGACCAAGACTGGGCAATATAGTGAGACCCCTGTCTCTACAAAAATAAAAGTAAAAAACTAGCCAGGTATGGTGGTACCTACCTGTAGTCCCAGCTACTTGGAAGGCAGAGGCAGGAGGATCCCTGGAGCCAGGAGTTCAAGGCTGCAGTGAGCTATGATTGTACCACTTCATTTCAGCCAGGGCAATAGCTCAAGATGCTCTCTCTTTCTTTCTTTCTTTTTTTTTTTTTTTTTTTTTTGACAGAGTTTCACTTTTGTTTCCCAGGCCAGAGTGTAGTGGCACAGTCTTGGCTCACTGCAACCTCCACCTCCTGGGTTCAAGCAACTCCTGCCTCAGCCTCCCAAGTAGCTGGGATTACAGGCACCCACCACAATGCCTGACTAATTTTTGTATTTTTAGTAGAGACAAGATTTCACCATGTTGGCCAGGCTGGTCATGAACTCCTGACCTCAGGTGATCTGCCCACCTCAGCCTCCCAAAGTGCTGGGATTACAGGCATGAGCCACTGCACCCGGCCTAAGACCCTCTCTCTTAAAAACAGAAAAGACAAAAAAATAAATAAATAAATAAAAAGAAGGCCAGGTGCAGTGGCTCACGCCTGTAATCTCAGCACTTTGGGAGGCCAAGACTGGCACATCACCTGAGTTCAGGAGTTCCAGACCAGCCTGGTCAACATGGCGAAGCCATATCTCCATTAAAAAATACAAAAATTAGCCGGGTGTGGTGGCGTGCACTTGTAGTCCCAGCTACTCAGGAGGCTGAGATAGGAGAATTGCTTGAATCCAGGAGGTGGAGGTTGCAGTGAGCGGAGATCGTGCCACTGCACTCTAGCCAGCAAGACTCCATCTCAAAAAAAGAAAGGGAAAAGATTTTGCTTTGGACATTAATTTCTAATTCATGTAGGTCAGTTTTTGTGCATGGTAGGATGTGGAACTCTAGTTTTGCTTTTTCTCTTTGTGGTTCATCATTTTTCTATTTATCAATACTCCACCCTCCCCTCACTGATCTGTATTGCTATCTCATTTGTTTCTTTTTTCTTTCTTTTTTTTTTTTTTTAAACCAAGACAGGGTCTCACTCTATCACCCAGGCTGGAGTGCAGTGGCATTATCATGGTTCACTGCAGCCTTGACCTTCCAGGCTCAAGCGATCTTTCCACCTCAGCCTCTTGAGTAACTGGTATCACAGGGATATGCCACCATGCCTGGCTAATTGTGGTATTTTTTGTAGAGATAGGGTTTTGCCATGTTGCCCAGGCTGGTCTCAACCTCCTGGCCTTGAGCAATCTTCTCCCTTCGGCCTCCCAAACTATTGAGATTACAGGCGAGAGGCACTGTACCTGGCCTTCTTCCATTTCCTGAGCATGTTTTTTTATGTGCATGAGCCTGTTCCTGGACTGTCTACTCTGTCCCATTGTTCCGTTTGTCTAGCCCTGCACTTACATCACACTGTTGAATTACTTAACTTTATTTTCAATTTTGTTATGTAACATGGCATGTCTCCTTGCTTTTGCGTCTTTAACATTACTCCTGGCTCTTTTTGGCCCTTTGATCTTTCATGTGAGTTTTAGAGTCAGATTATTAAATTCCACAGAAAATGTTTTTTATTGTATCAACATTTATTAAATCAAGGTTTATGGTATTAATGTTATCGATTAGTTTGGCAAAAATTGAGCTTTTTATATTCCATGGGTATCTGCCTGTTTCTTATCAGGCTGTCAGTCCTGGCCCCTCAACGTATCAGGCTCTACATTCCTCTTTCAGCTACAGGGTCTTGCTCAAATTTCCCTTTTCCATTGTCTCTTTTCTTTTCTTCTTTTTTCTTTTCTTTTTTTTTTTTTTTTGAGACGGCATCTCGCTCTGTGGCCCAGGCTGGAGTACATGGAATGCAGTGGTGAGATCTTGGCTCACTGCAACCTCTGTCTCCTGGGTTCAAGATTCTCCTGCCTCAGCCTCTTGAGTAACTAGGACTACAGGCATGCACTACCACACCCAGCTAATTTTTGTATTTTTAGTAGAGACAGAGTTTCACCGTGTTGGTTAGGCTGGTCTTGAACTCCTGACCTCAAGTGATCCATCTGCCTCAGCCTCCCAAAGTACCCTCTATTTCTTCACTTATTTACAGCTCCATATATTTCTGCCTTTTTCTGGGCCATCCAGGGATAGGTCTGGAGGAGGAGACCAGCAGTCCATGCTAGTCTCCTACTTGTCAAGAACCGGAAGTGCCTTGTTTGTGTTTTAATTTTGAGAACCCAAAGGCCCCATAGAATGTCATTTATGTCACTCTAGAGAGAGATGCATGGTAATATCAAAACTGTTTCCCCTCCCCACAAAAAACATAAGCGTTCAACCAATGGCTGGAAAAAGGGATGCAAAAAGGATGTGAGTTGAGAGGCACAGTTTATGAGAAGAGTCCAGCACCCACACTCTCCTCTTTAGGTTGAACCCCAAAGTTGTGGGGTTGATGGAGCTTTCTAATGAGTTTGGGGGGCCTGCAGAGCAGAGGAACTTTGTGCTTCCCTTCCCAGCTGTGGCCTTGAGGAAATGAAGAAAAGGTCCCACAGAAGCTCCAAGTCCAGTCTGACTCAGCAATACCCCAGCACTGCTGAGTGTGTTGTCCAGGAAAATGGACCGGACAGCAGCCCCACAGAGGCCCACACTGGCCAGGTGGCACAGGACAGCCTCTGGAAATGTCCTTTGCTCTGACAAAGGACACAGGGAAGGCTGCAGATGAAAAGGTCCTATGATGGGACAAAAGGGAAGCAACATTGGTGGAACAGCTGACTATAAGCCATGGTGGAGCTGAAGATGTCAGCAAGAGAGCAGGGTGGACACAGTGCATGGCCAAGCTCAAGAGAGAAGGCGCAGGGGCAGAGGCCAGCCCTTGCACAGGCGTTCCTCCCCCTCCCCCAGTGCCAGAACACTTCCCAGGACCTCAGGCCTCTCCCAAGGAGAAGGAAAGGAAAAGAGGAAGAGTTGCCAAATGAACAGAGCAATTAGATAAAAATATTTCTAAACCTAAAGGGACTGCATTGTATCAAATTAGCAAGTCTAAGTTTCCCACCATTAGCAAGGCCTAAATGGAGTCCAGTTATAGTACTATAATGAGCCCCCAACCTTTGTGCACAGATAAACTGAAATAGTGAATTTCATACTTGTGACAGCTTTCACTTTCATTTTTATCTTAATGGTTTAAACATCTTTGCCATTGAAACTTTCTCATTTTATCTGTTTTGTTCAGTCTATTGTTTCACCGGTCACCAACTTACTTCCTTTTTAAGATTTCCACTATGTTCTCTTTGTATTTTATTATTATTAGAGTTATACATATTTTCAGAGAGTAGTAAATACTATAATAGATCTGTAAGACAATTTCTTTGATCCACCAATTCTATACTTTTAAAAAGAAAATAGTGTAAACATATTTAAAATGGAAGTTATCCAGGCAACTCAAGATAGATCTGTATAGCAAACTAGCAAATAAAATAGTTTGACTTATCTTTTTATAGCCAAACTTAAATATCAAACATAAAATTTAATGTACAGCAGAAGCATCTATTATCTGAAAGTTAATATATATTGTGATATATAATACATCATATATCACCTAATGATGACATGTGATGTACATCTCAGAAAGCAGAGTTTGTTTGAACTGAAAATTTGTATATTACAGTCTTTTACTTTTATTTACCGGATCAGTGAAGTCCATCAGCTGGTTAGTCATAATAAGTTGGTGACTGAGAACAACCTAATATGGCAAACACAGTTTACAACACTGAGTGAATAAACCCTGTTTTCTACAGCACACATCCCAACACGAGTGCTAACAAACATTTATTTCTCAACAGTCCTTAGAACTATTAATACGAACTTTCCATATTGAAGAAGCTCTTGGCCCTCCTTAGTAAATAGACTTAGATTGTAACTGGGCAATTTAGCTTCAAAATGCATTTTAAAACTTTTTTTGCCTTTCTCTTGGGGTTTCAAGACATAACCTTGAAGCAAACTGCAGCAGCTTTTTCTCTTAGCCTTAAAGCAAACTCCACATCCCTCCCTTTCTCACCATACTCCCTTCACATTTATCTAACTGTATACTAGTACCTAATTATGTGCCTTCTTAGAAGTTCCAGGGGCTAATCTGGAGACACACAGGCCAAGCCTGGAGACCCACCTACAAAATTCCACAGACCACTTCCAGGCGGCTAACAACTTGGCCATTGTTGAGATGGCGGTCCACTATCTAGGTGGGCGGGACCCAAGATAGTCACCTGAACATGACACTCTGACATTGTACTCAGCCTAATTTTTGCATGCCTTCTTTACCAAGTTTTCCCTTTTTAAGCCCCTGCCTTCCCCCGCAAAATTGAAGTGGTGGCTTTGGATAGGAATCTGGCCACTTCCCCTTTACTAGTTTCAGTTAATATTAATAAAGTCACTTTCTGCTAGACTTCGCTCTTGTTAATTGGACTCTACAAGTGGTGAGTATCCATACCTGCGTTCGGTTATAATTTTGGTGGCCCTTATAGGAAGCACTGTGGGCTCCCCGGGCCTTAGCCTGCCGGTCTAGTTTCTGTCTGGCAGGGCACAGGGCCGCCTGTGAGCTGCAGCTACTGTGGCTACTGTGTCCCCTTGGCTGGAACATTAGGGAGTTCCGCTGCAGCTGCCAAGACGCTTTTGTCTCAAGGATCGTCTTTCTCTTCCTGCTCTGGTGCCTGCTACTTTCAGTGCTTTGCTGGTGCAGAGAGGGTAACCTTTAGAGAACTCGACACATTTTGGAATTTTGGAAACTTGGAACTGGGTAAATCCGTTGGAGTGCACCCGACCACCCTCTGCCTCCTTTGGGGTGTCGCTGGGGCTCTGCTCTATTTAGACTTGGCCGCTGGTGACACCATTTGAGCACTTTATGCATTTATATTTATTTGTATTTGTGGCACCCTTAGGGCTTTGCTCAGTGCAGACTTATTCTCCTGGGAGGCCGGCTTGAAACTGAGGCAAGGGATTTGAGACTGTACTCAGCCTCTTAACTGGTGATTTGTTTGGAGGTGCATGAATGTGTGGCCCTTGTACGTGGGCCCTGAATGATCTCTTTCTCTCTCTCTCTTTCCCCTTGTTCAAACATCCTCCTCCTGATTATCTCAGAAGCCACCTGCAGCCTTATTCCTCTCAGCTGAAAGCACCTTTAGCTCCCTCTGGTTGGAAACACTTCACCTTGACTGGTGACTTGCGGAGGTGGGAGGGATTTGTTCCCCACCGTTGGGTTCACTATGACCCAGGGCAACACCTGTGTGTTAATTAAGGCTGTGTAATATAGATAGATACCACTGTGTAGGTCTGAGGTGCTGAGGCTCTCCATGATCCCACACCATGTGGTAGTTGGGAGGCTCACAAGCCTCCCCTCCTTCCTTTCTCTTTCCCCTTCCCTCCTATAAAATTTGAGCTTTCTCCTCTCCATTCCTGTCTCTTCTTTCTCTCTTTTCCTTCTCAATCCAGGGGTCCAACATGGCGGGGGGAAAGCAGTTTCCAACATTCTGGCCCCTGATTTTGTCATCCTCTTTGGGATTCCAGCTGGTTACGTATTATGGCCCATTTATGTGCACATTTTAAACTGATGGGCAAGTTACAACAAGAAAAATGTAGACCTCGAACGGTTAACCTGTACTACAGAGTTAAGTAGAGTCTTCGAAAGGTCTCTATCTTCTTCTCTTCTTTTCTGCCTGCTCTAAATCTGCTGTTACAAAGCTGCTGGTGCTGAGATAAAACTCATTATTTATGGTCTAACTAGAATATAAACATTGAAAGCTCATTTGAAACTGAAGGAAAAAAACTGCCACAGAGACTGCTTTACCCCAAACTTTGGTTCACAGCTTTCCTTGGATTACCTATCAGGGCAAACAAAATTTAGCCATGGGAACAGATTCCAATTTTGTCACAAAAAAAACTTGGAGCCAGCAGTCCCCACAAATACCTGGAAAACTAGGTAAGGCCATGATGGGAAGCAGGGCGTGGGAAGAGGGGGGAGTCAGACACACCTCACTATACCTTCCCAACTTTTTGGATTTTAGGCACAACTGATCGGCATTAACATTAAAACACTTCATAAGACTGATCAAACAGAACCTGTAAAGATAAAACACCAAATTATAAACAGGACCTAGGGCAATGCCAGGCAAGGGTTAAGTCACTCACTCCTACACTTAAAGAGTAAACTATGTCTTAAATGCCTCAAGATTTTTGTTTTTCTCTAGCAGCCAAACAATACCTGGCTTCAAGATCAGCTGACTGACTGACTCCTGGCCTCTGTGCCACCAGCCATAACTATGGCTTTAATTAGACAAGAGACTAATTTCAGTAACTTTCTCCTGATGAAAGACTACAAACCATGGGCTAGTTTACAGAAAGTGCACACTTACATGTCTTTATGTCCTATAAAGACCTTTTGATATATAAGGCCTAAATGTAATATATTTAAATGTAAATTCTCCACCTCAAAATAAACATAGGTCATACATGCATATTTGTTCAATGCACATATGTCAGGACCATCTTTGTAAATATTCATAGTTTCTCCTACAACCTGTTAAGTATGTATATTTAGCCAACCTGTTGTCATGTGCGCAGAAGAAATCTGGGTTCAATTGATAGTGGGGACCATGAACTATAACTAAGACTAAATGCTGTACATATTTCCTGGATAACTCTGAAAGCATATCCTCAGCCCTACAAGACACATAGGCAAACTAGTGCTATGTCTAATCCCACAATGTCTTTAAATCATATGGCTTTAGATATCCTAACTATGGCCCAGGGCAACACTTGTGCATTAATTAAGGCTGTGTAATATAGATAGATATAGATATAGATAGATACCAGATTCTTCTCACAGTATAACCCAAGCTATTCAGGCCTTAAATACCCATATTTCTATTGGATATTATATATACTATAGATGCTGTCTCTCAAGACCCTGTGACGGCATGGTTTAGTCAACTTCCTAACACATAGAAGACTCTCCTATACAGTATAATTGGCTTTCTACTCATTGCTTTCTTTGTTTCTTATGGATTTTATTGCTGCTGTACACTTTATATGGGAATGCAGGATATGCTTTCCCCAAAAATCCTAGGTCCTCACACCATAATGCTCCAACAAATCCCACTATGATTCCAGGGACTCAAGAATATTTCCAGCTCCTGGTTGACAGATTCCATTCCAAAACTCCCTAACTACACCCTTCTCAGCAGGAAGTAGCTGCTTTTCATACAAATGGAATGGACTACAGCTCCCAGCATGAGTGAGGCAGAAGACGGGTGATTTCTGCATTTCCAACTGAGGTACCAGGTTCATCTCACTGGGGCTTGTTGGACAGTGGGTGTAGGACAGAGATGCAGCCCACAGACCGTGAGCCGAAGCAGGCTGAGGCATCACCTCACCTGGGAAGCTCAAGGGGTTGGGGAATTCCCTTTCCTAGCCAAGGGAAGCTGTGACAGACAGCACCTGAAAAATCAGGTCACACCCACCCTACTACTGCACTTTTCCAACAGTCTTAGCAAACGGCACACCAGGAGATTATATTCCATGCCTGGCTCGGAGGGACCCATGCCTACAGAGCCTCGGTCACTGCTAGCACGCAGTCTGAGATCAACTTGCAAGGTGGCAGCGAGGCTGGGAGGGGGTGCCCACCATTGCTGAGGCTTGAGTAGGTAAACAAAGCTGCCAGGAAGCTCGAACTGGGTGGAGCTCACCACAGCTCAAGGAGACCTGCCTGCCTCTGTAGACTCCACCTCTAGGGGCACGGCAGAGCTGAACAAAAGGCAGCAGAAACTTCTGCAGACTTAAATGTCCCTGTCTGACAGCTTTGAAGAGAGTAGTGGTTCTCCCAGCACAGAGTTTGAGATCTGAGAACGGACAGACTGCCTCCTCAAGTGGGTCCCTGACCCCCAAGTAGCCTAACTGGGAGGCACATCCCAGTAGGGGCCAACTGACACCTCATACAGCCAGGTGCCCCTCTGAGACAAAGCTTCCAAAGGAACCATCAGGCAGCAACATTTGCCGTTCTGCAATATTTGCGGTTCTGCAGCCTCCGCTGATGATACCCAGGCAAACAGGGTCTGGAGTGGACCTCCAGTAAACTCCAACAGACCTGCAGCTGAGGGTCCTGACTGTTAAAAGGAAAATTAACAAACAGAAAGGACATCCACACCAAAACCCCATCTGTATGTCACCATCAACAAAGACCAAAGGTAGATAAAACCACAAAGATGGGAAGAAACCAGAGCAGAAAAGCTAAAAATTCTAAAAATCAGAGTGCCTCTTCTCCTCCAAAGGAACCCAGCTCTTCACCAGCAATGGAACAAAGCTGGATGGAGAATGACTTTGACGAGTTGAGACAAGAAGGCTTCAGAAGATCGGTAATAATCAAACTTCTCCGAGCTAAAGGAGGATGTTTGAACCCATCACAAAGAAGCTAAACACCTTGACAAAGATTGGACGAATGGTTAACTAGAATAAACAGTGTAGAGAAGACCTTAAATGACATGATGGAGCTGAAAACCATGGCAGGAGAACTATGTGATGCATGTACAAGCTTCAGTAGCCAATTAAATCAACTGGAAGAAAGGGTATCAGTGATTAAAGATCAAATGAATGAAATGAAGTGAGAAGAGAAGTTTAGAGAAAAAGGAGTAAAAAGAAATGAACAAAGCCTCCAAGAAATATGGGACTATGTGAAAAGAACAAATCTACATTTGATTGGTGTACCTGAAAGTGACAGGAAGAATGAAACCAAGTTGGAAAACACTCTTCAGCATATTATCCAGGAGAACTTCCCCAACCTAGTAGGGCAGGCCAACATTCAAATTCAGGAAATACAGAAAACACCACATAGATACTCCTCGAGAAGAGCAACTCCAAGACACATAATTGTCAGATTCACCAAAGCTGAAATGAAGGAAAAAATGTTAAGAGCAGTCAGAAAGAAAGGTCATGTTACCCGCAAAGGGAAGCCCATCAGACTAACAGTGGATCTCTCGGCAGAAACTCTACAAGCCAGAAGAGAGTGGGGGCCAATATTCAACATTCTTAAAGAAAAGAACTTTCAACCCAGAATTTCATATCCAGCCAAACTAAGCTTCATAAGTGAAAGAGAAATAAAATCCTTTAAAGACAAGCAAATGCTGAGAGGTTTTGTCACCACCAGGCCTGCCTTACAAGAGCTCCTGAAGGAAGCACTAAATATGGAGAGGAACAACCGGTACGAGCCACTGCAAAATCATGCCAAATTGTAAAGACCATTGATGTTAGGAAGGAACTGAATCAACTAAGGAGCAAAATAACCAGCTAACATCGTAATGACAGGATCAAATTCACACATAACAATATTAACCTTAAATGTAAATGGGCTAAATGGTCCAATTAAAAGACACAGACTGGCAAATTGGATAAAGAGTCAAGACCCATCAGTGTGCTGTATTCAGGAGACCCATCTCACCTGCAGAGACACGTATAGGCTAAAAATAAAGGGAGGGAGGAAGATCTACCAAGGAAATGGAAAGCAAAACAAACAAACAAAAAAAGCAGGGGTTATAATCCTAGTCTCTGATAAAAGAGACTTTGAACCAACAAAGATCAAAAGAGACAAACAAGGCCATTACATAATGGTAAAGGGATCAATTCAACAAGAGGAGCTAACCATCCTAAATATATATGCACCCAACACAGGAGCACCCAGACTCATAAAGCAAGTCCTTAGAGACCTACAAAGACACTTAGACTCCCACACAATAATAATGGGAAACTTTAACACACCACTGTCAACATTAGACAGATCCACGAAACAGAAAGTTCACAAGGATATCCAGGACTTGAACTCAGCTCTGCACCAAGCAGACCTAACAGACATTTACAGAACTCTCCACCCCAAATCAACAGAATATACATCCTCTTAGCACCACATCACACTTATTCCAAAATTGACCACATAGTTGGAAGTAAAGCACTCCTCAGCAAATGTAAAAGAACAGAAATTATAACAAACTGTCTCTCAGACCACAGTGCAATCAAACTAGAACTCAGGATTAAGAAAATCACTCAAAACCTCTCAACCACATGGAAACTGAACAACATGCTCCTGAATGACTACTGGGTACATAACAAAATGAAGGCAAAAATAAAGATGTTCTTTGAAACCAATGAGAACAAAGACATAACATACCAGAATCTCTGGACACATTTAAAGCAGTGTGTAGAGGGAAATTTATAGCACTAAATGCCCACAAGGGAAAGCAGGAAAGATCTAAAATTGACACCCTAACATCACCATTAAAAGAACTAGAGAAGCAAGAGTAAACACATTAAAAAGCTAGCAGAAGGCAAGAAATAACTAAGATCAGAGCAAAACTGAAGGAGATAGAGACACAAAAAATCCTCCAAAAAATCAATGAATCCAGGAGCTGGTTTTTTGAAAAGATCACCAAATTGATAGACTGCTAGCAAGACTAATAAAGAAGAAAAGAGAGAAGAATCAAATAGATGCAATAAAAAATGATAAAGGGGATATCACCACCGACCCCACAGAAATACAAACTACCATCAGAGAATACTATAAACACCTCTATGCAAATAAACTAGAAAACCTAGAAGGGCAATCAGGCAAGAGAAAGAAACAAAGAAAGGGTATTCAATTAGGAAAAGAGGAAGTCAAACTGTCCCTGTTTGCAGATGACATGATTGTATATTTAGAAAACCCCATCGTCTCAGTCCAAAATCTCCTTAGGCTGATAAGCAACTTCAGCAAAGTCTCAGGATACAAAATCAATGTGCAAAAATCACAAGCATTCCTGTACACCGATAACAGACAGAGAGCCAAATCATGAGTGAACTTCCATTCACAATTGCTTCAAAGAGAATAAAATACCTAGGAATCCAACTTATAAGGGACATTAAGGACCTCTCCAAGGAGAACTACAAACCACTGCTCAACAAAATAAAAGAGGACACAAACAAATGGAAGAACATACCATGCTCATGGATAGGAAGAATCAATATGGTGAAAATGGCCATACTGCCCAAGGTAATTTATAGATTCAATGCCATCCCCACCAAGCTACCAATGACTTTCTTCACAGAATTGGAAAAAACTGCTTTAAAATTCATATGGAACCAAAAAAGAGCCCACATTGCCACGACAATCCTAATCCAAAAGAACAAGCTGGAGGCATCACGCTACCTGACTTCAAACTATACTACAAGGCTACAGTAACCAAAACAGCATGGTACTGGTACCAAAACAGAGATATAGACCAATGGAACAGAACAGAGCCCTCAGAAATAATACCACACATCTACAACCATCTGATCTTTGACAAACCTGACAAAAACAAGAAATGGGGAAAGGATTCCCTATTTATTAAATGGTGCTGGGAAAACTGGTTAGCCATATGTAGAAAGCTGAAACTGGATCCCTTCCTTACACCTTATACAAAAATTAATTCAAGATGGATTAAAGACTTAAATGTCAGACCTAAAAGCATAAAAACCCTAGAAGAAAACCTAGGCAATACCATTCAGGACATAGGCCTGGGCAAGGACTTCATGTCTAAAACACCAAAAGCAATGGCAACAAAAACCAAAATTGACAAATGGGATCTAATTAAACAAAAGAGTTTCTGCACAGCAAAAGAAACCACCATCAGAGTGAAAAAGCAACCTCCAGAATGGGAGAAAGTTTTTGCAATCTACCCATCTGACAAAGGGCTAATATCCAGAATCTACAAAGAACTTAAACAAATTTACAAGAAAAAAATCAAACAATCCCATCAAAAAGTGGGCAAAGGATATGAACAGACACTTCTCAAAAGAATACATTTATGCAGCCAACAGACACACGAAAAAATGTTCATCATCACTGGTCATCAGAGAAATGCAAATCAAAACCACAATGAGATACCATCTCACACCAGTTAGACTAGCAATCACTAAAAAGTCAGGAAACAACAGGTTCTAGAGAGGATATGGAGAAATAGGAACACTTTTACACTGTTGGTGGGACTGTAAACTAGTTCAACCATTGTGGAAGACAGTGTGGCAATTCCTCAAGGATCTAGAACTAGAAATACCATTTGTCCCAGCCATCCCATTACTGGGTATATACCCAAAGGATTATAAATCATGCTGCTATAAAGACACATGCACATGTATGTTTATTGTGGCACTATCACAATAGCAAAGACTTGGAGCCAACCCAAATGTCCGTCAATGATAGACTGGATTAAGAAAATGTGGCACATATACACCATGGAATACTATGCAGCCATAAAAAAGGATGAGTTCCTGTCCTTTGCAGGGACATGGATGAAGCTGGAAACCATCATTCTGAGCAAACTATTGCAAGGACAGAAAACCAAACACCATGTGTTCTCACTCATAGGTGGGAATTGATCAATGAGAACAGGTGGACACAGGGTGGGGAACATCACACACCAGGGCCTGTCGTGGGGTGGGGGGAGGGGGGAGGGATAGCATTAGGAGATATACCTAATGTAAATGATGAGTTAATGGGTGCAGCACACCAACATGGCACATGTATACATATGTAACAAACCTGCACGTTGTACACATGTACCCTAGAACTTAAAGCATAAAAAAAAAAAAAAAAGAAATGGAATGGAATTTGACAGCAGGGAATTGTAACTGGACAGCTTAGCTTTAAATCTTTTTTTAAAATCTTTTTTGCCTCTCTCTTGGGTTTCAAGACAGAACCTTGAAGCAAACTGCAGAAGCCTTTTACCCCAGCCTTAAAATAGACTGCACGTCCCTCCCCTTCCCACCCATAGACACTCTTTTCACATTTATTTAACTGTGTACTGGTATCTAATTGTGTGCCTTCTTAAAAGTTCCAGGGGCTAATCTTGAGACACACAGGCCAAGCCTGGAGACTCAGTGGCACAATTCCAAAGACTACGTCAAGCTGGCTAATCAGTAACTCGGCCGTTGCTGAGATGTCTCCAGATATCTCCAGCCCATGATCCAGGTGGACTGGGACCCAAGAGAGCCACCTGAACCAGACACACATTGTACTTAGCCCAATTCTTGCATGCCTTCCTCATCAAGTTTTCCCTTTTTAAACCCCTGCCTCCCCCCAACCCTAAAATCAGAACTTTGAACAGGAATCCAGTCACTTCCCCTTTCCTGGTTTCCGCTAATAGTCACTTTCTTTCTACCAGAGCTCCCTCTTGTTAATTGGACTCTGTAAGTGGTGAGCCTCTGCACCTGTGTTTGGTTACAAGCTGAAGCTGCAAACTTACAGTAAAAAACAGAGTAATTATATACTCAAGTTACATTTTATGGCAAGCCATATTGTAAATATTTACTCACCATCTGCCTTATGTATCTAAATAAAGGCTATTTGGTAATCCAGCAGTTTCAATGCTTTCAACTCTCAAAGACACTTATATCAATAACTTCCTGCAGTTTTCCTATAAGTTCCTGTTTAAAAGCAATTTGCACTCTGTGTGAAGTATAATTTTAATCAAGGCTGAATCAAAGATATTGGGGCATACAATAATTTATTTCCATTATACAGTCTTAAAACAGTTTACCCATACAATATTAATTTCACTAATTGTATCTCTAAATCAAAGAGTAGATTACACAAAATTGTGTATCTGCTGTCCTTTTTATTAAGCATATTTCATGTTATGGTTAAGAATACCTAAACATTGATATTGTAATTCTCTTTTTTCCTTGGGAGTCTGAAATTTGAATGTAAACCAAAGGAGATACAGAAGTATCAAAATGAGGAGTGAAAAAGCCCTAGAGTGCTGAATTTGAATCCAAAGTATCAATATAAATCCAGGAGATATTTTATCGTCACTTTATAAATATAGTGTCCCAAAAGTTTTAGGGCAATATTAAGTTTTAAAATGTCAGGAAAACAAATGTTAGGAATTTATAAAACATATCCTTTAAAACAGGAGTCCCCAACCTTTTTGGCACCAGGGACCGGTTTCATGGAAGACAATTTTTCCACAGACGAGGAGCCCAGAGGGATGGTTTCAGGATGAAACTGTTTCACCTCAGACTCAGATAATCAGGCATTAGATTCTCATAAGGAGCACCCAAACTAGATCCCTCGCATGCACAGTTCACAATAGGGGTCACGCTCCTATGAGAATCTAATGCTGCCACTGATCTGATAGGAGATGGGTACACAATCTGGGGGTTGGGGACCTCTGCTTTAAAAGCTTAAGTATTTAAATTTGTTATACTTATTTAATTTTGTGAATTTTGAATAATAAATTTGCATTCTCAATTAGAAGGATTACTGATGAGAAAACAAAGTACCACCTGTGGCCTATCAAGGGGTTTGAATCTGTGTTGGATCAATCCTCTAAATCCAGCTGTCAGGGAAGGGAAGTACCAGAGGACAGAGGAACAGGCTAAGCTTCACTGTGAGTGTGCAATTGCAAAATCCAGACTGTGAGAAACTACATGTTAAAGCGCCTGGGTTCCTCAACAGATAAATTGTCAGGAAAAGAAAGGGACAGAGTGGAAATCTGTGGATTATGCGCTTAAAAGAAATAAACTTCAAAAATTAGCAAGTCTAAGTTACAGTAGCTAGGGATTCTGGTATGCGTTAAGCAATAGAGGCAATAGAAAGCAAGATATTACTCACAAGTAGACAGACCATTTCTGCTAACATTCTATTGATCAAAACTAGGTCACATGGCCACATCTGTGCAGCTCCAGCCGAGGCCTGTGAATGTCTCTAGCTAGGCAGCCATGTGCCTTGCTAAAATGTGGGGGTTTGATTATCAGAAGAAGAGAGAGTGGATATTGGTGAACAATTGTTAATCTCTGCCACTCCCTTAAAAATGGAATACACAAACTAGCACTGTGATTTCTAACTTACACTGTACAGCTTCTCTGAATTATTCTAGAACTTAAACTTGTGCTTGTCTTTACTTGTTATTTGGAAAGTATCTAGAGCCTCTCTTGATTTTCTTTATTTTCTCCCTGACAGCATCAAGAAAGTCAGAATCTCAATCAAGCCAGGGTCTAAATAGAAACTAAGACTCAAAGAAGTAATTTGCATTGAGAGGAGAAAGGAGATATGCAGAGATAGGAGACTATCAGAAAGGGAAGGAGAAGGAAGGAGAAGGTTGTGCCCTGAGGACTCTCCATTCCCATGGGGCCTGGGGTGCTTCCTGCTTTGCATTCTATGCATATCCCTTAAACACCTTTTTTACTTAAGCATCCTCAGGTGCATTTCTGTGCCTTGCAAACAATCTTCAGGAAGTATATAGCAACCTGTTCTAACATACTTGATCCCAAGTAGAAACAGTTTTATTTCCAGCAGGATTACAGGAACATTGCCTTATTTTGTATAAAAGTCTCCCCCAGGGACCCCCGTTTATAGTGAAAGCTAATTGGCTTAGGTTTGGGTTATATCAAATAACATATTTTATGACTAAGTAAAAAATATTTTCATTGTGCTATTTATAGTAATTATGGTTAAATTTCCTTTGTTGTACAGCACTTTACTTTTCTTGGAGTTAATTGCCTACTTTTTTTTTCATTTTCTTTTTTTTTTCTATGTACCCATTAATTCATTGATCATTAAACCCTTCAGCAGGACTCAACTGTGAATCCTTTCTTTGCCTCTTGAGACGCTTTTCCCTGCAGCTTTTATCATCTTGCTGCGTTCAGGCGTAGTTGCCCTAGAGGATTTCTGGGTGTTCTTCCCCCATCATTCTGGGAATTCCATTACCGTTTTCTTGTGCCAGATCACCTCTTTCTTGTATCCTATGTCTTCTTTTTGCTTTTTAACCCCTTGTGTTTTTGAAACACATCCTCTACTATCTTCTTGTAAAGGGTGCATGGCAGGTAAAGTTTTTGAAATATTGGGTGTCTAAGACGTTTTATTCTGCATGCCTTCTTGATCAATAGTTTGGGCAGTATTTCCCTGAATGTTGAAGTCATTTCTTCATTTGCACCTAATTTTCAGTGTTGAAGTCAAGAAGTCAAAATCTGATATAATAAAGTTAACCCTTATACTTAGTGATCTAAAATTTCATAATGATATGCTCTGGTGTGGTCTTTTTTTAGCCATGTTGCTGAGTACTCAGTGGGCTCTTAAATTTGAAAACTTCTATCCTAAAGTTCTGCAGAATTGTCTTGTATTCTTTCTCTGACAGTTTTTTCCCCTCCATTTTTTCTGTTCTCTCTTACTTTTGTGCCTATAAGACTAATGTTAGACCTGCTGGATTGATCTTTAATTTGTTCTTTTCTCTCCTATTGTCCATCAAGTCTTCTTGCTCCACTTCCCATTTAAAGTTGATGTTATCCTCTTTCTTGCTATTTCTGAAAACCCCCTCTTTACATAACATTTCAATTATTTTATTATAGATAGCATTGCTCTTCTAATCTAAAGTGTTCTTCTGTTGCATTGTCCCTGCTTTCTCTGGGAGGTTTCTTCTTGATTATTTTGTTCTCTATCTTCAATGTTGAAAGATTTTCTCAAATATCTGGATGTCCCACGGATGCTCGGTTATATTTAAGAGTGAAGCATTGAAAAAAAGAGAGATTGGAATCTCTACGTGCTTGGGCAGAGATTGTCTAAAGGAGAGGGGCTGCTTCCCTAGAGGGTGACATGGGGGGATGCTGCTTTTATTTCAGGGGATCACTATGTGTCAGTGTTTACAGGTCTTTTCAACCTATGCAAGATGCGATTTTGTGTTGCATTTTAGACATGAATATTTTATAAACTCCGTCTCATATTTCACCTACACAACTACAAGGAGGAAATATCTAGGAAATTTACATGGTAAATACTTAAAACTTTGTAACAAGTATGGCGATAATTAGTGGCTTAATTATAACAAAAACAAGACAGAAAATTCAATTTCCCATGATTAATAAACTTTATAACACAAGTGAACAAAGAGCTATCTCTACCAAATAGAACTTTCTGCAGTATACAAAGTCTCAAGATTATAAATTACAATTGTTGTATTTAGATGTTGCTTGTCATGGAGATTCTCTGCCCTTAGTAAGCAAATATTTAAGAGTAAGTATAATTACATTTTCAAGGGTCAGAGCACATGTAAACAAAAAGCCAAACTACACAGAACTTCACCTGTTTGGCTTAGAATTTTTAACCATCGTGTCCTTGATATAATAAAATGTAAGAATCTTTAATTATCCATGTCTCATTAACACGAGGCATTTAACTCAACCCTGATTCTAAAGTACTTGTTTCAACCAAGTTCTTATTTCTCTGTGTGTTGTGTTTTGTTTGTTTGTTTGTTTGTTTTAGAGACGGAGTCTTGCTCTGTCGCCCAGGCTGGAGTGCAGTGGCGTGATCTCAGCTCACTGCAACCTCCACCTCCCGGGTTCAAGCAATACTCCTGCCTCAGCCTCCTGAGTAGCTGGGACTACTGGCGTACACCACCACGCCCAGCTAATTTTTTGTATTTTAGTAGAGACGAGGTTTCACCGTGTTGCCCAGGCTGGTCTTGAACTCCTGAGCTCAGGCAATCCACCCACCTCAGTCTTCCAAAGTGCTGGGCTTACAGGTGTGAGCCACTGCGCCCAGCCATCTATGTTTCTTTTTACATACATGTATGCCTTGTGATCTACTCATTTCCTTTCTTTTTAAGCTAGGCTAAAGTATTTTCAAGTTAATATACTTTTACAGGCCAGTCATCTTCTCCTGGCTGGTGGGATTATGGGAAAGTGGGGACTAGAGGTGATAAATCTGGCAGTCAACTTTTTTTTGTAGCCAAGAGGAGGAGACTGGGAAGGAATCTCACAATTCGATATACAGTCTTTCACTTCATCCGCCTGATCTCATATGGTACCTCACTCCCACTTGCTTGTTTAATTTATTCAGCATCATTATAGTGGAGTTTTGGGAGAGAGCAGATATAAATCTGTGTTCCATATAGTATGTTAAACTGGAAGTCTTGATGGATTTCTTTGGAAATAGCATCTTCACTAGATTATTTGTGGGAGTAAGAAAATGATTCTTGACCTTTCCATTTTTTGGAGATATCTCAAAAGTTCTATATATTGCTTCTGTTTACTTTTCATTGACAAGAATTTATTCAAATGGCTAGATATAGCTGTGAAGGAGGCTGAGAAATACCAGTCCAGTCTCAATTATACCATCTGTTGATTGGTAAATTAAACAGGATAAAGCCTGTAAAGTACTGAGAATATAACTATATAAGTAGATGTTAGGTAAATTGTAGTCATCATCTATACTTTTGTGCTTGATAATCAGCTAGATTTTCTTTTTTTAAGAGGAAATCTCCCTCTGTCACCCAGGCTGGAATGCAGTGCCATGATCTTGGCTCACTGCAACCTCCATGTCCTGGGTTCAAGCAATTCTCCTGCCTCAGCCTCCTGAGTAGCTGGGATTACAGGTACCACCACGCCTGGCTAATTTTTGTATTTTGAGTAGAGAGGGGATTTCACCATGTTGGCGAGGCTGGTCTCGATCTCCTGACCTCAAGTGATCTGCCTGCCTCGATAATCAGCTAGAATTTTATTTTGGCAGATTAAAGGCCATGATTAGTAATAGTGTCACTAAAGTCCCACCTGGAGACAAACTGGTTTGATAAAACAAGTTCTACATATGCTGATCCTCTCTGGGAAGATTAATATTCACCCAATATTGAAAAAGTCGATCTGTGAGAAAGGTCTGGGAAACCTTCATTCTATTCCAATTAGGGACCCATGCTATAAATTAATAATAGAAATTTTGCTTAATATGAATTCAAAGAAGGGAATTTTCCGTAACGTTGAAGCAAAGCATCTCCCTCTAATTCTGATCCTTAGACAGACCAGGGTCAGCACCTGTTTACACCCTTTAACCAAACTCTCCCTAGACTAAGACAGAACAAGAGGGCCCTGAACTCAGTAAAACGCTGTGTCAGTGATGATTTAATGCTCTTCTAGAAATGCCTTTTGAGAGAGGTTCTCTCAATGTTTTATACCAACAGATTTTGACAGACTGAAATCAATCCTGTTTGTCCTTCCTTAGGCAAACATGGGCCTTGTCCTTGTAATTCCAGGGTGGATAAAAACTATTAAGGAGAAACTATCATTCCATAATAAAACTTGGCAAATATGTCTGTAAAACAGCACCCAGAGAACATACTGCTCCATGCCATGCACAGAAGCCTAACTGGGTTCTCGTTTTGCAGAGCAGCAAAGAACACTTGGTCATCATCTCATGAGCAGCGACCAAGAAAAGGCACATCAGCACATTTTAGAGCACTACTTGTGTCAGTCATGCCAAAATGCTAAGCAGCTTCCGTGGCTGTCTGTCCAGTGCCTAGAATACAGCTTGGCTCAGGATTGCACATAATATTTTTTTGAATAATTTTAAGCTTAGAGAAACCAGGGTGCTATAACGCAGTTGTCACCCAGAAAAGGTGAACTCTAAGACCACAAGTTTTATTTTAAGGTAAATTGAATTTTACTATACTATTTCAAACTATTTTGTTTAAAAATTAGTTTACGCTATCCCATCTCCTGAAGAGAAAGACTTTTATTTAACTTTATTCATCTGTTTTATATGTTTTCATTTTCTGCAAATTAATTTTGTACAGCCACTGGAAAATGAACATCGTAGTTCATTTGTTAGTCATTTGCCTTACAAAACATAACAAACTCCTTTGACTTAATTTTTCTATTGAATTGGCCTGTTTGAGGTACCCAACAGAATTAACATGCAATCCACACTGTATTTGGTATTTTAAATCCAAAGCATTTAAAACCCTCCCATATCCTAGGAAAAGCATGGACCAAACAGAAAAGCTCTAGAAAGAGAGCCATTTAGCCAAGGCCAGAGAAGAGAGTCCTTTTCCACCCCTCTATGGGAGTGAAGGTCACAAAGGGACTGAGCAAGACGATGTTTCCGTCCTTATAAGGCTGTTTTGACAATGGGACTTCATTGCATTTCAAGGGTCAGTTTCACAATATATAGGGATATTGTCCCACTTAATCGGGGCCCACTTTTGCAAGAAAAAAATACCCTGACACGGTGGCAGGAATCACCACTTGTCTGCCTGAGTTCCTGTTTCTCCTCCAGGATCCCTGAACAGGTGTAGAGGTGCAGTCAAAGCAGGGAACGATGAACTGGCCTATTGCCACATACAAGTCTGGGATGTGATGTTTTACTGACATCAACAGTGCCTACACAAACCCCATGGCTTTGCTGGTTGTGTTCTCATAACCAAGCCCAGCATTTGCAGTGTTAACTCTGCAGCAGAATGTGAAAAACTTAAACTTTCTCCCTTTGCTTTGTTAGAAATCTTTTGCTTCATCCTTGCGTGGATTTAAATATTTTTCTCAGCCCTCAGGGAAAGTAACTCTCTCAGGATTTTAGGGATGGTGAAGCATTTATGTGCTAAAAACTGGGACTCCTTTGGAGCTATCTTTTCTGAGCGGATGGTAGCATATGTGTTCCATTTGCTTCCCTTTACTTCCCTACCCCCTTGCAGTTCGGCATGGCCAAGTGACTTACTTTGGCTGATGAAATGTGAGTAGAATTGATGTGTCACTTCTGGAAGGAAGCATGTAATTGCCGGTACTCAAACTCCAGCCTGCTCTTCCTTTTCTTGGTCTTCAGGACAGCACGTACTGAGAAAAGCTTCCCCGAGCCTGTCATCCTAAGTCACTGTGATGAGCAGAGCCCTCCTGCCAATCCATGTTAGACATGGAAGGGGCAAGACATAAACCTTTGTTACTTTAAATCACTGACATTAAAAAAAAAAAAAAACCTCTATCATAACCTAATTCATTCTAATAGAGGGCTATTAAGGGTACATTAAGGGCTACTGTGTATTTGGAGAAGGAAGTGGAATGAGGGCTTTTGTGGATGAGGGAGTAAAGAGAGAAGTGGTTGCCCCAAGGGAGAGGCTGGGGAGCATGTTCAAGAGCGGGTCCAAGGGTCCTGGAATGGGCAGCTGGGCTCTGTCTCTGCAAGTGACTGCAAGTGACTTCCTCTGTCCCTGCAGGTGACTCTCTTTGGTAGTCAGTGGCCAGAGAATGCTGAAGTCAAAAGCAGGATGCTTGCAAGGGAGAATCAGAGAATTGACCTAGTCCAAGAAGCCTGTGCCAAAGAAGCTTCCGGGTTCAGGGGAATGGTCACTGCTAACAATTCTAGGTGCTGGACACATTCACAGGAAGGTGAATTCATGGTCTGCATTAATCTGGGTCTCTAAGAAGCGATGCTATAAGGAGATTAAGATAAGCAAGAGATTTGTTAGCATAACACCAATGAGAAAAAATGGGGAGGGAGCCAGAGCTTGAGGAGGTGGGCAGAACAATCAGACCACAGTGAGTTCCGAGGCCTCTGAAGGAGAGAGGGAAGGAAGGGAGGGAGGGAGGCCTTCAACTGCTGTGCAGCTCTAGGAAAGTTTCAGCATGACTGATGAGTCCTCAAGCCAAAAATCACCCTTTAGAGGAATCCTGTGTTTCTCATGTCTTAGTATCCTTGCTACAGTTATGATTGGCTGGACTAAGACCCTAGAAAGCATGGCCTGGGGTTAATGCTGTGAGGAATTTCAGATGGCAGCACTGAGACCCTCAGTTAACAATGCTCCCGTGGTAGGAGATCTGAGAGGAGAATTTCCAAAGAAACCACACAGTTGCCTCACCATCCTTTATACCACTTACAAAAGTCTAATAGGAAGAAGATCGCTTATTACCCATAACATGTAGAACATTATCTTGGTGCTAACAATCCTACCATATATTTGTTTCAAGGTTTACAGCTTATCCTGGGCTTTCACATATCTCCTTTTATTTGAAATGGTCAGGGTGGCATTCCCTCCTTTATAAGGGTAGGAATTCTGAAGCTCCCTAGGGCACCTGACCATGCAGAGGGGAGTAGAGTCAAGCACTTGGCCCTTTCACCTTAGTCCAGGGCTCAGTCCACCTTATAATAGAAACACCTGCTGACAGCCAGTGCTCCCAACATGTTTGTCATGTCTTTAAATGAAAATTAACCTCGGCCAGGCACAGTGCCTCACGCCTGTAATCCCAGCACTTTGGGAGGCCAAGGTGGGTGGATCACCTGAGGTCAGGAGTTTGAGACCAGCCTGGCCAACATGGTGAAACCCTGTCTCTACTAAATATACAAAAATTAGCCAGGCGTGGTGGCGCACACCTGTAATCCCAGCTACTTGGGAGGCTGAGGCAGGAAAATCGCTTGAACCCAGGAGGCAGAGGTTGTGGTGAGCCGAGCATGCACCATTGCACTCCAGCTTGGGCAACAAGAGCGAAACTCCATCTCAAAAAAAAAAAAAAAGAAAAAGAAAATTAATATCAGGCCACTTCCTTAATAGACTGCTCCAGAAAGAAAATACACTTCAAGAAGGCTCCCCCTCTGTTTGTTCTGTCAGTAGAGGTAGCATTTATAGGATGAGAACAAATCAAACATGAAACCGAGGGATTAATTTGATAAGGTCGGCTTGCCCTGCTTGCTTTTGGTTAATTGCTTTTTAGGTTGTTTCCTCCCCCACCTTTTCCACGAAGCTGAAGGCCACAGTAGCTGAAGTCCTCACTGCTAAATGCCAAACCTTTTTTTTTTTTTTTAACTCTGTCACCAGGGCTGGAGTGCAATGATGATCATAGTTCACTGCAGCCCTGAAATCCTGGGCTCAAGCAATCCTCCTGCCTCAGCCTCCTGACTAGCTGGGACCACAGGTGCACACCACCACGCCCAGCTAATTTTTAAAAATTATTTTTTGTAGAGATGAGGTCCCACTATGTTGCCCAGGCTGGTCTCAAGCGATCCTCCCACCATGGCCTCCCAAAATGCTGAGATTGCAGGTACGAGCTACCACCCCCTGCCTGAACACTGAAACTTAACCTTCACTGGCTACTTTACAGATAACACATTTATAGGTCACCATGGTAATGGTTGCTTCAGTTGTTGTTCAGGAACCTGAGCCAGCTCCTGTCCAGTTTAAACCAGTTGAGACCACCGACCCTTCAACTGGGTATGCCCAAGAGGTGGCCTTTGATGTCAGAGGTCCAAAAACTCCAACCTCAGATCATGCTAACACCATCACTGTCTGCACATATGTCTTATGAAATGCCATAAACCCCAACCACACTGTGCAGAACGAATCCGTTACTTCGTTTTTTTCCCACTGCCAATCACATTTCCCCAAGGCTTAGATCATCCCACTTCGCTAACCCTAAGCCTTATCTTTGGGGAGGTGAATTTGAGAGCTGTTCTCCTGCCTCCTTGCTTGGTGCCCTTGCGAACAAATCTTTTCTCTTTTGCAAAACCTGTGTCACAGTGATTGATTTACTGCATGCAGGGAGAACGGACCTGGACGGTTGTAAGGTTTCTTATCTACTAGGAAACTCTTTTTTTTTTTCTTTTTGAGATGGAGTCTCACTCTGTCACCCAGGCTGGAGTGCAGTGGCACAATCTCAGCTCACTGCAACCTCTGCCGCCCGTGTTCAAGTGATTCTTCTGCCTCAGCCTCCCGAGTAGCTGGGACTACAGGCACCTGCCATTGTGCCCAGCTAATTTTTGTATTTTTAGTAGAGACGGGTTTTCACCCTGTTATCCAGGATGGTCTTGATCTCCTGACCTCATGATCTGCCTGCCTCGGCCTCCCAAAGTGCTGGGATTACAGGCATGAGCCACCACGCCCGGCCCCCAGGAAAGTCTTTATGAGAGGACTGTCCATGGACTAGAGTCTCTCATTGCCAGAGCAGCCCAGTGTGGCTGCAGGATGGGGGCGGAGAGGCTTCTGAGCTGAGACATCTTCCCTGTAAATGGAGAGAAGGTCTGGGTTAGAGATGCAGATTCTGCAGGAAACCCCTCCCAAAGCCATAATACCTTTCTCAGCCTTTCAACAGGCTTGTTTATGTGGGACTAGACAAGCGTATACTTTTATTTAACATTAATGAAGGTTTTCTTCTTTCCATAAAGAAAGAACTAAAAACAGTGAAACAAGAACTACCCAGACCATGGGAAAAATCCAAATCATAGTTCCACTGCATGAATCGGCACAGCTCAGGAGGGAAGACGAAGATACAGACTTTGCGCAAAGTTTCAGTGTCAAAGAGACCAGGCAGCCCAATAAATGAGCCATGGCAAGTGAAATGAAAATAAATATGAACGCTTCAAGTACCAAGAAAAGAAGAATACAATGTCAATTCAAGGATTGTTGATTATATAGATACCATCTGAAAGCACTGATATTTTTATTGGTTATCAGAAAAACACCCAAGAACAAAGACTTTTTAAATTATGAAATTACCTCCCAGAAGAATAAAATGTGAAACATTTCCATTCCCATAGCACACTTCATCCAACTTCCTTTTAGAGTAGGATGGAAACAAATTGCACTTTAGATCTGTTCATGTTTGCTTCCAACAAGAGGAAAATGTTATGGGTCCATAAAACAGCACTGAACCTGACATTTATTTGATACTTAAGAATCACTTATTCAGGAGTAGGAAATTGCTTTCCTTTCATAGTGGAAGCAATTGCCCTGGGTAGTCAAATTGGAAACAACAGGATATTGGGCTGGAAAAGGGTCCCTAAGTTCTAGTACTGATGACCACAACTAGGTCACATTGGGCAGGTCATGCAACCACCCTGTTTCCTTATTTATAAAATAAGAAAGATATTAATGGTTCAAAGTGTTTTTGCTCCTCCAATTGGCCTGGGAGCTTTGAATGAATACAGATGACTGGAACTTTCCCCAGAACTACTGAATCAGAATCTCTGGGAATCTAGATTTTTAAAAAAATATCTCCCTGGTGAAATCACCAGGTAGTCATTCTGTAGACCAGCGTTTTAGGAGCAACTAGACAAGAAGCTCCATTCCGCTGCCCCACCAACAGTTCTGAAATTCTGTGACGGGGAAGAGGTAGGAAGAGAGGGCCAGGGAGAGGCCATTCTTCTATACATAGAGCACCTATGCACACCTGTGTTAGAAATGCAGGGTGCAAAGTGTTGGGATGCAGGCATGAGCTACTGCACCTTGGCCAAGTGCAGTAGCTCACACCTGTAACCCCAGCACTTTGGGAGGCTGAGGCAGGTGGATCACCTGAGGTCAGGAGTTAGAGACCAGCCTGGTCACCATGGTGAAACCCTGTCTCTACTAAAAATACAAAAATTAGCCGGGTATAGTGGCACGCACCTGAAATTCCAGCTACTTGGGAGGCTGAGGCAGGAGAATCGCTTGAACCTGGGAGGTGGAGGTTGCAATGAACTGCACTCCAGCCTGGGCAACAGGGTGAGACCCCATCTCAAAAAAAAAGAAAAAAAAGAAGAAGAAGAAAAGAAAAAGAAAAGAATTGCAGAATCAGGAACCTACTGAGTTAGAAACTGTATTTTAACAAGATCCCCATGTGGTTCACAAGCACTTTAAAGTCAGACAGTCCTACTCTATTCCACACAATCAGGAGTGCGCCTATGTACCTGCGTGCCAACCAATCATTTTCCTACCCAATCTCTGTGGCTTGGCCAACCCAGGAACATATCACAAAGGAAACATTCCCAGGTTTCCTGGGAATTTCAGGTGATATCACTTACTGGCTGCCATTCTCCTGAAAGCATGAGAATTTGGGACATCACCAACTCACTGTAAGTCTCTTATTAAACTTGGCTTAAGTTCCCATGAAGGCAGAAGAATGAGGCCAAAGTGAGAGAGCTAGGCTGTGTGTGTGTGGGCGGGGGGTGTGTGTGTGTGATAGAGAGAGAGAGATTATTATTAACGTTCGTGTGTGTGTGTGTGTGTGTGTGTGTGTGTGTGTGTGTGTGAGAGAGAGAGAGAGAGAGAGAGAGAGAGAGATTAGTATCATTAACCAGGCAAAATTTTTCCAGAGGAATTCCGGAGGTGAGGATGACAGCCTCAGGGAGAAGGAAATTTTAAATTGTGTTTGACTATTGTTATTTGATTGGGGTAGAGAAAAATAAAATATATTGCAGCTCAAACTTCCTCAGGTGCTTGCTATCCTTACCCACATCCTGTCTTGAGAGTTCATTACCAAATAAAGAGAAAAAACATAACATCCCCACATGGAAAAATATTTATTTTTGCTTTTGGAGAAAAGAGAGCAGTCCAATTTACAAAAAGCCCCTATAGTTGGTCACTTTCTCACAGAAAGCCCTGCTGATCTACTTCCCAGTTTACGTAACTTCAGTGCTTTCACAAAGCAGGAGGTGGTCAAGGAATGTGTATTAAATAAGTTCATTTGATACCTGTCTTCATAGCACTTATAACAATGATGCCTACCTCCTCTGCCAGAGAGAAAACTTCATCTAGTTTTTTGTCCAGTATACCCTCAGCATCTGTTGTGTGGCTCACAGTTGGCTCCCAATAAATACCTGATGGATGAATAACTAAATAAATACTTCTTCTGTATCTCACAAAACATCCAGGATACCATGAGAAAACATTTGATTGACTGATATTTATTGAAAGCAATGTTTCTGGAAAGTAAAAGTTTTCTGGAAACCGCAGTGCTATAAGTCTCCATTGTTTCCCTTTTCAGCTCACTGAGTGACATTTTGCCATTTTCTCAAGCATAAAGCAGCATCAGTAATGTGTATTACTATGGGAAGAACGTTAATAAAATTAGTGAGAATGTGAATTTAAAAAAACAACAACCATGGAGCAAAAGAAACCACAGAGCACTAAATGACAATGGTCAGTGAAGGATCATTTCCTGCGGCTCCCCCTCCCATGATATATGTGCCAAAATAAACAAGGTTTCGGAAAAGGCCATATTTTAAGATAGAATGTGAAAAAATAATGACTCAGTAGTATGATTCAAACATAATGCAACAGGAACTGATTAAAACAAAGGAAACGAAGGTTTTCATTGGTGGACATTATTATACAAAACTGTGCTTAAGCAAGGCTGTCTGATGAGGATGGCAGTACATTGGTTCCGACATGTGGAAAGTCCCCAAAATGCAGGTTAGTCTGCATTAAAGGTTAACATTCATGCAATGATAAAAATCCCGCAAACAATCAGCTGGGTTTTGTTCTCTTGCCCTCATCAGGACAAGAGTCAAGCATGGGGTGAAGGTGGGGAAAACCAGATATTAAAAGGAATTGACTCTACAGAGGAAACCAGGAATTCAACAGACAGTGACAACACAGTACGAACATCTAGACCAGAGCTAATCTCAAAACAGGGTTTAATGTTTTTCTTTGGAAGCATTCTTCATTCTCTAGTCAGACTCAGATCGAATAAAACAAAACAAAAAACTTTTTGTCTGACTGGAACTCATTTTGCAATTTAAACAGATGTCCTAATTTGGTTCTCAGTAGCAACAGAAAATAAGTTAATTTCTTCTTCATGAGGAAATTCAAGCTAATCCAAATTACAACTAAACCATTCAACTTTTCTTTATTGAATCCATTGTCTATAACCCTTTTGTAAATTCCTGAATTAAGGTTACATTCTGAATCCTATTTAAATCATAAATACCAAAACATATTTAAATGTTTGTATAACTAATGACTTAGGAAAGAGGAGTAAGGAAAAGCATTACAGCATACACAATTAAAAATTATTTACAAAATGTTAAAGTCCACAGAGGGGATTTTGTATTTGTAAGTATATTTTCCAACTAAAGATAGTAACCCTTTGTTTTTCATATATATTGCAAGTATTTTTCTCTGTTTGTTTAACTTCCTTGTTTAACTTTCATTACATATTAACATATTCTCTCACACTATAAGAAGTTAAAGCACTATAGTCCTGACACAGATGTAGATGAATACATCAACAGAATAGAATAGAGTCCAAAAACATCCATTTATACTAAAACTACTAATAAATCATAATGGTACCCAACACCATGAAACTAGTCAATGCCCCTTGGTGCCAATGCCATAAACTGTGTCCATGAACCCTTACCAAGGCAGGCAGAGTTACTCAAACCCAGACCTCTCAGACCCCCAAATCTACACTCTTTATAAAAATACACTAGAGTCTTCGTTTTGTATCAGCACTATTTAAAACAATTACAGAAGGGGTATTGGAACAGTCTGCTAAAAATTTGAGGAAAAGTAAAGTTAGATTACTCTCTTGTATCATTAAACCTTTTTTAGGTGGACTAAAATCTGAAACATAAAAAAATTAAGTACTATATTAAATATAGAACAGTTTTATAATCTTAAAGTAAATAAGGCCATTCTTAGAATGATATCAAGGTCAGACACCATAGAGGAAAACTGACCCATTTGACAACTTAGATGAAGGAAGACACTATAAAGAAAGTTATACAAACCTAGAGAAACACTTGCAATGTATGTGAAAAACAAAGGGTTAATATCCTCAGTTAGAAAATGCACTAACAAATAAATATGAAAAATATCAACATTTCAATCAAAACTGGAGAAAAGATATGAATAGACATTTCATAAAGAATGAAAATAAATTGCCAAGAAATACATAAAAATATGTCCACTTTCACTTATTAGTGTTATAAAACGCAGAAAATACCCAGAGCTAGTGAGAAACTGTGTGCAGGAACAGGCATTCTTGTACACTGCTGATAGATGCATAAATTGATACAAAGAAAGATACATTTCCTTATCCAGGAAATAAAGGAGGTAGATTAAGTCATCTCTAAGATTCTTTCAAGATCTAAACTTCCTAAGGCTCTATGTTTCTCTGAGTTGTGTCAATGATGTATTAAAGGATGTAGGAATCAATAAAATATGTTTTTGTAGAAATAAGATATGTTTTCCTCTCCAGTGATTTAAATCTATTTTGAGAATTTATATGATTTATATCATAAACCTTATTGCACTCAACACAAATATGTATCAAGGCAAGCATATGGAAGCACCTGGGGTTTTAGAGTTGTTTTAGTCTGTTCTCATGCTGCTATAAAGAACTTCCTAAGACTGGGTAATTTATAAAGGATAGAGGTTTAATTGACTCACAGTTCTGTATGGCTGGGGAGGCCACAGGAAACTTACGGATCATGGTGGAAGGTGAAGGGGAATCAGGTACCTTCTTCACAGGGTGTCTGCAGACAGAATGAATGCAGGAGGAACTACCAACCACTTAGAAAACCATCAAATTTTGGGTTGGGCTGGTGGCTCATGCCTGTAATCCCAGCACTTTAGGAGGCGGAGCCAGGCAGATCACCTGAGGTCAGGAGTTCAAGACCAGCATGACCAACGTGGAGAAATCCGGACTCTACTAAAAATATAAAATTAGCCAGGCATGGTGGTGCATGCCTGTGATCCCAGCTACTTGGGGGCTGAGGCTGGGAATTGCTTGAGCCCGGGAAGTGGAGGTTGCGGTGAGCCAAGACCACACCATTGCACTCCAGCCTGGGCAACGAGAGCAAAACTCTGTCGCAATAAAATAAAATAAAATAAAATAAAAAATAAAAGAAAACCACCAAATTTTGTGAGAACTCACTCACTATCACAAAAACAGCATGGGAGAAACTACCCTCATGATCCAGTTACCTCCACCTGGTCTCTCCCTTGACACATGGGGATTATGGGGGATTATAATTCAAGATGAGATTTGAGTGAGAACACAAAGCCTAACCATATCAAGAGTCAACCAGGAATTGACTCTGCAGAAGAAACCAGGAATTCAGCAGACAGTGACAACACAGTGTGAACATCTAGACTAGAGCTAAGCACGGGCTGTGGGGGCACATGAGACAGGCATTTAATCCAGGCTTGGTGATAAGGAGTGTCAGAAAGATTCTCCACATCAGCACCATGTGCAAAAGTGAGCCCCTGGAGGGGATGGGGAGTCCTAGGAGCTACTGGGTTCACCAAGGCTGGAGAGGTGGACAGCTAAGAGCCCAGACAGGAAAGAAAGGTTTTATATGTCATCTTAAGGAGCTTGGATGTTATTCTTACAGTAAATGTAAACCACCACAGAAATTTAAGTAGGAAAAAGACCAAATCAGATTTGCCTTTGAGAAAAATCACTCTAGGAGATTCCCATTTCCAGTAAGACCATACACTGAGAGAGCCAGAAAAGGTTTCACATAAAAAATATGAAAAGGGTAAGAGTTTTAAAAATTAGTTCAAAACCATAATTGATACCACAGAAAAAGAAATTAATTCCTGAGATACCAAACATAGAGGGAACTGAAAATCAGAATGGTGAGTGCCTGAGCAGATGCGACACTCTCTGAATAACAGTAGGAAGTTTTGTCCTCCTTCAAGAACTTAAACTTAACTGACACTCGATGAAGCTTGGGCCTCGGAGGAGCAGGGAGTTAGAGCAAAGACTCTGAAGAGTGACCCCTTCAGTATCTCTTTCCTTCTCAGCTCCTTCAGGACGTCACTCCAGAGGTGCTTCTGTCTCATGCTTACATCATCAATTTGTTTCTCCTACTGGATCATTCCTGACAGCATGCTAATAAGCTGTTATCTCCCCCATCTCAAGAATCCTTTCTTTGATCTCAGTTCCCCTGCCAGCTAACACCCCATTAGTCAGCTTTTCTTTGCAATGAAACTCCTCAAAAAGTTGCTTATACTTAGCACGTCCAATTTCCATCTATTGTCAAGATTACCAGTGAGCTTCACAATACTATTGGCTAAACTGCAGACCTTATTCACATCTCACCCATTGCTCCATTCATTTTCTTTTTCTGTTCCAGAATTTTATCCAGTTCTCATATTGCATTTACTTGTTATTTTTTTCTTACTCTTCTCCAATGTGTGACAGTTCCTTAGTATTTACTTGTCTTTAATGACCTTGACACTGAGATCTGGTCAGCATATGTCAAGTGAAACTTGAAAGTTTCAGGTAGAAGGTTGAATGTGTGTGTGTCTGGAACACATAAGCATATGTGAGAGGTATCAGCATCTGGAGGAGGGTTGAAACCATGGGTCCAGATGGGTCATATAGGAAGGATACCGAGAGCAAAATGAGAAAAGACGAGTTGCTAGAATGGACTACTAAAGGAATGAAGCTGAGAAACGGTGGCTAGAGAAGTAGGAAAAAAGCTATGGTGGTGTCTTGACAGAATCCAGGAGATGAGAGAACATTAAGAAGAAAACTTGCAACAGTGACAAATACTAGCAAAGTGAAGTCCTCCCTGTTAAAGCCATATAGGCAAATAGTCAAGATCAATCTATTCTCCTCGCATATAGTAACTTCAAGGCAGTAAGATTTTATCCTGACAAATCCATTTCTTGTTTGTACACTCATTGATATAGTACAGACATTTCCTCCTCCAAATCTTGTGTTGAAATGTGATCCCCAACATTGCAGGTGGGGCCTAATGGGAGGTGTTTGGGTCATAGAGTCAGAGTCCTGATGAACGGTTTGACGCCATCCTCTCAGTAATTACTGAGTTCTCTATTAGTTTTCATGGGAGCTGACTGTTGAAAAGAGCTTGGCACCTCCCTGCCCTCTCTCTTGCTCCCTCTCTCACTTTGTGATACAGGGGCTCCCTTTTGTCTTCCATCATGAATAGAAGTGGTCTGAGACCCTCACAAGAAGCAGATGCTGGTGCCATGCTTCTTGTACAGCCTGCAGAACCGTGAGCCAAATAAACTTTTCTTTACAAATTACTCAGCCCCAGGTATTCCTTTATAGCAACACAAATGGACTAATACATTCATATTTAGTGAAGACTGACTGTGTGTAGGATCTGTCCCAGCGTCTCTCTTCCCTTCTTTTCTCCTATTGAGACAAATCCAAACTCTCTCGGTTGTTTCCTGAGCTTCCAGAAACAAGCATGGACTTGACATATAAACTTATCTTTTGTACTTGGTTAATTCCTAAATTCCCTTACGTGTATGTTAAAGTCAAATAGATTTTTGTGAGATTATAACCTTCAGTTTCCTATATATTATCCCCAGTGTTTTATAATCATTAAAAACATATTAAAAATCCATGTGCTCATTCTTTTGGTTTTCCCATATATAATCTTGTTTCACAATTCTCTAAGTCAACTTTATTCGATACTCTCTTGGGATCATCTATATACTTTGTAAAGACATTTCCACTGAATCTCATCTAATGCTTTCCTCCCTGGATTAGCACACATGGTCCTAAAGCTCCTTCACTATATTCCTGCATTAATGGCCACCTACTATTAAACACCTACTAGTTGTTCTTTTTTCCATCAAGGAACTTAAATCTTGTAAGAAAGATAAATCATCAGATTAAACAATTGTAACACAATGCAAAATATGCCAAAAGAATGAGCAAAAGACTATCAGACTTTACTAGAGAAGAAATCACCTTTGGCTTGAGCGACCTGAGAGGGCTTGAGGGAAAAGGTGGCATTTAAGTGTGGTCTTAAGTGGAGAGGCCGAGTGCAGTGACTCATGCCAGCAATTCCAGCACGTTGGGAGGCCAAGGCAGGAGGACTGTTTGAGCCCAGGAGTTTGAGACCAGCCTAGGCAACATTAGTGAGATCCCGTCTCTACAAAAAGGAATTTTAAAAATTAGCTGGACATAGTGGCATGTGCCTGTGGTCCCAGCTACTTGGGAAACTGAGGTGGGAGGACTGCTTGAGTCCAGTATTTCAAGGCCACAGTGAGCTGTGATCACACCACTGTACTCCAGCCAGGGTAACAGAGCAAGACCCTGTCTCAAAAACAACAACAACAACAACAAAAAGATGTAGAGGGATTATGACAGGTGAGGTAGGTGAGGATGGAAGGATGGAAGAGTGATGGAGGGGCAATGGTGTGAGCAAGAGCAGCAAGGCAGGAAAGCACACACAAAGTCTAGGAAGTGATATGTAGGTATACTTGGTGGAAGACAATGTATCAGAGCCAAGAAGAGGGAGAAAATACTAGTAGCTAACTCTGAGCTCTTATTACAAGCCTGGCAGCCTACAAAGTGCTTTGTATTCATTCATCATGCCATTGAATCGTCACAAAACCCAAAGGGCAGATACCATTTCATTTCCATTTAACAGGTGAGGAAACCAAGGTACAGCAGGATAAAGTGACTTGTCTAACATGGCCCAGATAGGAAGGGGCTGAACCAGGATTTGGACACAGTAAGTGATTTTAGAGCTGTACACTGTGCTGTGTGGCCAGAGAAGGCAGAGGGACTGAATGAACATGGGGCCCAGATCCAGGGAAGCACTGAGTCGTCACGGATATGAAGAGAGGAAAGAGTTTCAAGAAGGCAGAGGTTGTTTTTATTCATAAATCTCTCCAAGAATCCATGGCCCAGGACATAGAAAAACCTTTGAGGGATGAGTAGTTGGCTACTGGAGACCTTCTGGAGAGCACTTTCAGCAAAGCAGTGGTGAAGAAGCCCAACTCCAGAGGATTAAACAGGGAGAGGGTGGGAGAATGGGGTGTGGTGACCAGAAAACCACCTTATCAAAAAGAGAGAGGACAGTAGTGAGAAAAGAGGGATAAACTTATGATTCTTTTTCAGGTTAATGATACTTGGGCTCATTTATATGTAGAGGATAAGTTAATGGAAATTGTTAGAGAAGAAAGATAGCTGAAGTGACAAAGTACTTTTTGAGGTGGGAGGTAAAGTTATCAAAGATGTGAGAAAGGCTCAGAGCACCACAGAGAAGAAGGAAAACAAGGGGAAGGGAAGAGAGGGCCAGTGAAGATGTATTGTGAGGTCACGAGGCACAGGCTGAAGAAGTCTACTTTGGATGACCAAACGCGGTGGCTCAAGCCTGTAATCCCAGCACTTTGGGAGGCCGAGATGGGCGGATCACGAGGTCAGGAGATTGAGACCATCCTGGCTAACATGGTGAAACCCCGTCTGTACTAAAAGAAATACAAAAAACTAGCCGGGTGAAGTGGCAGGCGCCTGTAGTCCCAGCTACTCGGGAGGCTGAGGCAGGAGAATGGTGTGAACCCGGGAGGCGGAGCTTGCAGTGAGCTGAGATCCCGCCACTGCACTCCAGTCTGGGCGACAGAGCGACACTCTGTCTCAAAAAAAAAAAAAAAAAAAAGAAGAAGGAAGCCATTGCCAGTGCTAAAAGTAGCAGGTTCAGCTGGAGGTGGAGATTTAAGGATTGTAACACTCATTCACAACAACCTGTGGAAAGTCAACAAAAGTTGTGTTGGGTCTGGCCTGGTATAACCAATGGAGCAGGCTCACACCTCTCTTTATCTAGCTGTGATGCCAGTCCCTGGAGAGCACACCAAGCAACACACTCACCTTGCGTGTGCTGCTTTCCAGAACCAGCCACTTGCACCACAGACAAGGGGAATGAACATCCAGGTGAGATGGAGCAGGGCAGAGAACAAGAAATCTCAACAAGATATAGCACATCCATTAAGGAAGAACAAAACATTATGAGAGAGACAGTTTTCACAGTTAGATGCCCTTTCTCATTTATATGAAAATCTATATTTCATATTTCAGTATATCTAATTAAAAATGCATAATTAAGACCCAGGCATGGTGGCTCATGCCTGTAATCCCAGCACTTTGGGAGGCCAAGGCAGGTAGATCACTTGAGATCAGGAGTTTGAGACCCAGCCCAGACAATATGGTGAAACCCTGTCTCCACTAAAAATACAAAAAAATTAGCAGGGCATGGTGCTGCACACCTGTAGTCCCACCTACTCAGGAGGCTGAGGCACAAGAATTGCTTGAACCTGGGAAGTGGAGGTTGCAGAGAGCTGAGATCTCGCCACTGCACTCCAGCCTGAGTAAGAGTGAGACTCTGTCAAAAAAAACAGCATAATTAAGTGTTCATATTGAATATTTAAAGTATATGTGATATTTAAGTATATCTAATTGAAAATTCCTAATTACTCTAAAAGGATATGAACTTTAACAAATGTGCAAGTACATGTGCTGTAAGCTACCTACAAATGTCTCCTGAAAATAAACAGTTGAAAAATGCAATGTAGGCATCAGCACTTTTCTCTTTTTCTTTCATATCATTTAACCTAATGTACTAATTCATGGTAAATATTATGTAATTGCAAAGTTGTTTGGGGTTAAATCAAGTTGTGCCCCTTTTAGCCAAAACCTACTGCAGGATTTATTTTTAATTTTTTTGCTGTTATTTGGGGCCTAAGTACCTATTTAAAAACGCGATTTAAATAATTTAAAAAGTATTTTAAACAGGTTTATGTCTATTGTGGGTCCAGCTTAAAGGACCACATTAGATGACTTAGTCTTAGTCTTATTTTTAGTTTTAGCAGGGGTTCTAATGATTTGCTAAATCTTCTACTCTCTTTGTTTTCATCATCTTGACACCAAGAACCTTACTGAACATATATGTGGAACTCTGGAGAAAATTTGCCTGAATCACTCTTTGCCATTCAGTCCTGTTCCGAATTATTTAGATATCTAAACATCTTGGGACAGTGATTTTTTTTTTACAAAATTATTAAACTAGACTTCATTCATCATGATGCCACTCCCATGTCTTTTTGATGGACTAATGCTGCTCTTTTCAATTACTTTGCCTTGTAAGTTTCTCAGAGTTTCAAAACTATAAGTTTTGGGAAGCCATAAGCAATGCTTGAGATTACCATAAGATGTCTACCCATTTCCATTTCCATTTTCCCTGAAAACAACAGTAAGGGGAAGGTGTGAAAAACAGGCATCTGCTAGTCCATATATACAACTTTATGTGAGGTGAAAGCACACCCTTTTCTATGGGAAGATGCAGCTCACCGTGGGGATCATGGCTTAGGGAGCAGAGTTATTGGTGTGATTTGAGCCCCCACTAACTCCCTCAGACCATGATAGCTTCGTAGAGATTACAAGCCAGCCTCTAGTCAGCTCAGAGTCTGAATGGATTAACACAGATAACTGTTAAATAAAGGGTCCAAAACAAAATTCCTCAGGTTATAATGGGGTTCAGAAAGAAACTATGAACAAGTCCAACCATAACACCCAAAGGGAACTCATCCTTTGAAAAAACAACCAGACACAGGCAAAGAAAGCATGTCAGTCTCAAAGCAATCAGCTTCTCCTTCAATTCATTTACTAAGTTGTGTTTGAAACTCATGTTTTTAATTTCAGAAAATCTTTTTGGGTTACACTTGAATTGCCTTAAGTGCTTTTATTATTGACTTTTGTTAGTTCAAATTACAACCAGTCCCATTCTGTGGCTCTGGTGTGTTAGAGCCTGTTTTAGTTGTTCCTCCTCTCCACTGATGCTTGGCTCTTTGGGTTTGTTATTTCTCTTGGTGCTGCTCATAGAGACTCAGTTTATATATATTCCCTAGCAATCTGTGCTGTTTTATAGCAGGCAGCTTCCAGGAGGAACTCATTCTCTGTTCCCCGGTTTTCTCTTGCTCTCCCATGTTAGCAAGGTCTCATGCATCTTCATTTCCTAAGAACCCAAAGAGCCTGGTGATGTTTCTCAGAGCTGACATTACTCATCCCTCAAGGGTCAAGGATTCCTTAAGCCAAGCAATCCCAGACATAAACACTCATGGTTCCTTACTCAAGGCTCTCCTACTGTGGTCTTCAAGCTCTCGTTTGGACCATAGAGAAGGGAGCCCAGCTACAACTTAGTTTTGAAAATGATGAACTATCATTGTCATTATTGCTTTTGTTGTTTCCATTTTATAATGAACTCATTTTAAGCCACAGATCCATTATTTCAATGGCTCCATCTTTTTCACTGTGGACCCCAAAGTACACATTTAACAAAGAAGTCTTCACTGACCTTTCATTATTACATTTACCACTGATAGACGTGGAAAAGTTGGTACACACAAGCATAAGATCTGAAAAATACATCTACTCAGAATATGAGTATGGAGTTAACTATTGCCTTGATGGTTTTATTGGATTCTGTGGGCCTACATCACTACAATATGCCATGCGGTAAAACAATTCTCCTACAGCTTTTCTTTGTTGGAACAAGGGTGAAACATTTCTTCTTACACTGTGCCATGACATAAGACCTCGGCACCAATGTGATTGTAAAGAGAAGCCCATGGGAACAGTAATAGGTCACACTGATTACATGAGCCAGAAGAGATTTATATGCATGTTTAAAATTATTTAAATGAATAACATTAAAACTTCTTATGGAATTTGTTCATCTTTGGGGATATGGGGGTTCAAGTTTGAGAAAATTGCAGTGAAGATTGCCCCTAAATGGTCTCTAGCCGTGAGTCTCAGAGCCTACACTCAAAAGCCTTCCTAGTTTTAGAGTAGTTTGCATTCTTTAGAAGAAATATATATGTATTACACTTTTTTTTTTTTTTTTTTGAGACAGAGTCTCGCTCTGTCACCTAGGCTGGAGTGCAGTGGCACAATCTCAGCTCACTGCAAGCTCCACCTCCTGGGTTCACGCCATTCTCCCATCTTAGCCTCCCCAGTAGCTGGGACTGCAGGAGCCCGCCAGCATGCCCAGCTAATTTTTTGTATTTTTAGTAGAGACAGGGTTTCACTGTGTTAGCCAGGATGGTCTCGATCTCCTGACCTCGTGATCTGCCCACTTCCACCTCCCAAAGTGCTGGGATTACAGGCTTGAGCCACCGCGCCAGACCAAAAAAAATATTTTTTCATATACCCTTGTGACATGCTACCAGCTCCAGTTCTGTTTTTAGATGTTTGCAGTTCACTTTACGGGATTTTTTTCATCAGCATTTTTCCGGAGAAAAAAATTGAATTGATATGCTAACTTATAACTTTCTTTTCTCAGTATCTTGAAATATTAATTACCTATCTCCTATGCAAATGTTTAAGTACAAGCCTTCCCCAAAGGCTCTAGACTTCAATTTTTTAAAGAGTTGTAATTCTTTTCCTTTTCTTTGGTTTTGTTTCCTCCCATTCCCCCATCTCCTCACTGCTGATTGATGTTTCAAACCTTGGGAAACCTCATTTGGAAAGACAAAAGAGCAGGAGTGAGCTTGACTTACTTGTGGTTTGCAAAGAATACTTTGCTTTTAATCTCATTGTAAATGAACATAAATAGATTCCTAATGTTCTTAGTTTCACTGTACCTACTACGTGGTTGGTATGTGCTTCTATCCAGTGAGAAGCAGCTTAATTTTTTTTCAGATCAAAAATCTGTAATAACTTTAGTTCATTTACATTTAATGGTATTCATGATATGTTTGTATACATATCTACCATCTTCCTATTTTTATTGATCCCACTTGTTTTGTGTTTTTCCTTTTTTCCTTCTTTTGAATTTGCACATATGTTATTGCATTTTCTACTTTATTATTATGTATTCTTTTACTCTTACTTAGCAGTTACTCTACAGATGATGACACGCATTCTTTATTACTACATGGTGTATATTAATATTTTAATCACCTCCTAGACAATGCTAAAACCTCAAAACATCTTAACTCCATTCGCTACCTATCCCCACCAAGTGCCTTTTGTGTTACTGTTGTTATACATTTTAGTTTAACATATTTTTAGGCTACACAAGACATGATTACTATCATTGTGTAGAGTGTACATTCATTTGGATTTATCCACATGTTTACTCTTTCTTTCCTGCATCTCTGTTTTTCTGTCTGGGATTATTTTCATTATGCCTGAGGAATTCCTGTTAGTATTCCTTTCAGTGTGAATCTTCCGGTAAAGAATTATTTTAGCTTTTATTTGCTGGAAAATGTCCTTGTGTTTTCTCTTACTGGAAGAATATTTTCACTAGGTATAGAATTCCAGGCTGGGCGCGGTGGCTCATGCCTGTAATACCACCACTTTGGGAGGCCGAGGCAGGCAGATCACATGAGGTCAGGAGCTCGAGGCCAGCCCAGCCAACATGGTGAAACCCCATCTCTACTAAAAATACAAAAATTAGCCTGGCATGGTGACACATGCTTATAATCCCAGCTGCTCGGGAGGCTGAGGCAGAATTGCTTGAACCCGGGAGGCGGAGGTTGCCGTGAGCCAAGATTGTGCCATTGCACTCCAACCTGGGCAGCAAGAGCAAAACTCTGCCTCAAAAAAAAAAGAAGAAGAAGAAGAACTCCAGGTTGGCACCCTGGGGTATTTCTCAAACCCCTGTCCTCACTCCTAGGATTTAAAAAACTTGCATTCACTGGCAAATTTCTTTCCAGCAGACATCAGTACACTGCTGCTCAGGCAGCTCTGCTATTTCCCCGCTATGGTGTCAGAAATACAGGTGCAAGACCCAGGAAGACTTTGCTTCAGGTTCTCTTACTTTCCCCTGGCTGCATCCCAAAGGCTCTTCCCAGGCTCTCATATACTTCACCTCCCTTTTCTCTTCACTACTTTCCCATTAATCTTCAGTATTGGTGACTTGCAACCCACATATACATTATTCAACAGTTTCTAATTGTTGGAAAGGTATTGAGAAGTAAATGGGTATGTACTTAATTTTTGTGAAAAGAAATTCAAGGTTGAGAAGGGCTTGCTATATTTCACACTAGATAACTGCATGAGTATTAAGTAATCTGACTTTCCGTCTGATTACTAACTTGATTAGTCAGGGGAAGAAATGCTAGCTAGCTGCTAAAACAAACAAACCATTTATCTCAGAAGCCTAGCGCAGTAGAATTTTACTTTGTACTCACAGAGTTCATGTGTTTCCAGTGGGCTCCATGTGGAAATCAGGGATGCTGCCTTCTTTAATCTCTGTAACTCTGAGGCCTCCTCTGCATTCAGCCAGCAGGAGAAAGAAGAGAGTAACTGGAGGCTTATGCAAGGCTGCTTTTCATAGGCTGAGTATCTAAACGCAGTGCACATCAGTTTCACCCACCTGCATGGGCCAGGACTCAGTCCATGGCCACACCCAACTTTAAGAGAGGCCAGGAAATGTCATCAAGCTATGTGCCCAGGAAAAGGAAGAAACTGGTCTGGCAAGGAGTTAGTCTCTACCATAGTAATTAATAAGAATTCAGTTGAAAATAATTGACTTTTTCCAAACCCAGCTCAAGAAGAATTATTTAATGTACACTTAATTTGTCTTCAAATTAACTCAGATATAATAAAAATTAACATAAACTAAATACTAAAGTGTTATTTATTCCTGTTAGTGGGTTTTTTTTCTCCTTAACATTCATAAAAATAATAAAACTAATGGCTTTTAAATAGTCCACCATAGACTAGAATTTTCACTACTGTGGATCATTATTCCAAAATCCACTACATATAGCATTAGGAGCAGCATAACCCCTGGTCTGTCCCAAGTTTTATTTTTCCATTCCTGCCCTGAGGTCACGAGAAATTAAAGGAACTGTGCTAAGGGACCCTCATACTCACTGCAGTTGTGCTGTCAGCTGTTCTTGGCCAACTGCCACCATCACAACCATCACCACCACTCTGTCACCTCCTAACAATGCCTAAGGGCCTTCCCCACATTGGCTGCTCCATTCTTCTCCTAATTCTTCATACCCCTGAGATTCCTTATTTTTAAGACAAACTCATCTCTTCCTATTTGCCATTTCTGTTCGATGACCATCTCTCCTCTTTTCACGAAGGTAGGGACCACATTTTCCATGTTCACAGCTCTATCTCCAGTGATATCTGGTAGATTAACAAATGAGGCTATTTGGGATCAGCCAAATAGGTACATCATGTACTTCACTTTTGTATCTCACTTTTCACCTCAAAACATCTGTCTCTATATATTACAGCATTTTCACATTCATAACTCCTGTCATGGAGATATGGAGATGATCTTTCTATGGCTTATCTTTTTTTTTTTCCTTTCTTTTTCTTTTTTTTTTTCTTTTTGAGATGGAGTTTCGCTCTTGTCGCCCAGGCTGGAGTGCAATGGTATAATCTCGGCTCACTGTAACCTCCACCTCCCAGATTCAACCAATTCTTCTGTCTCAGCCTCCTGAGTAGCTGGGATTACAGGCACCCGCCACTATGCCCAGCTAGTTTTTGGTATTTTTAGTAGAGATGGGGTTTCAGCATGTTGGCCAGGCTGGTCTCGAACTTCTGACCTCGGGTGACCTGCCTGCCTCAGCCTCCCAAAGTGCTGGCATTACAGGCATGAGCCACTGTGCCTGGCCTTATCTCTTTAACATCATGTCCCATCCTAATATCTTTGAGCCTTCCTCCCTCAATCATTTCCTCTTTCTCTTTATGCTCTCCTTTTCCACTGGTTTTTCTTTTTTTTTTTTTTCTCATCTAAAACAAGTCTATTTGAAAAGCAAAGTACTTTCACAATATACTGTCATTTCAGCATTTTTGCTTCTAGAACACGAAGGACATAAAGTGCACAAGTATCAAAAAAAGTGTCTGGCTCAGAAAGCACATCAGTAGGTCTTTCATTTCACAGATCAGAAAACTGAAGCTCAGAGATTACAACTATATCCCCATAATCAAAAAGCAGTAAATTATATATAGCCAAGTCTCTCTACCAAATCACAAGACTCGCCCAAGAAAAACTAAATGACACATTCATTGTTTAGTTTCTCAAACAAAAGTTGATGCACATGGTACAGCCACTTCTTTTAAAAACAGTGTGGCAGTTCTTTTGAGAGTTAAACATACACCTAACATGCGATCCAACCATTTCACTCCTAGCTTAGCCAAAAGAAATGAAAGCACATGTCTGTATATTTCTGTAAAGACTTGTACAAAAATGCTCACAGTAGCTTTCTTGTTAACAGCCAAAACTTATGAAGTTCAATATAGTTCAATAAAGTTGTCTTTTTAAAAGTTTGTGCACATACTTGATATTTGATAGAATTTCTTTCTCAACTGGATTCAATCAAGTAAAAAGCTCTTCACTTTTACTCAGTAGAAGATGTTATAAAAACTTAACACATCTCCTTCAGTAAATGTCTTTAGGTCATTGAAGGTCATCCTGGGTGGCCCATTGGTGTTTCCTCCCAACATTCTGATAAAAACTTCGGCATGACTGGGAGACATCTGAAGAGTCTCCGCCTTGGTGATCATGGAGTCTGAGAAGTCCAATATGCGGACACACTGGAGGACAAGGAAAGCCACTGTTGTACTTCAATCCAAGTTCCAAGGCCTGAGAACCAGGGATAATGGGTGGGCGGGGGTGGGGGGGAATTGGAGAAAGGTCTGGAATTCAGAGGTCCAAGAACCAAGAGCTCCAATGTTGGATGTCCCATGGGAGCGATACTATTTTTTCCTTGTCAGCCCTCAAAATATGAAGTTTTTGACCTATTTTTAAAACATTCATTTTATCCCTCTGCTTCTCAAGCTTTTAATTTCTTTTACACTAAAGTTACATTGCTGCCTCCAGTGACACATAACCCATGCACTCCATCTTCTGTGATCTGATAATTACCCTACTCTGCACTCGTAAAGGTCATCAGTGACTCCTTGTTGCCAAATTCAATGATCTTTTCTCAGTTCTCATTTTCCTTGATCACTCTGCAAAATCTGAACTATTGCATGCTGTAGCAGAGACTGCAGGTTGACCACCAAATATCCCATTCTCCCTTTCTTCCTTAACAACACAATTCCAATTTTATTCAAGATGGTAATCTGTCCAACTGAAGGACAACATTCCCCAGTCTCTCTTGCAGTAGAGATGGTCTTACGAAATGTAAGGTGACATGCTTATATTCATTAGGTTAATGCCCATTGCTATAATGAATTCTAAATTCTCATCAGTATAACACAATAGGATATTTTTGCTCGCCTATGTTCAAAATGCATATGCCTGGTCACCAGTAAACATTCCACATGGTCACTCTGGGGTCCAGGATCCTTTAATATATTTCTCCATCATTTTCTAAGACCTCAGAGTCCTCTACATCCAGCTGGCAGATGGGGAAAGAGGATGAACAGCAGCATGCGGGAGAAAAGAACTCAGCTATATGGTGATACATTACTGCAAGGGAGGCTGAAAAATGTAGCTTACGGGACTGCTCAAGAGCAGGAAATGGATTTTGTGAGAAACCAGCTGGTCTCTGCCAGATGGCTAAGGTCGTTCAACTAACGGATTCTAACCCGGCCAGATCTGCAGGCATGATTGGAACAGACCACAGTCACTGCTTCCTGACTGGGTGTATCCTAGGGCAGAAAACCTCACTTGATCAGTCCCTAAAGCCAAAGATCAGTGTTTCCTCTTCACTCTCCACCATAACAAGTGTATTATTCTTAACATCTTCTCTTCTTCTTATTGCTGTGTTAACCCACAAGTTAATTTTCACTTTTCCCTAACAAGAACTCTTCCCAATCACAATCAGACTCATGAGCTTTTACAGCTATGAAAAGTGAAGTTTGAGAAGTAAATACTGAGATAAAGGAATTAATAAGTTGTCCATAAATTTGTAATTTAAAATTCCCAAAGATAAGCAAAATTACAAAATTGGACTGATGTTGGTTATTGTCCACAATAATGTTTTTTACCAAGTACAAAAAAAGTACAGATGAAGTTGATAAACATGCAGAGATCACAGATCTGTCTCACTGCCCAGATCAACAACTCTCTTGTTAGTTTAAATCACTCTGTAGAATCTAAATCAAAGTCCTCCCCAGCATTTGCTTACCATGTTTACAGCCTTAGATGAAGTTTGCTGTCTATTCTTGATCCATTCGTTAAAAGTGTCACACCTATAAATTATCCTTCATCCAGCTCAGATTTCTGTCTAGTATGAAGACAATTTAATCTGTATTTAAATTCAAGCTTATCATAGAAACATTTGGACCAGGTAATTTTCTCCTCCTCTCTCTCCAGTTTTATTAACAGTAATGATAATCATTCTTAAAGTTGGACATGTCCAACTCTTCCAATTGTTTAGTCTCAAAGCTTTTTTGCTGTTTTAAAAAAGTGTGTTTTTAAAATAATTTATCTTTCATAAAAATTTGCACCAGCTGATGTCATAGAGAAAAACAATCAATTTCAAAAGTCAATTTCAATTGTTTACTCTATGTCTTCCTCCAGAGCCACATCCAGGTATATAAAATAATTTTGAGTCCCAGACTTGTATTTGCATACAATTTGTGTTTATTTAACCTGGGCTCTCTGCTTGGTGGTTGAACAGAAGAATACTTTTGCTTCTTAGATAAGATACCAAATTGTTTAAGACTCAAAAATAGTCTTTCAGGACATGGACAAACAGTAGAAGGTATTATTGTTGTTCATTCATTCAGTAAACATTTATTGAGAATCTATTGTGTGTCTAGCGGTGTGTGCTGGGACAGAGGGGCACAAAGTTGAATAAGGAATCACCCCTGCCCTTGAGAGACTCACACCCAACATGCGAACAAACACACAACATTATACAGCAAATGTCTGGGGCATTTGAAGGAATCCAAGGGACTGGGTAATGTAGGTTTGGAATGAGGGTGAGGAATTTCTGGGAAGAATCTGAAGAAGATTGCTGAGTGATCAGAGAGATGAAATAAAAATTCAAGACTCTGCTGAGAAAAGGTAAATCAAAAACAGTGATACTGTTTGGATATCTGTGTGCACCAAACCTCATGTTGGAATGTAATCCCCGATGTTGGAGGTGGGGCCTGGTGGGAGGTGAATGGATCATGGGGGCGGATCCCTCATGAATGGTTTAGCACCATCTGCTTGGTGTTGTACCCAAGATAGTGAATAATTTCTCATGAAGTCTGGTTGTTTAAACATGTGTGACACCCTCCCCACCTCTCTTGCTCCCACTCTTACCATGTGACGTACCTGCTCCCCCTTCACCTTCCTCCATGAGTAAAAGCTCCTTGAGGCCTCCCCAGAAGCCAAGCAGATGTCGGCACCATACTTCCTGTATAGCCTGCAGAACTATGAGCCAATTAAACCTCTGTTATTTATAAATTACTCAGACTCAGGCATTTTTTTTCTTTTTTTAAAATTGTTTAATGTTGTCTGTCACTGTGAAAGTTATTTCTTTATAGCAACATAAGAACAATCTAACACAAACAGTATGAGTAAAACACAAATTAGTATTGGAATGCTGTGGCCTAGGCAGTGGCTTCACTTCCCTGGCTCACCAAAAAGGTGTTCAGGGAGGGTCCTTTAAACCTGAGGTAGGTATAGTGGGCCTTAAGGGCCCACAGCCTCTGAGTCTCAGCTGAGATGCTCACCAGCACTGCCATCAGTACTGGACACTGTAATGTGCCACTCAGATCCCATTCAGGACTAAAAGGCTTATTCCCCACGCTGTGGCACAGACCTCAGCCATCAGCCCCCTCCATGTATTGCCTTGGCTGAGAGAGCTGCAGCACCCAAGGCTCTATGCCCTTCCCCAGGGTAACATGTCCCCAGTCTCTGGCCCATTCAGGGATACAAAAGCCTAGTACCCTTACCTTCAACTCAGCACAACTTTGAGGGGCCTTGTCAGCTTCTGAGTTTCTAGTCAGGTTGGTTAAGGTCTTTCACTGGAACTATCACAACCCAATTTCTCAACTCAATCCTGTTTCTGTTCCTTCTTTTTCACAGGTGTTAATCTCAAAAGCACTTCCTAATAGGTATGCTACATATCCTATCCTCATCTCCATCTCAGAGTCTGGTTTTCTCAGGCAACCAAACCAGACACACCTGCCAACACCTTCTCTTGGAAGCTTATGCAAGCTGCTAGAAAAGCTCAGCAATGAATGAACCCTCACAACTTATAATCAGGTTACAAATGGATTATTCCACCACTTCTTTACTCTCAGGTCATCACCCAAAGACGTTTTTAAAAAATTCATGTTGATCTTTTGAAAGTATATTTTCTCAAATTCCTACACGTACAGAGATCCTGATCCTGATTTACACATGGACAGAAGTCCACATTGCTACACTACCACTCCACGTCATGGACAGAAGTCCATGTGTAAATCTCAATTTAGCAGCCAAAGATCAAAATGGAAATTCTTGCTAGACAAAAGGTTGGGGAAGCCTGAAAAGCAGGAATAAGAATCAAACAAAAACGAAGATTTTATTAAACTACCTGCAAATAGCAAACAGATGTCAAAATATTTGGGCAGACCACTACAAGACATTGTATGACCACAGAAACACAGGGCACTGACATGTGGTCTGTCCCTGGTGGTAGTTCTACCTCTTGACTTCTGAGCAGATAGAGGAAGTTGCAGGGTCCCTCCTTTCTTTCTGACTCTCTGGTCTTCTCTGCAATTCTCTTTCTCCAAGGGAGAGGCTTGGGGAATCCAAAAGACCTGGATGCCATTTGAGACTCATCACATACTAGTTATGTGAACTTAAACAAGTTATTAACCTCTCTGAGTCTCACTTTCCTTATGCAAGGAAACTTCTGCAGTGCAGTCGGCAGGAATAAAAACATTAATGAACATCACTTACAGAGCCACGCAGAGTGTGGCAGAGCAGGCCACAGCACAGTGCTTAACATTCTCACCTTAGCTGCACACTGGGGAACTTCAAAAAAAATACTGAAGCCTGGAGGGCACCCACAAAGAGTCTGATATCATCATTTTGGGGTGCTGAAGCATCAGAAAGGTTTAAAGCTCTCCAGGGGATTCCAAAGTGCAGCCAAGATTGATAACTGTTGTTCTATGCGGATTATTTTATTTAAACCAGATACTACTCTAAGAGTTCAGTCCAATTATCCCCCTTCACCCTCCTTCCCTCATTTCTACAGACAAGGGGATTGAGGTTTAGAAAGGTTAGAAGATTATGCAAGGGTACAGAGCTAGCAAGGGGCAAAGCTGAGATTTAAATTCACACAGCATGACTCCCAGGACCTAACACATTATGGCCACACTGCTACACTACCACTCCATGTCCTGAATGTGAAGAAATGTCTAGCATGGTCTCTAGCATGCAGAACATGCTCCAAATTTGAGGGCTAAGTTTGTTTGTTGTTTTTTAGCATCCCTCCTCTCCATTTCTTGCTCTTCACAATCCCCAGCCCAAAATATCACTTGGAGTTCAGTAGAAGTGAGCAATGGATAAGATTTAGAAGCATAGTTAGAATGGATCTAGAAAAAAAAAAAGGTTCTTTTTTCCTTTTTTCACCTTCCTAAATCCCCACCGTAAGCACACACTTGTTGTATCAGTTTGTTCTCATGCTGCTAATAAAGACATACCTGAGACTGGGTAACTTATAAAGGAAAGAGGTCTAATTGACTCACAGTTCCACATGACTGGGGAGGCCTCACAATAATGGCAGAAGGTGGATGAGGAGCAGTCACATCTTACATGGCGGCAGGCAAGAGAGAACTTGTGTAGGGGAACTTTATTAAAAACCCTTTATAAAACTATCAGTTGTTGTGAGACTTATTCACTATCACAGAACAGCAGAGGAAAGACCTGCCCCAATGATTCAATAACATTTCACCAGTTCCCTCCCATGACCACGTGGGAATTATAGGAGCTACAATTCAAGATGAGATTTGGGTGGGGACAGAACCAAATCATATCACTTGTTTTACATTTAAAGTCTTTTAAAATAATTATTACAAATACAATATTGAAAATATCAGAATCTAAGGAGACATTTTTCTACCATCCCTTCTCAAGTGTAAGTAAATGCTTTCATTTGCCTATGTCAGCTTCTGAGCCTTGTCCATGAGCATCTATGATTTTTATGTTTACATTGCCATAATATAATTATATATTTAAAATAGTCATCCACATGATGTCATATATTTTCAGAAGATTTGTCCTATAACCCAATTAAGCAGCCTGGTACAGCTCTGTAGATAATGGAGGTAATTTTACCATTAACTTAACCTAAGATATTCTCATTAAAGGTTTCCCTTTTAAGGAAAAAATGTACTTAACCTGGTTACTCTGAAAGCTAATATAAAAATGTATAAGCCTGTAGAGGTCACACAACATGATGTTTGTCTTTCCTTATCTGCTGTATGTCCCTCAGTGCCCACATGCTTCATCCCCCTCACCCCCATGCTTGGCACAGAGCAGGAGTTCAAAAAATATTTGACGCATGAACAAATGATACTTTTCTTGGTTGTACAGTGAAATTACAAAATAGGATTTCTCAGGAACTGGGGCAGAAGACTCCAAAGTTAGGCTTGAGAACAGGGTAGGATGGACAACAGCAAAGCAGGCAGGAAAGGCAACCGGAAACCCCATCATAAAGGCCAGCTACAGTGCCTGAGAGGAAATGTGTGGTTTCCTGAATTGCACTTGTTCAAAACCTTCAACCTTAAAGCATGACATATGTAAACCTTGTCAAGGACCCACAGCTGGCCCAACAGTCATACTTTGGGGTTGTTTTCTTTAAAAGTTATTTATAATCTTAGGGCTCCTAGGATAAATACAGAGTTGTAAGCCACTGCAACATGAAAATAAAGCTGCAAAGAATTGAAGTAGGTACGCTTCAGAAGAACAACCCATGCAATATTCCTAGAGGAAGGATTCTTACGCTAGTGTCCATTGGGTCTCCTCTGGGTACCATAGAGGGACTTCAGGAAATGGTGAACAGCCTCAGATTGATGTAAAGTGTATGTGTGTGTCTGTGTGTGTGTGCCTGTGTGTGTGTGCATGTGTGTGTGTCTGCCTATGGAGGAGACCACAGCTTTCATCAAATTCTCATGTCTTGTGGTTATAGGGCCTGCTCTTCCTTTCACTTCATTAAGTCAAGTGGGGCTCTTCTAAACCTATTCTTAAGTGCTAGGGGCTAGAGATGAGAATGAGAGACAGCAGGTAGAAGACAGGGGAAGTAACTCTATAGAAGACCTTCTATTGAGTCAGTATAAGTGAAAGGCTTAGAGAGTGTCCAACCTGCATCAGGACCAAAAAAATTAGCTCTTATTATTATTATTACACCTTGCCAAAGCACTTCATGTTTTCTCAACCTCACAACAACCCCACAAGTTCAGCATAAGTCCCATATTCCATTAGGTAGAACAACTAACCCAGGGTCACATAGCGAGTGGTGGAGTTCAGAACTATCTAATTTCAAAGCTTAGATTCTTCTTCTCCACCCTGTGGCCTGAATTACTGGCCAGACTTTCAGTCTAGAGGCAGCCTCTCTTTCTACCCTTCAGGGTTTCACATCTAAAGCCCAAGGGTCTTGCTCTTTCCCTGAGTCTGTCCATCAGAACAGGCATGAGGCCTAAAACTGAGCCCCTTCAAGCCAAGGCATAATCTACTTGCTTACATAACAAAACCTTAGTCATCCCATTGAGATTCCACACTCAAAGCCAATTTCTCTCACAGGTCATTGAGTGCTAGTTACAGATATAAAATCACGCTTATCACAATTAACTCCCTTGCCTTTATGATGCAGCCAAGTCAAAGCCCAAACAGGAATAAATTTTTTCTAGTAGTCACAAATCAGAGGCGTGAGAAAGCTCTATGCCAAATCCACCATTTTCTGATTTCAAAATCCATGCTAAAAACTGCAGTTAAACATTAGCTACCAAAACACCCTTCTATCAAATGAGAATCATGGTGATTGCATGTATTGAGCACTTTCTATGTGCTTGCTCTTTACGTGTTATTTCTATGCCTCAAAAGAGTCAGGCAGGTCAGATAGATGCTACTGATTGAGAGGATAAGCAAGTCCCATAGGGTCACACATACAGTGAGGAGCAGAACCTGAACTCGAATCCAGGCCTATCTGATGACAGTAACAGTGCTGCTAACCATGCCCTTCCCATCAACTCTCTACAGTCACTGTGATTCATGGTACCCAGGACCAACACTGGCTCTTGGCTTTCCCACAAACCACTTCCCTGAAATCTGGACAACTTCTTGGGAGGAGGAGCCATGGGAACAGGACAGATGAACTCCAAAATAGAAGACCTGGTGAGAGGTCCAGCTCTGCTGCTTCTCTAGCTCTGTCACCACGGGCAGATCACTTAACTTTCCAAGGCCTCAGTTTCCTCGCCTACGCAATGGAGATGAGCGTGAATGCCCCACATTGCACTGATTTAGAAGAGAGGAGGAGCTAAGGCTTAGGGGCTTTCCAGACACGAGTTATCTTTACCCTTCCTTAACTCGCTAATTCAAGACAACTAGGTGGAAGCCCTTTCTCAGCCTCCCCTCTTCGCTCATCTTCAGAGTTCTTGGCCACCCCATTTCCACCACCAGCATCCTTCGCACTGCCCTCCTCCCAGGTGGCTGCTGCTTAATTTCCCCTCCATTTCAGTAGTTCTTCTCTTGCCTCGCTAGAAGGGCTGGTGTTGGGTGCTTGGAATTCTGGCTATTTTCCTCCTGCCCTTCCGACTCGGCACCAGTCTGTCTCTACTGAGAACGCAGCGCATCCGGGCTGAGCTCTTCACTAGCCTGCTCCGCGCTCCTCAATGCCAGCGCCAGGCGCTCACCCTGCAGAGCGTCCCGCCTCTCAAAGAGGGGTGTGACCCGCGAGTTTAGATAGGAGGTTCCTGCTGTGGGGAACACCCCGCCGCCCTCAGAGCTTTATCTGTGGCGCAGCCTCTCTGTCCGACCCACGCGCGGAGCTGCCGGGGGCTCCTTAGCACCTGGGCGCCGGGACCCTCGCCCTTCCGCAGCCTTCACTCCAGCCCTCTGCTCCCGCACGCCATGAGGTCGCCCTTCTACCGCTGCCAGAACACCACCTCGGTGGAAAAGGGCAACTCGGCGATGATGGGCGCGGTGCTCTTCAGCACCGGCCTCTTGGGCAACCTGCTGGCCCTGGGGCTGCTGGCGCGCTCGGGGCTGGGGTGGTGCTCCCCGCGTTCACTGCGCCCGCCGCCCTCGGTCTTCTACGTGCTGGTGTGTGGCCTGACGGTCACCGACTTGCTGGGCAAGTGCCTCCTAAGCCCCGTGGTGCTGGCTGCCTACGCTCAGAACCGGAGTCTACGGGTGCTTGCGCCCGCATTGGACAACTCGCTGTGCCAAGCATTCGCCTTCTTCATGTCCTTCTTTGGGCTCTCCTCGACACTGCAACTCCTGGCCATGGCACTGGAGTGCTGGCTCTCCCTAGGGCACCCCTTCTTCTACCGACGGCACATCACCCTGCGCCGGGGCGCACTGGTGGCCCCGGTGGTGAGCGCCTTCTGCCTGGCTTTCTGTGCGCTACCTTTCATGGGCTTCGGGAAGTTAGTGCAGTACTGCCCCGGCACCTGGTGCTTTATCCAGATGGTCCACGAGGAGGGCTCGCTGTCGGTGCTGGGGTACTCTGTGCTCTACTCCAGCCTCATGGCGCTGCTGGTCTTCGCCACCGTGCTGTGCAACCTCGGCGCCATGCGCAACCTCTACGCGATGCACCGGCGGCTGCAGCAGCAGCGGCGCTCCTGCACCAGGGACCGTGCCGAGCCGCGTGCGGACGGGAGGGAAGCGTCCCCGCAGCCCCTGGAGGAGCTGGATCACCTTCTGCTGCTGGCACTGATGACCGTGCTCTTCACTATGTGTTCTCTGCCCGTAATTGTGAGTCCCCGGGCCCCGAGGCAGCAGGGCACTGGGACTGTCCGGCCGCGGATGCGGGGCGGGAAGGGTGGAGCGGAGTGGGATGGGCGCGGCGTCAGGCGAGCTGCGCCCTGGGCAAGGAAGGTTTGTTGCTGAGTTCCCAAAATTGGATTCCCTCCACAGCCCCGAGATATAACTCAGTTTGCGGAGCGAAATGAGGGAAAGTTAGAGAGAGGAAGGGAAAGACTGAGCCTGGCTGTGTCTCCTTAGCCCAGCAAAACCTTCTCCATGTGGCAGAACTCCCTCCTCTCTGCTTCCTTCTGGGGAGATTTCGGGGTAATTTTTGCGCCTTACGAGGAGCAGAACTTAGTTCCTCCTTGGCAATAGGAGTCCTCTACTTCCCGACGCCTGGGTAATGTTTTATTTTGTTAGACCTGCTCATGACTTCAGTGGTATCAGAAACGGGCGAACGGCATCTGGGAGGATCTTCTCCCCGGTGTTGGCACAGATAGGGAAAAAGAAGTTTAATCCAGCCAGAGTGATTTGCAGATGCATAGTTTCAATTTTGAAAAACGCGTGCGTAAACTTTGAGGCGCCACGGCTGCTGTTCCTGGTGCTGCATCCACCAGGGATTGTGGCGATGGAGGCCGAGGCTCTTTGTATGTTTTAGCTGCTGGTGTCGTTTTCATAACCCGGCTTGACGGGTTTTGAGTGTAGCTTGGCAAGTGAGGTGACACGAAAGCCATTATCTCTGGTTTCAATTTAGTAATGAGGATAGCGATGGAGATGAAATTACCTCCTCGTTCTGAAGGCATTTGTTCCTGGAGTCCCCGCCAAGACACCTGGGAGTAGGTGAGACTTGAGGAAACTTTTTCAGTGTTGCTTCTCTCCTTTCTCCTACCCCCAAGGTACTTGTTCAACAAAAACAACACTAAAAGAAATTCCATTGCCAATCCCATGTTCTCGAAATCCTGAGACTTCTGTGAATAGGAAAGTTGTTAAATTTCTTCTCAGAGTGTAGCAATTTTGGATATTACTTTCAATGGTGAATGAAAGGGAAATACAAAGCGATTTTCCTTTAACTGAAGGCCTTACTGTGTGCGGGAAAAGAAGTCTGGGGCATGAGCATGCAGGGATGGGAACAGTATGCCTCCAGAATAAATAAACACATGAATCTATATCCGTCTAAATATAGACATAGGCACAGATGATATATAGCAGTGGTTTTCAAACTTTAACGTGCTCAAAATCACCAGCAGGGCTTCTAGAAAAAAGATGGCTGGACCCCATTCCCCGGAGTTTCTAATTCAGACATTTTTAAAGAACTTTCATTCTTAACAAGTTCCCAGGCGATATGCAAGCTCAGATTCAGGGTTCACATTTGTAGAATCACACTCTAAAACAGGAGTTGGCAAACCACAGCTCACAGGCCAAATCTATCCTGGCCACTGTTCTATATCTCCCTGGAGTTAAGAATAATTCTTACAAATGAATCTCTGCAATCAATTTGATAAGGCCCAAGAGCTTTGAGCTTCAATTGAGCCAAGTACTATTTCAAGAAAAATACTGTTCCAAGAAAACATTTTATTCTTCTCCTTAGTAGATACATATTACAAAAAAATTGTATTCAGCCAGACATGGTGGCTCACGCCTGTAATCCCAGCACTTTGGGAGGCCAAAGCAGGCAGATCATGAGATCAAGAGATTGAGACCATCCTGGCCAACATGGTGAAACCCTCTCTCTAAAAATACAAAAATTTGCTGGGCGTGGTGGCAGGCGCCTGTAATCCCAGCTACTCGGGAGGCTGAGGCAGGAGAATTGCTTGAACCTGGGAGGCAGAGGTTGCAGTGAGCTGAGATTGCACCACTGCACTGCAGCCTGGGTGACAGAGCAAGACTCTGTCTAAAAAAAAAAAAGAAATTGTACTCAATTATTAATACATTTTGATTTCCATCAAAAAAATGTGGAAATGTGTTTTCTCCCATGTTATATTAGTACCTATCAAATATTTATGATTTTGTCTCTTGGCCCATAAAACCTAAAATAGTTACTCTCTGGCCCTTTATAAAATCTTTTAGGAGCTCCTATTATAAAGTTGGGGCCTCACTTATCTATGCTGTGATAAAGCAGACAGTAGCCAAATGCATGGAAATTTTGACCTTAGTTTGAATGTTTTAGTCAGACCAATGCAGAAAGCAGCACCATACAGTGGAAAGAACACTGCATTTGGACATGTCTCTAAGGGGACTTGGATCACTCATAGGGTAATGTGAGAATTGAAGGAAATAATGGAGTTGAAAAAGATTTTCTAAAAAACTTGCAAAGTTCCAAATATATTTAATGTTGACAGCATTCTTCACAAGAACCACCATTTTCTAGAAAGGATAAGGGCTTTAGCATCAGACATGGGTTTGAATCAGGCTTCATCACTTACTAGCTATGGTAGCAGCTAATTTACCCTTTCTGACCTCAGTTTCCTCATCTGTAAAATGATTATAACCATACTTGTTCTGTAAGATAGTTCTGTAACTTGTTCAAATCTATAAGATTTGAAATTATATACACAATATATACATTCATCACCTAGCCCAGTGCCTTGCCTCAATAATTAGCATCATTATTATTACTATTTATAACTTCCATGTATTACTGTTGCCTGCTGGACAGAAAAAAAAATTAAGAACTACTATCTTCTCAAGAGATAGTGCTATATGCTAAGGCAGTGGCTCTGAAACTTTTTTTGGTCTAAGGGCCCCTTTATACTCTTAAAATTATTAGTGACCCAGACAGCTTTTGCTTATGTGGATTAAATCATCAGTGTTTCTCATAATAGAAGATAAAACTAAGAAATTCTAAAAATATGGTTGCAAAACAAGATAAAATGTACCTCTTGTGTTTTCCATACGTACAAGGAAAATGTGGGGATTTCAAAATGATTGAATGATAGTAAAGTTACAGAGATTATAGCAAATAAAGTGGAAAAATCCTGTTAAGAGCACAAAAGTACTGAAAACATCTCTGAAAACTCACGTGTACCTTCAACCTACTACCTTAAAAAGTCTAGAAAACACAACGAGACACAACCACATATTCTATTATTTGTGAAAGTGACGTCATCATTTGTTATCTAGCCTCCATAAAATTCACTGTACACCTGTGAGAGAATGAAGGGGAAAAAGGCAAATCATGTTTTTAATGACAGTAGCTTTGACCTACTGGACACATTGAATAGGTATTGGAGATTTTACACTCTTCTAAGTAATGGACCTAGCAATTGTATCTTTATCTGAAGGGGGAGACATGGGTGACAATAAGCTATATGGTTGACTTAAAAAGAAAACACTTTACATGAGTTTGTTTTCCATTTGCCCCTTTCTCCTCAAAGTGGAATGTGGCAAAATATAATTCCACCTATTTGAGAATGCTTGATTAGTTGGGATCTAGACAACTAAATGATACTAGCAAAATTAAAACGAATTATTTTATTTTCTAGCCAGCATTTATCCACATCAAATCCATTAGGTTATTTTGACTTTCAAGTCACTGGATTTGTATTCAAAATGTATTGTTCACTGGGGCGTGGTGGCTCACACTTGTAATCCCAGCACTTTGGGAGGCCAAATCAGGAGGATTGTTTGAGCCCAGCCTGGGCAACACAGTGAGACCCTGCCTCAAAAAAATAAAAATAAAAATAGTTAGCCAGGTGTGGTGACACGTGTCTGTAGTCCCAGCTACTTGGCTGAGGTGGGATGATTGCTTGGGCCCAGAAGGTCAAGGCTGCATTGAGCCTTGATCGTGCCACTGCACTCCAGCCTGGGTGACAAAGTGAGACTCTGTCTAAAAAAATAATAATAATAATACACAGGCATTTTTTTAAAGTGCTCAACATCCAGAAAGAATTGGTGTGAGAAGAACGCCCTCTGATGGACATGGGAGGCATTGAAATAATGTTGCTGCCCGCTCCTGGACATCCCTGCCCAGCAGCCCTCTCTGGCTTCTGATGCCCTCTTCTATCCAGTCCACGTACTGTAACACAACAGACCTTGCCCTTTGCTCTTTAAATCTACCTCAGACCCTTTCCCTGGGCCCATCCCTTGCCTGTTATCCCTTACAGGCCTCCAACAGCCTCCTTTGAAACTAGCATCGCACCCATTCTTTCTGCTCCCTAAAATAGCATACACCTAAGAGCTGTCTCAAGCACTCAGGGTGTCCTCTATCTCTTCTCTGACTTCATGGATTCTGACAAGTGATTAAATAGCTTGTACTTATCTTTACCTGGTTTATAGACCTCTCTCTTGTAACACCTAATATATACATGGACATCCTCTCTCATCCATCCCTGCTCCCCCACCAACCTCCAGAACATTGTGGTTTTCTAAGGTAAAAATAATTTGGGCGAAAACATGTTTTTTTGTTTTTTGAGAGAGTGTTTTGCTCTTGTCGCCCAGGCTGGAGTGCAATGGCACAATCTCGGCTCACTGCAACCTTGGCCTCCCGGGTTCAAGCAATTCTCCTGCCTCAGCCTCCCGAGTAGCTGGGATTACAGGCGCCCACCACCACGCCTGGCTGATTTTTGTATTTTTAGTAGGTGTTTCACCATGTTGGCCAGGCTGGTCTCAAACTCCTGACTTCAAATGATCCACCCGCCTCAGCATCCCAGAGTGCTGGGATTACAGGCATCAGCCACCGTGCCTGGCCTGAAAATATGTTACATGCCTTAGAGAATGCACTGCAAGCTGCCTTTGAAGCTCATGCCATATTCTCTACACTTACACTTTCTTCCTATTGTATCAAACTGGAAATTTGAAAATTCAATCGAGTTAAGTGTTCAGCATTAAAGTGAATTTTAAAAATCATACGCCAACAAACTTTGCATCAAGCTTAATGAAATACAATATTTATGTTATGGAGAAGTTGTTAAGATTCCCTCTGCCACCGCCCGACTTCAGATGGGCGAGGGCATCCAGATTAAACAGCTGAGTCCAATGTAGGGTGTCTTCCTAAGTGCAATAGATTGGAGTGGCTGAGCCCACTGAAATGCTCTATAGAGAAGAAAGTAGAACAGTAAGGAAATGATTATGGGAAAAATGCATCTTCTCCAGGAGATGCTCTCTGATTGCCTTGAATAGGTCCAGTCTCTTATCCATATCCCTTCTTACTAATGTTGAGTTTGCATGCTTCCTGTTCCATTAGAGTCCATTTATCCTAATATGTATTTAGAATCGTAGGCATAGATAATGCAATGGAAAAAAACAAAAAACAAAAAGAAGTGGCCAGCCTTAGGCAGAGTGGAAAGCAACGGTTGTGCTAGGTCTAGAGATCAGTGTTGACTGAATAGGAGGAAAAGCTGTTGTTTGAGGCATTTTGCAAGGCTCCAAGGAGGCTACAGAGACCCCAGGGAAGATCAGACAATAGGAGTTGGTTGGACCTAGGTAAGGCAGTCTTAGATTTTTGTGCATGTTTTTGCCTTCTAGATTGGAAAAAAAAAAAAGTATGTCGCCCATGAAAAGGTTAACAATCTGTGCTAAGAAAAGGTAGAGGAATTTACATGAGTTGAACAGTATTTTTTTCCAAGTCATCTCAGGTCTTTACATTGTCATATTTCCTGTTTCTTCACTTTGATTAAAAGCTTCCATTCTATTGGTGTCTGCGTACATGTGACATTTCACAGGTGTGACTTATTTCTGAGAGAACTAATAGGAGACGACAGGAAGCAGGGAGAAGAAACGAGAATTGAAGAAAGTACGTGCAAGGACGCTAGCTAGAAGGAGACTCTGTATGAAAGCATGGTGACCCTGTTTGTAAAAGATTCAGCAAATCTTCTTGGCCTGGCAGGGACCTAGAAACTTGAGCCCAGCAGGTAGAATAGCCTTCAGGAACTTAATCAGACTGGGTCTCTGACAAGTTCTCAGCTTCTGCCCCACCTCCCAGGTCTGGCCACACCCCACCTTCCCAGCTCCCCGCTTGCACCCATCAGCTGCAGTGGCCTTAGCTACTTGTAAATGTACCAAAAACGAGTGTTCCAAGCTACGCTGCCATGTTCTTACAGAAACTTAGGTGAAGTAAGTGAATCGATTGCTGCCATTAACCTTTCCACATCATAATGGAATGTTTTTCTTCAAAACAGTATCGCGCTTACTATGGAGCATTTAAGGATATCAAGGAGAAGATCAGGACCTCTGAAGAAGCAGAAGACCTCCGAGCCTTGAGATTTCTATCTGTGATTTCAATTGTGGACCCTTGGATTTTTATCATTTTCAGAACTCCGGTATTTCGGATATTTTTTCACAAGATTTTCATAAGACCTCTTACGTACAGGAACTGGTGCAGCAGTTCCACTCACGTGGAATCCAGTCTGTGACAGTGTTTTTCACTCTGTGGTGCGCTGAGGAATATGTCACATGTTCAGTCAAAGAACCATGATTTTAAAAAAAAACTTACAATTTAAATCCTTAGAAGTTATCTTCCATAACAAAAGCATGTATATGTATTTTCAAAAGTATCTGATATCTTAACAATGTGTTACCATTCTATAGTCACGAACCCCTTCAGTGCATTTTCACTTCGTTGTTACAGCAACTAAAATTTCATATATTGTCACCAATGTTAAAATTCTTAAAAAGCAATGGTATTGTCCCTACATTTGTACTTGGTGGCCCTGTTCTGTTTAGAGAGGCCTTGAGACATATGGGTCTTATAAAATATAGTGGAAACACCACCATTTATGATTATGTGATGGGCATTCTTAAAAAGCATAATTTCTTACCCTATTCATTTTTTGGTGAAACCTGATTCATTGATTTTATATCATCATTGCCCCTGTTTAGTTCATTTCTTTGCCAATTGATCTAAGCATAGCCTGAATTATGATATTCATAAAGAAGTGAGGTGGGAAATATGACCAGGTCAGGCGGTTGGAGGGGCTTCCCCAGCCACCATCGGGGAGTACTTGCTGCCTCATGTGGAGACCTGAAGCAATAACTAGACACAGAGCAAGATATGACTATAGCCCACAACCCAAAGAAGCAAAAATTCATTTTTATCTTTTGAAGTCCAGTTTCTTTTGTATTGAGTCAAGGGTGTCAGTAGGAATCAAAATTTGGGGGTGGGTTGCAAAATGTTCTTTCAGTTTTTAAAACCTCCGTTTTATAAAAGATTTATCCTGTCAGTGGATTCTTTGGTGGAAGGATTTATGCTTCTTTGAAAACCAGTGTGTGACTTACTGTAGAGCCATGTTTACTGTTTGACTGTGTGGCACAGTGGGGCATCTGGCACAGCAAAAAGCCCACCCAGGACTTAGCCTCAGTTGACGATACTAACAATGGCCTTAACATCTACCTTAACGCTACCTATTACAGCCGTTTTCTGCTGTCTGTGGAGACAGTAAGATCTTAGGTTCCAAGATTTTACTTCAAATTACACCTTCAAAACTGGAGCAGAATATAGCTGAAAAGGAGCACAACTGAGCACTTTAACAGTCATTTAAACGTTTACAAGGGTCAGCAACATAATGACCGAAAGGGAAAAGTGGAGGAAACGCAGCTGCAACTGAAGCGGAGACTCTAAACCCAACTTGCAGGTTAGAGCTTTCACCTTTGGTAAAAGAACAGATCGGGAGGTTAGAGGGGTTTCAGCATCTCTGGAGTTCCTTTGGATCGGACACTCTCAGGACTCCGAGATGCAAAGCCTGCTGCTACATTTGCGTAGACTCAAGACCTCCAGCCAGAAGTCCCTTCCAAAGACAAGAGTACTCATGTTTACTTATTTCCAACTTAGCAGCAACCTCATTTGTTTCACTTATGTTTTTTCCCGTATCTCAGAGATAATATAAAGCTGGGTAATTTTTTATGTAATTTTTTAGTATAGCAAAACTGTGAAAAAGCCAAATTAGGAATACAAGAATTATGATTTGACAGTATAACATGATGAAAAAAATGCAGTTGTTTTTGAAATTTAACTTCTGTTTGTATCTTCAATGTGTAAGTACATGTGTGTTTTATTGTCAGAGGAAGAATGTTTCTTGTATTCTTTTTTGGAGAGGTGTGTCATGATAATTGTCCAGTTAACTTGAAAAGGCCCCAGATGAATCAATAAATATAATTTTATAATATTTTGCAGAGGAAATTACTTTTCTTTAAATGAAAGAAAAAAGCTTGGTTTTCTTTTGAGCAAACTGTTGCCAGCAATATTTCATTGTCTAGCAGTTTCATAGTGTGAATTTTTATATACTGTCCAATTAACACTTACATTACTTTAAACAAGCTTTCATAGACTTACCTAAGGACTTAGTACTCCTTTTTGTTTTATACAAAATGTAGATATACCATCTGGATAAAGTCCATGTTGAGATAAAACCAACTCTTCAGTAATCTTTGTAGATTTATTCATTAATTCATTAAATAATTGACAGAGACCTTGTGCCAAGCAGCTGGTTAGGTGCTGAAGAAAAGAATAAAAATAAGACTTAGTCATGGTTCTTGAGTTGCTCATTGTCCACTGCAGGAGAGAGGAGTGTAAACAGTTAGGATACAGCATAGAAATTCTCCAAGTATTGCGAGTACACATTTACTATCAGAAGAGGAGGCCCAAACTAGGGCCCAAGTGTAGAGTTGTCAGGAGAACTTCACAGGAAGGAGATGCATTGAAAGTCAAGTATTGAAAACGAGTAGGAATTTTGACACTGATTGAAAACTGAAAAGAACACAAAGAGAAAGTTTACATAAGAGAAAATACATATAGTTAATAAATGTAGACAAATGTTCAGCCTAATCAAAGAAATGCAAAAATCAAATCAAATTGTATAACAACAACAAAAAAAAAACCTATGACTCTCAATAACAGAGGTTATTCAGAGAAGAACATTCATGTTTCCCTGGCGAGTTCGTAAATGTGTATACCCTTTCTTGATAGCAACCCGACAGTGTATCAAGAACCTAAAGTGTTCTTTGCTGTTGTTCCAGTCATTCCACTGTAGCATTCTCTTGCAGAAAAAATACACATGAAAATTATGTATTTCTCAATATCCTTCCCTTTCCCCTTTAGATACTGAAATCCTCAAAATTGTCCTGGACAAGCAGCAGTAGCAACACCTGAAACTTACTACAAATGCAAATTCTCCAGCTCCACGTCAGACCTGTTGAATCAGAATCTCTTGGGTGGGGCCAGCAATCGGCTTTAACGTGCCCTCCAGGTGATTCTCATGCATGCTAATATTTGAGAACTACTACTCTACACAAAACAAAACAAAACAAAAAAAAAGAAAAATACCAAAAAAAGACAAGAAAGTATGTGATAGACTGTATGTTTCTCTGACCTCTGATTCTCAGATCCTTTCAGTTGCAGATAATCTCTCAACACCTGAACTTCTACAGTGTTTTTATCTATAATGTTCTCAGCAAAGTTACAGCTTTTAAATATCTTTCAATATTGGAAGCCATTACTGATTATTTCCCAAGTTCAAAGTTCTTATAGCAGTGATGGGACCTGTCTTGCTCACTTGGAGGTAAAGATGCTACCTTCGGCAATGATATTTCTTTGGCCTCCTGCAGACACGTAATTGGGCACTAAGTCTGATGCTGTTCCCTTGTGAAAGAAGATAAACTAAAGAGCCTTCGTTTACGAAAATATTGTCAAAGATTATATCTAAAGTGAGCTTTCATTAGGGATTGAGTATTTTCTAGCTCTCTATAGGATAAAAATTTCCATTGAAATACGTAAAGCTATTTTTAAACTTTCATAATTTGACTTTCTTGTATATTTTCAGGAAAATATTATACATTTAATCTTTCTTTCCAGGCATTAAAATCCTTGAGGACTAGACAGTCACCTATTTTTTTCTCATTTCTCCTCGTAATTCACATATATACTGTAGAAGAGCTATAAATATACTATAAATATATTGAATAAAAGGTGTTCTCTCTCATGATAGTCCTAAAATGTACGTCTATTCAATAAGAGGCTGCTGTACGGCTTGGTTAAAGATTCCTCTGTATCTGATGAAGAATGTTCTCATATCACCATGTAAGGATTTTTCTCTTAGGCCAACCAAAGGTGAAAATAGTACACGTAGGAGAAAATATTTTTGCTCTATATTATTTCCCACTGTTATAGACATTATGTAAGTTAACATGTATGTTTCAATTTTTATCCAGGAAATAGCAACTCATACATGATGAAATTAACAACATAAAAAGTTTGTTAATTAGGCAATCTTAACATTGTAAAAACAACTTTGTCTTATTAGAACAGTGTTGAGTGGCCTACTCTTTAATTATTTTCTTCAGTGAGGCTAGGATTGCTGGTCTGGGTGTTCCCAGACTCTAGGTGGAGGAAAGCTGAGCGCGTAGGATGGGTGGTACTATAATTAGGCTTCCTCTCCCTACCGTTTCACAATAGCCAAATTCAGTGGAATGAATTAGCAGATCTCACCTGATATCAGTGAGATGAACATTCTAGTCTTCCAGATATTTTTATACAAACTGCACGAACTCAGGAGTAAGTTCAATTTAAAAATATTTGCAATGAAGGTGTTTAGAACCTATCATGCTCTGGTTACAAATACAGGGAGAAGATACAAGCTTTTCTTTCCCCCAACTAAAATGCCTCAACCAGAGAAAACAATAAAAATACAGTCAAGTCAAAGCTCAAATGAAAGTACATTTTAGGTGAAGTATAGGGTCCTATGATGATCTTAAACCCAGTAAGCACTTGGAGTCTAATTGGAAACACAAGACAAACTAGAAGTTAAAAATCATGCAATGTAGTGCGAATGTTACAAAGTACTAAAGTATGAGTTATAGATTTCAAAACGATAAAGCCCCAAATTGGCGATAATTGATGTTTAAGATTAGTCTAGCAATGCACTGTATAAACACCTGGGCAAACAAAGTTGGTAGCTTGCCAACATCAGTTTCTTATCACTACAAAATAGAATATGGAAACAATAACTGTCATGACACACAATTCATAATGAATTTAGAAAATACTGTTCATTCCCCCCAAATTAAAAAACACCCAGAGTTCCCAATTAGATGAAAAAGATAAAGTACAGTGATTTACTGATTATGATTGTGTGAAAGTAAAAAAAACCTTGGGACCCCAAACTCACAAAGCCAAATGGAAACGTCAAGTTAGGAACTGGGTCATGCCAACCTGCATCTCATTTTGGTTCCTAAATAAGATGGCTAAAATACAAAAAGCTACATACCTCCATCACATTTCGCCCACAAGGAAATTCCTTGGAGGCCCCACGACTTTTACCCTAAAGTGTTTCTGTTAAGATGCATCATGGCAATGTGAATTGATAGCTTTTCTCCACAGGTGTGGGGACATAGGCGTGAACTCAAAGTCATCCCTCTGCCCACCTGAGACAAATGCATATCTGATTGTTTCCTCTGCTCTATCATCTACATTATCTACATTATGTAAAAATGCAGATTCACTGAGCCAGACAAAGGCATGAATGGCTGTTTTCCCCTACCCTCTTCTCACATGAAAATTATGTATTTCTCAATATCCTTCCCTTTCCCCTTTAGATATTGAAACCCTCAAAATCATCTTTGGGGAAAGGAATAGACCTATCTCCCAGGTGTGTATCCTTAACTTTGGCAAATAAACCTCAAAAAATGATTGAGATTTGCCTGGGTCATTTTCCTTAATTGACCACGGAGGGATCCTGAGTGAAGGTGGCCCCAGCCTGCAGCAGCTCTCCTATTGGTACCAGTTTGGGCTCTTTATAGCCCAAACCAATAGGACAATTTGTCGAGGTCTGGGACCTCCTCCCTGCAGGAAGTTGGGGCTCTGAGGTTTAATTTGATGTTTAAAAAAAAAAACTTTTTTTTTTTTTGTGGGAGTTTTTACTTGCTTCCGTCAAGGAAGGCAAGCTTGTCTGCTTCTTATCAGTGGAGAACAGTCTTCAGCTTGAGCCTCATCACTAGGTAAGGAGCTGAGTTGGGATTCTGTCTTGCAAATTCTCGTTAATAACTAAAGTTACTGTTAACAACCAGCTGGTCTTGATTTCTCCTTACATTTAGAGCACTCAGAAATTGTATAATTTGTGTGATTGCTGTTCGTTTTGCTTAGATGTCTTGTTTATTTGTTTCTGTCTTGTTAGGTATTTTTGTATGTTTCAGTCCTTCTCTTATTGGATTTGGCCAACTCTAAACCCTCTAGCTTATGAGTATGGAATTTTCCTCCCCAAAGAAATAAGAGCACGCCACTCTCAGATGTGCAATGGCTCTGAGTAGGATTTCCCATCAGAAGAACATACTTAGGGTCTAATCTCAGCTAGCAGGTGCAAACAAGGAGCTCATCTCCCACACCTTGAGCCCCTGACACACAGTGCCAGGTAGCCACCATACCAGTTCAGGGAGTAACGGCCCTGAAAAGCTAGGTCCCCAAGCAGCACACTTTGGATCCAACAAACCCTCTGACTTGGTCAAATCTGAAAGAAAACTCTAAATTATGTGGAAGGAGCCCTTTAAGTTGGCTAAAAGCCCCACAGCTGTGGAACACAAAGTTCCACCCTTAGAAACTCCAGCCAGGTATATGCAAAAACACTTAGAGTGAATTGTCATGCAAATATTTAATCAAGTGGACCACTATAACCAAGGCAGATTCTAACTTACAGTGGCCTTGATGAGGATCTTCTGAGATGCCCAACTTAGTGTACCTGTGAACTAGGATGCAAAACGCAGGCACAAAAACTAAACAACCAGAATGGGAGAGCTACTTTCAGTGGTACCTAGAGAGGAGCAAATAGGGGGAAGATTGCCTCATGTCCTTACAAGAAGCCAACAAACAACTTAGAGTCCTAACCAAGGACTCCCAAAAGTTCTGTCTCTCTTAAAGAAATCCTCAGAATCCCTTACTTCCCCGTGGCACCTCCCCATCTCTAATTACACCCCCACTTTACCCCTGACCTCTCTGAACTTCCTGGACCAGATCTGTTCCCTCCTTCTCCTGCATGTTTCAATCTAACATCTTCCCCTCCTTATATGCCACTCACTCAACAGAAGGCAGTAGGGAGTCTAACTTCCAAGACCCTACCTCCTGACAATTCCCTGACAGTGCCAGCAGCAGCCTCTCATTTGGAAGATGTGGAAAAGGGGGACCCCACAAGGCCATCTCTCATGATCACCCTGTTTTGGGAACAACCGGCAACACGTAGGGGAACCCCAGTGATTGTCTACCAACCCTGGTCAAAGGCTGAGTTGCAGGGCATAAAGAATTTCTGGGTCTGCATAAGATCCAATTGGGTTTGCCCAAGAATTTGAATTCATTATCAGAACCTATGACCCAGGCCATTCAGACCTCTAACAGCTGGTACACATGTTGGTCTCGGAAGCTAAAGCTAAGGAATGACTGGAGAAAGTACAGTGGTCAGACCCTGTAGCAGACTTAACCCCTGAAGGCCCAATAGAGCTACAATAACCAGCCCCCAGAAATCGAGAGCACAGGCACAAAGATGCGTGGGAATGAGCAACTGCTCTGTTAAATATCATTTCTTCAATATTCCAAAGGGTTGTGGATTGGAATAAAATCCAGCAATGCCACCAGAACCCAAATGAATCAATTTTAGATTATTTTATACATTTTGACTGAGATAATATGCTCCAAATAATTAACTTACACTCTCTTGCCTGGTTCTTCTGATGAAAACCCTCATGACTATGTTCTGATGACTGACCAACTTCTCGCTCCCAGGACAGCCCTACAAGAGATGCCACTGGATAATGCTGAGATAGAATGGTATACAGATGGGTCTTATTTAAGAGGGGAGGATGGAAATTTTAGAGCAGGATATGCTGTGGTTTCTTTACTAGAGGTAATTGAAGTGGTCCTCTTCCTCAAGCCAAATCAGCTTAAGGGGCCAAATTGATTGCCCTGACTCAAGCTTGTCAATTAGCAAAAGACAAGACTGTGAACATACGCTGACAGCTGCTAAGCAGTTGGAGTTGCTCATGACTTTGGAATGTGAAAGGAGAGAGGATATTTAAGCTCCTCAGGGCAACAACACATAAAAAATGGACAACCAAATATCAGAGCTGTTAGAAACTATTCTCAACCAAAACTTTTGACAATTGTGAAAATCCCAGGTCACTCTACATTGGACACCACTAAAAGTGAAGTTAATTAATTTGCTATTGCTACAGCTAAAAAAGCAGCATTGAAGCCACCAGCCCCAATCCAAAAAATGATCATAAAGCCTGAAACACTTAAAAACATATTGAAGGAAACCTAGAGTGTAGCCCCAACAAAAGAGAAATCCACTTGGAAACAGACAGGGAGACACCTGTCTCCTGAAACTAAAATATTGTATGGACTTAATAATAAACCATTATTCCAATGGGATGTCAGGTACCCCTTAAGGAATGTGTTAATAACTTGACACATTGGAATCCAGATAAAAGTATATCCTAGTGTAAACATTGTTACTGGAAACCATCCTCCACAGTGGCACAAAAAGATTTATTCCCAGTGTGTTATTTGTCCTAAGTATAATCCAGGGAAGCTCTTCCATGAGGCCCAAGGTCATTTTCCCCTTCCAGCTGGACCTTTTGAGATATAGTAGCTTGATTTTATCCAGCTGCCATCCTCTCAAGGTTACATGTCTTAGAATGGTCTGCATGTTCAAAATGAAAATGTAGATAATGAAGGATACCTGAAGTCACTGTAGGTCTATTCCTGCTGATTCTGACTGATGTTACCTTATTTTCTGGTGAGCTTGGGTATTATGAGAACACATATTCTGGAGATTCTCTGATGCCTAAAATGATGGTGCCTTCCTCCAGAGGGGATTTGCACTCTCCAGGCACCTAGGGTCGGTCCAGGATTTCTTTAACCCAGTTCGGGGCATAGGGTTTTTTGGACCATCCAGTTGAGGTGAATTGGAGTTACAAACTCACACAGACTTCCAGCACGTGCTTGTCACTTCACAGAGATCGGGTTTTTCTTTACTTTCCCTCCTCTGCACTGTTCAACACAAAAGATTTTTTTTTTCCCTTAAGATCTCCTGGGGGAGTGTTGGAGGGTTAGAGGGTAAAAGTGGGTTTAGGTTTACTTCTAGTTCATTCCTGACCTAAGGAAGGGTGGAGGAAGGTTTCCTATTAGACTCCCCACCTTTGCCGGAACATAAACTTTAATTTCTGAACTTGTGGACCCTGAAAGAATAAAAACAATAAAATCCAGCTTTCCTTCATTGACATATGTCCTCAGAGGCAAAAGCAACTTCTGTGTTCTGAGACAGGGTCTGGCTCTGTCTGCCAGACTGGAATGCAGTGGCACGATCTTGGCCTACTGTGACCTCCGCCTCCTGGGCTCAAGCTATCCTCCTCCATCAGCCTGCTGAGTAGCTGGGACCACAGGCTGTGCCACCACACCCAGGTAATTTTTTGTAGATATGGGGTTTCACCAGTTGCTCAGGCTGGTCTCGAACTCCTGAGCCCAAGTGATCTGCCTGCCTCAGCCTCCCAAAGTGCTGGGATTATAGGCATGAACCACCACCCAGCTGCAACTTCTGCATCCTGCTTTTCCCTCTAGATTCTCGTTACCATTTGGATTTTGTCATGATAAATCCTATCTTATCACCTTTCTCATGCTTTTCAGACTTTTCAAATTTTTGCAGCATTTTTCCAACTGGTGGATTAGTCGGAATAGTTTACGGACTACATTACCCAAAACATAACTTCTTTAAGTTTGCAGACTGTCAAATAATTATGGAAATGGGCAGGGAATCTCTTAAATGAAATGACTAAAAGTATTTAGTAAAAAGTTGAAGCAAGATCAGTTCATATAAAACTGTACAAGATACAGTCAATCCTATAATTTAGAGGTAAATCATAGCAATAAGTACTTTTCTTGTTCTTGTTTTTGTTTGCTTCTTTGGAAACAGGGTCTCTCTCTGTCACCCAGGCTGGAGTGCAGTGGCACGATCATAGCTCACTACAGCCTCAAATTTCTGGCCTCTCATGATCCTCCTACCTCAGTCTCCTGAGTAGCTGGGACTACAGGCACATGCCACCATGCCCAGCTAAGTTTTTGTATTTCTTATAAAGACAGGGTTTCACCATGTTGCCCAGGCTGGTCTTAGACTCCTGGGCTCAAGCAGTTCACCAGCCTAGTGCTCCCAAAGTTGTGGGATTACAGGCACGAACCACTGTGCCTGGCTGGGACAAGCAATTTTCAAGGTCAGCTTCCCAGAGCCTCGCAAGAGTAGGGCACATGAAATGGGATGGCAGGGCATCACATCAGGAGGGGTCCAACCTTTCCCCATCTGGTCACCCACAGCAGCTCCATCTATACTGATACCTAGACTTGGCCAAAAATACCACACAGAACAGATAAGCATTACAAATTGCGTCAAGGGTCCCCAAGACCACCCCTGGTTTCAAGGCTTCTCTAGACGGACTTGCAGGACTCAGCATACAGTTGCACTCATGGCTACGGTTGATTACAGGGAAAGGATACAAAGCAAAAAAACCAAAGGGAAGAATCACATGGAATGAAGTCAGGAGGAAGCCAGATGCAGACTTCCTAGAGGCTTCTCCCATCAGAGGCACAGGGATGTGCTTCCTTCTTCAGCAACAAGGTGACAATATGGGTGAAGTGTTACCTATCAGGGATGCTCACTAGAGACTCAGTGCCCGAGGTTTTTTGGGGAGTTGGTGGTATAGGCAGCCTATGCCTGGCACATACCACAATTTCAAATTCCTAGACAAATAGCAGCTGTTCAGCATACACTATGTTATGTGCACAAAGCAATCCCAACACAGCAAACCACCCTTATCGTGTAAGAAATGGTGGGAACCCTCCCAAAATCCAGGTTACCAGATGCCAACCATGGGCAACCTTGCAAGCAGGCCTTCCTAAAAATAGCAGTCTCAGGTCTGCTGTGGTGTCTCTTTACTATACACACAAGAAGAAATATATCATTTAAAACTGATCTTGTGTAACTGTAAAACATGAAGGAATTGTCTGATAAACTATTAAAATATATAAAAGCTTATAAATATGACAATATAGAGTCAATAATATGTTTATATACTAGCAGTAACATATACAAACCAACAAACAGAAGGTCCTATATGCAATAGCAACTAAAACATATGTAATGCCTGGAAATAATCTTAACAAGACATGTAGTGACAACATGAAGTAAAAACACAATTATATGAAGAAATATAAAATAAAACTTGAAAAAGTAACCAGATGATTATTCCTAATTAGGAAGACTGGATATAAAAATGATGTTCAAAATTAATTTATAGGTCTAATGGAACCACAATGAAAATCTCTGCTGCTTTTGAGTTCTTTCTTTAAAAGAAAAACAGAGGTTTTGGCGGGGGGTTGCCTACTTTGACAAAATGATCTCAAAGTTCACTCAGAGAATAAAAAAGGAAGAAAATTCAGAAAAAAAATAGTTGTTAGAAGGTGAGTCTCATTCTGTTTTAATCATCTTACAATGATATAATTAAAACAATGTGGTAATTGTACAAAGAATAGCCTAGATCAATGAAAAAGTTAAGTCCAAATATGGTCTTAGTATATGAATAACAAAGAATGCCTCACAAATCGATGAGGAAGACAAAAGTGAGTCAGTATGATTTAGGAATAACTGTTTGACAATTTGGAGCACATTCATCTAAACCCTAATTTTTTTTTAAAGAAAGCCAATCATGTCTGATCTTTTTATTACTGCAAATAGCCATTATGAAATATAATTAAAACCAAGTGTGTCTGGCTTTGGAAAGGTTATAGTTACATTAGTATTTGCTACTTCTATATGTCAAAAAAAGTAGGTAAAATAAAAGGGCAGACAGGCCTGGGAAAAATATTGCAAAGAGTTAATGTATTTTATATTAATAAAATATACATTCACATATTGCTTAATGATGATATACATTCTGAGAAATGTGTAATTAAGCAGTTTGTCGTGAGAACATCATACCCTGTATTTACACAAACCTAGATGGTACAGCCTACTGCACACCTAGGCTATATGGTATGGCTTATTGCTCCCAGACTGCCAACCAGTACAGCATGTTACTATATTGAAAACTGTAGGCAATTGTAACACAGTGGTAAGCATTTGTGTATTTAACATATCTAAACATAGAAAAGGTACAGTAAAAATATAGTATTAAAGGAAAAAATGGTGTACCTGTGTGCGACACTTACCATGAATGGACCTTGTAGGACTGGAATTTGCTCTGGATGAGACAGTGAGTGGGTGGTGAGTGAAGGTGAAGGCCTAGGACATTACTATACACTACTGTAGACTTTATAAACACTGTACACTTACATTAAATTTATTTTTATTTAAAAATAGGGTTTTTTTCTTTGATAATAAATTAACTTTGGCTTACTGTATGGCCACCACCATATATGCAGTCCATTGTTGACAGAAATGGCTTTATGCAGGACATGGCTGTATTGTATCTTTATATGGAGCAGAGGTGATAGTAGAAAGTATTTTGTCCAGGCCATGTGGCCTTGGATAAGTCCTTTAGCTTCTCTAAACCTCAATTTCCTTCCTTCTTGCAGGTTGTGGCAAGGCATAAATATACATAAAGCTCTTGGCATATATTCTACTTATTATGGTTGACTGACAAATGATAGCTAATTAGTAGTGGTGGCAGTGGTAATATACTTGTAGTGATAGTAAGAGCTCACATAACTAAGAAAGCATTGTCCCCAAAGATAAATGCATTAAAAACATGAACAGAGAATCCTCAAAGGAGGAAATAAAACTCATAAACTTGGAAAAATGTTTGACCTCACCCACAAAGTTCAAATTAAAACCATGAAATGGCATTTTTTGGCCCACTAAATTATCAAAACATTTTTTAAAAAGCAGTACCCAGTGCTGGGAGGGTGTGTTGAAATCGATATTTTCATACATTTCTGGCGATTTATAAATTAGCACAACTCTGTTAGGAAGTAATGTGGAAATATGTGCTGTCATTTCCCCAAAAGATCATATTCTCTGATTTAGTAATTTCAAGGCTGAGATTTACTCCTAGGAACAGACCCCAAACATAAAAGTGCTACATGCATACAAATGTTAAGTGTAGTTGTTCCTGAATAATTAAAAACAATCTAGCTGTCCAGCAGTAGGAGAAATTACTACAAATTACTCAGTAGATATGATAAATAGAATGTTACTCAGAAAATACAAGAAGTAAGGCCAGGTGCGGTGGTTCACACCTGTAATCCTAGCACTTTGGAAGGCCGAGGTGGGCAGATTGCTTGAGCTCAGGAGTCCAAGACCAGGCTGAGCAAAATGGTGAGACCCCATCTCTACTAAAATACAAAAAATTAGCAGTGCATGGCTAATTTTTTATGTCCGGGTGCCTGTAATCCCAGCTACTTGGGAGGCTGAAGTGGAAGAATCACTTGAACCCAGGAGGCAGAGGTTGCAGTGAGCCGAGATCGTGTCACTGCACTCCAGCCTGGGCGACAGAGTGAGACTCTGTCTCAAAAACAAACAAACAAGTAGTCGTCCAGGCGCAGTGGCTTATGCCTATAATCTCAGCACTTAGGGAGGCCGAGGTGGGCAGATTGTTTGAGGCCAGGAGTCAAGACCAGCCTGGGTAACATTAGCAAAACCCCGTCACTACCAAAAATACAAAAAATTAACCAGGCATGGTGGCAAGCACCTGTGGTCTCAGCTACTCAGGAGGCTGAGGTGGGAGGATCGGTTGAGCCCAGGAGGCAAAGGTTGCAGTGAGCCAAGATTGAACCACTGTACTCCAGCCTGGGTGACAGAATGAGACCCTGTCTCGAAAAACAGTTAAAAAATTAAAAAGAAAATGCAATGTGAGAAAATAAAACAGGAAGCAGGATTTTATGTGTATTGTGTAGCAGACAAAAGTGGAAAGACATATTTCAATGTAGAAGCTAATATTAAAATGTATGCTTATAGAGAATTACTACTTTTATAATTTATAAATTATAGTTAATTAAAATTAGATTTTGATAATTATTTCCACATGATCTCTTTCTTCTTTAAATGACACCAAAATTTAACCTCAAAATCTTGGCACTGACAGCCCTGAGGTTTTTTATATTGCTCCTCTAGAGGGAGCACAAGTGCTTGAAATACTACACAACCATAACAATCTGTTTCACAATAGTCAAGAATTTTAGAAGGGCAAGAAAACACAGTAATCTACTGCAGTTTATCAGTAGTGTAGTCTGGTGTAGATAATCTAGTCTTAGATACAGAAGACGACCTCTAGCTATAAATAATTTATTTTCTGTTATTAGCGCTGCTTTTAAGTGACATCAATTTTCTTGCATTGAGTATATCATCTTTTTGAGTTGAAGTTCCCAGTAGAGATGAAAATAGTGAAAAGGAAAAGAAAATCAAGGATGCAAGCTACTCTCAAAGTCCTAATATTATTGACATGGAATTATGGTTTAATAACTTTTCCTTGAACTTCCAAAGAAAAGTGCTATCAGCCCATTTAATTTTTTGCTTGTTTGTTGTTTGTTTGTAGTTGGTATCCTATTAATGCTGAGTTCTACAGAGCACCAAGAAAAGGAAAGGGAAGAATTTGTATCTTTAATGCATTAGTTAATTTGACTAGGTGTCTACCCAGGCAGGGCAACTCTGATCAAGGATCCAATGTGTCTCTTGCTATGCCAATTGCAAAAGCAGATGGGGTTTCGCTTTGGACGGTCCTCAGGGTCAGCCACTTTCTAGCTCTGAGTCCACTCTAAATGTTCTCAAGTTTGTTCAATTTGAATTTCAAAAACCCTAATTAAGGTGCATAATTTCCTTCTCGTAACCCAGTTTTGCCACAAAGCTACATGGAATCTAGAGCAACATGAACAACCATAGCTTCTTCACAAGTACTTATTCCTCCTTCCATCTTTATATACTCAGACAACAACAAAGGCAATAAAAGATGGGGATGATAGGAACCTGAGAACTCTTTTTTCTTCTGACCTGAACAATGACCATCTTTTCAAATAACATAACAAGTCCTAAGAGAACAGCAGATGAACTATTTCTCATGGAAGCTAGAGGTAGAAATGCCCATAAAACTTTTCTATTTAGGGAAGGCTTGCTCAGGAATCTCATTTCCTCTATTGGGTGTAGTCTGACAGATGAGATAAAAGGCCAGGATCCTGCAGGACCATCCCCGCCGTGGAGCCCTTGCCCAAAATGAAGGTGCTGAGCTTCACTCCCTGCCTGTCGGGACATCTTCATCCATCTTCTTTGCACTTTCAAACTACTACTACTACTACTTAGTATTGTAATTATTTTTAATTATTTAAAAGGATGTGAGCATTGTAAAAAGTTACCCTCCAAAAACCCAAAACCCCTGCTAATTTAACTTAAGGTTCTCCAGCTTTCCATGTCAATATATTTTCATCTTATCTAATATCTAGCCCATATTCAAATTTCCACAATTTGTTCCCAAAGTGTCCCTTATAGCTAATTTGTTCAACCCACAGCCCAATCCAGGAGCATGCATTGCTTCTGGGTGAAATGTCCTTTGAGTCTCTTAATCGAGCCCAGTTTCTCTTCTTCTTCCTCCTTTTTTGGTTTTGCGACAGAGTCTTGCTCTATCACGCAGGCTCGAGTGTTGTGGTACAATCACAGCTCACTGCAACCTCGATCTCCTGGACTCAATCAATCCTCCTGCTTCAGCTTCCCAAGTAGCTGGGACTATAGGTGGGCACCACCATGCCTGACTATTTTTTTGTATTTTTAAATAGAGATAGGGTTTTTGCCGTGTTGCCCAGGCTGGTCTCAAACTCCTGGGCTCAAGCAATCCACCCACCTGAGTCTCCCAAAGTACTGGGTTTACAGGCATGAGCCACTGCACCCAGCCCTGTCTTTCTTCTTTTTAATGACTCTGACTTGTTGAAGAGCCAACCAGGACAGTTTTCCTAATTCCTGACTTTGTCTGCTTGCCATTTACTATGGCATTCAACTTGTTTCTCAACTGCTGAAGTTTACATCTGAAGTTAAAACTAAATACGATGAATTCAAGTTAATTTTTAAATCTATCATAGATGGTGGTATACTTCACACTGCATCTTCATCATATTAGAGAAGATAAATATTAATTGCTTGCTAAGATTCATCCCTGGGTTAGGGTAATAGTCTAAGCCTTTTATTGAGTGACAGAATGTTGATTTTTTAATTCTGTCCTTCTACATTCTTGGCAAGCATTCTTCTGAAAATAGAACTTTCTCTTTCATTTGGAGCTATTTGGTTACTCTAAGATACATTCCTTACATAAAGGTTAGATAAATGCTTAATTCTTTCTTTGGTTACCAGTTGTCAAAGTAAGAAGTCAATTATCAAGCCATCTCAAATGATGGCTTATGAGTTCTCTCTTTGGCTTTCTCTTTTTTTAGTACCCCTATAGAAACATGGATTTTTAAAATTTAGTGTGATTCAATTGATTAAATCACTGTTCTTTTTGATGTTCAAATTGTTGCAAATTTGGGTAAGCATGGGCTTCCAATTTGGACGTACTTTTTATTTTTATTTTCCATTAAAAATATTTTTAGCATTTCTTTTGTATTTATCTACTTATTTATTTTTGTGCATGAATGAGTTCTTTAGTGGTGATTTCTGAGATTTTGGTGCACCTATCACCCAAGCATTGTACACTGTATCCAGTGTGTAGTCTTTTATCCCTCACCCCACTCCCACCCTTTCCCCCAGTCCCCAAAGTCCATTGTATCATTCTTAGGCCTTTGCATTGGACATACTTTTTAACTTAGATTTTACAGATAATTTTCCTTCCTCTGGCCATTATCTCAGTCCCCAATTTATGCTTAATATTTTTTGTTAATGTTCTTCTCTCATTGATTTAGAAATACTCTTAGACTATATATCTGTGTATGTTTTGTCTACTATAAAAAAGTTCCACTTTTTAATTTTCAGGTTTATAATTCACATGCATAAAATTATCCTTATTTGCCAAGTCAGTGATTTGTTGTCCATTTTCTTATCAGTTTTCAAAACTTTATTGTTGTCTCTTCTCTGACAACAATATGGCCTCGTGGAGAGATAGGCAGGAGCCAGGGCATGAAGAGTCTTGTATGCCAAGTTGGAGAATTCAGACTTTCACCTGAAGGCGATCAAGAGACAATGAACAGGCATTGAAGGGGAGTATCATGATCAGATCTCCTTTTTGGAATGATCAGGTGATCAGGCTATAATATGGAGTATTTCACAGATGTGAACAGGACTAGAGGCTGGAAATCCAGTGAGGGACCTAACCTGCAGTGATTCAAGTAACTAGATCTAAGAAAGTAGCAGTGGGTATACAGAGAAGTGAACAGCTCTCAATGTATTTAGAAGTAGTCAGAAGGGCCAGATGCCATGGCTCATGCCCATAATCCCAGCACTTTTGGAGGCCAAGGCAGGAGGACTGCTCAAGCCCAGGAGGTTGAGGCTGCAGTAAGCTGTGAATGTGCTACTGTACTCCAGCCTGAGTGACAGAGAGAGGCCCTGAATAAATAAACAAACAAATAAATAATCACCAACAGGATTTGGTGATTATTTAGATGTAGAGGCCAAGGGAGAGGAAAGAGTCAAGGATGACTCCAGGTTTCTAGCTTGGGCAACTGCGTGGGCAATGATGCCATCCACTGAGATCTAGAACAATGGATGTGAAACCAGCTTCACAAGGAAGTGTAGCATGCTGCCTTTATAAATGCCAAGTTCCACTACGTTGTATCCTCATTGACATATTAATGAGCACATTTTCCCAGTGAATGCACTTTTCTATTCCAGGAAGTAATACACATCATTTCTACTGGAAATCGTCAACATTCCCTCTTTTTTTCTTCCACAACCTCCTCATCCTGCGCTACCAGTTCCAGCAAACTCCCTGCACCTGTGCCCACATACACTGGCTTCCATCCTGCTTCAGTGGAAGAAAGGCACCTGCTGCTCTTCATGGCACTCCTCCACTTGTGCCCTACAGCCCTCTCATGTTCTCAAGGTGTCTGCACTGGCAAGTACACTTTTTCTCTTCTGTATCATCTTTTTCTCCCTCCCTTAAGGATGATTTCCATCTATATGCTATTATCCATTTTAAAAAGCAAACTTCTCTTGACCTCATGGCCCCTCCAGCTACCACTAAATTTTTCAACACTCTCAAAGCTCTTCAAACTCATTCATATTGTTGTTTTCATTCCTAGCTTTACTTTCTCACCTTTTATTTCTCCCCCGTTCTGTTCCTTAGCTTCTCTCTATTCAGGTTTTTATTCCCACCATTCTACAGAAAGAGCTCTCAGCAGGGTCCCCAATGTAGGTACATTCCACAAAAGTCAAGGCCGGATATCTGCACTCGTCTTATTAGACCTTCCAGCAGCACTGGCCAAGTCTCCCATTCCCTCCTTCATTCATTCAACACATCTATATTGAGCACTTACTTTATGCCAGGCACTGTTTTAAACCTTGTGGATACAACAATCAATTAAAAAGACAAAGATTCCTGCCCTCTGGAGACTTATATCCCAGCAGGGAGAAACAGTTCACAAGCAAAAAACAGTAAATAACTAAATTACATGGTATGTTAGAAGGCAGTAAGGGCTATGGGAAGGAGAAAACACAGAACTCAGCAATAGGCTGGAAGAGTTTCCCTTTTAGCACATAATTATCCCTATAACGAAACACACCCTCTGTGACAATATTTGATATCAAGCCAAATTACAGAATATGTCTCTACAACCTCACATAATAAAAAGGAATCAGATTTTCATCTGCTATCTTTCTGAAGTGCTCTCCTCTCCCCTAATTCTCCTGGATTTGATGTGAGGACGCTGGAGAAAACACAGAAGAAACAGTTGAAACTCGAGAAGGGGGAGTGGGGATTTAGTATTTCCCATTGTGATACTACGTATTGGATCCTGGGGGCAGGCAACAGAAATGGAAGTGGCAAACGTCCAGGGTATAAGCTGACTCCTTTTTTGCCCTTTTTCCAATTATGTCAAGTGATAGCTGTTTTCTCACAGTGGAGAGTGAGTCAGAAACTCAAAGTATGATAAATGGTCCAGGAGGGAAATTCTCTGTGGGTTAATACTTTTTGTTTTCATGTGAAAGAAAATAAAGCTATTGTGTAAATATCATAATTATGGTAAGTATTGATTTTCTACGAGGAATGGCAGATTGTTTACAAAAACGACTGCAATCATTCCTTCGTCGCTGTACGCACACTGCTCCCATCAAGAGGTAGTCTGTTTCCCCCTCCTTTTATCCAATCAGGCCTTGGGACTTACGTTGATTAGCACAATGTGGTGGAAGTGATGGTGTGAAACTTCCGCATCTGGGCCTTACAGCATTCACTTTCGCCCTTTTGGAACACTGTGCCACCATAGGAGCCGGCCCAAGCTAACATGCTGGGAAATGAGACAAGCCCTGCCGACTGAGGCCTCCCAGACAAACCAGTCCGCAGTCAAGCCACCAGAAGACTGCAGCCACAAGAATAAGTCCATACAAGACCAGCACAAGAACCTCCTAGCTGAGTCCAGCCCAGCGTAATTGACCCACTGAACATAAAACCATAAAATGGACTGTTTCAAACCACTCAATTTTGAAGTGAGCTTGTTATACAGAAATGGGTAACTGATATACTAGGTATTAAATATTTATTATTTATTAAAATGATAATCGTTTTAACATTGAGCATTGATCTTTTAATAAGTAGAATTTGAATAAGTAATTTTAATGTTTATGAAAAGAGGTAACAGTGAAGAGTACATACTGGAACTTTTTTTTCAATAAAAAGTCCAGTAGTGGCCGGGCGTGGTGGCTCATGCCTATAATCCCAGCACTTTGGGAGGCCGAGGCGGGTGGATCACGAGGTCAGGAGATCGAGACCATCCTGGCTAACACAGTGAAACCCCGTCTCTACTAAAAAATACAAAAAATTAGCTGGGCGTGGTGGCGGGCGCCTGTAGTCCCAGCTACTTAGGAGGCTGAGGCAGGAGAACGGCGTGAACCCGGGAGGCAGAACTTGCAGTGAGCCGAGATCGCCCCGCAACACTCTAGCCTGGGCAACAGAGCAAGACTCCGTTTCAAAAAAAAAAAAAAGTGCACTAGCCCTATATCTTGAAATAAGTGTTTATTTTTATAAAAATTAACCACATTATCCATAGTGTTTCATGACTCACTTCATCCACTCAACATTGTAGATATCTACCCATGTCAATACATGCAGAGCTATATTTTTAAAAAGTTGCATAATATTCCATTGAACAGATACACATAATATATTTGTATAACTCCCTTTTGACTGACAGCTGGGCTAGTTCCCAATGTTAATGTATTATAGATAATACTGAAAGGAATTTCTTTATACTTACAACTTTCAATACTTACTCTTTCAGCCTTGGTTTTCTCATCTGTAAAATGGAGATATATCTGACCCCTCCAATAGAATTGTTATAAAGATTAATGACACTTTAGGACGCTGAAGCAGGAGGACTGCTTGAGGCCAGGAGTTTGAGACTAGCCTAGGCAACACAGTGAGACCCCGTCTATACAAAACTAAAAAAGTAGCGAGGCATGATAGTGCACATCTGTAGTCCCAGCTACTCAGGTGGTTGAGGTGGGAGGATGGCTTGAGCCCAGAAGTTCAAGGCTACAATGAATTATGATTGTGCTACTTCACTCCAGCCTGGGTGACAAAATGAGACTCTATCTCTAAAAAAAGAAATAAATAAGATGAATGAAATAATGCATATGAAGCCCTTAGCAGTTTGGGGAATGTAACGAGCCCTTAATAAACTGTGGTTTTGTCATCATTATTATTATAAGCTTCTTTAGGGCCCAGACCATGTCAGCATGGTCCCTCAGGGCCTGGCACATAATAAGTGCTCAATATTAAAATAGCTAACACCTGCTAAATGCTTTCTATGGGCCAGGCCCTGGGTTCAACTGCAACCTATGAAGTATTACAGGTACTGCTATTATCCCCATATTACAGATAAGGAAATGGAGGCACATAGAAGTGAGGTAACTTGCTTAAGAACAGAGCTAAAATTTGATTTCATAGCAATCTGACTCCAAAGCCCATGCTCTTAAAACTATACCATGCTGCCTCAGTAAATATATCCCCAGTAAATATAGAAATCAATATGATAGATTTCTAGAAATGCAACTTTTGGGTCTCAGGACATACATATTTTTAAGACTTTTCAAACATATATGTAACGTAAGTTATTATAATGTTAAGTTTTTGAAAAGCAGTAAATAAAATTTTATATGCAATGTTATCATAACTATGAAAAACAATGCATAGAAGAAAAGTGGAAGGAAACCCATCAAAATGTTAAGAGTTACCATTTCTGAAGGACAATTCATGGGTGACATTTTTCCTTCTATTTTTTAAAAATTTTCTATAATGAGTTGTTACTTTATAAGAACAAACTAAATAACCATAGCCTTGCTTTTGGTGTTATATGTGTTGTTCTACCTCACAGTTCATTCTGTTCTTGAAAGCAAACCTCTCTAAGAAAAAGAATTTTCATGATTAAAAGGCATTCTGTATCCTCTATCAATCTTGGAAAGGAAATTAGGGTCACAGGAAATCTGCCTTCCTAACATGAGCATGGTAACTTGTTTGATCTAACTCCTGGCACTAATAAGGAGTGTTGTAGATTTACCTGTCTGATATTTCCTGACTGAGGACAAGAGAACTGTTGTACTCTTGCATCCATTTGTAAAGCCCTTTTTATTGACTCAGGGTTTTGCAAAGACTTTATCAAATTTTTTCTCAAACAATCCTGTGAGGTTGTAGTGTGTTCCACTGAACCTTGCATACACATACACACCTACATGAAAGCAAATGTAGCCAGATAATAATTTGACATATTAACCTCTGTACTTTTTGCCCAGTACTTGCTGCTACTCCAGAGCTTTCCCCAGTTTTAGCAGCAGCTAGAGTGTTCTCTGCTTACTCCCTTGGAGAAAGAACAATATAACAGACCTTGAAGAACACAGGTATCAATTCTTGGCTTATGACTTTCAAAAGCCTAGGCTTAGAGGAGGCCCAGATGACAGAAAATGAAGAATAGCAAAGTTTCACCACGTCTCCCCCCATCTAATTCCTCAGCCAGTGAAGGAGAGAGGGTGAAGCTCAAGAGAACAAGGAGAGCTTAGATATTAATACAGAGATTTCTTGAAAAAGTGGTCCTGTACTCCCAAATCTCAGAGAAGTTTCAGGGATCTGACATCGTAGAAAACCTATGCCTCACTTGGGTATAAACAGGGAGAGCAGGAGGAAACAATAATTCTCTAAGCCTTACACGGTATGGAAATAGTGAGAATATTTCCCATGAGCGCAGAAGTAATGAGGACATGGAAAGAAATTACTAGTCGTCAAGTTCACTCTTCTGCCAACTCCAACCTGCTGTAAATTTTAATTCTGGGATTTCCTTTGCATTCTTTTTAGAGTTTCCATTTCTCTACTGAGATTCCCTACTTGTCCATTGACAATTTCTCTAATTCTTTGAACATATTTATTAAATTCAAAATCCAGGTTATCTGGAAGTCGGTTTCTATTGACTTTTTTTTTTTTTTTTTTACATTTTGGTGGACTAGTTGCCACCTTTAGGAAAGAGGAACTTCCTGGCAATGCTAGTGTCAGAACTGGATTAAGCAATGACATTCAGGGATGACAATAATCTAATGTCAAAGTAGTTGCTTGAGGTGAAGGAAGGTATTATTTTTATAGAAACGACGCATAATGTGTAATGATTTCCAATCTTCAAGTAAACATGACAGTTGTAAAACCCTTGTAAAAAGTATAAGGATAGCATCTCCAATCCTCTTGATTGGCTTCAAACAACTGACATGACCTGCCCACTCTTTAAGGAGTAGAACTGGAAGAGAATTTAAATCATTAACATCTAAGTCCCCGCCTTCTACCAAGTATGAAGACCATGTCCTCCAATGATGACAATTTTTTTCTAAACAAAAATCAGCTTCCTTGCATTCTAATATAAAGGCAATACATATTTACAGAAAAATCAACCAAAACAGACAGGTATAAGGAAGAAAGTACCATTTAATTACTATTAATATTTTGTTGAACATCCTTATAGATGCTGTTCTATGCAAATCCTTATGCATATAAATATTGCACTCACACTGTCACCAACAACGGACCCATTTCTCTATGTCTTTGATCATACTGGATGTGCGCAATCTTTCCAAACTTTACCATCAAACAAAAAGTAAGACTTAAATTTTGTTGAGTGATTTGGTTCTCGTGCTGAGGATAAGGATCTTGCCATGTACTTCTTTCTGGCTTTTAATGGGCAGTATGTGCAATATATAGTGGCCTGGAGCATAAATAAGATGGTTTGGCTACCATACTCCCAGATATATTGCACCAACTCTGTGTGTCCTTGAGTAAGCCACTTCATCTTTCAATGCCGCCATTTCTTCACATGCAAATGAAGGATTTGGAATAGGCATTCTTGAGCTTCTTCTCTGGCTATCAGTAGGGGAGTGATGGCGAATGCACCACGCAGATCTGCAGTAGGCCCCTTTGGATGACTAACTCGATAGCCATGCCCAGCTCCTCTCCCTTCCCTGCTTCTACTCTAGAAGAGGCTGGAAAAACTCAGCAGCCCTTCTGTAGGCCTTTTTTGGAGTTAAGGGATGACAATGTGACCAAATTCTGGCTAAAAAGACAGAGGGAAGTCTATCTGGATGCTTCTAGAAAGCCTTTTGCTTTCCTGATGGAAGAAACAGGCACGAGAGAGCAAGCTCACTGGCACTGTCTCTGCTTTGCCCCTGGCTTCCAGGTAGACTTGATGTCTAGACCTGTAGGACAGTGTGTTGGCTTTGCATTGTGTTGGTGTAAGCAGCATCTGTTATCCAGAATCCTCCCATAGTTCCAGCATTGGCCACAAGGGAAATATTGCATGAGATCTGAGAGGCAGCAGCCAAGCAGCAGCCATGGTTTTTATGCTGTAAAGGACAACACAAGGTGTAAGGAACATTGGCAGTTCTCACACATTGTCACTGACCTGCTGCCTCACCTTGCTGGCATGAGCAGGAGCAAGCCTCACAGTTCCTCCTGCTCCCACCAGATCACCTCCTATGGCTTCTTAAAGTCCTAAGCCAAGTGCATCTGTAGCTCAGTAAAGGGTGCTAGCATGTTTTGCAGGACACCTGTATTATTGAGGCTGGAGGTAGTGAGAGACACCTGTAGATCCAGCCTGTCCTAAAGGACTTCAGTCGTTCATGAATTCCAGTTTGTTCTCACAGATTCCAGTCTGTTCCTGCTATCATCCACATCCAACTTTCTACTCTGACTGCAATCCTGGCTGACCTATAGTGACTTCAGACTCAATACTAGAACCAAAGATAACAAACAGCCATGCCAGGACTCCTCCACCAGGTCTCATCCTGCAACGTCTAGGGCAGCACTGTCCAGTAGAACTTTCTGTGATGATGGAAGTGTTTTATACCTGAGCTGCCCAGTATGATAGCCACAAGTCACATGTGGCTATTGAGCATTTGAAATGTACCTAGTGCCACAGAGGAGCTAAGTTGTTACACTTATTTAATGTTAATTAATTTAAATTTAAATAGCCAGATGTGGCTAGTAGCTACAATATTGGTCCAGGCAGGCCTAGTGCCTAATAATAAATTCCATGTTTTTTAAATCACTCGTAGTGGCTCTCTTTCTCTGGTTGAATCCTGACTGATACAGGCAGCAGCTGCTAGCTACATGGGAAAAGCATGGAGACACAAAGCCAGCATTACTAGGAATCACAGGGCTAGAGGAAGAAGCAGCCTGGCTCCTGGAAGTTCAACCAGCTTACAACCTTTGAACCTCTTAGTGAGAAAAAAAATAGACCCCCAGTGGGCAGTGAACTACAACTGTGTGCTTCCAATAAATCCTGCCTCTTTTCTTGGTGGCTTCTGCTTCCTGCCGTGAAGTGGTGTAGACCTTGTCTCGAATACTACAGGACACAGATGGTGTTCTTAGAACTCAATTTGAAAAAAATAAAAAAGTATTCATGCATGCATAGGAATCATAAAATATAAATTTAAACTCATCTTTTGAACGAGGAAAGTAACATCAATAGAACTATGAACAAGAATTGTTAGCTTTCTGCCCAAGCAATTCTCCTTTCCTTCATGTTTATCTTTGCTTTCTCTTGAAGAATGACCTAGAGGAAGTAACTCACCTTCCACAGTCCTTTGAGTTCATGGATACACAAATGAACACTATGAACTTTAGACTTTAAGAAGTGTGTATTAGTCAGGGTTTTCCAGAGAAACAGAGCTAGTGGGATGGATATATAGAGAGATATTTATTATAAAGTATCGACTCATGCAATTATGGAGGCTGAGAAGTCCCACAATCTGTCATGTACAAGTTGGAGACCCAGTAAAGCTGGCGACAAAGTTTGAAGGTCTGACAGTTGAAGAGCCAATGGTGTAGATTCCAGTCCTGGTCTGAAGGCCTGAAAATTATGAGTGCCAACAGCAGAAGATCAATGTCCCAACTCATGCAGTGAGGCAGAGAGTGAATTCCACCTTCCCCCACCTTTTTAGTTCTATTCAAGCCCTAATGGATTGGATGAAGCCCACCAACACTGAGGAGGGCATGTGCTTTACTCAGCCCATCAACTCAAACACTAATCTCCTCCAGAAACACTTTCACAGACATACCCCGCCATCAAGTTTAACCAGCTACCTGGGCAGCCCATGGCCTAGTCAAGTCCACACATAAAATTAACCATCACATAGTGTTCCCCATATACAATGGCCCCACAAACATGAACTAAACAATTAGCAAAGTTATACGGCTCAATTCTAGAACTGAGGGTGTTAATCTGTTTTCTGTTAAGAAACTCTAGGCTCTATGTAAACTGAAACTGTATCAAGATGTTGACATTAAAATTAGAAATGGGAAGAAGCAGCTTTTAAACCACAACATTAATTGAGGGTAACTGACAAGCAAGATTAGACTTGCACTTAAAGGAACAAATGTGATGATCCAGTTGCTATGTAGCGACAGCAAACTTATCAACCCTCCTACTCAACACTACTCAGCAATCTAGCAACATGCAACATACCAGAACTGCTAAACCAAACACACACACACACACACACACACGTATGTATTCTGTCCAAACGCTGGAAGCAATTAAAAGGAGTAATTTGAACAAGTAATGCTGAGCAGCACAGCAATTAATAGGATACCGGCCCCCCAAGATTTATAGGGTCCACTCTAGTCTTCCTCTTGTCACATACCTTACCACAGGTGAGACACCCTCACGGCACTACTCACCCAGACCCCATTCACCCTCCATTCTAGACCACCTTCCAGGTACCTGAGATCATGAAATTTCCTGCTCAAATATTGGTCCCATAACTTGCTTCCAGGGCTTGATCAGGCATCTTCCCTAGGTCCATCCAATCAAGGGTCAACTGCGTGTTTGAGGTACATATTCCCAAGACCGAGGTGGCTTTTGGGAGAGAGCTTGGTTATCAAGAAGTATACTGGCCACATATTTCTGTGCAAGACTCCTTGTGGTGCAACACTGAGTCAGGGGTTAGGAAGACAAGGGGCCAGGGGCCTGAGGGAGGATCTTCAATTGCACTCTTGCTCTGGTATTCATAAAAACCAGGGGCCGGCCTGTCACCAGGTACCCATCCAAAGAAAAGCTAGAGACAAATACATAGGAAAGGTTCAATAGTAGGTTTTTGCTGTGAGGGGCCTTATGAAAATTAAAAAGGTATAAAAATATTTGGAAATAAGCACTGTGCAAATTTAGTGAATCTAAAAATCCCTTATTTAATAGTAAAACTGCAGTGCAGAATGCTATAAACCAGACTCATAGTGTTTTCCTATTAAGAAATACTTGTAATTTAAGTTTGATGTTTCCCCATTGCTTGGGGTGAGATGGGGGGAAAGTTGGAGTAGGGGAATAGTCAGAGATGGAGGCAAAGATTGGTGGTAAGTTGTTACTGACCTGCAGAGTTTACAGCTTGAAAGAAAAACTGTAGGAGTTAAGATCCTCTTTCCTAGGAATCCATGCCATAAGAAGCTTAGGGATTGAGGCAGTGGCTGCTGATATGTGAAAACAGGCCTGTAAACTTTGCAAGCGATCCAGTAAATTATGCTTGTCCTAGTGGGACCCCCCACTCCACATTTCAATCCCCAGGCCAGAAGCATCAAAGTTGGCAAAAAATATTCATGGAGAGTAAGCAGGCTATAGCAAGATAGGTTCTTCAGCAGGCAATTTGCTTCCTCCCACGTGATGACTGTCTTCTTGCCAGTTCCCTAGGCAGATCAGACCCTTCACTTCCCAGTTGGCCTCCCTTCCCCAAGTGAATGTGATTTCTTACAGAACACAATTACCCATGTTGTCTGCCAAACTGGATTTTGTTTTGTTTTAAGTATCAGCTCATTTTCACGACTATGCAATTATGACAATATGTGGTAGGAAACCATTACTGTCAGCTCCAGTCTGAAACTGGCCACTTACCAATACACTTTGCCAGGAACGAGTCTTTCTGGAGGGATACTACGTGGTTAACAGAACACGTAAAGATAAACGGCTAAACAAAATATCAACATTTTCTTACAGAGCTGAGCTTAAGGACAGAACAGTGATGTGCAATGGTTTTCATGTATCCACAAACACAATTCTGTACAATTACAAGAAACATTCCTTTTTTTTTTTTTTTCTTTGATGGTTGCTTAACCAAGTGGTTATTCGTTATGCTGTTGACATAGGAAAAGGTGAAATGCTAGTAACCGAATCAAAGGGGCAGTGCAACAGGCCGCTCGGTGGTGCTCATTGCGTGGTTTGGTTCCTTGGATGGACACACTTGCTTTACACTTCCTCCCAGTTTTTGTCCCAACCTCTTAGTGTATCTTCCTGGGAATGGTAAAAAACAAAGCAAAACATTTTGGTCTTACTTCAAGCTGCCTTTGGACTGTTATTCCCTTGTTCCGCTCTTTTCATGGGATTGGATTCTCCTAACTTCATTGTTTGGTGAGTCTCTTTGCATTGCTCTTTGCCCCGATCTTCTGCGCATTCTGCGCCGACCCCGCAAGTGCTCCTGCACTCCCTCCCAGCTCGCTGCTGGGGCTTAACGCTTCCCAGCCGAGGTCAGACTGCCGTGCGAGAAATGCCTCTCCGGCCGGTTGAGGACAGTTCCAGTACGGCAACACGCGCGCTTCTGCCCAGTGCCGCGCCCGGCGGGTGTTCAGACGCCTTCTCTCCATCCCCGCCGGCGCGCCCCAGGGACTCGGAACGCCCCCGCCAGTGTGACGCGTCCTGCCTCCCCGGCAGCTCGCGGACACTCGCACTTGCAAGGCCTGGCCAGCGCTCCTGGGCCCGCCCCCCGACGGTGTGGGGGCGGAGACGACGGCTCCCCTAGGCTCTGGCTCCCGGCCTTGGCCTGCGCGGGTAGGCGCGGGAGCCTCGAGCGCCGCTCGGATGCAGCAGCCGAGCCGCCACTCGGCGCGCGGCTGGAGACCCAGGGCAAGCCGCCGTCGGCGCGTTGGGTGCGGGAAGGGGGCTCTGGATTTCCGTCCCTCCCGTTTTTCCTCTGAGTCTCGGAACGCTCCGGCTCTCAGACTGTCTTCCTCCCAGGTAAAGACTGGGAGAGGAGGACACATCTCTTTTCCAGGCACCCCACCATGGGCAATGCCTCCAATGACTCCTGGCCTGAGGACTGCGAGACGCGACAGTGGCTTCCCCCGGGCGAAAGCCCAGCCATCAGCTCCGTGATGTTCTCGGCCGGGGTGCTGGGGAACCTCATAGCACTGGCGCTGCTGGCGCGCCGCTGGCGGGGGGACGCGGGGTGCAGCGCCGGCCGCAGGAGCTCCCTCTCCTTGTTCCACGTGCTGGTGACCGAGCTGGTGTTCACCGACCTGCTCGGGACCTGCCTCATCAGCCCGGTGGTACTAGCTTCGTACGCGCGGAACCAGACCCTGGTGGCACTGGCGCCCGAGAGCCGCGCGTGCACCTACTTCGCTTTCGCCATGACCTTCTTCAGCCTGGCCACAATGCTCATGCTCTTCGCCATGGCCCTGGAGCGCTACCTCTCGATCGGGCACCCCTACTTCTACCAGCGCCGCGTCTCGCGCTCCGGGGGCCTGGCGGTGCTGCCCGCCATCTATGCCGTCTCCCTGCTCTTCTGCTCGCTGCCGCTGCTGGACTACGGGCAGTACGTCCAGTACTGCCCCGGGACCTGGTGCTTCATCCGGCACGGGCGGACCGCTTACCTGCAGCTGTACGCCACCTTGCTGCTGCTTCTCATCGTCGCGGTGCTCGCCTGCAACTTCAGTGTCATTCTCAACCTCATCCGCATGCACCGCCGAAGTCGGAGAAGCCGCTGCGGACCTTCCTTGGGCAGTGGCCGGGGCGGCCCCGGGGCCCGCAGGAGAGGGGAAAGGGTGTCCATGGCGGAGGAGACGGACCACCTCATTCTCCTGGCTATTATGACCATCACCTTCGCCGTCTGCTCCTTGCCTTTCACGGTAAGTCACTCCGTACGTTTCCACAGCCCAGCTCTGCTCAGCCTTCTCATGCTCTCCCCTGACGCCTCCACCCTTTCCACCACCCTACAAACTTTTTGCAACTTGTAAAAATATGTCCTAATTTGTAAAGATCTGTAGCCTTCCCCACTCGCTTCCCCTCCTCTTTAACCCACTTCCTTCCTCCCTCAATCCTGGCTTATGGGCATTGCTAGGCTAGTTTCATATACAGTAATACAGACCGTCCGAAAGGGAGTCCTGGGCCTCAGCTAAGCCAGCCAATCTCCTCATCCTAGCCCTGTGCGGTGTCCCTTTCTCGCCGTTGCCTATCTTAGCTTAGTAATTGAGAAAGAGGCAGCCCCTTCCACCTTAGGATGGCTGTCACTGTTCCAACCTGATGACCTGGAGCTGCAGTTTGCTGCCCTGTACCTCTCACCCACTGTTCTCCACTAGTTCTCCATGCTTGCCTTCTGCTCCTGCCAGGGCAAAATGTAGTACCCAACCCATAACATTCCAGCTGCCATTGAAAATGGTCCCAGATGAGAAAGGTCCCTGATGCAGAAATTTAGAGCATTTGTTATTTGTCCTAAAAGTCCAACAAACATCAGTTTATAGGTTTCCCAATTTATATATTTGAATGGAACTCTTTGTGGCCATGAAAGTTTATAAAACCATAATGATAACTAGAGGAAATACTTGGAGGAACACTTTGCTAAGCATTTGTAATATCTTGCAAAACACCCTCTTAATGTCACTGTCAGAAATACACACAGGTGTCCTTCAGCTTACAGTCATGCACTTGAGCACAAAGCTACATGCAGGAATGGCTGGTCCATCTCAGGAAGGGAAGAGTGGGGCTACCTGGGGGACTGAAGGACAAGAGATCAAGTCCTGGCATCATGCTGCCTTGATTTGGGGCAACTTTAGCAGTTAGTTTATGCTAACTAACTGCTAAATGATATGAGGCTGTGAGTTCAAGTCTCCTGAAGTGTAACCTTTTAGCTGAGCCTGGAATATGTCTGAGAATGTGCTGGCCTCTTACAGGGGCTAGGAATTGGGAGCTGTGGCAACTCCACTTCCTAATCTTCAGAAGAGCTAGACTGCTGCTGCAGCATCAAAGCAGTTAATAGTGACTTCCACCTGCCACAATCTTGGAGAAAATAAAAGAGATGGGCAGGGCCTACTATTAACAGGTCTGACCTGTAAAAGCTGGAGGAGAAGTAACTTTATCCTATCTCCTGCCTCCATTACTGCTTCTTATATCTTCATGTGCTCATCTTCAGGGATGGGAAGGGACACAGGGTCCCAAAAGCCTGAATATGATTCTCTCCTCCCCAGCCTAGTTAACTCCCTTTCTTAGCTACGTTCTCTTCTCCCTGGTCCCCACTGTCCTCACCCTTCTACCCCATCCTCTGTCAGGGCAGAAACTGTTCTGAATTGGTTGCTTTGAGGGAATGAGATGGAATATTCAAAGACGCCCTCTTATAAAATGAAGTCGGACTGTGGGAGGCTGCATCTCCCATACCACTCTGAGCAGGGGAGTTTATGAAACAGAAACGCTGTGATGTAGAAACCCACATGGCTTACATGCTTTTGATTTATTTTACTAGTAGGAGCTTTTGATGATGTTAGGAGCTAAATCAGCTTTTGAAGGTCAGGACTAGGATGCAGAACATGTATCTATGAAAGGAAGCATTTCAAGTTCCACTAAACAGCTTTGCATTCAGCTCGGAGATCAGAAAGTATTCCTGAAAGACTGTCTTAGGGTGGTGGGAATTAAGATATCAGTTCTTAGGGTTTTATCTGTCATTTGTGAGTATATTTATAAAAATATCCCCCACCATCAGCTACTTAAATAGCCTGGGAATGGGTTTGGGGTGATAACACACTTGTGAAGATGATTTTTAGTCTCTTTCCTACATGAGCAAGAGGAAAAAGGTCTCCTCTTTGACCATGACTGACCCATTGCCTAAACTGTATTTTTTTTAAATAAAGGCAGTGGTTTCCAACAGGTTGCCCTGTTTTCATGTTAATAGGCCTTTTACCATGAGAACTCCATCACTGCCATATGTTTCTGTAAATTCAAATACATGTGTGTGGATATAGATATAGATACAGAAACTGTTTTCCCTCCCTCAGTTAATATTAGGCCAAGGGCTGCTCCAGAGTTGCCAGATAGAAGGGGCTTTGCGACAGAAGTCTGGCTAAAAGGTGTTGAGGGAGTAGGAGCTTTGCTTTGAAGCTGTGTTTTTATTTCTATTTCCTGTTTATGGCTTAGGGGGGCCAGATGGAGACTATGAAGGGGCTTTTGCTCCCCCAAGCCACCCCTAAGCATTGACGCTATCAGCAAATTCCTTTTGCTTCCGCATATATTCGTGGCAAAGATTCCCAAACAGCCGGAGAAAATCCTAGTGTGAAAGTAATCAGAAAGCCAGCCTCTCTGACTTCCGTTCTTGGAACTACCATGACACCATATCCAGATGAACTCGACACAAAATGGAAATGTGAAGCATTGTCACCTCTTAATAAGAAAATTTATATTGACCACTGATGGCTTTTATTTTGTCAATAGATTATTGGGAATAATTGCTAGTATATTTCACTTACATAGCACTTTAAGCTTTACAAAATGCTGTACTATCTTGATTTTAAGTTATTTCTTGAAGGGCTTATCTGAAAATTCAAGCTTATGGCTACTGTTTGGTTCATACATTCCGCTATTCAGAATCCTTGGCATGTGCCTCCAGGGGAAGTTGCTTTTTCCTCCAAGTCCTTTTCTTCTACTTGGCCTACACTAAAATTGTGGTCAGAAGTGGCCTATACCAATCTCACACCTGAAGCAGGAATTATTTCCACATGTCCTAACAGGGGGCTCTAGAAGCAAAGGTTTATGGTTGCCTTCAGAAGTGTTTCTGCTTCTCTAACGGAGTGCACGTGATCTGATAGAAATACAGTGTGAACCACAAATGCAAGCCACGAACGGAATTTTAAATTTTCTAGTAGTCATATAACAAAAAGTAAAAAGAAACAGAGAAAATTAATTGAATTATATACTTTATTTAACCCAATATATCTAAAATATTATCAATTCAAAATATTAGTTATGTAAAATAATTATTAATAAGCTGTTCCAAGTAAGTTTCTTCTTTGTATCCCAGAAAATAGTAGCAATCTACTTTATCTCTTCCCACTCCTTCCTCAGGATAACAAGCTGCTTTCTATGTCCCTCAAAAGTGGACCAAACCACTGGCAACAAGGAGGACAGCTGTACCCAGTGGGACACCAGTCTATTCCACAGCACTCCAGTAGTGGACAGAGGAGGGGAATGGGGGAATTCAGAAACCTGGAACTACTAATGTCAAGCATTGTCCCAAAGTTTGGGCAGGTTGGAATTACTGCTTCCTCTGAAGATGCCAGTCTAGGGCTTCCAAAATTTTGGAAGTAAAACTGTAAATTTTTTTTAAAGGCCCAGTCCCTTCAAGTGAAGTCCAATTCAACCTCATATATTCATTATTATCAACCACAAAATAAGACTTTTGAATGCTAACTTTTGCATTAACCCATTATCTTCACAACATCATAGGAAATAGTATGATGATTTCTATTGTACAGACGAGGCAAATGACTCACGCTGTGTCCCATAGCTAATGGGTGGTGGAATTGGGATTCAAAGCTAGTCAGTTTAAGCACTGAGCCAATTAACCTAACCACAACACTATCCAAGAGAAAGTACTCATTTCAGGGGTAACAGATGAGATTAACTAAGATTTCATAAAAGAGCTGTGAGACTATTATAAATATCTGGACACTTTGCCTCTTAATTCCAACTAGTTAGCTTTAAAAATAAAATGGCAAGGACCTTTTTCTTCATGTCAGCTCAAGGGAGCTGAGCCGGGACCAACTATGTGGTTCCCTTTCTTTTCTCCACAGACCTATGAAACAAAAAGCTGAGACTCAGATTCTAGGAGATTGGCTAATGTAAATGCTGGTCTAAATTAAGAAATAATCAGATTATCCCTCACATAAAATCTTTCATCAGAACAAATAAAACCTCTCTTAAGTGATCAAAAACCATGTGGTGTTTGGGAAATGACATTGTTTTGGCTGCCCAATATGAAATTCTGCATGGAACCAACAACATATTCCAAACTGTTTATTCACTAAAGGGATATTGTATAAATTAATAAATTCCTCCTTATGTTAATCAGCTATTGCCATCATTTTACAGAGATAAATAGAAACTCTCTTCCTGAAATGGAACAGAACACAGGAAATATATGAGATCTCTATTCTTGCCTCAGATACTGGTTGTGTCTTCATATCCAACTCATATCAAGCCCCTTTCTCACCACTTTTCTAATTGTGGATAGCTTCTGGCCATTTTAAACTGTTTTCCACATGCCATGAGGATAAAGTGCTTAGGCATTTTTATTCAGTTCTAAAATTTCAAGAGTAAACCATTGACTCATACTAAACGTTCTCCAATTTTAGAAGTTATTTAGGGTTATAACTTCTAGGTAAATCTGATTAGTGGAAATCTGATCTTGGCAATACAAAACAAACTCCAGTAAACAGTACTAGAGTTTCTTGTTCATTTGTGGTACTCATTATGTAAAATATAACGTGAATGGGGGTTGAAAAGCTGATATGACATTGGTAGATTACATACATGCAAAATATAACAATTCTGGTAGGAATGAAAAAGAACTCCAGACATCTCTACAGACATCTCTAAGTATAACCACAATGAACTTTGCCTGGTGATAGTTTAAGTTAATGTCCATAAACAACTGGAAGGCCCTTTATCATTTAAACATCATTAATGATGTGTTTGGGGAAAGATGAGACAGTTTTAATACACATGATCTTTTAAGAGAAAGTTCCTCTATATGAGTGTTTTCACTTGACGTCTTTTCTCCTTTGTCATTTGGTATTATGAATACTGATTTGAATAAAGACACAATTACACTGGTTTTAAAAATGTAAACAGAAGGAACCTTATTTCTTTCCCCAAAAGAGAATTTGTGCATCATGTCCACACCTTTGGTCAAGTGGGTCCTCACTGCTATCTCAGATGGTTTAGGCCAGGTTCTCAGCTTAAAGAGAAACAGCTTCTGGAGATGGTATATTTCTTCTTTGGCATATCAAAAACCAATCACAGTATTAAGTTTAAAAAAAGAATAGAAATGGTGAGACAGTGTTTCGGGAAGGCAATCAACAGGTCTCTTTCCAGCTAGAGGCTTAAGACCCAGTTAATCTGCAACTTGGTCTGCTCAGTTGGCTTCTCCTGACCTATTTTGAAGTTTCTGACCCTCTACTCCCTGTCCTTATCTTGAGCTCAAGTCCATTGTGCCTCAGTTTACATTATCAAGGTATACTAAGCTCCATTTTTCTGAGAATATTTTGCTACCTAAAACTGCCCCTAACAGAAAACTAAACCTAAGAACCTTGCAGCTGGGACATATATGTGATGGGAAGGGCCAGGGATCTGGTAAGTACATTTAGAAAAGGCTGAAAGTTCCTCTAGAGCAGGGTCCATAACCTGTGCTGCATGGAAAGTGCATGGATTTTCTGCCTGAAATCATTTGCAAAAATGTTTATATGAGTTTATGTTTATATGTTTGTATGAGTCGTAGGTAGATGGTTCGTAGTGTCCATCAGTTTGTCAAAGAGTTAAGAGCCACCATCTTGGAATAAATAGGCCCAGAGGTCTAAACCTTAGCATTTGCTCTTTTTTTGTTTCCAGTTCTGAGAAGCACAGAGCAAAGGACACTCTAGTCCTGCAGCCACATGGATCTGGTTTTTCCTACTGAAAGAAAATAGGCTTCTGTTTCCCTCTACCACAAAGCACCTGTGATTCGGGCAAAAGAATTTCATTAAAGCATCATATACCTCAAAAATAATCTCCCCACAAAATGTTTTTTTTAAAGAATAAATTAGGCAAAGTCTATAGTCAGGACATCTTAGTGTCTTTCAGAAGGCAGATAACCATATAACAATCTATGCTTGCAATTTAACTGTGGAAAAGTGTGGAGGAGAAAGAAGTCCCAGTGAAAGCTAAGTAGCTACTTAGCAATAGCCATGGCTTTTCAGTCCATAAACAGGAACCATGATATCCATAAACCTTTGTGACATCTTTGAAGAGAAATCTCCTCCAAACCCATAATGTGGTCAGACATTTGTGAATTTCATGCGAAGCTTTACATTACAGGCTTTTTTATATAGACGGCAGCAGAGTGTGTAGCGGCTAAAAGCAAAGTGTGGTGTCCCATAGATTCAGTTTGACTCCACATTTTCTCTGCTTACCCAGACTGTAATTCTATGCAAAGTAATTGATCTTCTAAACCTTCATTTCCTTCTAACATGGGAATAATAATACTTTGTAGGTTTGTGTAAATATTAAACAAAATATGCCTTATAAATTGCTTGGCACTATGCCTAACACACAGTAGGTGTTTAATAAATGTTAGCTGCTATCTCTAGGGGATTCCATTTCCAAGGGAAAATCAGATTGTATATTAATGATCAGGAAATGAATTCTGAAAGCTCAAAGTCTTTTGTTTGATTGACCAGGCCTAAGTGGGCCTTTTGTTTTTAAGTGTGATAAATGAATAATTTTAAACTATTCCAGGTTTTAGATAAGGTTCTAAAGGGATGTCTCACACCCTGGCTGCACATTAAAATTACCTGGAGGAGTTTGCAAACCTTGATACCCATGGCTCAGCCTAGACTAATTAAGTCAGAGTCTCTGGGTTCTGGGGGAACCCACCCCCAATATTTCAGCATAGGGTCTTTCTATTTTCCCTAAGTGTTGGCCGGCTGAGAAATAAAGAGAAAGAGTACGAAGAGAGGAATTTTACAGCTGGGCCACCGGGGGTGACATCACATATTGATAGGACCATGATGCCAACCTGAGCTGCAAAACCAGCAAGTTTTTATTAAGGATTTCAAAAGGGGAGGGGGTGCAAGAACAGGGAGTAGGTCACAAAGATCACATGCTTCAAAGGGCAAAAAGGAGAACAAAGATCACATGCTTCTGAGGAAACAGGACAAGGGCAAAATAAAAAACTCCTGACAAGGGTCCAAGAAAGATCACAAAGCAAAGGGCAAAAGCAGAATTACTGATAAGGGTCTATGTTCAGTGGTGCACATATTGTCTTGATAAACATCGTAAACAACAGAAAACAGGGTTCAAGAGCAAAGAACCAGTCTGACCTCAAATTTACCAGGGTGGGTTTTTTTCCCCACCCTAATAAACCTGAGGGTACTGCAGGAGATGAGAGTGTATTTCAGTCCTTATCTCAACTGCATAAAACAGACACACCCAGCACAGCCATTTATAGACCTCCCCCCTGGAATGCATTCCTTCCCCAGGGTATTAATTATTAATATTCCTTGCTAGGAAAAGAATTTAGTAATATCTTCCCTACTTGCATGTCCATTTATAGGCTCTCTGCAAGAAGAAAAAAATGGCTCTATTTTGCCTGACCCTGCAGGCAGTCAGACCTTATGGTTGTCTTCCCTTGTTCCCTGAAAAATCACTGTTATTCTATTCTTTTTCAGGATGCACTGATTTCATATTGTTCAAACACACATGTTTTACAATCAATTTGTACAGTTAACACAAATATCATAGTGGTCCTGAGGTGATGTACATCCTCAACTTATGAAGATAACAGGATTAAGAAATTAAAGTAAGACAGGTGTAAGAAATTATAAGAGTATTATTTAAGAACTGATGAATGTCCATGAAATAGTCACAATTTATGTTCCTCTGCCGCGGCTCCAGCCAGTCCCTCTGTTCAGGGTCCCTGACTTCCCACAACATCTGGGGAAGGGAGAAATGCCTCAGAATATTTTTATGTATGTATGTATGTATTTATTTATTTTGAGACAGAGTCTGTCACCCAGGCTGAAGTGCAGTGGTGCAATCTCGGCTCACTGCAACCTCCGCCTCCTAGGTTCAAGCAATCCTTCCCCTCAGCCTCCCAAGTAGCTGGGATTATAGGTGCCCACCACCACGCCTGGGTAATTTTTGTATTTTTTAGTAGAGATGGAGTTTCACCATGTTGGCCAGGCTGGTCTTGAACTTCTGACCTCAGGTGACCTGCCTGCCTCAGCCTCTCAAAGTGCTGGGATTACAGGTATGAGCCACTGTGCCCAACCTATTTTTAAAGCTCCTCAGGTGATTTAAATGATCAGCCAAATAAAAAGCCCTCATTTGCTCTAAAATTCTGAACCCATTTTGTAGTTGCATTAAAGATAGAAAAGTAGCTCAAAAGAATAGTATCTGGTCAGTGCCAAAATGAAGTTTTCTATGGGAAGCTGCTTCTATACATGACAATGCTAAAATAGCACTAATTCTCATCTGTGCCACTTTGTAAATGTCACAACAAGGCTCTACCTTCTTAACAAAGCCCTGTAGAGGGAGCCTGCCCTAAGGAATTAAAATTCACTGATTCGTTGGGATTAGCACTTGGTATTTTTCTTATATATTGGTAGTGCACACAAAAAGATGGATAACTTCTACCAACCTCTGAAACTGAATTGCTGAATATCACTGACATATTATTAATTATCTTATATCGTTTGTGACATCCTTTAATTCAAAACTCAGGACTGGCTGGAGGGAGAGGAGAATGGGCAGTTATTGTTTAATGGGTACAGAGTTTCATTTTGAGATGATTAAAATACTTCTGGAGATCGTAGTGATGGTTGCTGTTCCTTGTGCTTCTATGTGGATGCAGTCAAGTGCATCCACAAGAGGAGATACAGGAGATGTTCAGGAAAACACAGACATGGCAGATCGCTCAGGGCCACATGAAAAAGCATCGGTTTCAGCCAGGAGGCAGAGGGGCAGGAGGGTGTGGAGGATCTGGGCCAAGACTTTATTGGAGTTTCCACAAGAAAGGCAGAGCAGGGTAAACAGTTTAGGGTTGGTTAGGTGGAATAATTTCAGCAGGCTCTAAGCTATAGGGGTGGTCCCTAGTTGCCTGATACCTGGCACTGGAATGATTAAAGCAGAAGAATAAATATTTCCTCTGGGTGTATGGGCTAGATAGAAGAGTTCTGGCCCTGGATAGGTTAGTCTGTGTATCACAGATATGGTCCCAGCCTAACTCTTTGCTGTCTCTACAAATTAGCTAGCCCCTAGAGGGGCAGTCTCTCCCAGCCAAGAAGAATTTAAGATGTCAAAACATAATATGCAGAAAAGTGAAAATATAAAAAATATGATTGCATCACAATGTAAATGTATTTAATGTACAGCTGAAAATGGCAAAATGGTAAATTTTATGTTATATTTATTTTACCACAACTTTTTAAAATCCCAGTATCCGTAAGATCAAAAATATAGTAATTTAGGCAAAAGACAAGAACCAAAAGAAAAAAATGGGGAGGTAGAAGACAAAACTTACATCAAGAATTTTGAGGGTCACTGAAGTATGTCTCTTCTCCAAGTATAAAGAAGGAACTGGCTGGGCACGGTGACTCACGCCTGTAATCCCAGCACTTCCAGAGGCCAAGGCAGGCAGATCTTGAGGTCAGGAGTTCGAGACCAGCCTGTCCAACAGGGTGAAACCCCGTCTCTACTGAAAATACAAAAATTAGCCAGGCGTGGTGGTGGGTGCCTGTAATCACAGCTACTCAGGAGGCTGAGGCAGGAGAATCACTTGAATCCAGGAGGCAAAGGTTGCAGTGAGCTGAGATCACACCACTGCACTCCAGCCTGGGTGACAGAGTGAGACTTCACCACAAAAAAAAAAAAAAAAAAAAGCTGTCTTCTACAAAATATTGGTCACCTCCCAAAATGCAAATTTTAAGCAATTCTCAAAATTACCCAGCATAGTAGATGAAAAGGAAAGGAAACAGTACAGAATTGCTTCATCCTCTACAACAGTTTTTCACTTCTCATTATTCTGTCACGCTCTAAAGACATTCAGGAACTCTGATGTGGGTTATTCTCCCCTGAAAACCTGACTCATCTTAATGTGTGAAGCTGCAACACCAGAGGCTATGCCTTTTCTGCACTTCTCTACTGGCCAATTCAGTGTGAGTATGTTCTCTGGCTAAACTAGATCATCAACTCAGCTGCAGGCCCTTTCTACAGGAGTGCTCAGTTATGCATCACGTGCACATGTGTGTGTGCATATGTAATCACGAATGTGTTTTAATCTATAGACCTATGTGCATCATTATCCTGAATTTCTTACCTCCAAATCACTCCTTTCACACACCAGCCTGTATAGTTTTCATCCAAAATAGTTTAACTGACAGGAAAACTATTGCTCCATTGCATCTCCTCACCTAGCTTTCCCCTTCTCTCTGTAATCTGGGAAACCTACCATCAATTCTTTTTCCTCACTCATCTGCCACATCTTTTCTCCATTCCCTATGCCAAGATTCTCCAGCATAAACACCTATGGCTGCCAAACCTTCCTGCCCTTGTCCTAATGTAAACAAACTCAAGATGACTACCCTTTGCCCTCTCTGCAATTTGCTTTGTATATCCAGTTGCCAGATGCCTGCAGAGTAAGTACTAGGAGAAAGGAAACAAACTGCTCCTTCTTCTGCAGAAAAGGAGCGAAGAAAAGAGGGGCTAGGTCTCTAAAGCCATTGGTAAGAAAGACCCTGGAGCCTTATAAAGCACTGGTTTTAAATGACTAGGTGTGATCTACCTTTGTTTTCCTCTTTTCTGTGAATTTTGTGGAAGTGTAATCTTTATCAAGATGCACTATTCCATTCCTTCCAACCTGCCCAAACATTTGTGTTGCTCCCTAAGTATCTAAGAAATTGATTGAGAGCTGGTAGAGCAGTTTGGTCCACATGTAAAGATGTGTGCTTTCCAGTGTTCAGGACATTGTTCTGGGGCCTTTGCTAATACAGGCCTGCATGTAGCACACAGTGAGCACTGCACTGCCATCAGGAGAGTTGGAATTTGCATCCTGATTTGGCCACTAATCAGCTCTGGGTACTTAAGTAAATTATCTAATTTTCTATACCCCAGTGTCTGCATTTGTAAAATGGAGATAATAACAATGAACACTGTGGAGCACTTATGATGTGAGCACTGATGTAAGTAGCTTACACACATCACTTCCTATCATCCTTTCAGCAACTCTGTGAAGTGGGTGTGTTATTATTATCACCCATTTTAAAGATGTCAAAACTGAGGAAGAAAGGTGCATTATTAATATCTTGCCATTGGTCCCAAACTATATACAGAGCTAGGATTCAAACCCAGTCCAATGGCCAGAACTCATACTCCCCCTGAGGGTGTTCCATTGCAGACCCTGTCTCACTGAATTGCGATCATTCGATTTAGTATTTGGAAGTAAATGTAACATGTTATTAATTTTCCTGAAATTCACTTCCCTATCTGTAAAAAAGAGACAATCTCTAAGTTTCAGAGTTTCTCTAAGGAGTAGAGATAAAGCAGGGTTAGTACCCAGAACAATTCATGACACATATATTAGGTTATTGATACATTGGAGCTACTAATATTATCATTATTATTTATATTATTAAAAGATTCTATTCTAGATGACAAGAAAAGTTTATTTCTGTCCATTCCCAATGACACCAGAACATTGTGCATAGTGTTAATGTTAATTGCATTCCACAGAAAACATGCTTTCATTGAGTTCAAAGGGAAAAAATACATTCATTATGTTACAGTTTACATGAGGAAGAAAGGTGAGATTCCCACAACCCACCTTTCGTTCCCCCCCCACTACCACAGACAAAACATGGTTTTGCTTTTAAATCTCAAGACATAACATAGGATCTAAGCCTGTCTACTGCTACGATGTAAAACTAACATCATTTTTCCTCTTTGCTTCTTACAGATTTTTGCATATATGAATGAAACCTCTTCCAGAAAGGAAAAGTGGGACCTCCAAGCTCTTAGGTTTTTATCAATTAATTCAATAATTGACCCTTGGGTCTTTGCCATCCTTAGGCCTCCTGTTCTGAGACTAATGCGTTCAGTCCTCTGTTGTCGGATTTCATTAAGAACACAAGATACGATACAAACTTCCTGTTCTACACAGTCAGATGCCAGTAAACAGGCTGACCTTTGAGGTCAGTAGTTTAAAAGTTCTTAGTTATATAGCATCTGGAAGATCATTTTGAAATTGTTCCTTGGAGAAATGAAAACTGTGTGTAAACAAAATGAAGCTGCCCTAATAAAAAGGAGTAAACAGACATTTAAGCTGTGGTCAAGGCTACAGACCTGCTGACAAGGCACTTCATGTAAAGTGTCAGAAGGAGCTACAAAACCTACCCTCAATGAGCATGGTACTTGGCCTTTGGAGGAACAATCGGCTGCACTGAAGATCCAGTTGCCTTTTGATTTAAGCTTTCCTGTTGAATGACAAAGCATGTGGTTTTGTAATTTGTTTGAAACCCCAAATAGTGACTGTATTTTCTATTTTAATCTTGCTACTACCGTTATAAACGTATAGTGTACAGCCAGACCAGATTAAGCTTCATATGTATGTAGTCTCTAGGAAGTCGATATGTGGAAGCAACCAAGCCTGCTTTCTTGTGATCACTTAGTGAACACTTTATTTGAACAATGAAGTTGAAAATCATAGGCACCGTTTACAGTGATGTTTGTGTATGTGGGAGTCACTACAGTACTATTCTTACAAGAGTGGACTCAGTCGGTTAACATCAGTTTTGTTTACTCATCCTCCTGGAACTACAGGTCAAGTTGTCAGGTTATTTATTTTATAACGTCCATATGCTAATAGTGATCAAAAAGACTTTAGGAATGGTTCTCTCAACAAGAAATAATAGAAATGTCTCAAGACAGTTAATTCTCATTAATACTCTTTATTTATCCTATTTCTGGGGGAGGATATATGTGGCCATGTAGGAAGCCAGATATTAGGATTAAAAACTGAAAATTTTGGTTCATTCTTCAGATATACTGGAACGCTTTTAATGTTGATATTGGGGCCATGAGTAAAATAGACTTTATAAGACGACTGTGTTGTACCAAAATTCATCTGTCTATATTTTATTTAGGGAACATGGTTTGACTCATCTTATATGGGAAACCATGTAGCAGTGAGTCATATCTTAATATATTTCTAAATGTTTGGCATGTAAATGTAAACTCAGCATCAAAATATTTCAGTGAATTTGCACTGTTTAATCATAGTTACTGTGTAAACTCATCTGAAATGTTACAAAAATAAACTATAAAACAAAAATTTGAAAATGGAATAGTATTTTATGAAGTCCCTCAAATAACATTTTGCAATTAATATAAACATAGTACCGTTTAAATGAGATCAAAGTGGAAAAATTATATTTAATTTGGCAGATTCGTAAAGTGTGGTTGCCAGGTTTTAAAAGTGTGGTTGCAAATTAGAGTTTAAAATATTCATTATAATACTTGGTATTAGAAGATATTTTTTTCCTCCAGTTTTTACCCTTCCAGTATGATCCTTAAATTAGTAGAACCATCTTATTTTTTACAGTGTTATTATTGGATAGCCACTCCTAAAAAAAAAAGAAGAAGAAGAAGAAGAAGAAGAAGAGAGATATGCTTGTTTTTTCCAAAGTCTCATTGAGTTGTTTACCAAAACTATTTCCTTTAAGCAGTTATAGAACTAGACGATCACTTAGAATGATTTCAAACCAATCTAGGCATCAGTGTATTTTGATACAAACAATCTACGTCAAATCAGCTCTTAAGAAGAATAAATAAGTGGTTTGCTTTTCTACAAATTTAAACAAGCCAGGCAAAATTTAACTAAAATCTCGACATATAAATAAATCTTCCCTGTCCACCAGGCATTCTAAAGTTAAGAAATTATTCTAAATGGGACTAATTAGGCCCATGGGTAATTCCTAAACATAAAATTCTGAAGTTGCTTTGAATCTAGAAGATTGATTCCTTTTATCAGATGACTTGCTTTTCTCCAGATGAAAATGTCAACTACAATTTTTCACCCCACCTTACCCCTCCCCCTAAAATCCCAGAATAATGCCTGAGAACTGAAAATAAAAACACAAAATTGGACATAATATCACTAGCAGGAACAAAATGATTCACTCTGGAGGCCAAAGTATAAGAATTTAAGCCACTTATTTAAGCACTGGTATATTTCTAGAACTTTGTTTTCCTCATGTACTCCTGTTCCATGCACTGTGCTGGTATTTCATTTACACCAAAATATATGTAGAAGGAGTTGAAAGTAAAAATCCTCTGTAATAGTCATTACCTCCTATTAATGGCAATTTAAAGGTAACTTAGAAAAAAAATTACTAAAATTAGCTATGTAAATATTCCCTTTCTAAAAATCTTACCACATCAGACATACCTGTTTAAGTTACTGATTCATTATCAAGTTAAATAAAACAATAGAATTTACTTAGCCTGATATATTAAAGAACTGAACTGTGATAAAAGAAGATCTAGACTTTATTCTTTGCCCCCAGTAGTCAGAATGAAAAGGGAGAAAGAAACTATAGTTGGGATTCCCTGCAGCATGCCAGCCCTAAGTTTAGGTGTTTGGATATGGCATGGACCAAGCTGCCTGCTCTGAGCTGAGTTGTTCCTCAGTGGTTCAGTGTGGCCCTGGTCATCTTTTCCAAGAAAGAACTGAAAAATTCTGGTGCTAAATTGTGGCCTTGAATCTCCAAAAATCTGATTGGGATCTGAGTTTTCTTAGAAGGTATAAGATGACTCTGGAAGACCTGCATCACAAAGTGGGTTGGACCCGCGACAACCCAGAGCGAGACCAAAACTCTGGAAACCACTCCAACTCCAAATCATGATGCTTGCAGAGGCCTCAAACCCTGAGGAGGGAGGCAAAACTGATTCACATCACTACACGCCCATGTAATTCAGTTACACTTCAGCATCTCTGTCTCCTCAGCGTCAGTGCGCTTTGAGAGAGGGATTGTCCTAATGCTAATGGCAGGTCAGCTCTGATCTGAACCAAGAAATAACAACATATTCTAGTTTAGAATTTGGTGACTTTGAAAGGCAAGGGAAGACAATTAGCTCTCACTTAGGCAGAGTTTTGTTTATTTCACTTAGCTTAAGCCAAATCTAATAGTTTTTGGAACTTGGGAAGAGCCACTACATGGAACTTGGGAAGAGCCACTACTTGAGCCATTTACAGAGAGAGATGCATTCCTCTCTATAAATGATTATTTCATTCATGTTGACTTGCAAGGCCTACTCTTACTTGCTCTGTTACAACCTGAATATTTGAAGCCTCTCTTCTGCCTTCATCAAACACTCACTCCATTGGCTTTCCTCTCAATCACCTAACAGCACTATAATTGATTTTTAAATTTACAAGTCATTTTGATGACCTAAAATACATTCTATGGAAAGAAGTATTATTTTAGCAATTCACAAAAGCTACATTTTCATTTATACATGGGCCAAGGCCATGTATTGGGCATTACTTATTTCAGAAAATTACTTTTTCCCCCCCTGGCAGCTTTTGTGTTACTATACAAAAAAATTAAGTGCATTTTCTCGAATATTTTTATTTCTTATGAAATGTATGTACTATTTAAGGTCAATTTTAGTGGTTTAATTCTGTGATCCATGTATTTCATGGCACATGATAAATCCTAATAAGGTTAGGTATTAGTATCATCTTAGATGCCCATTCAGTGGCCCCTCTGACCTCTTTACACACACCTGGCTCTTATTTCTGATTCTCAGTGGTGGTGGTGGGTGCTAGGGGTGATGCTATATATTTATTAACTCTGAGTAACTGTCAAGAAAAATGACAATACACAAATGGGATGAATTTGCATCTCATAGAATGCAGTGAAGATTGGTACACATGGGAGAATGTAGAGGACCGAGTAAGTATAAAAGAGAGAGGAGGCCAGGCGTGGTGGCTCACGCCTGTAATCCCAGCACTTTGGGAGGCCGAGGTGGATGGATCATAAGGTCAGGAGATCAAGACCATCCTGGCTAACACAGTGAAACCCCGTCTCTACTAAAAATACAAAAAATTAGTCAGGCGTGGTGGCGGATGCCTGTAGTCCCAGTTACTCAGGAGGCTGAGGTGGGAGAATGGCATGAACCCAGGAGGCGGAGCTTGCAGTGAACCAAGATCGCACCACTGCACTCCAGCTTGGGCAACAGAGTGAGACTCCATCTCAAAAAAAAAAAAAAAAAAAAAAAACAACAGGAACAAGACAGACAGAAAGACAACAGGGCATATGACACCTCACCATTTTGGTGCCCTCCTCCAGATCTTATCCAAGTTATCAATGCCCATCTAAAAACAGTGGGCCAGAACCAAACACCAGTAATTCTAAACCAGTCTTACCAATACTGAATGCTGATATTTCAGTTCCTGGCTTAATCTGGATTTTATGTTTCTATTAATGCAACCTAGGATTACAAAGCTATCTAGAAACCAGGTCATATCTTTGAAACCTCCGACAGATAGAAGAAGCAACAGCATTCCAGTTTACATAGAGGAAAACTGGGTGTGCAGGGGCCAAGTGAGTTGGTCACTAGAGACATCCTCATAAGATACCTTTATGATTATGGTGCTGATCTTGCCAACCTGAGACCACATAGCCATTTTGTTTCTCTCTTGTCTCTTATCTCTTGCTTTTGGATTGGCTGTGTACACTAGGGATGGGGAACTTTGGGCTTGTCCATTGAACCTGGTCTTTTGGGTTAATAATTTTGCCCCTGAGATTATGTGGAACTAGATGCCAGTGCCCTACCCCAGAGAACAGGAGTTCTCTTGAAGTGGAACTCACTGCTTTGAGTTACCAAACATTTTTACTAGAGTTAATTGGCAATACTCATCTCAGTCCTAACAGTGTGCCTGACAGATCATGATAAATAAAATGTTTAACAATTCAACAGTGGCACAAGCAAACCTTTGAAGACATAGTGGAGCCTTTTATAGCTCTTACAGAGCTCGTCAGTGCGGCCACATTGTGAAGTGTTCAGAGAACAAGCCAAAAAGCCCTAGGCTTTTGAAAATCCAATGTTAACTTTTTATGTTTTTAAAAATAAATGGCCTCATGTCCCCATAGGATGAAAGGTATGATAACCAAAACACTGTGGGCTGCTTGTTGTGGTGTACTACTCTCTGACCTGTAAAAATAATTTTTTTCTGGTGTGAGTAGGCGTTCCGATAAAAGAAGAGCAAGCCTAATTGTAAACTAGAGACTTGACTCTCTTGACTACCTTTTATGGTGATGGGGGAGCTGGACACCCACTCTGAGAGGAAACACTTTCAGATGTTCACATCTTTCCATGACATGCCAGTCTGGAAAACTAAGGAGAGTGAAGAGTCAGATTCCTGTCTTCTACAAATTTCTTCTGTGTTTTCAATGAAGTTATAGTAAACTACAATGGCTGCAAAGAAATATTAAGTGGGGAAACAAAATTATCCTGTTATCAGTGTTAAAGGCTTTTTTGAATAATAAGGACTTTCTTTTGTTTCTCTATTTGAGCACATTAAAATGCTACTAACTGGAATCCTTCATAGCAGGAATTTTGGATTAAGAGACAAATCACATGGGGGGAAAAAGCCTGATAACTTTATTTTTAAACTAATACACTGAAAGGTTAAGTGAGAATCATGACACTGGGATTAGAATGCAGACGTCTAATCAGGGAATCTTCCATCCAGATGAACTTTCCATTGCCCAGGCCACCCCTCTCTGCTCTCTCCCCCTGCTCATTGACTCCGACCACACCGGGCCACCATGCTGGGCCAGGAGCACACCCAGCAAGCTCCCATCTCAGGATCACTGCCCTGGCTGTTATCTCTGCCTGCAACAAATGCTCTTCCTCCAGGCAGCCCTGGCTCACTTTCCTCACCTTCTTGAACATTTTGCCCCAGAGATGCCTCCTCAGTAAGGCCATTACTGAACCCTCTTCCTAAAACTACACACCCCTGCCCTACCCATTCACTTTGCCCTCCTCTATCATTTCCCCATATGAGTGACCTTAGACATACCTCAAGATTGACTTTTTATATAATACTCATGGTCTGTCACCCCCAAGTAGAATGTGAGTCCCAAACAGAGATTGCTGCCCATTTTGATGTCTAATGTTACAGTATCTCACACTTGCCAAGTGTCCTATACATGTAGAATTGTATCTTATACATTTCAAGGCCTTTTCCTATTTTTTATTTACTCACTGTGTTAACAGCAGTGAGGGTGTGTGGGTCTGCAGCAACTCGACTTTTGCCTCCCAGGAGGAAAGAATTTGGCTGAGGGCAATAAAGCAGAGAGAGAGAATGAGGCAGTTTTAGAGCAGGAGTGAAAGTTTATTAAAAAGTCATAAAGCAGGAACGAAAGGAAGTCAAGCACACTTGGTTGAGGGCCAAGCAGGTGACTTGAGAGATCCAAGCATGCTGTTCGGCCCTTGACTTGGGGTTTTATACATTGACATAGTTCCAGGGTTTCTGTTTCTCCTCCCTTGATTTTTCCCTTGGGGTGGGCTGTGCGCTTGCACAGTGGCCTGCCAGCACTTGGGAGGGGCCCCATGCAAGGTGGGTACTGAAGTTGTGCGCATGATCATTTGAGGCACTTTCCCCTTATCAGTCATGTGTTCCAAAAGGAGGGTCATATGCCAGTTAAACTCCGCCATTTTGCCTCTTAGTGCACATGCTTGAGCCTGCTCACCCAACTCCCAAGATCTTATAGGGAAGGTGCTCATCACCACTTTCAGCTGTTTTCTATCTATTGCGATGCAGCCTTTCCCTGGCACCAGCTGCAACCAATTACTATTTTAAAGAGGCAGTTTAACAACCAGCTATCACCTGATGGCTGCCTGACATTCCTGGGGTGGGGGACTCTCCTGTCCAGCTCATGTCTGCCTAGCTACCTACTCTAACAAGTATATTCTTCTAAAGATATTTTGAAAATGATCCCATACCATGTTTTGAATGTGGTAAATCTCATTTAGTCTTTAAAACAACACTGTAAAGCAGGCACTCTCCCCATTCTACAGATGACAAAACCTATTCAAAACTAAGCAAATAGCTCAAGATCACACAGCTTTTAAGGGATAGTTAAAAAATTAAACTATTTTCTGGCCAGGCACGGTGGCTCACGCCTGTAATCCCAACATTTTGGGAGGCTGAGATGGGTGGATCGCGAGGTCAGGAGATTGAGACCATCCTGGCTAACTTAGTGAAATCCTGTCTCAACTAAAAATACAAAAAATTAGCCAGGCATGGTGGCACACACCTGTGATCCCAGCTACTTGGTAGGCTGAGGCAGGAGAATCACTTGAACCCGGGAGGTGGAGGTTGCAGTGAGCTGAGATTGTGCCACTGCACTCCAGCCTGGGCAACAGAGCGACAGTCCATCTAAAAAAAAAAAAATTAAACTATTTTCTGATTTCAAGCCAGGGATCATTCTACTTACCCTACATAATGGAGATCTATAATGGCCCTCTATTTCCAACTCTATTCCCCTGGAAGGAAAATCCCATTGGCATGGCCCTGGCCTATCACCACCATATTTGCAGTATCTAGGATTATGTCCGGTATGTAGTAGGTGTTCATAAATATTTGTTGAATGAACGCATGGCTAATGTCAAGGATACAATCTCTGTCAACCTCTGAAAGACTTCATCTTCCTCCTGTTTTCTTTCCCTCCTGTCTGAACAACTCAATGTGAAGAGCTTTGAGTGGGGCAGACTAAGGCAGGCTTCTGCAGCTGAGGGTGTGAGAGCCCACACAGGGGCCTGGAGTGGAGTATCGAAGCTCAGACGGGGTGAGGATGGGGGTGCTGCTGTGCAGAGTGTGGACTGGGGAGAGTGTTCACACAGAAAGGCAGCCTACAGTGGGCATCAGAGTCCAAAGCAGATAAGGTTATTCACACAGGAGGTGTGACATGGTGTGGGGCACTGGAACCCAAAGAGGGAGGGAGTAGGTGCCCTGGTATTGGGTTGTGGGGCCTGAACAGATTGAGGCAGAGGAGGGTGTCCATTCAGAGGAGCAGCCTTGCTTGGACAGAGCCCAGGGGCCTGGGGAGGCTGTCCACATGGGGTGAACTGCTGTAGGGAGGCAGAGCCTGACTGAGAGGATGGGGCACCCTTGCAAGGGGATGGCCTAGTGATGGGGTTTAGGAACCTGAGTTGGGTGAGACAGGCATGCACTTGTGGGATGGCCTGGCAGGAGCTGTCAGGAACCAGGCAGGGTGTGCATGGCCTCCACGTGGGGTGAGTCAGGGACTCAGATTGGGGACTAACAGCTTGAGCAGGAAGAGGGAGGTGTGGGGAGGGGAAGATGCTGGGGATGGGAGATTGGTTACATACAGAGGGATTTATCAAATAAACAAAGATATTAAAAATAACAAAAAACAGTTTAGTCACTGTTAGAGAAAAATGAAAAGAGAGAAAACTGGAATGAATGCTGTGGTGTTGGATTGGAACTGGTATATTGTGTTAGCTCATATTTTTCAACATATAGAGATAAATATGGAAATAAATTCATATGTAAATATGTGTGAGAGTGTGTGTGTGTCTGTGTGTATCCTCTAGCTCTGTCCACTGAGAATAGCTGGGATTAGCAACCTCTTCCCCATCCAATAGCAATGAGCACACCTAGCTCATAGGTCTTGATTTCTAAATACTATTTTCCTCTAAAAGGAACCAGGGCTCTTCTGAGAAATGGCTGACTTCAAAACTGGGGCACGGAAAGTATAAAGCAAGTCTGGAACATCTTAATTATAAGGAAGTGCTCAAGGAATGAGAGAGCCACTTCACAAGAACACAGAAGCCAGTTTGAAAGGGGATTCCCACTGACCAAACTGGGGACAATTTGAGCATCAACATATATAATGATAATAATAGATTATGACCCCTTGAAAAAAATATGAAACAATGATTCCACACAGATAAAAACAAATTTAAAAATGAAAGTTTAATGAGAAACAGGCAACTTATAAAGTTTCAAAGTACCTGACCATAAAATAACCATTAATTACGAAGGGAAAGAATAACTTTACAGTAAGAAATCCTGACAGACCCTAATGTAATCAGGAGACCAAAGTAAACTATCATCAGTGACAGAACCAATTAAATTGTAAGCCAGAAGACAAACTGCAATAAGAATACAGTGTCACTTCTGGGATATTTCTTCTTGTCGAAGAAGTACCTGAAAGAAGTAGCCTAACCCTAATCATGGAGAAATACCAGACAAACCCAAATTGAAGGATTTCTACAAAATGACTGGTTTGTAATCTTCAGAAGAATCAAAGTCATGAAAGTTAAGACAAGAGTGATGAACTATTCCAGACTGAAAAAAACTAATGGGACAGGACAACCAACTGCAACAGGGGAATCAGAACTCTATTCTGTTGCCATAAAGAGCATTATTGGGACAACTGGCAACACTTACTAGGTCTTGAGGAATAGATGCAGTAATGCATCCAGGTTAACTCCCCGACTGTGGTTATTAAATTGTGATTATATAGGAAAATGTCCTTAGAAACACACCATGAAGTCCTGAGGAATGATGATGCACCATGTCCACAACCTAATCTCAAAGAACTCAGGGGAAAAAAGTTACGTATACTGTGCTCCTAATGTTTCTGTGAGTTTATGATTGTTTCCATACTCAAAACAATTACAAAATAAAACAGTAGGCATACTCCCTTCAAAAGAAAGCAAACCAAAAAAGGGCCATACTGTTTGCACATAGACATACATTAACGATGTAAACTAAAATCAATCTAATTCCTATCACTCTAATCTTTCCTCATATATTTTGTTTTTGAGTTGTGAATGAAGATGCATATATGAAACGAATATCAAAACTAAATGCCAATGATAGTTATCTTGCTCGTTGGAGAATGAGGTGGTCCACAAAGCTGCCATCTATCTGTCTATCCATCTATCTACCTACCTACCTACCTACCTACCATCCATCTATTTATTTATTTATTTAGAGACAAAATGTCACTCTGTTGGCCAGGCTGGACTGCAGTGGTGCAATCTTGGCTCACTGCAACCTCCGCCTCCTGGGTTCAAGAGATTCTCCTGCCTCAGCTTCCCGAGTAGCTGGGACAACAGGTGCGCATCACCACGCCCAGCTAATTTTTGTATTTTTAGTACAGACGGGGTTTCACCATGTTGGCCAAGATGGTCTCAATCTCTTGACCTCTTGATCAGCCCATCTCAGCCTCCAAAAGTGCTGGGATTATAAGCATGAGCCACTGGGCCCAGCCAAAGCTGCTCTTTATAAGACTGTTATCAACTTGCTCACCAACAAGTCAGGCTAAGCATTTATATGACACGAAAGGAATTTATATACTTATCACTCTGTTCCCATTAGAGAGAAATAAACCAAACACATTTACAACTGTGAACTGTTATTTAAATTTACATGACTTATTTTGGAAAAATAATGCAGTTATTTCAGCATTAAGTTAATGATAATTTTAGATATCATATGAAAAAATAATTCTGTGCAAAAGAAAACAGTAGTCTACCCACCAGAGGTCTAGCCCACACTGTGATTATTTGAATTTGTGGGCTTTTGCAGCTTCCTCAGAATAATGAGTTCATTCTTAACTACAGAATAGCTGCACTTCAACTTTCTTGTTACTCACTTCAACCTACACAGATGCAACGAGGTTTTGAATCTCCCAAATGGAGATTTATTGTTCTTAAAGATGAATTTCCGTAAGTCCTTTCCCATAATGAAATTTCCATTGAACTTTCCATGCATTTCCATAAGAGCAATAAGGAAATCTGTTTGCTCACTTCTCCTGTCAATCATAAATCTGTACTCAAAAGCATGGAAGGATTGTGTTTACTCTGCAGACTGTGCACCAGGATACCCAGGGGAGGGAGCAGATTGTCAGGAAATTAGTCAGAAGTACTGCCTCATCTACTTAGTGCTAATCTCCTCCCCAGCCCATCCTCCACCCTGGTGTAGGGGCATTGCCCTTGGAAGCAGAATAGCACAGTAGTTGGTATAAAGTTTGAACTTTGAGGTTGGACAGACCTCATTTCAAACCCTAACTCTGCCACTTGCTGTGTAACCTTGAATAAGTTACTTAGACTTTCTAAGCCCGTTTTTTCACCTTCATCATGAGGGTAGTAGCTGCCCACCTCATAGGATTTCTGCAAAAAGTCAAATGATAATAAAATCATACCAAAAAAATAACAAGAGGTGTATGAAATACTTAATGTCTGGTACACGGTATGAGCTTTAAAAATGCCAGTTATTATTATCATTTATTGATATTTTAAAATGAGAATCTGATCATGTTTTCAGGATCCCATACTTCTAGTGTACTGATTTCCAATCCTCTGCTACTCAAACCTTTCTCATCATGAGGGACCTACACACACACACACCACCACCAACAACAACACCACTACCAAAACTAACAACAGCACCACCAACAACACCACAAGCAATATAACAACACTACCAGTACTAACAACACTACCACTAACACCAACAACACTACCAATACTAACAACAGCACCGACAACACTAGACTTACTACCAATATAACAACACTACCAATACTAACAACAATACTAACACTAACACCACCAACAACACTACCAGTACAAACAAGAGCACCATCAACACTACCAATATAACAACACTACCAATACTAACAACAACAGCACCACCAACAACTACCAATACTAACCACAACAGCAACACCACCAATACTAACAACACTACCAATACTAACACTCACCAACACTACTAATACTAACAGTACCACCAACACACTACCAATACTAACAACAAAAAACTACCAATACCAACAACACTAACCCCAACACCAATACCAACACCAACACCACCAACAAAACTACTACCACCAGCACTACAAATAGCAACAACAACAACAATACCAACACCCTCACCCACCCACCACCCCTCCCAACATCATCATCACCATATTTGTGTTTGCCTGATGACTGTGACAGATGTTACCAACAAGTCTAAAGTTAACTGGAGAGCCTGAGGAGCCCACTGAAGCCAGAGGTGTTGCAGCTGCTTGAACCTATGTTGTGTTCACAGCAAGAAATCCCCAAAGAAGTAGTGACTGGAGTGACTGCCCCACCTGTCTCCATCCATCCAAAGACATTCGGAGGCATTCATGTATGTATTTTCCCCCAGGTAGTCTCACTGCTGGCTCTCTCATTTTGTTCAGGTCTCTGCTCAATGTCACCTCCACAGATAAGTCTTTCCTGGTCTATATAAATATAAAATCACTCAATAAAATATTTTTATTACTTTCCTTCCCCTTCCCCTCAGTCTGTTTATTTTTCTTTCTATCACCCTTCTCACTAGCTGGCAGTATAGTATCCGTGTCATCATCTGTGAGTGTGTGTGTGTATATGTATTATCTTTCTTTACACATAGAAAAAAAGTCTTTATCATGGCAAGGCCTTTGTCTGTTTTTTTTTTATTTTTTATGTTTTTGCTATTAGAACAATACCTCATCTAGTGGGTGCCTGATAAATATTTTTGAGTAAACAAATACATGAATCAATCAACCAATCAATCAAACTGTCAGCCAGCAGTTCAGGGACAAATAACAGTAACATTTAGTTGAGGTCAAAGGTCTTGCAAAAATGAAATATTCCCATGTTTGCTACAGGGAAATTTACAAAGAAAAGAAGATGACTTCAATACAGTTCATGCAAAAAAAAAAAAATCCCCAAAGCAGCCTTCACTACAAAGCTCTTAACACACACTTATAAAAGCATATATTTCTGTGTTATTTCTTTCCTGTTTATTTTCATGACCGAGTTTTTTCTCATAAAATAGGTTTTCAGGAACAGAACCCCACTCTATAACACTGCACCTATAGGACTTCGCAGTCCAATGTGTGACTGTTGTCCAGGAACCAATTCATTCCTAAGTCATCAGTTTCCCCACATCATTGGATTTCCATCATCCCCAGAGTTAAGATCCAAGCTCCTTGGTGGTCAAACAACAGGGGGCTGGTTCCACTCACTTCCCCATCTCATTTCAGGCAATACCTGCTGCCTCCGCTCAGTGCTGAGATACTTCCAGTTTCCCCTCTCCATGCCTGGGTTCCTGCTGCCCCTCAGACTGCAGCACCTTCATTTCCCTGTCCTGCTATGCACTTAACCATTCTTAAGTCTCTGAGGAAGGTATTCCTGACCTGCACTTCCTACCATGACCATAATGAAAATCAAATGAATTCAACATTGTGATCAATAATATGTTTGCAACCCTTTGCTAAAACTGTTCAGAGCAAGTAAAACTAACATAATGGCCCTGCTTTTTCTCTGAAGCTGTGTATTCACTGAAGACATATCTTTAAAATGTTTTCTTCATAATATTCTCAAACAATTCACCCTATTCCATACCCACTGCAGATCCTGAGATTCTAACTGTGATAATATAATATGCATCTCTCCCAATACCTGTGGAAGTATACCATGATCCAAGCATGTAAAAGAAATTAAATACAGGTAGAAAAATAGCCTTAGACTAATTATTTTTCCCTCTGCAGATAATCTTACAAACAGTACCCAGCTTTTAAGAAATGGCAAAAAAAAACACAAAGCAAAACAGAACTTAACACTGATTTAGTCAGGCATATCTCTGTCAACTCATTCTATCAACTTTTAACTCAGCAAAAACTCGAAATAAGGAAGCCCAGTTTGGTCAGTCACAAAATTATATATTATTTCATGAAGATTTTCAGAGTATAAGTGATATCTCAGAAATAATGGTGTTATATTTAAATATATCATTTTACATGAAATTTTCTCAAGGCAAAACAAAATAAAATGGATATCTGATAAGCATTTGCATTTCTTATGCCAAAAAACAATACCCCAGGGGCCAAAACTAGAAGCTACAGTTTGAGTTTCCTAAGAAGTCAAGATAAAATCTCAAATAGTGACATAAATAATAAACTCGGCCAGATATGTTGGATTAATAAACTTTTTAGTAGGCTTCCACTTTAAATGTTGATCCCAAAGTCTTGTTTTACGTTCAGACATTTATTTCGAGTGAAGAATTTTGAACTAAGAATAATGACCAATGTTGGCATCTAGCTTTGGCTGAAAATTAAACACAAAAGAAAAATTAGCAAATACACACATAAGAGAACTTGTGCTTTGATTGTGAAGTGGTCATTATGACTATATATGGCGTTTCCACTGAGAGGATTCTTCTCCGGAAATGAAAGTGTTGATTGAAAGGTTTCTTCTTCAGACCTATCTTTGGAAAGTCCTTTGAAAATCAAGTACACTTGCGGAAATATTTTTTTTTTTCTTTTTTTCTGAGATGGAGTCTCGCCCTGTTGCCAAGGCTGGAGTGCAGTGGCATGACCTTGGCTCACTGCAACCTCCACCTCCCGGGTTCAAGTGATTCTTGCACCTCAGCCTCTGGAGTAGCTGGGATTACAGGTGGGATTACCACCACACCCGGCCAATTTTTGTATTTTTAGTAGAGATGGGGTTTCTCCATGTTGGCCAGGCTGGTCTTGAACTCCTGGCCTCAAGTAATCCGCCCGCCTCGGCCTCTCAAAGTGCTGGGATTAGAGGCATGAGCCACTGCGCCTGGCCCAGTTGTATTTTTTGTATCCTATGTACTTCCAGAAAGGATTTCAGGAAAGTTATAATGGTAAGTCACCTATGCAACACAATAATCATGTACAATTATGTATTTCTATTTATATATATGAACTAAATGAAAATAAACTACTGTTTCCTTAATACCGCATTGCCTATCTTTTGTGTTGATGATATGACAGACCTTTGTTATCTAATCTCAATAAGAAGAGAAAAAAGACTCAACTGCTAACTATGAGGCATTCCAGAAAATGTAATGGACAATGTCCAATAGTGGAACAAAAGAAACAGTCTTCAAATGTAGCCTTAATCAATAGACCTTTATTAAAATTTTAAACTTGGCCCAGTTCAGGTATTCTGTATACACAGACAAGACAATATGATATATATAAGATACTTTCTGACTATCTAGCAAGACAACAATCATGGTGGCTTTTTATTGTGTCGATACAGTTAAGCTACAACTGTTTTCCAGTGCTTCCTTTTTTTCATGGTTTTGGGTTCAGGTTGGCCACAAGAAAAATTTTTGCCAGAATTAGAAGGCAGAAGTAAAGCCTCAGCCATGTTTAAGCTCTGAAGGGCGATGTTAGTTCAGGTAACACTGTGGCTCATACACATTGTTGTATTTGCTGGCTCATCTTGTTGGCATGGGAAGGCCATGGCTAGCCCCCAGATCCCAATCTCCTCCCAGATCTCCATGGGACAGCAGCCTGGCCCACTGTACTTCCAACAGGAGCTAGGCTGCTTTCTTTAGCTTTTTTGAATCCTGTGCCAGGTTCATGTGCTGTTCCAAGTGAGTGCACCAGGTCTTCTGAAGGTCACTCACATCATCAAGGGGGTGGTGGGAGCCCAAGAAAAGATATCCCAAATAACTATCCTAGATATCCTAGGCTGATAAAAGAGATCCTAGAAAAAGATCACCCTATCATTGAGATTTATTTGGCTTCTGGCTTCCTTCAAAGATATTTTTAGTTTCATGCCATAAACAGGGCATGTAAGGGTGAGTCTACCCTCTTTCCCAAGAAGGCTGTCTTTTAGGCCAAGGAAAACAAATGGTAAAAAGGTTGGGGAACATTCTAGAAAGATCTTTATAGAACTGACAGAGTAAAAGAAGTGGTTAGGTTTCATGGTTTGGACAGGCTATCCCCAGAACAGTACACATTGTTTCTTTACTGACAATAGGAAAAAAAAAAAAAACACACACACATATATACCTACAAAGCTAGTTGACCAGAACAAGAAGGAAATACCCTAGAAAATGCTTTATTCTATTGGCCTGGAAACCTAACTAATGAAGTGAGACAAGAAACAGAAACACATATGAGAGTTAGAAAGGAAGACACATTGTTTGTAAATAATGATTGTCTGCATGGAAAATCCACTGGGCACTTTAAGCAAACGATTGGAATAATTTTTTTTTAAGTTCAGCAAGTTTGCTGGAAAGATCAACTTGGAAAAACCTGTAGTGTTCCTACACACAATGACAAATGAGAAAATATAATTTTTAAAAAATTTTACCATAAACAGCAAAAATTACAAAGTAGCTTGGAATAAATATATCAAAAGATGTGAAAGATCTTTATGGAGAAAATTACACTACTTTATTGAAAGGCATAGAAGACTGACCAAATGTACAGTTACATTACTTTCATGAATGGAAGACCCAATAATATACAAATATCAATTCCCACCAAATTTATCTACAACATCCATGCAATTCCAATCAAGATTTTTTGTGGATTTGTGTGTGTGTGTGTAACTTAAAGTTATTCTAAATCCACGCAGACAAGTAAAACGACCAAGTATATTAGTTTCCTATTGCTGCTGCAACAAATTTCCACAAACTTAGTGACTTAACATTTATCATCTCAGTGTTTCGAAGGGCAAGAGTTCACAATGAGACCTGCAGGGCTAACATCAAGGTGTTGGCCCAAGCTGTGCTCCTTCCAGAGGCTTAAGGTGAGAACTTCCCTTTGCCTTTTCCAGAACAGAATTAAAAACAAACATCATACGATTATCTCAATAGATGTAGAAAAAGCATTCAATAATATGCAGCATCCTTTTATGACAAAAATCCTCAAGAAACTAGGCATAGAAGGAGCATACCTGAAAACAATGAAAGCCATCTGTGACAGACCCACAGCCAATGTCATGCTGAATGGAGAGTTAAAAGCATTACCCCTGAAAAGTGGAACAAGACAGAGATGCTCACTTATACCACTTCCATTCAACACAGTACTGGAAGTCCTAGCCAGGGCAATCAGGCAAGAGAAAGATATAAAGGGCATGCAAATTGGAAAAGAGGAAATCAAACTATCACTGTTTCCCAATTACATGATAATATACATAGAAAATCCTAAAGACTCCTCCAAAAAAAACTCTTAGATTTGATAAATGAATTCAGTGAAGTCACAGGTTACAAAATCAATGTACGCAAATCAGTAGCAGTGCTATACACAACAATGACCAAGTTGAGAATCAAATCAAGAACTCAATCGCTTTTACAAAAGCTTCAAAAAAGTAAAATACCTGGTAATATACTTAACCAAGGAGGTGAAGGAGAACTACAAAACACTATTGAAAGAAATCACAGATGACACAAATAAATGGAAATACATCCCATGCTCATAGACTGGAAGAATCAATATTGTGAAAATAACCATACTACCAATTCCTATCAAAATACCAATATCATTTCTTATAGAATTAGAAAAAAAAACTCCAAACTTTCATATGGAACCAAAAAAGAGGCCAAATAGCCAAAGAAATCCTAAGAAAAAAGAGCAAAGCTGGAGTCTTTTCCAGCTTTTAGAGGCTGCTTGCATTCCTTGGCTCATGGCCACATCACTCTGACCTCTGATTCCATCATCTTATCTTCTTCTCTGATTCCGACACTTCTCCCTTTTTCTCATAAAGACCCTTCTGATTACATTGAGTCTGCCTGGATAAATCGAGGATTATCTCTCTATCTCAAGATCTTTAACTTAATTATATCTGAAAAGTCCTTTTTGCATGCAAAACAGAAAGGTTCTAGCGATTAGGATGGGACCTCTTTGAAGGAGGGTCATTACTCTGTCTGCCACACGAAGATAATTTTGAAGAAGAACCAGGAGAGGGTCCTTGCCATACTAGATACTAAGACTTATGATAAATTTCGAGTAATTAAAATCAGGTAGTATTGGAAGAGGCATAAGCAAACAGAACCCAGAAAAGGGCTATCATATATGGGAACTTGGTATATGACATAGGTAGTTTTACAAATTTGGAGGGAAAGCCAATAAACACTGTTAAGACAATTAGTTTTCCATGTAGGAAAAAAGAATGAGCTCCCTAACTCATCACATATATAAAAATCAATTCCAGATAAATTGTGTAGACATAAAGGTAAGGAAAATATTAAAATACTGACAAATAACTTTATGACCTTAAGTAGAGAAAAATTTCCTATATAGACCCCCAAAGCACAAATGATAAATTGTATACATAAAAATGTAATACTATTCCACAATAAAAGACACCATGCATAAAATAAAAAGACAAGCCACAAACTCTAAAACATGTTTGCCACCCATGTGACCAAAACCAAACCATTAATATTGAAAACATAGAAACAATGTCTATAAATCTATAAGGCGGTCCAGTTATATAACAATTAAAATAGATCAGAGTCCTAAATCTAAGAGCTAAAACCATAAAAAATCTTAGGAATAAAATAGAGGTAAATCATCATGACCTTGGATTTGCCAGTGGTTTCTTAGATAAGAGATCAAAAGTACAAGCAACGAAAAAAAAAAAGATAAGTTGCACTTCATAGAAATTAGAAACTTTTAGGCATGAGAGAACACTATCAAGAAAATAAAATGGCAACCTATAGAATGGAAGAAATATTTGCAAATCATATATTTGATAAGGGTCTAAGATCTAGAATATATAAAGGGCACTTGTAACTCATCAATGGAAAAATGAATAACTCATTTAAAAATAGCAAGGACTTGAACAGACATTTCCCTAAAGAAGATATACAAATTGCTAACAGGTACATGAGAAGATGATCAATATCATAAGCCATTAGGGAAGTGCAAATCAAAACTGTGATGAGATACCACTTCACATTCAATTGCAATTGTGATAACACTTTTTTAAATGGAAAATTAGTGTTGGCAAAGTTATGGAGATATTGGAACTTTCATAAATTGCTGATAGAAATGCAAAATAGTGTAGCTGCTGTAGAAGACATTTTGGGTGTTTCTCTAAAAACTAAACATAGAATTACCACATGACTCAGCAATTCCATACCCCCCAAAACTGAACAGAGACTCAAACAGATACTTTTAAACCAATGTTTATCAGACTACTATGAAAGGTGGAAACAACCCAAATGTCATTAACTGATAAATGGATAAATAAAATGTGCTACATATATATTACATACACCCCAATATTATTCAGCCATAAAAAGGAATGAAGTACTGATACACACTACAATATGGATGAACCTTGAAAACATTATACTAAGTGAAAAAAGCCAGGCAAAAATAACCATATAGTGTATGGATCCATTTATATGAAATATAATGAGTCAGCAAATGTATAGAGCTAACAGCTTAGTGGTTTCCAGGATCAGAGGTGGGAAGAGAATGGGGAGTAACTGCTTAATGGTTATGGGTTCCCTTTTTGAGTGATGAGAAGTTTGAGTGATGATGGTTGCACTGCCAAATATCACCAATGGTAAATTTTATGCTATCTATATTTTAACACAATAAAAAAGCACAGGTGATAAACTGGATACATCAAAATGTAATACTCCTACACATTAAAAGACACCATAAATGATGTAAAAAAGATAAACCACAAATTCTTAAAGACCACTGCCACCCATGTAGCCAAAAAAGCATACAAGATTATAAAGTGAGCGTCTATAGTTCTTTAAGAAAATACAAATCATACAATGAAAAAATGAGCCAAGGATAAGATCAGACAACTTATAGAAGAAAGAACCTAAATGTCCAAGAAAAACAAATATGAGAATATGTTCAACGTCATTAGTAATTGAGAAAATGCAAATGAAAACATCTTTTGCACCCTATTAGACAAGAATCACACATCAGATAAAAATGAATGGGTAAACTAGATCTAAATACTTTCTTATGGATAAGAAAGGTGAAAACAACCCAAATGTTCATTAACTGATGAATGCATAAAATGTGCTACACATATATTACATATACACATAATATACACTCAAAAACAATGTCAAGCTTAAAAAGTTAAGTTTCAGCTCATTTGTAGAATAAACAGACATTTGTGTAAAGTTTAAAAACATAAACAGAAGCAAATATTTTTTTGAATACAGACATCTATAGTAAAGGTACAAAAACTCAGGACAGATACCCAGTAACTTCCTGATGACAGCTGTCTCTGGGGATGGAGAGACAGGAACAGAGTAAGGGTGGCACAAAAGAGGAGTTGTCCCTTATTTTCATTTCTTAAAAACAAAGTGAAACAAACAAACAAACATCTGCAATCCCAGCACTTTGTGAGGCCAAGGTGGGAGGATCACTTGAGCCCAGGGGATTGAGGCTGCAGTGAGCAATGATCACGTCACTGCACTCCAGCGTGGGCGACAGAGCAAGACTCCATCTATTTTTAAAAAAAAGAAAGAAAGAAAGAAAAAAAACCTGAAGCAAATAAAACACATTGTTGATATTTGTTAATTCTAAATAGTGGGCACCTATGCCTTTATTGTACACTTTCCATGCTTTCTGTGAGTCTGAATTTTTTTAGAGTTAAAAAACTAATAGTCTATTAATGTGGAAAAATAAAATAAGACACAAGTCTGCAAAGATGAAGTATATAAATGTGTAAATTTTGCTACGGTGAGAAAATTGACTAAACATGTGTATGTGTGAGAGAGAGAGAAGAAGAGAGAGAATGGAAGATATTTCATGCATCGAAAACTGCCAAGTTGGGTTTATTTGAAGAGACCTCATAATGACAACTTTGGGGACACTCCCTAGTCAGGGATCTCTGGACAGGGCAGTGCTCAGAGACTTGGACATTTGCTCAGGACAGTGCATGCTGCAATCGACTCAGGGCACTTTCTGTTGCTTCTCTGTAGAAGCCAGCCAAGCAACAAAATTCAGAACAAAACTGCTACCCACTTCTGGCTCATCCAATATTTTTTACAGTCTATGGGTTCATGTTATGTGCTTATTGGCTTAAATCTGATATAAGCCATAATATTACAGGTTGGATCATCGTTTTTTAGACTACGTTTGCCATTCTAATCACAACTGGGAAAAAAGTGATCCCCGGCCCATTTGCTTTTGAGGCTCTTGCCTGACACCAGCTCATGTTTTCTGAAGAATACCAAAAGGAAAATGTTACCACCATTCACTCATTTAACAAATGATCTGCTGTTGATTTTCTGGGCTGCAGATTCTGTGTTAACATTTAAACAGCCACATGGAAATGACAACTTATTGACAAAGTTAGCTAAGAGGTTCCATGGTTCCACAGTTCAGATCTCTAAGTATGAGTCCACATTGCCTGCTTGCTCAGCACACAGGAATGCTTAATTTACGTGGTACTTTTTAAAGTAATAAACACTCCTTTCTAATGCAGGGCTAACTTGCAGAAGCCTGACTTAATATTCTTGGGTTTTTTTAACCATATCACAGGAGATAAAGCAGGGAATTCTTTTCCTAAGAATCACTGCAAATTTGTAAATATTGTATGTCAGTAAATATGGCATTAAGATGGAATTTCTGTTTGGTAAGATTCGTGACTGTTATTTTCACAGCATGTTCTGACATAGGAAGAGCATACTTATTTTTTAAGCAGAGCACACAATAAAATGGATAATCTTTTCCCAAATCTCATTATTCAAAATTTTCTAGAACACAGCCTCCTTTGTTAGAATATAACCTTGTGGGCAGGGACTTTATCCTATTTATTTAGCATACAGGTTGTATCTAGTTAGCATCTGTTGTGAATAGTGCAAACACCAGATAATTACATGGATTATGGACTGCATTATCGAACCAAGAATCAAGATGTATGTCCTATCTTTTGCTCTTAAAAGATGGTATGAGAAAAACAAACAAAAAAAATGGAAGTAAAATATTAGGATTCTAATAACTCCCCAATCAAGAAAACTGTGTTTTTGCACATGAAGAAATAAGTGTGGTCATTGTAACTGTGGAAAAATATATAATCTCACACTAAGAACAGTAATGTAAACAGCACATGAACAATTACCTGTAAATCTCTAGAAAGCAAATCTTTATATTGAAGGACAAGAACCAAGATATTAACATTTAGGGGCACACACACACACAAAACAGGAAACATGATGTGGTATGGCCTTGCCCCTTGGGTTTGACTGGGCAGCCAAAGGGAAAACCCCTGACCCAAGCTGTCCTGGGCACATTCTCTTTCTGGTATTTGGAAATGAAGCCGAGAAAGCTGAGTCAGAATCTATGTGTGTGACAGTCCCTGCCATGTGTAAGCTTGGGCATTCTGGGGAGGCCATGTTTTGCTCTGTGAACTAAAGGGCAGAAAAAGCCATTCAGTAAAGAGAAACAAAGGAGATGAATGTTGTATAATTTCCTGTTGCTGCTGTAACAAATTACCACAAACTTAATGGCTTAAAACATACAGATGTATGATCTTACAGTGCTGGAAGTCAGAAATCTAAAGTTGGCTGGCCGTTTGTATTCTTTCAGAGGTTACAGAGGAAATTCTACTTCCCTGCTTTTTCCATCTGAGGCTGCCTGAATTCCTTGGCTTATGGCTACATCACTCCACTCTGCTTCCATTGGTCACATCTTCTCTGACTCTGACCTTCTTACCCACTTCTAAGGACTCTTGTAATTACACTGAGATCACCCGGATAATCCAAAATAAATTCTCCATCTCAAGATATTTAATTTAATTCCACCTGCAAGGTCCCTTTTGCTATGTAGAGTAGCATTTTACAAGTTCCAGGGATTAGGACACCTTATGTGTGGTGGGGGGCGGGGGGTCATTATTTGCCTACCATAAAAGTTCAAGGAGGAACGGTGATGACAGGTTCCAATAAAATAAAAAGTTCCAATAGCAAGCCATTCCTGAATTTCTTCTCTTGGATGCCATGACACACTCTTATACTCCTGTAAGAAGCCTTTTGGGCAACAGCTGCCTGAGTGCTCTATTGACATGAATTCTGAAGACTTACTGGAACGTCATGATGAGTGAATGAATGTCTGCCAGGGCACCAAACAAGGAGAGCTATCTCATATGTGTCACAAATTCACCATCCTTGCTCAGGATTAGAAGTTGTAGAATTAGTATGGCTGTGTAAAGAATTATTTTGTTCATTATAAAAAGGGGGCTTAAACTATGAACATTTAAATCCTTGTTAATAGTACCAGAACCTTAATTAAGGGCTATTTGCCTTAGGAGACTGTAATCTCAGGAGCTGAACGTAGGTAGGCCACATTTTACCATGCACCAGATGCATAGCACTTAGAAAAAAAATCAACTTGATGATTTTGCTATGTAACACCTCTCCCACCGAACAGAACAGTTGCTGTTCGGGGTCCCTGATCACAAACCTTTGAACAAAACAGTTGCTGTTCAGAATCACTGATCACGGACCTTAGGATCGCATCATATGGCTCCTCTTAAGTAGCATGGCCACAGCCAGGAGGCAATCTATCTCACTAGGCAAAACATTTTTCTTTGTCAGAGCATTTTCTCACAAGAGAAGGCCACTGGTTCCAGCAACCCAAAGTTTTCTTTCTGCCAGTTTTGTTTAGCGCCCTGTGCCAGGAGCTCACTTTTGCCTGTATCCTTGGCTCAATTTAATAGGGAATTCTGCCCTGAGTGACACTTAATAACCTCCGTAACCGCTAGCTCCAGTGTTCTCCGTGACTTCATAGTGCTGAAATTACATCGCCACATTCACACCAGCCAGAAACAAAGATAAGCCCAAGATGGCACAGAATTCATGAGGAGCTGAAGGGTGAGCTGGAGGGTACGGCTACATTTTTTAAGTGGCATCAAGAACTCAATCTGTCTCTCAGAATCAGTGACAGCACTTAAAAGGAGAGGAGCTAGACTAAATAACTCACCAGGCAGACCTCCTCCGTTTAACTGCCTTGAAGTTTTCCCTTCCTGAAGAATTCTTTCCTCTCTGAAGATTTAAGGAGGCACATGTGATCTAATCCCCCGCACTGTAGCTTCTAAATCCTGTAGAATGAGTGTTTACAAAGTAGGATCTTTTACTAGATATTGTAAAAGAGATGTCTGTGTGTGTGTTTTGCCAAGAAATTAAAATCCAGTCTTTGCCAAGGAGCATAAATATACTTGGCAGAATCCAGAGGCTCAGTAGCAAAGATAAAAGTAATTGTTCCCTTCAGCCAATTGCTCATACTTATTACAAAACATTTATCTTCCCCCAGGGTGGATTTTCTCCCCTGATGCAGTCTGGCCCAGGAAGACATCATCCTCCGCCCTGGAGGGCCCATGAGATGCTCAGGGCCACATCAGTACATTTCTATGCAATTCCAGATAGGTACAACCCACAGAGCACAATTATTGACCTAAAACATTTCATCTCTCAGAGATGTGATATTTTCCCCTCCAGTAATGATCAACTTTTAAGAAAGACATTTATATTTTAACTATGTCATTCTTTCCAGTGCTTTAAAATCTGATTTGATTTTCTTCAGCTCTCTGGGCTTTATATAAATGTCAGTAAACTGAATGGGCTGTCAACACTTAGATTAATGATTGGCTAACAGGAGATTTCTTAGTTTTACATTCAGTGAAGCAACTCAGGGACTGCAAGTGCTGTGGTGCTTTTACGATTTTTCCCTTAACCCTTCTATGCCCCTAAAGACATATCACCCTGGGAGAAAAACAACCACAGTGGTCTGATTCTGAGCAAAACCCCTCTGTTCTTCCTTTTCCTGCGAGGTATGCCCCAAACCAACTAATTATCAGAAAACTAAAATGTTGAAACACTCAAATTTAAACTGGTTAAAACTTTTCAACACGATTTGAAGGTCAAAACAAGTCTAACATTTCAACAAAAACTTGTGCCATCATCAGTAACTAAAATTTAATAATACTTGGCAGTGAATTCAATTTACTCTGTGTACTTGACAGCACTATAGCTGTATTTCTTCTTAAAATAGCCTCTAAAACGTTTCAAATAACTCAATTACTCATTTGTTTAGAACTATAGTTGTTTGTGTACTTATCTTACTTTTCTCTTGAATTGTGTGTTCCTGGAACGGAAACACTCCAAAGCATTGCACAAGGAAACCAAACATGCATCAGACATAATCCCTGTTGTTCAGGAGGTGAGGAAAACACAAGAGATGAGATCCTTACACAAACAGCCATCCCCATCTTCTAATGGTCCTCTTCTGTTTCTCCTTGCACCCCACTGCTACACTTGCAAAAAACATAAACATTGCTTATTATTTATTAAGTGGCTCTTTTCAAAAACTTCTACGAAAAAAGCTGATCCTCCAGATCCTTTTGAAAAAGAGTAATTCACATTATAAATCATTCCTATAAATCATCATAATAACATATAATAAGGTTACTATTTGGGATTTTTTTGAGCAGAGAGGTAGAGTAGAAAGAGGAAAGAAGGAAGTCTCTCTTCAGAGAATGACTAAAGTAAGCCATTTGGCAATGTTGTTAACATTGTAGCTCACATTTTATATAAAAGCTGGACACTACAGATTTTAGATTATAAATCATTTTTAAAAATCAAACATCCTGGGGAAATGTTTTTAATACATTAATAATATTATTGTCAAGGTATTTTCCCACAAAACCAGAAATAAAAAATTATGAGTCGAGTGCGGTGGCTCATGCCTGTAATCCCAGCACTTTGGGAGGCTGAGATGGGTGGGATCACCTGAGGTCAGGAGTTCGAGACCAGCCTGACCAACATGGAGAAACCCTGTCTCTACTAAAAATATAAAAATTACCTGGGCGTGGTGGCACATGGCTGTAATCCCAGCTACTTGGGAGGCTGAAGCAGGAGAATCACTTGAACCCGGAAGGCAGAGATTGTGGTGAGACAAGATCACATCATTACACTACAACCTGGATAACAAGAGTGAAACTCTGTCTCAAAAAAAAAAAAAAAAGAGTATAAGATGCATGGTTTTGCACATTTCATGGCCTGACAAGTAGTTACACAAACCAGAATTTCTTTTAATAAACCAAGAAAGTCAAATTTATTCCAGGAAAAAAAGGAAGATGCAAACAAGTCAAAATCTATCACTAAGATTTTTAGATAATAAAGACACTTGGTCAAGGCCAAAATCAAGCCTGCAATCCCAGCACTTTGGGAGGCCGAGACGGTGGGGATCAATGAGGTCAGAAGATCGAGACCATCCTGGCTAACATGGTGAAACCCCGCCTCTACTAAAAAATACAAAAAACTAGCCGGGCGAGATGGCGGGCGCTCTGTAGTCCCAGTTACTTGGGAGGCTGAGGCAGGAGAATGGCTGTGAACTCCGGGAGGCGAGCTTGCAGTGAGCTGGAGATCCCGCCACTGCACTCCAGCCTGCCAGAGCTGCACCGCCTCACAAAAAAAAAAAGACACCTCTAACAGTAAACTCATCTTCCACCTTCTTTAGCAAACTTAGTAAAACAAAACTTGGATTTATACAAACAATAACCTATGAAGGGCCTTGATAGTATATGAAGTGAGGCTGGGTGCGGTGGCTTACACCTGTAATGCCAGCACTTTGGAAAGCCAAGGCAGAAGGATCGCTTCAGCCCAGGAGTTCGAGACCAGACTGGGCAATGTGGTGAAACTCTGTCTCTATAAAAAAAATACAAAAATTAGCCAGGCATAGTGGTGTGTGCCTATAGTCCTATAGTCCTAGCTACTTGGGAGGCTGAGGTGGGAGGATCGCTTAAGCTGGGAGGTTGAGGCTGCAGTGAGCCATGATTGTGCCACCGCACTCCAGCTTGGGTGACAAGGAGAGACCTCATCTCTCTTTCTTTCACTGTGTGTGTGTGTGTGTGTGTGTGTGTATAGTGAAATTTAAGTATCTAACTTTTCTAGTTCTACTAAGCAGTTTATAAACGTAATTTTAGGATTACATGTGCTAAGTAAAGCAAAGTACATCATAACAGAAAAGAGCCTCCCTTATGAGTAAAACACAGATCTTCCAAGATTTTAGCAAAAAAGAAAAGTCCCCAGGAAGTCATTCCAGAATGGGAGTCTGCTAAGGTTTTCCTCATGTTGATTCCCACTGAAGCTCTGACTCAAGAATAAACACTCTTCCCTATCCCCTCCCTGCCCCATCCCCTAGTTCCCTTTGACCCATTTAATATTTTCTTTTAGACTTATAAACGCATATACTTGTGTTGCTTTTCATTTGGTAGTGGTTTGTGCTTGATATTTTTTAAGACTTAACTAAATAAAAGAGAACATAAGAAATAATTATGGAAAATCAAAACACTAAAAACAGGCACAATTCCAAAGTACATATTTCTGATCCTAAAATAATCTCCTCTAACCCTAAAGGACCAGTAATTCTTTGCAGTCACCTTACCCAGCTTCCATCTTTTCCAGTTCCCTGCATTTCTCAAGTTAGCTGAGAATTCTTGGAATCTATACTAATAAGAACCAATCTTAGCAAATAGTTCTTAGACACAAAATTTGACCCTTTCCTTTTGTTTCCTTTCTTTAAATTTCCTTCACCCATAAGCCTCCACTGAAGCCCAGTTTCCCATTTGAGAAACACAACTGATTAATGGGGACATGGTGATTAGAATAATGAATTATCCACTTCTTTCTAACCCAAAAGTTACAAGTTCAGTCCACCTTCGGAAAAGGCTATGATTCAGTGGCAAGTCACTAAATATACAGCCAACTGTGTGATATCCCTAAACTGGACAACAGCCATTGCATACACACAATGTTGTGTCTTACTCCACACTACTGGCTTTGGAGGCCATGGAACTCAGGAGGACTCAGCCTGCTCAGGTCTTATCCACAAACCATCCCCAACAGCTGAATAAAAGGAAGACAAATCCCCTCAAGACTGCAGGAACAGAAGACATAAGCACTGGATGAGAAGAAAGGCATAGGGCTATTTGAACAGCAAAGGACTTATGGGAGGAAGTCATCGCGAAATGAAAGTCAGATTAACAGCCCAGAACAAACTGGAATTTGACTACTTGTTTATGACTCAACGTGGAATGCTACCAAGTTTTTTTCATGGACGTTTATTCATGTCTGAAACATAAACTAGTGAGAAAAAAATCCAACAACAAAAAAATAGCAACAGACTCCCAGTAATTAGAATAATTTCTAGATTTCTGCTTTTTGTAGAAAAACTACAGTTTGACAGTAATATTGTGAGGAAGACAGCAAAAGCCAAAGATTTGTGGGTGGTCTTTTTTTTTTTTTTTTTTGAGACGGAGTCTCCCTCTGTCGCCCAGGCTGGAGTGCAGAGGCGCGATCTCGAGTCACTGCAAGCTCCGCCTCCCGGGTTCACGTCATTCTCCTGCCTCAGCCTCCCAAGTAGCTGGGGCTACAGGCACTGGGTGAGTGGTCATTTTTTCAGATGGGTTCTCTTTTCTCTTTTTTGTTGGTGTCCCATCCATACTCCCTCAGCATTCACCTCATCGTAAACTCCCAGCACTTGTGGCTCTCCACTTTACAGCTTTCTTCCTCGTCATGGAGTTAGCCACACTACAAGTCAAGCCACAAGTGTGAGAGTGCATCACCCTGAGTAATCCTCAGTCCAATGTGAGATGAGTAGTTGGTAGATAAATACTCTAACTTCTTCACTCCTCGACTGGTATAACTTTGAGGCCGGTTCTACACTGGATCCCAGGGTTCCCCAGGGGATTGAGCCCTGCCTGCCCTCAGTGGTAATCCGATAACACACCCTTCAGAGGCTGCCTTCCCCTTCCCATCTTACTTCTCCAGGTCCCCATTGGTATTTCCTGGGATCATTTCCCTCCCCAAATTACTCATACCCAAATCTTTAGAGTTTGTTTCTGGGGGGACCCAAATTAAGACAGGGTTTTAGCTGACCCTTGTCCCACTGAGCCAAACATGAATGTCATGGCAAATCCATGTAATACCATGAAACAAGTTCCTAGGTACAGCAGTCCAGATGCGCTTCTGTTCAATCATCTCACATCTGGCATCATGAAGGCTCAGTGGGATGGGTAAAGGTGGACTGGTGCCAATGTAACCAAAGAATCAAGTTATGAAGATTATGTAAACGTTGATTCTGAACAGCATTAGCGAGTGTGTGAGAAAACAGGCATTCTCACTCAACCTTCATTGAAGTGGGAAATGTTACAATTCTTTGAAGGCACTATCTATCAAAACTTTGAATGTGTGTATAGACTTTGGCCCCCAAACTCCTCTTTTAGGAATTTATTCTGTAGAAATACTTGTACATGTATGTCTAGGAATTTTCATCATAGCATATTTAAAATAACAAAACAATGTCCACCAAAAGGAGACTGAATAAATTGTGGCACATTCATATAATGGAATAATTCATAGCCTTTTAAAAAATGAGATAAACCTATATGTACTGAGGTAGAATATCTCTAAGATACATTATAAAAATGAAAAAGTAAACTATAAAACATAGTCTCTTTTTGTCTTAAAAAATTGTTTGTAAAGTAAATCGGAACATATAGAAAGACATATTGTGTTTTAGACAGGGAGACTCAACATGATAAAGATGTCAGTTTCAAGTTATTTCATAAATGCAATGCAATCTTAGTAATTAAAAAAATAACATCAGGTTTCTTTTCTGGAGCTAGACAAATTAATCCTAAACTTCATGCTAAAAATAAATAAATAAACATGCAAGAATAGCTAGGAGAGACCTGAAAAGAATGAGTAATTGTTGGCGGTGGGACAGGGATAAAGAGGAGAGGCTAGTCTCTATCTGTTACTTAAATATGTAATAGAAGTCTCTGTAGTTCAGCTGTATGGTACTGGTTGAATAGACTATGGCATGAATGAGAGACAGACCAACAGAACAATAGAAATTACAAAAATAGAGCCAAATCGGGAAACTTAATAAAAGAGATAGGTGGCATTTTAAATCAGTGGGTAAAAGATGGGTTTTAACACATTCTTTTTAATTAACAAAATTTTTAATTAAAAACATTTGAAATGAATAGACATTTAAACAAAGATACAAGCAGATTCATACATTCCAAGTGAATCAGGTATCTGAATGTACAAAATGAGACCATTTTAGTATTAAAATAAATCATGGATTAATTTATTTAAAACCTGAGAGTGGAGAAACCCCCTACCTAGAACTCGATACCCAGACTCCATAAGGTTAAAATGCTTTCACATGGCAAAAAGTCTCATAAGCAAAGACAAAAGACAAATTGGAAAAATATTTGCAGTGTTTATCATGGAGCTAAACTCTCTCACACATAAAGAGCTCCTAAAGATTGTGAAGAAAAAGACCAACAATCTGACAGAAAACTCAAAAAATGTCTAAATACTTTATAGAAAAGTAAAAGCAAACGGTCTTTAACACATAAAAAACTTCAACCTCATTCATACTAAGAAAAATGAAAATCAAAATTTAATGAGCTACTATTTCTCTACCAACAGATGACAAAAAATCCAAAATCTACATCTGTTCCCAGGCTGTGGAGAAATAAGCACTCTTACGCACTGTTGGTGGGAATGTATAATTGTAAAACCCCAATGGAGGGGAATTTATCAATTCCACAAAAAATGTATGTTATACAAATATATACATAAATTACATATTTTTATATACAACTATATACATAAATTGTATATTGTGTATATATAAATATATACATAAATTATTTATTTATATATAAAAATATGGCCGGGCGCAGTGGCTCACGCCTGTAATCCCAACACTTTGGGAGGCTAAGGCGGGCGGATCACGAGGTCAGGAGATCGAGACCATCCTGGCTAACACGGAGAAACCCCGTCTCCACTAAAAACTACAAAAAAATTAGCCAGGCCTGGTGGTGGGCACCTGTAGTCCCAGCTACTGCGGAGGCTGAGGCAGGAGAATGGCATGAATCCAGGAGGCGGAGCTTGCAGTGAGCCGAGATCGCGCCTCTGCACTCCAGCCTGGGCGACAGAGGGAGACTCCGTCTCAGAAAAAAAAAGAATAAGTAAATAAAATAAAAATATTAAAATATATACATAAATTATTTATATAAATATATACATAAATTATATATAAATATATAAATTATATAAAAATATATACATAAATTATATACTTTTTATATATACATAAATTATATATACATAAATTATATACTTTATACATAAATTATATTTATATGTAAATAAATTATATTTATATGTAACTATATACATAAATTATTTCTTTATATGTAACTATATACAGAAATTATTTCTTTATATGTAAATATATACATAAATTATTCCTTTATATATAAATATATACATAAATTTATATAGATACATAAATTTATATATATATTACCCCTTGACCTAGTCATCCCACTTTTAGAAATCTAGCCCAAACAAATATGTACATCTATATATATATACACACACACACCCACACACACACACAGAAGACTATTTATTGTGACAATATAACAGCAAAAGATTGGAATCAACCCATTTATAGTCTATCCATCAATAGCATACTGGTTAAAAAAAACTCTTATGCATCCACATAGTAGAATTTATGCAGCTATAAAAAATATTAAGGCAGTGCTCTATATATTGATATAGAATGATCTTCAGGATACATTATTAAATTACTTTTAAGGCAGTGTTGAATAATATGAATAGTATGCTTGTTTTTTAGGTAAGAAAGAGGAATACAAATACTTGTTCCTCATGACAACGTTGTGGTCAACAATGAACCCATATACAGTAGTGGCCTCATACAGTTATAATGGAGCTGCCCTGAACAGCTGTCATATTTTTGCTGTAACTTTTCCATTTAGATATGTTTAGATCGCAAATACTTGTCATTGTGTTAAAATTGCCTACAGTATTGAGTACAGTAACATGTAGTACAGGTTTATGGCCTTGGAGCAATAGGCTATACCATATTGCTGAAGTGTGTATCATCTAGGTTTGTGTGAATACACTCTATGATGTTCAAACTATGATGACATCTCCTAATAATACTTATATTTTCAAAATATAAACACTGAAAGGTTAAATAAAAAACTAATTAAAATGGTTATGTGGCCGGGTGCGGTGGCTCACGCCTGTAATCCCAGCACTTTGGGAGGTCAAGGCAGGCAGATCACGAGGTCAAGAGATCAAGACCATCCTGGCCAACATGGTGAAACCACATCTCTACTAAAAATACAAAAATTATCTGGGCGTAGGGCACGCGCCTGTAGTCCCAGCTACTCAGGAGGCTGAGGCAAGAGAATCGCTTGAACCCAGGAGGTAAAGGTTACAGTGAGCCAAGATCATGCCACTGCACTCCAGCCGCCTGGCAACAGAGCAAGACTCTATCTCAAAAAAAATTTTGTTTTCATCTGACCACTGAATAGTTCAATAACAATGAGCACCTGCAACACACAGAACTTAGTCTCTAGATGCCATCCCCACCCTTGAAGGGAACAAAGACACTAAGGAGGATTCCTTGGAGGAATGACTAGTTCTAGGTTTGCAAAGAATAAAAGAAAATGTACGATATGAGCTTGAGAAATCTTTTTGTGCCAGAGAGTAATGAATGCTTTAAAGCACAGTTGTACATGTAAAGGACAAAGAAGCTAGCTTGAATGAGCTCTCCACAATCAACTCAAGAATGGGAAGGAATTCAGACAGTAAGTGAAATCACATTACATATTTAAAAATCCAAGAGTTTATGATGATACTCAAAAAAGAGAAAGCCCTCCAAAAAATTCTGTGTCCACTGGAAATAGCTTGTTCAAAAGCTCTCTATTTCTATAATGGTAATTAAAGGGAAAGAATTAGGCATTTATTGTGCCTTTTCCATCTAAATTATAGTTCAAAGCATCCACACAGCTAGCCCTAATTGATGTCAGAGAGTGCCTCATTACATAATCCTTTCAGATGATAAGTACTGAAGAAATTATAAAATTCAAAAACATCTATTTTACGATCTCTGATGAAATAATTGATTCAGGCCACAGTCATCAACAGATGCTAAAATCCTAGAAAAAAGGTTAATGGGGGAACTAGATATTTGCAGGATGCCAAGCACTGATTACTTGTTGTTTGTAAGGGGAAAAGGAAAACTCTGTATTGAAGAGACCGTGCTGTCACCCCTGAACACACTGATAATCCTGACCACACTAGCAGTGGGACAATGAGACACGGTGCCTCCTCAAGTGATACGATCTGAAGAACATGAGATCACCTATGAAGAATTCTTGCCAAAAAGTTAATCCTGAATCTAAGCGGCTATGAAAGGGTACTTTCCACAGTTGTAAGAAAGCAACTAATCATGAAAAAGGAAACTGAAAATGGATTCTATATTAGGTGGGGAAATTATTGTCAATTTTGTTAGATGCAGTTAGAAAAATGAGCTTTTTTTCTTCTTGGAGCTGTGTACTGAAGTATTTGGGGGATGAAATGTCATGATATCCAGGAATTGCTTTAAATGTTTCAGAAAAAACAGATGAAATATGGCAAATATTAATCACTATTAAGTTCAGGGGATAGTTACTGTCTTAGAGAGCCCATTACAATAGTCCATCCTGTGAATATATGTTGAAAACTTTTAAAAAATAAAAATAAAAATACCTTCTAAAAACTGTATTTTAATCTATTCCATTTTTTATTCTTAAATAATGGTATATGAGATATATGAGATTTGTCTGTGTATAGAGAAAGTTTTACTTTCACTCACTCATTCATTAATCAATACATATATGCTATGACTGGTGCTGCTTCTCATGACAGGAGCAGACACAGTCCAGGCCCTCATGAGCCCACATCAGAGCAGAGGAAGCAAACATTAAACTAGTTATGAAATTAATTGTTTAATTGCAGCTGTGATGAGACCTTACAGGAGAAGTCCAGGCTGTAAAGACAGCATCTAATAAGAGGAGATCTGGCCTGGCTGGGGAAGTGATGGACAAGCCAAATGCAAGGCATATATATTGTTCTCCCAAATGCAATGGAATCTTAGGATCTCACGAAGAGAAAGTGGCTGAATTATTGGTAGCAAGAGAGGACTTACAGGTTAGGGGCTGGAGCCAGCTTCCAGATGGTCCCAGAGGCCAGTCAGGTGAGAACAGGGCACGGTATCTGTAGGGACCTACACAGAGGACTTGCCATGTGTTAATCTAGCAGGAACACTGACTCCTTACCAAGCCCGACCAGATACAACAGGTGGGGCAGGGAGAGAAGCAGGTTAGGGACTTCCTGCCTGGAATCAGCTGAACTCCATTTGTAGAGGGAGAGAGCTGAAGTCCAGCTGGGGAAAGCTGCGGAAGAGCTGAGCCGGGGAAATCAGGCAGGGCTCATCCAAGCACGCAGAAACTTGGACGATAGGTCAGACTCCAGTTTGTTTACAAACAACAGTACATTACTTGAATTCCCCAAAGTAATACTCTGGAGGAGTATTAACTCGAAGTCTCTCCAGATTGCAAACTTCTCTCAGAGGAATAATAACACATTTTGTCTCTTCCTTCCAAGGAGATATAGAATTGTCTCTAGAGTTTGGCTTGGTATCCTTCCTGAAATAGTCAAGGTAACATGACTTTCTATTTCCTTACCCTTTACAGATGGAACAAATGTGGTGAGTCTAAAGAGACTATACCGAGTGGTAATTTTTTTAAAAACATGAAATATTTTAAGTACATGGAGAAGTACAGAGAGTAATATGCAAAATACCTTGCCTACCACTCAGAATTGAAAATACATGTGTGTAGTATGGTTTTGTGCCTCTTTAAACAACTTTTACAATAAATTACCCAAGTCTTATCGTACTATAAAGTATCAATTTACAAACTGTTTTGCCACTAAATACTGTTTTTTCAAGATTCATAAATGTAGATCTAGTTTATTTCACTTTAATTATTTGTTATACTCCATCATGAGAATATACTACAATCTATTAATCCATTTTTCCTACTGGTAGGCATTTTAAAATTGTAAACTTTGAAATATTAGAGGCCACACATCCTTGTGTGCTACTGTAGGTGAACATGTGCAAGCGTTTCTCTAACATTTATACCAGGAAGGGAATTCCTGTGTTCCAACATTTTTATCTAAATATGACTCTGGCCTCCTGAGGTGCAGAACATATCTTTAAACTGCTTTGAAGTTGGAGATGATGGAGAAATTCAGTGGGATTGTTGATGGACAATATCACCTTATGGAATAATTAATATACATTTATTTGTAGGGTATTTTGCTTTATATAATTACATTGTTTTATTTATTTATTATAATTTTGTTAATCAGTTAATGACCATATTGGATATTATAATTTACTAGCACAAATAACTTGCAATATAAGTTTCTTTTTTTTTTTTTTAAGACAGAGTCTGGCTCTGTCACACAGGCTGGAGTGCAGTGGCACGATCTCGGCTCACTGCAAGCTCCGCCTCCTGGGTTCATGCCATTCTCCTGCCTCAGCCTCCCAAGTAGCTGTGACTACAGGCGCCCGCCACCAAGCCCGGCTAATTTTTTGTATTTTTAGTAGAGACGGGGTTTCACCATGTTAGCCAGGATGGTCTCAATCTCCTGACCTCGTGATCCGCCCGCCTTGGCCTCCCAAAGTGCTCGGATTATAGGCCTGAGCCACCGCGCCCAGCTATAAGTTTCTTTTTTGTTAGAATATACTCTCCTCATCCTAGACTATCTAGTAAAGCAAGTCTTAGATCTTCTGGACAAATCCTAGAATCATACCTTCCTCTCATCTTTTATAACCCAAGGACTATTTTTCCATCAAACTGTATATACATTAATTAGTTTTCTCATCTTATTATAATAAGAACTGCTCAATCCAAGTTTTGGATCTATAGAAAATAACCAGTGTTGCTACACTGTTTATCTAATTTTAGCTATAAACCAAAAATCTTAATATTTTAGCTATCCTATGATCTCTTCAAGGATATCTACTTAAATGGCACCACTAGTCTACCACCCAGCTCACCTGCAAAATCTAAACTTCTGAACCAATAAATATGACTTTATTAACATATTCAAATATTTTTAACTATTTCTACTTGTAAATCATACATCCTCAGAAAGACATGAGAGAAAAGAAAAGGAGCAAAGTAAATCCAAGATTTGTGCAAATTATGAATTGACGAAGTTCTCTAATGACTTTTCACGGCTAGATTTCCTTTTTTCCTTTCTGTCAGCATTTTATTTTCCATCCACAATGGAGATAATGCAATGACTTTCATTCACATTTGCTTAGGGGTGATGTGAAAGCTGGTATGTAGCTTTAGTCAACTTTAAAATGTCAAATTTATTGAGTTGATTTAATTCAGTTACTTACAACAAATCAGGTTATCTTGACTGAGACCACCATTAGATGGTATTATCTGGCAAAAAAAAAAAAAAAAGGGTAGAGCTAACCTTTAGCCAAACATAGCAGGAATCAATAGAGTCTGTTTTTCATCCCTGAACTCATAGGTATCCTGTAAACTTCAGCTGACCTGGTATTATTCCAGAATGGGCCAGAAATCCTGGGTTCTCCCCAAGTCTGAGTTGTACTGTTTAAGCTGCATCAAAAGGAAGCAACCCACAATTTGTACTTCAGGACCAATAACTATTAAATCGAAGGAATAAGTTCTGGAGGCTATAGTGATAAAAGAAGGGAAACTTGTTTAGCTTTATAGCAACTTTTCATTCCTGTGCAGATATGTGCATCTTGAACATTTCAAAAGTACAAAGGCACAGCTCCAAAAACAATAATATAAACCAGATGTTCATATTGTTAATCTCACCAGATGGAAACAAACATTTACTTTTTCTCAGAAGATAGTGTACATTTTGGAGCACTCCCTAAAGATGACACTTACATGTGGTCGGGTTTGAGGGGCAAGACTGTAGGTGGGAGAATATTGTATTGCTAATTTGCACTTCAATTGAATCCCACCAGGTAAGACCCACTGGCTTGGGCAAATGCTGTGGTACTCATCCACCATCTCCATTAACAGGGCAGCCTCAGAGATCTAAGTCCAGATCCAATAACAGCTAATGATTTTTAGCACTTACTGTGTGCCAGGCACTGTTCTACGTCCTTTCACTTGTATTTATTCATCTAATCCTCCATAACCTCATGAGGTAGATGCTATGTTTTTTTTTTCTTTTCTTCGAGACAGACTCTCACTCTGTCACCCAGGCTGAAGTGCAGTGCCACAATCTCAGCTCACTGCAACCTCCCCTTCCTGGGTTCAAGCAATGCTCTTGCCTCAGCCTCCCCAGTAGCTGGGATTACAAGTATGTGCCACCGTGCCAGTCTTATTTTTGTATTTTTAGCAAAGACGGGGTTTCACCATGTTGGCCAGGCTGGTCTCAAACTCCTGACCTCTAGTGATCCATCCTCCTTGACCTCCCAAATTGCTGGGATTACAGGCGTGAGCCACTGTGCCCAGTCGAGGTAGATGCTATTATATCCTCATTTTACAAATGAAGAAGTTGAGACACAGAGAGATTAAGTAACTTGTCCAAGTTACACAGCTCCAGAGCTTGTGCTCTGAAGCGCCTGGGTAGGAGTGTCCAATGGAGAGAATACAGTCATGGGTTCTTGGTTTCTGTTTCTGGTCAGGCCAATAAATCTCCTTCCTCATCCCATTTTACCACTATGACTAGAGACAGAAACTAAAAACCATCGCTTCAGGCTGCTAAAAGCCCCAAACAAAACAAAACAAAACAAAACAAAATAGCAACAAAATAAGGCAGGTTGGACAAGCTTGCTAGACCACAGAACATATTTTGCAAAGCTGCAAGACGGCCAGTCAGCTACAAGTTGACTGAGGTCTAAAACCCTCGGTGACTGGATCCCTTAGAGAATTATTCTAGGATTTGAGACCCCACTGCCAGACTCAAAATCCAGAGGGAAAGACAAAACCAAGAGTGGGACCTGCCATCCACTCTGAAGTGGCCATGAAAAAGTCCTGGCCTTTGGAGACTCTCAAAATCAAAGCTGTTTTGGAGCCAGATCAGGCTTCCTGCGTTTTTTTCCCGGCTATAATTTCATAAAATTCATTAATAGTTCTTCAAATGTTAATAGTTTCACTACAATTAAGGTTAAGGGAGATCTCCTGGTCAAGTCAATTTGAAAAAAAACAACATTCTGTTGAAGATACATAATGAATCATAATTAACGTGAATCTATTAAAGGTTTATAGATGTCCTACAGTAAAGAAACGTGTTTAATGTTGTTTAAGCTAGCATTTCCCAAACTTGCACCCCTTAACATATCATGGAATATCATCTGGGACTAGCGCTCCAGAATGAAGTTGAACAGTGGCATCTCAAGACAGGGGTGGAAAGGTATAGATGCTCTCTGGTCTGCCATGTCTTAAAAACATTCCACAAAACCCGTTACAGCCCCTATATCCCCGCTTCCTGGGCCTGGCACCAGGAGGGCCTTCTCCTCTGAAAAATTTGGCAGGGTGAGGGCTCTGAGACTGGCATTGCATAATCCCAGGCCTAGGCTCAGCCTCCTAAGTCCCATTGGACTTTTCTATCCAACAGCTTGGTGTGTGGCCCTAAGCAACTTGAAAATGAGCCTTTCAGTTCTGATCCACAAACCAGGGGGCAAGACATTTTGTTTGGATTTTCAGATCTTTGGCAACCTTCCATATAAGTGGTTCCTCAATAAGCAATGAATCACGAACATCCATTATGGACAGGAGCAACTGGGTAATAATAGAACAGACACATGCTGTCCTTATGGCTTTTTCTTCAAAAGAGGGGGAGCTAAACTGAATTAAGTTCGTTCCCACAGTATGTTACTCAGTGTTTCTTAGGGTATGAGAAACCTGGAAATTACAAAGCAAGCCAAAAATGAATTGCTCTTTGGTTAAGTCACACAACTAATTGTTAAATTTCTCTGCTACCAAACACAGCATCTCATTCCCAGTCTATCAAAGATCACCAAACCAGGAAGTAGCCACCCTACAAATATATTATCTACTGTTCCATCCAACCAAGGATCTCAGAGCTTTTTAAAAGTGCAAACTGATTAGGACATTCATCTTACTGGAAAAGAACTGTTCACAGGCTAGCGCTGTTGTCTTAGGACATCATTCTTTGCTAGGGAAGGTGGAAATTAGGACTGACTTTTATAGCTGCTATAGTGCTCATGAAGATCGTTAATGACACTTTGTGTTTGTTAAGGTGGAGTTATCAATACATGAAAACTTCTTATTAGATTGTGACAGTAATGACCTAAAGCTGTTATTATAACAAGTGAAAACCGTACAATGAAAGGGAGGGTAGCTATGTGGCCTTGATGTGGTTTCTGTATTTCCATGGCTTTAGTTTCCTCATATAAAAAGAGGATTGAAGAAGAAACTCATTAAACTTCTTTTAAGCTCTGAATTTCTATGAATATATCATAGCCTGGTATAAAATTTGAAATATCTCATGATATAGAATTACATAATTTGTACTGAACTTTTCATGTGTGTTTGCCTTAACTCCTCAGAGGAATGGTAGGCTCCTCAAGGGCAGAGCTGGTACTGCCTTTTCCCATACCTCTTTGTTGAGTGGCTTGTACTAAGTCAGTTCTGTTCTCTACTAAGCCTCCAGGCATAGCACCATGGCTGGCCCATCACTGGTGCTCAATAAATACTTGTTGACCAGCTAACATAAGAAGAATCACAATTCTGCCTTCACTATGCCACTGAAACTTCTCACCCAGAATCCATTAACCTCCTAATATTCCAGCCAAACAGCCTCCTCTTGGTCCTCATTAATCTTGACCTGTCTGGAACTTGGGATACCATAGAATTCAATCTTCTGCTTTTTTCTTAGCCTTCTGTACATGTCTCAAGGGGCTTGACTACTGATAGCTCTTTTAAGGAAAACAGCCTTTTCTGAAGATGTGGGCTGGACTTCTTCCATCACATTTTATAGCCCCTGAACCCTCAACCACAGCATTGATCATCAGGTGGTTTCCTGATCCCAGGTGCCTGGCTTGGAGTTCAATTTCCTGAAGTCTTTGGTCGAGAGTTGCCTGCACTACAGGCATGAAAAAGTCTAGGCTTTTGGCTAGCAAGTGGAGAAATAGAGAGGAACTGGCCCAGGCATTCACCAACAATATCGACAGGTCAAACATGATATCAGGGTCAGCAGGAGGGCCACATTGGAGCAAAGTCAGGAAATCAGGAAACTCTTTGAACAACACCAGGTACCCTCCACATGCTTAGTCCTGCCAATCAAAAGTAGCAGGGAGACTAAAGGTAGTAGTGACAAGGTGGCTGCCAGGGCCTGCTATGTTGGCCTAGTCCATCTACTCAGTCTTCATGAACACAAGGCAGTGGGTGGGTAGACATGCAGTATTATCAGAACACTTTCTACTTCTACATCCCTGTGACTTGAAGATGAGATACAAACCAAGTGTAATAAGAGAAGAGCAACTGTAATTCTTTCTTATCCTGTGGATTCGATGGGACATAAGGGAGAGGAAGGCAGCTGTTTATGCTTAGTGGGTACTTTAAATTTTACATTTTCATGTGATCAGGAAAGGGACAAAGTGGTCTGATGATTCATTTTACAATAATACTTATTAGGAGTTATTAGGTATTAAGTGCACAACAAGCATAATCACACTTAATTCTCACAGTAGTTATATGGGGTAAGCATCATTCTTCCGATTTTGCAGGAAACCAAGGCTTAGAGAAGTTTATTGCTTTCTCAAGTTAGCTGGAATTTGGATCCAAGTTTCCCACGCCCCTAAACACTCTCTGACAGTGCGTCTCAACATTCGATAGACATGTGCTGGTCATCTACTCTGGAAAAAGCACCATTTTGGAGCTATGGAAATTAAAAATATGAACTAGACATAGTTCCTGTGCTCAAAGAGTAGTTCATGATTTGGTAGAGTCCAGTCAAACTGGTGTAGTACAAAGGAGAATTGAGTGCCATAAGAGACTGAAACATCTATAGCAGTTGAAGACGGAGGTCAGAATGACTTGTGTAAGTACAGGTAATAGAGAAGAAAAGCACAAGATGGACATAAGAAACACTGAATGATCCAGAACTGCCAGAGATGAGAAAGCTTAAAATGAGGCAGGAGGAAGTGCCGTTAGAATGGTAGTTTGGGGCAGATGAAGGATTCTAAATTTCCAGCCTTGATTTAGTTATATTCGCTCTGGAGAACAGCTGATGTTTTCCAGCAGGAGGATGCTATAGAAGAAGTCTGAAAGTGGTCTGCTGTGAGGGTTAGAAGTGGATCAGCTTGAGTGAGGAAGGACATTAAAGAGGCTGGAATCCAGCCAAGGCTGAGAATCCAGCCAAGAGGTAGAGAGCTGATGAGGGAAGGAGCAGTGAGACCAGAGGAAAGAGGATGGGTGAGAGGTGAGAGCAACTAGGGTTGGCAAACAAACAACTGTGGGGCATAAGTGGGAAAAGAAGTAAATGGAATCCCGCAGGTGATTCGAAAGATGATGGTATGATCGTCGGTAATGATCCTGAGAAAGGAACTGAGGAGGAAGAATGTTTAAAGGGAAGGTGATGAGTTCAAGATACTTTGAATATACCAACTGGGAAGTGTCCTCAACAAGCCCAAGGGCAAGCATCTGACAGGAATTGGAAGTGTAGGACAGGTGATAAGGAGATCGGTCATGACTGAATAGAGAAATGAATGTGTCACATGCATGAAGACTTGAAGCCATAGAGTACCAAAGGAGAGAAATCATTCATTGATCAATGAACCTGAATGAGCTCTTACTCTGTAGGCATGAAGGATGCAATGGTGATAGGAGCCCTGCTTTCATGAAATTTACCTTCAGGAATGTGGACCAAAAAGAACAAAGCCAAATGCAGAATTTTAGGGGACGTTTATTCTTAGAGGATGAATGGAGAGGAATAGCAAGACAGGTAACAGAGAGAATACCATGTCTTAAATGCCAAAGGGGATATGTTTCAATAAAAAAGGGTAAAATGTTGCAGAGGGAATTAGTTTGTTATAACTATTCCATATTTATGCCTTGAACCTTCTGAACGTGGAGATGCAGCAGAAGACCAGGAAGAGTTCATTATTGGGAAGCTTATGTTCCAACAGAAGGAAGCCAAGGTAAGAAACTTAAACACAAAAATTATACATTGTCATAACATAATAAGTAAGTAAACAAAATGAAGCAATGAGAAGCTGAGGACTGGGGAAGGCCTCTTTCTCTAGGGCTGCCAGGTGAGACCTCTTAAGGAAGAGATATTGAACTGAGACCTGAGGATGGTCTCAGTTCTTGCAGAGCAGTGAAAGAGTGTTCCAGGAAAAAAGAACAAGTACAAAAGTACAGAAGTCACAAAAGGTTATTAGAGCAACAGAAGGAAGGCCAGTGTGGCTGTAGCCTACTGAGCAGGTAGAAGACTGGTATGAAATGAGACTGGGAAACGCTACTGCCAGTGGTTTAGCAGAGAGAGGCTATGTCTGGGCCTTGGTTGGTGACAGAAGACATAAGGAAAGGGCCAGATATGAAGTAGAACTGATAGAATTTCTTGATAGATTAACTATGGGAGATGAAGGAAAAGGGGAACCAAAGGTAACTCTGAGATTCTTTGCTTGAGTCAGGTAGGAGGTGATGCCATTCATGTGGATGTGAAAGACTGAGGGAGAAAAACATTGGAGGGATAAAGAGGTCCATCTGATACATGTAAAGTTTAAGATGCCTAAGTGAATATTATTTGGATTGCTAAATAAAAATAATGGTTTTTTGGCAATAAGGAGGCCACTGGTTTCCAGGCAGAGGTGTGGCTCATGGTAGTTCCGGAATCATATCCTTTTAGCCACTTCCCTGACAGCTCCAACAGAAAGTCTCTCTGAAGGATTCCATTGGTTTGGCTTGGGCCCAGTACCCAGCCCTGGGGTATTCACCATGCCAGTGGACTCCCAAGACTGGATCTTACCTGTTACCTTCACATTCTAGTGGCTGGTGGGCAGTGGGGCCCAGGGAAGGCATGCAGGGTTCATTTTCAGAAAGAATGTAAAAGACATACCACAGAGATAATAAAAATAACCACAACAAGCAGGGAAGTTTGCCTGTGGGAATTGCCATGTGGCAACTTTTTTTCTGGTGTCCTCTCCACTAAAACCTTAGAACAATCTGTATTTTGTTTCATTAGAGACAAAAATTACAGTGAGAAATTGTAGTGGTATGTGGACATCTTTTGCCAAAATAGGCTCACTTTGATGATGCAGCCAATTGGCACTCCTAAGTTATTTCTGTTCAGAGTCCAGAAATGCTGAATAATAAATTGGCTGTTTGATCTAAGTGTTCATTCATTTCCTCATTAAACAAGTATATCTTAGGTACTTAATATGTGCTAGGAGATGTGGGGTATATACAGATGTATAAGACAAATCCTTTAATCCAGTGGGAGAGATTAGACATCAATACAAACAGTAATACGAAAGAGAGTGAGTTAAGTGTCATTTGAAACAAAGTCCTCATTAGGAACCTGACTGTGATATCTTAAGGAGGAGGTGGTACTTACATAGAGAGAAAGATCCAAGAGAAGAGGATTTGCCAAAGCATAGAGACAGGAAGTTCAAGGTGGTATTGTAGAATGGCCAAAACATCAGTTGAGCCATATTCTAAATTTGCATTGCAAGTAATAGGATATAGTGGTTGGAAGCATTAGAGGTGTGGAGATGAGGAGAGGTCAAGAGGTCACCACACCTGCTCTGTGCATGAGCATAGAGAAGAGAGAAGATGGCAGCACTAGAGAAGAAAGCATGGATGGAAAAAAAGGTATGGAGGGAGGAATGTTTGGCTGGACCAAGGGTGGAAGGTAAAGAGGACTTTTGGAGAAGAAGGAAAAAGTGACTGAGGTTTTAAGCCGAGTCAACAGGAAGCTCGGTGGTTGGGGAAGGAATGGCCAGTTGGTTTTGGATATAGCTGAGCGAGTCTGAGGTGTCAGAGGGACAGACTGGAGTAGATTTTCAGCAGTGGGTTGGGCATATGGAATTGGAACCTGAAAAGTCATGTGGACTGGAGACAAAGCTTTGGGCAGTATTAGCTGGCAGGTGAGCTTTGAAAGTGTGGCAGCAGAAGAGATTCCTGGGCAGAAAGTGTGGAGGGGAGGGTTGAGGTCAGAACCTTAGGAAATCAGGACAGTGAGGAGTCAGAGCCATAATCTGAGGAAAGATCAGAGAATAAAGGAGGAAAATGTGATCATGACAAAAGCTAAGGTATGATCCAGCAAATCTTTCATGTGGATGAACTGGTTTTCAGAGAAACAGTTACCTTGTGGCAAACGGAAAACACATCTTTATCCTACCACAACTCACAGGAGGAGATCCTTAGGCTGAGTAGAGATGTGCTGTGCTGCCAGTTAAGCAAGATTTGGCACTTTTGTTCGGAAGTGCGTTTGCCAAATGAGTTAAATATGTCCCTGTCTCACAAAGTGGGCAGTTTTCTCACAAAGTGCCTCTGTAGGCACTAAGGATGCAATGCAATGGTGACAGGGGCCCTGATTTAATGAAATTTAACTTCAGGAACGTGGATCAGAAAGAACAAAGCCAAATGCAGAGTTTTAGAGGACATTTATTCTTAGAGAATGAATGAAGAGGAAGAGCAAGACAGGTGACAGACAGAATACTATGTCTGGCAGGGTCTGGACGGCTTTGGGGCTTCCTTCTGGACCCTTCTCAGGAGTCCTTCTTTACCTGGTGGAGTGGGACTTGGAAATAAGGGAACCAAGGAAGCCTTAGATTCAAAAAAGGAGGTTCACATAGAGGCAGATTGGAGGGGTGGATTATTTAAGGAAAAGGATGATTTTGTGGTAGGGGAATTATAAAACCACATCTAGAAGACTCTTCTGTGTTTTACTAGGAAAAGGGAAAGAATTAGAAATGAAAATTAAAAGGGGAACTAAGATATGAAAACAGTGATGTTTTCAGATATTCAAGCTAGTAAATGCTATTCCGTCATCCAGAAACTTGCACATTACATTATATGTGAATTGCCTGCTTTCAAAAAGAACTGAAAGTCACTTACTTCTAATTTAAAAAATAACGCATGCTGGACTTTGAAAGTATGAAAACACAAAAGAAAGTGCAAAAAAATCAGGTTACCACTAATTCCTAATCCAGAAATAAACTTAGCCTGAAAAATTCTACCTTGGAATTGGACAATTAGGCTATTTCTAATCTTTTACTATTTCAAGCAATATTATAATGAACATCCTTGTGCATTCATTTTTTAATATTTGTCTGAATATTATCTTACTATGAATTCCTTTAAATGGAATTGTGGGGTGAGAGGAGAAGCACACTTTTTAAAACATTCAATAAATATTGCCAAATTACTCACAAATGATTATACAAATGCGGTACTCCAGCAGCAATGCAACAGTGTCTATTTCCCCTACTTCTCATCAAATCTTTTATATTACTTTGTATTTCACTATGTGCATAGTTGGTCGAATTTTTTCCTAAATGTTAACCTCTGGTATTTCTTATTTTGTGAATTGCTTGTTCTGTACTTTGCCCATTTTTTTGAAATATTCATCTTTTTTTCATATAGTTTGTTACTTGCATGGATAACGATATAATTTATGTGCATATACATTTCAAATGTCTTAATCACAATTTTCTACCTTCTCGTGTTTGACTTAATTTTATAGTTTTTATAATGTACAGAAACATTAAATTTTTTTCACTAAATATAGTCAAATATGTTAATCTTTTATGGTTTCTGCTATGCATGTTATGCTTAGAAAAACTTTCCCACAACAAAATTGATAATCACTTATATTTTCCTATAGTTTTTTGGCAGTCACATATATGTATGTATGTATTAAAAATTTTTATTTTCAATAGGTTTTGGGGGAACACGTGGTGTTTGTTTACATGAATAACTTCTTTAGTGGTGATTTGAGATTTTTGTGCACCCGTCACCCAAGCAGTGTACACTGTACCCAGTGTGTAGTCTTTTATCCCTCACCACCCACCACCCTTTCCCCTGAGTCTTCAAAGGTCATTATGTCATTCTTAGGCCTTTGCATCCTCATAGCTTATGTCCCACATACTAATGAGAACATATGATGTTTAGTTTTTCATTCTTCAGTTATTTCACTTAGAATAATAGTCTCCAATTCCAACCAGGTTGCTGTGAATGACATTATTTTGCTCCTTTTTATGGCTGAGTAGTATTCCATTGTATATATATATACCACATTTTCTTTATCTGCTCATTGATTAATGGGCATTTGGGATGGTTCCATGTTTTTGCAGTTGTAAATTGTGCTGCTATAAACAGGTGTGTGCAAGTGCCTTTTTCATATAATGACTTATTTTCCTTTGGGTAGATACCCAGTAGTGGGATTGCTGGATCAAATGGTAGATCTACTTTTTTTTTTTTTTTTTTTTTTTGAGATGGAGTCTCGCTCTGTCACCTAGGCTGGAGTGAAGTGGCACAATCTCAACTCACTGCAATCTCTGCCTCCCAGGTTCAAGCAATTCTACTGCCTCAGCCTCCTGAGTTGCTGGAATTACAGGCACATGCCACCATGCCCAGATAACTTTTGTTAGAAGAGACAGAGTTTCACCACATTGGCCAGACTGGTCTTGAACTCCTGATCTCAAGTGATCCGCCTGCCTCAGCCTCCCAAAGTGCTGGGATTACAGGCATGTGCCACCATGCCCAGCCTACTTTTAGTTCTTTAAGGAATCTCCATACTGTTTTCCATAGTGGTTGTACTAGTTTACATTCCCACCAACAGTGTAAAAGTGTTCTCTTTTCACCACATTCATGCCAACATCTACTATTTTTAAATTTTTTTATTGTGGCCATTCTTGCAGGAGTGGTATCGCATTGTGGTTTTGATTTGCATTTCCCTGATCATTAGCGATGTTGAGCGTTTGTTGGCCATTTATATATCTTCTTTTGAGAATTGTTTATTTTTGTCCTTAGCCCACTTTTTGATGGGATTGTTTGTTTTTTTCTTGATGATTTGTTTGAGTACCTCATAGGTTCTGGATACTAGTCCTTTGTTGGATGTATAGACTGTGAAGATTTTCTCCTACTCTGTAGGTTGTCTGCTTGCTGATTATTTATTTTGCTGTGCAGAAGCTTTTTAATTAAGTCCCATCTCTTTATCTTTGTTTTTGTTGCATTTGCTTTTGGGTTCTTGGTCATGAAGTGTTTGCCTAAGGCAGTGTCTAGAAGGTTTTTTCTGATGTTATCTTCTATAATATTTATGGTTTCAGGTTTTAGATTTAAGTCTTTGATCCATCTTGAGTCAGTTTTTATATAAGGAGACAGATGAGGATCCAGTTTTAGTCTTCTACATGTGGCTTGCTAATTATCCCAGCACCATTTGTTGAATAGGGTGTTCTTTCCCCTCTTTATGTTTTCGCTTGCTTTATTGAAGATCAGTTGGCTCTAAGTATTTGGTTTTATTTTTGAGTTCTCTATTCTGTTCCATTGGTCTGTGTGCCTATTTTAATACCAGTATCATGCTGTTTTGGTGACTATGGCCTTATCATATAGTTTGAAGTCAGTTAATGTGATGTCTCCAGGTCTGTTCTTTTTTCTTAGTCTTGCTTTAGCTATGCGAGCTCTTTTTTTGGTTCCATATGAATTTTAGGATTGTTTTTTCTAGTTCTGTGAAGAATGATGGTGGTATTTTGATTGGAATTGCACTGAATTTGTAGATTGCTTTTGGCAGCATGGTCATTTTCACAATACTGATTCTACCCATCCTTGAACATGGGATGGTGTTTCCATTTGTTTGTGTTGTCCATGATTTCTTTCAGCAGTATTTTGTAGTTTTTCTTGTAGAGGTCATTTACCTCCTTGATTAGGTATATTCATAAGTATCTTTATTTTTTTGCAGCTATTGTGAAAGGGGTTGAGTCCCTGATTTGATTTTCAGCTTGGTCACTGTTGGTGTATAGCAGAACTACTGATTTGTGTACATTAATTTTGTATCCTGATACTTTGCTGAATTCATTTACCAGTTCTAGGAGCTTTTTGGATGAGTCTTTAAGGTTTTCTAGGTATATGATCATATCATCAGCAAACAGGAACAATTTGACTTCCTCTTTACTGATTTGGATGCCCCTTTTTTTCCTCTTGTCTGATTGCTCTGACTGGGGCTTCCAGTACTATGTTGAATAGAAGTGGTGAAAGTGGGCCTCTTTATCTTGTTCCAGTTCTCAGGGGGAATGCTTTCAACTTTTCCCTGTTCAGTATAATGTTGGCTGTGGGTTTGTCACAGATGGCTTTTATTACCTTGAGGTATGTCCCTCTATGCTGATTTTGCTGAGGGTTTTAATCATAAAGGGATGCTTTTTCTATGTCTATTGAGATGATGATGTGATTCTTGTTTTTAATTCTGTTTGTGTGGTGTATCACATTTTATTGACTTGCATATGTTAAACCACCCCTGCATCGCTGGTGTGAAATGCACTTGATCATGGTGGATTATCTTTTTGATGTGTTGTTAGTTTCAGTTCACTAGTATTTTGTTGAGGATTTTTAATCTATGTTCATCAGGGATATTGGCCTGTAGTTTTCTTTTTTTGTTATGTCCTTCCCTGGTTTTGGTATTAGGGTGATACTGGCTTCATATAATTATTTAAGGAAGATTCCCTCTTTCTCCATATTTTGAAATAGTGTCAATAGGATTGGTACCAATTCTTCGTTGAATGTCTGACAGAATTCAGTTGTGAATCTGTCTGGTCCTGGACTCTTTTTTGTTGCCAACTTTTAAATTGCCATTTCAATCTCACTGCTTGTTATTGTTCTGTTTAGAGTTTCTATATCTTCCTGGTATAATCTAGGAGGGTTGTATATTTCCAGGAATTTATCCACATCCTCTACGTTTTCTAGTTTATGCATGCAAAGGTGTTCACAGTGGCCTTAAAATACAAATCTTTTGTATTTCTGTAGTATCAGTTGTAATATCTCCCATTTAATTTCTAATTGAGCTTAGTTGGATCTTCTCACTTCTTTTCTTGGTTAATCTCACTAATGGTCTATCAATTTTATTTATCTTTCCAAAGAGCCAGCTTTTTGTTTCATTTATCTTTTGTGGTTTTTGTTTGTTTGTTTGTTTCTATTTCATTTAGTTCTGCTCATAATTTAGTTCTGCTTCATAATTTATTTTCTTCTGCTGGGTTTGGGTTTGGATTGCTCTTGTTTCTTCAGTTCTATAAGGTATGACTTTAGATTGTCTATTTGTGCTCTTTCAGACTTTTCGATGTAGGCATTTAATGCTGTGAACCTTCCTCTTAGCACTGCTCTTGCTGTGTCCCAGAGGTTTTGATAGGTTGTATCACTATTATCGTTCAGTTCAAAGAATTTTTAAATTTCCATCTTGATTTAATTGTTGATCCAACGATCATTCAGGAGCAGGTTATTTAATTTCAATGTCTTTGTACAGTTTTGATGGTTCCTTTTGGAATTGATTTCCAATTTTATTCCATTGTGATCTGAGAGAGTGCTTGATATAATTTTGATTTTCTTAAATGTATTGAGACTTGTTTTGTGGCCCATGATATGGTCTATCTTGGAGAATGTTCCATATGCTGATGAGAAGAATGTTCTGCAGTTGTTGGGTAGAATGTTCTGTAAATATCTGTTGAGTCCATTTGTTCTAGGGTATAGTTTAAGTTCATTGTTCCTTTGTTGATTTTCTGTCTTGATGACCTGTCTAGTGCTGTCAGTGGAGTATTAAAGTCCCCTACTATTACTGTGTTGTTGTCTATCTCATTTCTTAGGTCTAGTAGTAATTGTTTTACAAATTTCAGAGCTCTAATGTTAAGTGCATATATGTTTAGAATTGCGATATTTTTGTTTTGGACTAGTCCTTTTATCATTATATAATGTTTCTCTTTGTCTTTTTTAAACTGCTGTTGCTTTAAAGTTTGTTTTGTCTGATACAAGAATAGCTACTCATGCTTCCTTTTGGTGTCCATTTACATGGAATGTCTTTTTTCACTCCTTTATCTTAAGTGTATGTGAGTCCTTATGCATTAGGTGAGTTTCCTGAAGACAGCAGAAACTTGTTGGTGAATTCTTATCCATTCTGCAATTCTGTATCTTTTAAGTGGGGCACTTACATTCAATGTTGGTATTGAGATATGAGGTACTGTTGTATTCATCATGCTATTTGTTGCCTGAATACCTTGGTTTTGTTTTTTGCTTTTTTTCATTTTGTTATTGTTATATAGGTCCTGTGAGATTTATGCTTTAAGGAGGTTCTATTTTGGTATATTTCAAGGATTTGTTTCAAGATCTAGAGCTCCTTTTAGGAGTTCTTGTAGTGCTGACTTGGTAGTGGCAAATTCTTTCAGCATTTGTTTGCCTCAAAAAGACTGTATATTTCCTTCATTTATGAAGCTTAGTTTTGCTGGATACAAAATTCTTGGCCAATAATTGTTTTCTTTAGGGAGGCTAAAGAATAGGACCCCAGTCCCTTCTAGCTTGCAAGGTTTCTGCTGAGAAATCTGCTGTTAATCTGATAGGTTTTCCTTTATAGGTTACCTGATGCTTTTGCCTCATGGCTCTCAAGATTCTTTCCTTCGTCTTAACTTTAGATAACCTGATGACTATGTGCCTAGGTGATGATCTTTTTGTCATGAATTTCCAGGTGTTCTTTGAGTTTCTTGTATTTGGATGTCTAGGTCTCTAGCAAGGCCAAGGAAGTTTTCCTCAATTATTCCCTCAAAAATGATTTCCCAACTTTTAAATTTTATTTCTCTTCTTCCTCAGGAATACCAATTATTCTTAGGTTTGGATGTTTAACATAGTCCCAAACTTCTTGGAGGCTTTGTTCTTTTTTTATTATTCTTTTTTCTTTGTCTTTAATGGATTGGATTAACTCAAAAGCCTTGTCTTTGAGCTCTGAAGTTCTTTCTTCTGCTTGCTCAATGCTACTCCTGAGACTTTCCAGTGTATTTTGCCCTTATCTAAGTGTCTCCTTGATTTCCAGAAGTTGTGATTGTTTTTTATTTATGCTATCTATTTCACTGAATAATTTTCCTTTCATGTACGATATCATCTTTTTAAAAAATTTCTTTAAGTTGGGCTTCACCTTTCTCTGGTGCCTCCTTGATTAGCTTAATATCAATCTTCTGAATTCTTTTTTCTGGTAATTCAGAGATTTCATCTTGCTTTGGATCCATTGCTGGTGAGCTGGTATGATCTTTTAGGGGTGTTAAAGAACCTTGTTTTGTCATACTACCAGAATTGTTTTCCTGGTTCCTTCTCATTTGGGTAGACTATGTTAGAGGGAAGATATGGGATTCAAGGGCTGCTGTTCAGATTCTTTTGTCCCACAGGGCACTCTCGTGATGTAGTGTTCTCCCCCTTCTCCTAGGAGTGGTATAAACCAAACTGTAGTGATCGTTTTTGATCTTCTGGGTCTAGCCACCCAGCAGAGCTATGAGCTAGTACTGGGGAATGTCTGCAAAGAGTCCTGTGATGTGATCCGTCTTTAGGTCTTGCAGCTGTGGATACCAGCACTTGCTCTGGTGGAGGTACTAGGGGGGTGAAGTGGACTCTGTGAGGGTCCTTGGTTGTGTTTTTGTTTAGTGCACTAGTTTTGTGTTTGTTGGCCTCCAACCAGGAGGTGGCACTTTCAAGAGCACATCAGCTATGAGCCTATAAGGAGGATTCAAACTTGCCCTAGGGACACCTGGTTAAGTATTCAGGTTTCTCGGGCAATGGGTAAGGCAATAGAGCTCCCAAGAGATTATGGCCTTTGTCTTCAGCTACCAGGGTGGGTAGAGAAAGACCACCAGATGGAGGCAGAGATAGGTATGTCTTAGCTCAGCCTTTCCTTGGGCAGGGCCTGCTGTGGCTGCTGTGGGGGATGGGGGTGTGGTTCCCAGTCCAATGGGAGTTATATTCCCAGGGGGATTATGGCTGCCTCTGCTGAGTCATACAAGTCACCAGGGAAGTTGAGGAAAGCCAGCAGTCACAGGCTTCACCCCACTCACACACAGCCCAGAGTCCGAAAGTCTGATCTCACTCCCACCATGCTCCCCCTCAACAGCACTGAGTCTATTTCTAGGTAGCTGGTAACCAGGGCTGAGAACTTGCCCCAAACCATGAAGGCTCTCCACTAAGAAAGCAAGCAAACTCAGTTTTTCAGCATTTCAGGGGACCTGCAGCAGTGACCCATTTCCTTTAAAGGGTCTTTGGATTCTCTCGGCTTTTCTGGTATGTTCCTGCAGTGGTTCTTGGAGCAAAAGTTCACAATGTGAGTCTTCACACACTGCTCTGTCCAAGCGGGAGTGCAAGCTAGATGCCTCCTATCTGCCATCTTGCCTTATCTCTGTATTTATATTTTATATGTAACATTTTAATCTGTGTGGATTTTACTTTTATATTTTTGTATGTGAATAATTAACCAATTATCCTAACACAACATTTCACAAACTTTGTTTCAAGGTGTTTTTTTTCAGGGAGATGCAAATTGATGCTATGAAAAATGGATCCTAAGATCAAGTAATTTTGAATAGACTTGCATACTATGAGGCCTCTTTTAGGAATTAATGATAACCACTAATGGTCTAATAAGGAATAACAAACTCCAATTACCTTTGACTTAGGGCTTTACAAATGTATTTAAGCATGAAACACTCTTTGCAATGCAACTAGTAAATTCAAATATTTATTGCATGCCTGCTAAATAGGGATTTAAAGGTAAGATATAGTAGCCCTTATCCTCAAAGCTGACAACCAAAAGGGAATTATAGTCTAATAAGGACCATTTTAGAGGCAGAATATGATACTTCCCAAGAGAGTGAACAAAATCTTTAGGGCTTGTCAATTAAATATTTCTAAGGGTGAGGAAAAGGGAAAAGTCAGACAAGAGTCTCGGTGATTTGTAGACAGAACCATGTTGTGTCTGAATGTGTTCAGCTTGCCCTGAAAGCACAACACTTGAATGGAGGCAATGAAAAATCTAGAACAAAATTCAGGTGAGAAGAGCAGAGATATAGATTTGGAAGAAAACAGCATAGAGGAGATAGATAAAGGCCTCAAAGTAAATGAATACCATGAGACATGTCTTAGCATGGGCTGCTATTACAAGATACCATAGATTGGGTGGCTTAAATAACAAATAAAATAACAAATTCATTTTTCAGTTTTGGAGGTTGGGAAGTCCAAGATCAAAGTACACCAGATTCTGTTCTTGGTAAGAGCCTCCTTCCTGTCCTACAATTTCACTGTGTGCTCATATGACCTCTTTTTTGTGTGTGCTCATGTGGAGCGAAAGAAAGCTTTGATGTCTCCTCCTCTTCTTATTAGAGGACTAATCCCATCATGGGGGATCCACCCTCATGACCTCACCTAAACCTAATTAACTCCCAAAGACCCCACCCCCATACACCATTACACTGGAGATTAGGACTTCAACATATGAATTTTGGGGGAGGAGAGGAGAGGGAGGAAACAAACATTCAGTCCATAATGAGAGAGATGAGCTGAGAGCCACAACTTGAGCCCTGGGATGTGGCCACATTGAGGAAGATGTAAGAAGAAGAGTTAGGGAAAGAAAAAATATGGCAGCGTCAGAGAGGAAGGAGAAGAGTCTTAAATAGATTTAGAAGTCCTTGGGATATGTTTGTTTTACAGAATCATTCTGAGATATTTTATTAAAAATTAATTGGCAATTTCCTGGATAAAAAGCTTAGGACAGAGGGTCAAGTGACTTGGTCAGGGGACCATCATGAATCAGCAACTACATATCAGTTCACCACGTATTAAATGCAACTGAAAAGCAGAGCTGAGAAAGGAGAGAAAACTGAAATTCTACCAATTAAGCAACAAGGACGACATCATTTCAAAATGCAAATAGTTCAAAATACATGGTTGTAATTTTGAAATCATCATGACTATACACAAAATTGGCCTTTCAGCTTTGGTGTGGCTCCAGGGCCCAGCTCCTAACCACTGTGCTAGAGACCTCCTTCTGCTTTGGGGAGGCAGAAGAAAACAGACTAGTTGCAGGAAGATGGGTAGTGCTTGTTATTGCATGAACTGGGGCTATCTGAAGTTAATGGCCAACTTTCTAGTTTTGAAGGGGGTGAGTGGACAGCAGAGTTTGCTAATAATGAGTAAGACCACAAGAACCTTCTGAAAGAGTTGGCTGAGTCACAGACTCTTAGGGTTTGTTTGAAATGTTTAATAAACTATAGGTGGAAGATCCCAAGTTCTGATGTGGGGATCAAGTATTCAGTTGGATCACAAATCCCTTCTTCTGCTTACAATTTTTCTTATGGCTTACATAAGGGCACCTTCTCTGGTTTGTCTCCTTTCTCTTTGATTGCTTGTTCTTTGATTCTTCATTCTTCTCTCATTCCTTAAATTCCATGTTTATGGACATGGCTCCCTAATTCCAAGTCTTTTATGTATAAAATCAGTTTCTTAAACTATTTTGGAAGATGTTTTCATGTTATCACATCTCCATTCGTATTTCTTATTTCACTATAAACAAAACCAACCTCCTTAGCCCTCCACTCCCAGGTATCACCACCTGTAGAAGTGTTTCCAGAGGTAGTGGGGGCTCAGAGCAGTGCCAGTGTGGAGAGGTGTTGCTGTTACTGGCAGAGACTAGGTAGAGGTAGCATTCAGTTAAGCTACCATGTTCACTCTCAGCCTCTTCTATTCAGACCCTGGATTATTATTAGTGCCTCTAAAGATGGTTCACTGCTACAGTGTGCTTGTTTGTTCCCTCAAATCCCGTGTTTAAATTTGATTCCCAATATTGGAGGTAGGGCCTAATGGGAGGTGTTTGGGCCATGGGGGTGGATCTCTCATGGACAGATTAATCCCTACCCTGCGTATGGGGGGAGGGGAAATGAATGAGTTTCTACTTTATTAGTTTCTGTGAAAACTGATTGTTAAAAGGAGCCTGGCACTTCCTTCTCTTTCACTTACTTCCGCTCTCACCATGTGATCTCTGCATATGCCAGCTGCACTTCACCTTCTGCCATGAGTGGAAGCTGCCTGAAGCCCTCACCAAAAGCAGATTCTGGCGCCAGCTTCTTGTACAGCCTGTAGAACTGTGAAACACATAAACCTCTTTTCTTTATAAATTACCCAGCCTCAGGTACTCCTTTATAGCGACATAAATGGACTAAGATAGTCCACCATATATCACTGGTTTAAATTTTGAGATAGGTCCTCAACACTGATAAAGGAATCACTAACATTATAGTTAACACACACTGATTGCTTACTATGTGCTAATCATTGTTCTAAGTACTTTATATTAATTCATTGATTTAATCATTATTAACTCTTTAAAGATGAGAAGGGTGGCTGGCAAGATGGCCGAATAGGAACAGCTCCAGTCTGCAGCTCCCAAAATCAATGCAGAAGGTGGGTGATTTCTGCATTTCCAACTGGGGTACCTAGCTCATCTCATTGGGACTGCAGCCCACAGAAGGCGAGCAGAAGCAGGGTGGGGCATCGCCTCACCCGGGAAGTGCAAGGGGTTGGGGAACTCCCTTCCCTACCCAAAGGAAGCCATGAGGGACTGTGCCATGAGGAATGGTGCACTCCAGCCCAGATACTACACTTTTCCCATGGTCTTTGCAACCCACAGACCAAGAGATTCCCTCGGGTGCCTACACCACCAGGGCCCTGGTTTTTAAGCACAAAACTGGGCAGCCATTTGGGCAGACACCGAGCTAGCTGGAGGAGTTTTGTTGTTTGTTTGTTTGTTTTCATACTCCAGTGACGCCTGGAATGCCAGTGAGACAGAACGATTCATTCTCCTGGAAAGGGGGCTGAAGCCAGGAAGTCAAGTGGTCTAGCTCAGTGGATCCCACCCTCACGGAACTGAGCAAGCTAAGATCCACTGACTTAAAATTCTCACTCCCAGAACAGCAGTCTGAAGTCAACATGGGACACTCGAGCTTGGTGGGGTGAGGGGCATCTGCCATTACTGAGGCTTGAGTAGGTGGTTTTCCCCTCACAGTATAAACAAAGCCTCTGGGAAGTTCGAACTGGGCAGACCCCACTGCAGTGCCACAAAGGCACTGTAGCCAGACTGCCTCTCTAGATGCCTCCTCTCTGGGCAGGGCATCTCTGAAAGAAAGGCAGCAGCCCCAGTCAGGGGCTTATAGAGAAAACTCCCATCTCCCTGGGACAGAGCACCTGGGGGAAAGGGCGGCTATGGGCACAACTGCAGCTGACTTAAATGTTCTGCCTGCCAGCTCTGACGAGAGCAGTGGATCTTTCAGCACAGTGCTGAAGCTCTGCTAAGGGACAGACTGCCTCCTCAAGTGGGTCCCTGACCCCCATGACTCCTGACTGGGAGACACCTCCCAGAAGGGGTTGACAGACACCTCATACAGGAGAGCTCCAGCTGGCATCTGGTGGGTGCCCCTCTGGGATGAAGCTTCCAGAGGAAGGGACAGGCAGCAATCTTTGCTGTTCTACAGCCTCTGCTAGTGATACCCAGGCAAACAGCGTCTGGAGTGGACCTCCAGCAATCTCCAGCAGACCTGCAGCAGAGGGGCCTGTTAGAAGGAAAACTAACAAACAGAAAGGAATAGCATCAATACAACTAAAAGGATGTCCACACAGAAACCCCATCTGAAGGTCACCAACATCAAAGACCAAAGGTAGATAAAACCACAAAGATGAGGAAAAAACAGCACAAAAAACCTGAAAATTCCAAAAACCAGAATGCCTCTTCTCCTCCAAAGTATCACAACTCCTCGCCAGCAAGGGAACAAAATGGATGGAGAATGACTTTTATGAATTGACAGTAGGCTTCAGAAGGTGGGTAATAACAAACCCCTCTGAGCTAAAGGGGCATGTTCTAACCCAATGCAATGAAGCTAAGAACCTTGATAAAAGGTTAGAGGAATTGCTAACTAGAATAGCCAGTTAAAGGTGAACATAAATGACCTGATGGAGCTGAAAAACACAGCACAAAAACTTTGTGAAGCATACACAAGTATCAATAGCCAAATCGATCAAGCAGAAGAAAGGATATCAGAGATTGAAGATCAACTTAATGAAATAAAGCATGAAGAAAAGATTAGAGAAAACAAGAATAAAAAGGAATGAACAAAGCCTCCAAGAAACATGGGACTATGTGAAAAGACCAAACCTACGTTTGATTGGTGTACCTGAAAGTGACGGGAAGAATGGAACAAAGTTGGAAAACACTCTTCAGGATATTATCCAGGAGAACTTCCCTAACCTAGCAAGACAGGTCCATATTCAAATTCAGGAAATATAGAGAACACCACAAAGATATTCCTCAAGAAGAGCAACCCCAAGACACACAATTGTCAGATTCACCAAGGTGGACATGAAGGGAAAAAAAATGTTAAGGGCAGCCAGAGAGAAAAAGCAGGTTACCCACAAAGGGAAGCCCATCAGGCTAACAGTGGATCTCTCTGCAGAAACCCTACAAGCCAGAAGACAAAGACAGTGGCAGCCAATATTCAACATTCTCAACAAAAGGAATTTTTGACCTAGAATTTCATATCCAGCCAAACTAAGCTTCATAAGCAAAGGAGAAATAAAATCCTTTACAGACAAGCAAATGCTGAGAGATTTTGTCACCACCAGGCCTGACTTACGAGAGTTCCTGAAGGAAGCACTACATATGGAAAGGAAAAACCAGTACCAGCCACTGCAAAAACATACCAAATTGTAAAGCCCATCAACACTATGAAGAAACTGCATCAACTAGTGGGCAAAATAACCAGCTAGCATCATAATGACAAGATCAAATTCACACATGACAATATTAACCTTAAATGTAAATAGGCTAAATGCCCCAGTTAAAAAAAAACACAGACTGGCAAATTTGGCAAACTGGATAGTCAAGACCCATTGGTGTGCTGTATTCAGGAGACCCATCTCACATGCAGAGACACACGTAGGCTCAAAATAAAGGGATGAAGTAATATTTAGCAAGCAAATGGAAAGCTAAAAAAAGCAGGGGTTGTAATCCTAGTCTTTGATGAAACAGACTTTAAACCAACAAAGATCAAAACAGGCAAAGAAGGGCAGTACATCATGGTAAAGGGGCCAATGCAACAAGAAGAGCTAACTCTCCTAAATATAGATGCAACCAATACAGGAGTACCCAGATTCATAAAGCAAGTTCTTAGAGACTCACAAACAGACTTACACTCCTACACAATAATAGTGGGAGACTTTAACACCCCACTGCACATATTGGACAGATCAACAAGACAGAAAATTAACAAGGATATCCAGGACTTGAACTCAGTTGTGCACCAAGTAGACCTAATAGACATCTACAGAACTCTCCACCCCAAGTCAACAGAACATACATTCTTCTCAGAACCACATTACACTTATTCTAAAATTGACCACATAATTAGAAGTAGAACACTCCTCAGCAAATGCAAAAGAACAGAAATCATAACAGTCTCTCAGACCACAGTGCCATCAAATTAGAACTCAGGATTAAGAAACTCACTCAAAACTGCACAACTACATCGAAACTGAACAACCTGCTCCTGAATGACTACTGAGTAAATAACAAAATTGAGGCAGAAATAAATAAGTTTTTTAAAACCAATAAGAACAAAGACACAAGGTACCAGAACCTCTGGGACAGCTAAAGCAGTGTTTAGAGGCAAATTTATAGCACTAAATGCCCATAGGAGAAAGCGGGAAAGATCTAAAATTGACACCCTAACATCACAATTAAAATAACTAGAGAAGCAAGAGCAAACAAATTCAAAAGCTAGCAAAAGAAAAGAAATAACTAAGATCAGAGCAGAACTGAAGGAGATAGAGACATGAAAAACCTTCAAAAAAATCAATGAATCCAGGAGCTGGGTTTTTGAAAAGATTAACAAAATAGATAGAATGCTAGCCAGACTAATAAAGAAGAAAAGAGAGAAGAATCAAATAGACACAATAAAAAATGATAAAGGGGATATCACGACTGATACCACAGAAATACAAACTACCATCAGAGAATACTATAAACACCTCTACACAAATAAACTAGAAAATCTAGAAGAAATGGATAAATTCCTGGATCCATACACCCTCCCAAGACTACACCAGGAAGAAGTTGAATCCCTGAATAGACCAATAACAAATTCTGAAACTGAGGCAGTAATTAATAGCCTACCAATCAGAAAAAGCCGAGGACCAGATGGATTCATAGTCAAATTCTATCAGAGGCACAAAGAGGAGCTGGTACCATTCCTTGAAACTATTCCAAACAATAGAAAAAGAGGGACTCGTCCCTAACTCATTTCATGATCCTGATACCAAAACCTGGCAGAGACACAACAAAAAAGGAAAATTTCAGGACAATATCCCTGGTGAACATCAATGCAAAAATACTCAATAAAATACTGGCAAACCGAATCCAGTAGCACATCAAAAAGCTTATCCACCACGATCAAGTCAGCTTCATCCCTGGGATGCAAGGCTGGTTCAACATATGCAAATCAATAAACCTAATCCATCACATAAACAGAACCAATGACAAAAACCACATGATTATCTCAATAGATGCAGAAAAGACCTTTGATAAAATTCAACACCCCTTCATGCTAAAAACTCCCAATAAACTAGGTATTGATGGAACGTATCTGAAAATAATAAGAGCTATTTATGGCAAATCCACAACCAATATCACTGAATGGGCAAAACCTGGAAATATTCCCTTTGAAAACTGGTACAAGACAAGGATGTCCTCTCTCACCACTCCTATTCAACATAGTATCGAAAGTTCTGGCCAGGGCAATCAGGCAAGAGAAAGAAATAAAGGGTATTCAAATGGGAAGAGAGGAAGTCAAATTGTCTCTGTTTGCAAATGATATAATTCTATATTTAGAAAACCCCATTATCTCAGCCCAAAATCGCCTTAAGCTGATAAGCAACTTCAGCAAAGTCTCAGGATACAAAATCAATGTGCAAAAATCAAAAGCATTCCTATACACCAATAATAGACAAACAGAGAGCCCAATCATGAATGAACTCCCATTCACAATTGCTACTAAGAGAATAAAATACCTAGGAATACAACTTAGAGGGGATGTGAAGGACCTCTTCTAGGAGAACTACAAACCACTGCTCAATGAAACAAAAGAGGACACAAACAAATGTAAGAACATTCCATGCTCATGGATAGGAAGAATAAATATTGTGAAAATGGTCATACTGCCCAAAGTAATGTATAGATTCAATGCTATCCCCATCAAGCTACCACTGACTTTCTTCCCAGAATTAGAAAAAACTACTTTAAATTTCATATGGAACCAAAGAAGAGCCTGCATAGCCAAGACAATCCTAAGCAAAAAGAACACAGCTGGAGGCATCACGCTACCTAACTTCAAACAATACTACAGGGTTACAGTAACCAAAACAGCATGGTACTGGTACCAAAACAGATAAATAGACCAATAGAACAGGACAGAGGCCTCAGAAATAACACCACACATCCAAAACCATCTGATCTTTGACAAACCCGACAAAAACAAGCAATGGGGAAAGGATTCCCTATTTAATAAATAGTGTTGGGAAAACTGGCTCGCCATATGCAGAAAACTGAAACTGGACCCCTTCCTTACACCTTATACAAAAATTAACTCAAGATGGATTAGACTTAAACATAAGACCTAATACTGTAAAAACCCTGGAAGAAAACCTAGGCAATACCATTCAGAACATAGTCATGGGCAAAGACTTCATGACTAAAACACCAAAAGCAATGGCAAATTGACAAATTGGATCTAATTAAAGAGCTTCTGCACAGCAAAAGAAACTATCATCAGAGTGAACAGGCACCCTACAGACTGGGAGAAAAGTTTTGCAATCTACCCATCTGACAAAGGGCTAATATCCAGAATCTACAAAGAACTTAAACAAATTTACAAGAAAAAAAAATAATAACCCCATCAAAAAGCAGGCAAAGGATATGAACAGACATTTCTCAAAAGAAGACATTTATGTGGCCAACAAACATATGAAAAAAACCTCATCATCACTGGTCATTAGAAAAATGCAAATCAAAACCACAGTGAGATACCATCTCACACCAGTTAGAATGGCAATCATTAAAATGTCAGGAAACAACAGATGCTGGAGAGGACGTGGAGAAATAGGAATGCTTTTACACTGTTGGTGGGAGTGCAAATTAGTTCAACCATTGTGGAAGACAGTGTGGCTATTCCTCAAGGGTCTAGAACCAGAAATACCATTTGATCCAGCAATCCCATTACTGGCTATATACCCAAGGGATTATAAATCATGCTACTATAAAGACACATGCACCCATATGTTTATTGCAGCACTGTTCACAATAGCAAAGACTTGGAACCAACCCAAATCCCCATCAATGACAGACTGGATAAAGAAAATGTGGCACACATACACCATGGAATACTTACTCTGCAGCCATAAAAAGGAATGAGAGCATGTCTTTTGCAGGGACATGGGTGAAGCTGGAAACCACCATTTTCAGCAAACTAACACAGGAACAGAAAACCAAACACCGCATGTTCTCACTCATAAGTGAGAGTTGAACAATGAGAACACATGGACACAGGGAGAGGAACATCACACACTGGGGCCTGTAGGGGTATAGGGGGACTAGCGGAGGGATAGCATTAGGCGAAATAATATAGATGAGGGGTTGATGGGTGCAGCAAATCATCATGGCATGTGTATAACTATGTAACAAAACTGCATGTTCTGCACATGCATCCCAGAACTTAAAGTATAATAATTTAAAAACAATAATAAAAATAAAAAGTCTTTAAAACAAAAAAAAACAAAATAAAGATGAGAAAACTAAGGCACAAAGAGGTTAAATAACTTACCCAACTGGTAAGTGTAGGAGCCAGGATTGTGCCCCAGCAGTGATAAATTTTTCCCCTCCTAGTTCAATTCTGTACATCCTGGGGATCATGCACAGCCTACCTAGGCAACTACAATAGAGATGGCAATAGCTTTGATTGCTCTGCAATGTTCTGAAGAAGAAGAAGAACAAGAAGAAGAAGAAAGAGAAGGAGAAGGAGAAGGAGAGGAGGGAGGAGGAGGAGGGGGAGGGGGAGAGGGACATGGAGAGGGAAAAGGGCGGGGAGGGGGAGGGGGAGGGGGAGGGGGAGGAGGAGGGAAGAAGGGAAAGAAGAAGAGGAAAGAAGAGGGAGAAGAAGGAGGAGGAGGAGAAAAAGAAAGAAGAACGAAGAACCACAACAACAACCACAACCTAAAGGAATAGGGGTGATTCAAGAAGTAAGCTGACTAAAGAAATTACACATAATTCACAGTGCAAGTGCTGTGGTGAAAGGTGGGTAAGGTATGCTTTTGAAGGCTAAAATTATCTCTGCCTTTTATTTTTCATTATAGAACCTACAGTTATATATAACAGTTAACTCCTTGAGAGGAAGAAAATATTCCAAATTGCTGAACTGATTTTTTTTTTACACTGCCTATAACCCTCTCCAATGAAGTTGGAAACTCCCTTACTTAGGTCAAGGAGATGGTGTTTGGTTTTATTTTAAATTGTGGTAAAAGAGACATCACCATTACATGCATTTACCATTACATGCAGTTTTTACTGTACGGTTTGGTGGCATGACATATGTTCACATCATTGTTGCACTCACTCTTGTAGTCTGATTTTTAAGACAAGCCTGGACCACAACCTAGAGTCACAATTTGTCAAATAACAGCCACTTTGTTCCCCACAAGGAGTTAGACCCAAGCTGTCTAACTCCTGATATAGTACAAAAACAAGTCTGGATGGAGAGAAGAGGAATACAGTGGTAAGAGGCAAATAGTTCAGGCAGTATTAAGAAATGGAGTTGAGTTCTGACCAGTCTGACCAACATGGTGAAACCCCATCTCTACCAAAAATACAAAAAATAGCTGGGCCTGGTGGCGCATGCCTGTAATCCCAGCTACTCAGGAGGCTGAGGCAGAAGAATCACTTGAACCTGGGAGGTGGAGGTTGCAGTGAGCTGAGATCGCGCCATTGCACTCCAGCCTGGGCAACAGAGCAAGACTCCATCAAAAAAAAAAAAAGCAAAAGAAAGGAAAGAAGGAAGGAAGGGAGGGAGGGAGGGAAAGAAATGGAGTTGGGTGCAAAGCAAAGAGACAGATACGTAAAGTTAGTGTGAGGCACGGAAACAAAGAAGACTTCCAAATGGCAGCAAATGACTCTGGTGCCATCCTACCTCCCTAAACTGCCATCCTTCTTGCTTCCTGCTAAACCCTCCTGGAATGCCCTTTCTCTCTAATATCCTACTCCACACCTTCTCTAGCCCAGGAAAACTTGCTCCAATCCTCACTGCATTCATTCATGACCACCCACCACATCTGCAGGTATTTCACTTCTTATTGAAATACATAATGTCAACATAGCACTGCTTTAGATTGTTGTTTAGCCCTTTCATGTGCTTCTGACTTGTTCCTCAAAATTAGTGAAGGCTCCCCCAAGTCAAGGACCATGTCTTAGGTATGATGCTTCATTAGTCCCACTTCCCATCCACCACCATCCCTCATAAAGCTGACCACATAATAGGCATTCAATGAATACTTGTTGACTCAAATCCCATTATTGTGGAAAACCCTCTAAGTGACCTTTGCATGAGTAAGTTCTCAATCTTTAACTTTCTATTTTTATGTGGCATGCTATGGAGATCCATTGTTTGAAATTGCTTCCAGAATTTCTGTTTACTAAGTATGGTTTGAGTTATTTCGTGCAGGCAAAAAAAAGAAAAAAAAAATGACTGTTAGTTGCCGGAAAACATTTTTTATAACATTGTTATTGGCAACTCATGCTGACATGGAACTAGTTCTTTATTTTGACTGAACTTTGAACACAGATTCACATCCTCTAAGTTTCTTTTGGAGACAACTTTACTCTCATAATAATTTCCTAAGATTGCCAGCTAACTCTCTCGATATGAAGCAGAAATGGCCTGTATATAGAAGAATGATCAAGCTAAAAGTCCAAAGTCTGTGTTCATTTTGCTGCCTTTAGTTAAAACGTTCTGCTAGCAGCAAGGCTGTAATAACCAAATGTTCACCATATGCACAAGCCCAAGAAAATCAAACAATTTTCTGTTGTAATTGGGTAATAATATGGCCTACCTTCTGTCTTACCATTTGAGTTTGAATATGAGCAATAGCAAACAAATACCATTTCTCTCAAGGAAGAACAAAGATTTTCAGGTCAGTATTATTCAAGAATGCACAGCACACAACACCCAGAATTCTGTGATACCAATGACTGCCCCATCTTCCCAAGGTCTTTGAAACACCCATCATGGAGGTTTCTTTTCTTTTCTTTTTTCTTTTTTTTTGAGAAACGGTCTGGTTTGTCATACAGGCTGGAGTGCAGCAATGTGATCTTGGCTCACTGCAACCTCCTCTGCCTCCTGGGCTCAAGTCATCCTCCCACCTCAGCGTCTCATGTAGCTGGGACTACAGGGGCACACCACCATGCCTGGCATGTATGTATGTATGTATGTATGTATGTATGTAGAGACAGGGTTCTGCCATGTTGCTCAGGCTGGTCTTGAACTCCTGAGTTCAAATGATCCTCCCACCCAGCCTCCAGGCATGAGCCACCATGCCCAGCTGGTTTCTTAACGATGATAAATTAGCATATTATAATATTTTAAATGTATTAAACCTCCTTGTATTTAAATTCCATCTTCCAATTAGATTGCAAACTAGAAGTGAATAAGACATTGTTTACATTTGTTTGTTTCACTTACGCTTTGAAACCAATAACTTAATAATTGAATTGACTCATGATTAAGTCAACAAAAGTTGAACTGGCTTTTTCCATCAGAGACTACTGATTTTTTTGGTATTCTGCATTCAGAGGATGTTACCATCTTTTATTTATAAATTTAACTTATAAATATTTATCCTTTTTTTAATCAGAGGGTTGCCTGGACTAAAAAGCATAGTTAATACAGAAACCTAGAAGGTGCCAACTTTCTACTGTCTGTTTGATTTTTCAAGTATTTTTAAAAATTTTTGGACTACTCTTTAGCTTTTTTCCCAGGCTGAATCCCATCTCAGATGGCTTTTCTTGAACCAACGCAAGACCAGCTGATAAATGGTACGGTTTACCAATAGGCTAGTACTTCTACTCCATGTTGAATAGCTAAGTCCCTAATGCTCAGCAACACAGGCAGTAGTCTGTAAGACTAATCACATAAAGGAGCTAGGACATCTCCTTATCCCTACCATCCAGATCTTTCGTGGACCCTGGGTTCTTCCATCTCCCCAGGGTACTGGTAGCCAGTGGGATTCCATTCCATGCTGTGTACATCAGATAACTGGCTCAGTCCCACTCCCCACCTCTCTGTTCTTTTTTATTCTCTTCTCTTCTCTCCCCTTCGTCCCCTCACCAGCCTTTCCTTAAGAACCACAGTCCTATGAGACCCCGGGGAGACTATTCTGCTGTCTTCCCCTGCACTGACCTGGGCCTTTGCCTCACACTCCTGCTAGCTCTTCCTTCCCACCAACCCCACAGATGCTTCCTGAAGCCCCTGCGCCCTCCCTTCCCGCCCAGCCCACACCAGGAAGTCCCGTGCCCCATCCTTCCCAATCCGGGGAACATGTGAAAGTCAGGCCAGTGTAAGTGAGGGTTTGGGAGTGAGAGGCAGGGAGGGGGCACTTTTATTTCTGGGGTTGTGAGAAAATAAATTCCTGTAATCCCAAGTTAGAATCTGGAACAAACATCAACAAAGTAATAAGGAACGATTTGTTTCTCTAGTGTTGAGAGTATTATTCTATGGCCATATTCAATGATGTTGTGAAGACTGGCCTGGAAAACTAAACCACCTCTTGATTAAAAAAAAAAAAAAAAAAGTATCTGTGGTGTGGGCTGCATTTTGAGCTCCACTAACCTGCAGTCTAACCCAAGATTCTCTCCATCCCCTTCCTCAATTCCACTACTACTTTCCCCGATTAAGCCCATTGATTCTCAGAGCTTCAATTCGTACCTCTAAAAAATGAATCAAAACCTAGAATTCAAGTGCAACTCACCCTCTGAGCATCAGACACACACTTCATCTCGGAGATGTGCCCAGGCCAAGCTGTCCCCAAAGTTTCCCAACTCAATTAAGGTGCCCACTGAGCTCCACATCTTCCCCTCGTATCTGCCCATGGCCAGTGCAGAGAGACCTATGAAAATATTTAAAAGGCACTCCCCTGGGGGCAGTGGGGAGATATGAAAAATGAAATATGAAATGTGCCTGCCCCTTCCTTCGGGAAACTAGGAGCACAGCTTCCCAGGTCACAGGCTCCCGGTCAAGGCGCTGAGCTCCACTAGGAGAGCACACGCTGAATTTCAACTCTGGGCTGTCATTCTTGTATAGAAGCTCCTCCTCCCGTCTTCCCTCTCTGTCACTATTTTCTCAGTCTCCCGGGTTGAACATCTACCAGTCAGCTTCGAAGGCAGTTCTTCCAGCAAGCCTTCCTGACCCTCGGAGTTAGAATGCGGTGCCCTCAGCGTCCTGTGCCCCACTCCCCCACCTGCCCCCGCCCCTTAGACTTAGCGCACGGCAGTGCAGCCCCTGTGATTTCCCTGCAAATCACACTAGTGAGAGCTGGGAGTAATGAGAAACTCGGCTGTCTTAGTTATACGGCTTTTACGGCAATTCCCTTATTTCATTTTATTTGTATGGTTTAGGCAGTTGGGCAAGTGTGTTAGTCCGTTTTCACGCTGCTGATAGAGCCTGAGACTGGGCAATTTACAAAGGAAAGAGGTTTAATTGGACTCACAGTTCCACATGGCTGAGAAGGCCTCACAATCATGGCAGAAGGCAAGGAGGAGCAAGTCATATCTTAAGCGAAGGGGACAGGCAAAAAGACAGCTTGTGCAGGGAAATTCTCGTGTTTAAAACCATCAGATCTCGTGAGACTTATTCACTATCAAGAAAACAGTGCAGGAAAGACCCGCCCCCATAATTAAATCACCTCACGCCGGCTTCCTCCCGTGAGGTGTGCGAATTGTGGGAGTTTACAATTCAAGATGAGCTTTGGGTGAAGACACAGCCAAACCATAACAGCAAGAAATACTGAATTTCCTGTTTTCTTCAAACCAATTTAGTTTTTATTTCTATTTTATTTATTTATTTATTTATTTATTTTTGAGACAGAGTCTGGCTCTGTCGCCCAGGCTGGAGTGCAGTGGCGCGATCTCGGCTCACTGCAAACTCCGCCTCCCGGGTTCACGCCATTCTCCTGCCTCAGCCTCCTGAGTAGCTGGAACTACAGGCGCCCGCCACCGTGCCCGGCTAATTTTTGTGTGTGTGTATTTTTAGTAGAGAGGTTTCACTGTGTTAGCCAGGATGGTCTCAATCTCCTGACCTTGTGATTCTCCTGCCTCAGCCTCCCAAAGTGCTGGGATTACAGGCATGAGCCACCGCACCCTGCCAAACCATTTTATTTTTATTCCAAATCCCTATCCCACCATACTGGGATGTAATTCGTTCTCAGTCATCCTTAGCCTTCCCTGCAGGGCCAAGACCCCAGGGACCTGCCTCAGTTACCGGGACACCCCCATGGGATGTGGGTTTTAGCAGCTATGCTGATTCTAGGCTATGTGTGGGGACACTGAAATCTTGGAAAAGTCAAAATTTGAGGTCCCATCACTCCCCAGGGCACTTCCAGGGAGCAAGAGCTCCCACACCATTCCCAGTTTCACCCACCCAGCCCCAAGGATGGGAACCACCACCCCCACCCCATCTCCAGGCTTCCCTCTCCCCTCTCCCTCCAGGACACCCAGCCAACTTCCTCCATGCACTTTGGCTTTTAAAAACCAAAAATCAGAAAAGGAAGTGTCTTGCCAGGAACTTCTGCCTTTTGCACCCTCTGAGGCAAGGTCAGAGCCTGTCTCCCTGCTTAAATGCGAGAAGATAAATAATAAAATACAGGAAGAAAAACATAAATTCATATCTCAGAAAATTTCCCCAGCCATGTATCTGTCATCCTTGTCCTCTCCCCTGGCACTCTTGCGGTGAATAATACTCCCTCCCCGCCCCACCAAAGGTGTCCGCATGCTAATCCCCACAACCTGTGAATATACCACCTTACATGGTAAAAGAGATTTTGCAGATGTAATTAAATTGAGAATCTTGATGTGGGGATATGAATCTGGATTAGCCAGGAAGGCTCAGTATAACCACAAAGATTCTGTTTTTAAGTTTTAATTTGTTCTTTAGATTCACGGGGTACATGTGCAGGCTTCTTACAAGGATGTATTGTGTGATGCTGCAGTTTGGGCTTTTATTAATTCTGTCACCCAGATAATGAACCATAGTACCCAATAGGAAGTTCTTCAGCCCTTTCATCCCTGCCTCCCTCCTTCCTTTTGGAGTCGCCAGTATCTGTTGTTCCAATCTTTATGTCTACATGTATCCAGAGTTTAGCTCCCAATTCTAAATGAGAACAGGCAATATTTGGTTGTCTGTGCATTAATTCACTTAGGATGATGGCCTTCAGCTGCATCCATATGCTGCAAAGAACATGATTTTATTCTTTTTTATGACTGTACAGTATTCCATGGTGTATATGTCTATATTTTCTTTATCCAATCCACTGTTGATGGGCACCTAGGTTGACTCCATGTCTTTGCTATTGTGAATAGCATTGTGATAAACATGCAAGTGCAGATGTCTTTTGGGTAGAACCATTTGTTTTCTTTTGGATATATACCCAGTAATGGGATTGCTGGATTGAATGGTAGTTCTGTTTTTAGTTCTTTGAAAAATCTCCAACCTGCTTTCCACAGGGACTGAACTAATTTACATTCCTACGAACAGTATATAAGTGTTCCCTTTTATCCACAGCCTTGCCAACATGTTATTTTTTGACGTTTGCGTGTTAGCCATTCTGACTGGTGTGAGATGGTATCTTATCGTGGTTCTGATTTGCATTTCTCTGATCATTAGTGATGTTCAGCTTTTTTGCCATATGCTTGTTGACCACGTGTATGTCTTTGAGGAGTGTCTGTTCATGTCCTGTGCTCAGTTTTTAATAAAGTTGGGTTTTTTTCTTATTAAGTTCCTTATAGATTCTGGATATTAGTCCTTTAACAGTGGTTTTTATAAGAGGGAGGCAGGTGGGCCAGAGAGAGGAGCTGTAAAGGTGGAAGCAGAGGCCAGAGAGGGGAGATGCTACACTGCTGACTTTGAACATGGAGGACGAGGCCATGAGCCAAGGAATGCAGGCAGCTACTAGAATCTGGAAAAGTCAAGAAAACAGATTCTTCCTCTAGAGCCTCCAGAAGAATCACAGGCTTGCCAACACTTTGATCTTAGCTCAGTGAGACTGATTTTGTACTTCTGATCTCTGGAACTGTTATGATAACACATCTGCATTGTTTTAAGACACTAAGTTTAGGGTAATTTATTACATCCTATTGAAAACTAATGTGCCACCTGTGGGCAGGGACCTTATGAAGTATCTTGCACGGAGTACTCAAAAAAAGTTTATAGAATTGAATTCCCTGCCTCTCATATGTAGAAATTCAGCAACAGCATATTAGACCTAAAATATCGTTTAATTGGCAGGATTTGGGCAGGGTAGTTTTGGGTTTTTCAAATGTATTTTCCAGGTGTTTGCCCTTACTCTTCCCTCTACCATCCAAGTAGTATCAGGGGCTTTGTTTGTACACAGGTCTTGGGGCATGGGTGATCCAGCCTGAAAGGAAGAAGCACCTTCAGCTCCTGGCTTTTGAGCCCTTGGGGAGACCTCATTCAGTTGTAGATTTAGGCATTGGGAAGGAAAAAAAGTTTTTAAAATTTTCCAAATATGAATTTCTTTTAAATATCAGGAGCCACAACATGATACCAGATGATACCATGAATCGTGGAACAGAAGAAATGTGTGATTATGTAAGAACAATTCCTACCACAAGGACAGGCATTCCACCAACAGGAAGGCAAGAGAGATTCCTAAATGCTGAGACTGGAGGTCAGCTGCAGTGGGTCTCTGAGAAAGGCCTGTGCCTTGCACTCCCCTGGGCCAGGCATGAAGCCACGGAAAGAATGGAAGAACCCCCAAGTAAGTTTGGGAGATTCCGGAGCCAAAAAGATAGTTGAGACAAAGTGGATGCAGGTCACATGGACTTAAGCGCAGCAGGCTAAGCTGCAGACATGGGCAACAGACACCAGTTCTAGTGTAGTGTTAGGGACCAGACAAATGCCACTCAGCTAGTACATGGGACATTATGTGGCAGCTGTGCCTTGCCCCAGTGCAAAACATTACGGAAACACCCTCACTATCCTCACCTTCACCCCTCAACAAGGAGGTGAACCCTTGTGTTTGCCTTAGCATTTAGTCCAAAAGAGATTGTTCATCAAGTGATCATAATTAGGTAGTAGTAAGTCTTCCAGCACCACTGGCGGAATTTAGTGCTTGAGAGTAAAATAATTTCAGTTATGGAGAGATATAAACAATGACATCTTTTCACATCAAAAATTTGTACCCTGGTAAAAATTTCTACCAACAAATAACTACTAATACATATGAAATGGAAACTTTCATTGGACTGAAACTCAATCTTTGTTATATAAAATTTGTTTTTATTCACTACAGTTCAAAGAAAATAATCCTATTGTATAGCTTCATATTTAAAGCACCGTTTTTCTTTCTTAAAAATGTTTTCACAGCTGGGTGCAGTAGCTCATGCCCATAATCCCACCACTTTGGGAGGCCAAGGGGGGCGGATCACGAGGTCAGGAGATCAAGACCATCCTAGCCAACGTGGTGAAACTCTGTCTCTATTAAAATACAAAAAATTAGCCGGGCATGGTGGTGGGCGCCTGTAGTCCCAACTACTTGGGAGGCTGAGGCAGGAGAATCGCTTGAACCCGGGAGGTTGCAGTGAGCCAAGATCGTGCCATTGCACTCCAGCCTGGCAACAAAGCAAGACTCTGTCTCAAAAACAAAAAAAAATGTTTTTACAGTAGTTCTGTATTTTTCTCTTTTATGACAAGGTGAATTTAAATTTTATATATCAATTCTACTTTAAATGTGTACATTTTATAGTAGGAGTCTTTTCCCCTTTTATCAAACATGAGTTGATGATTTAAAGCTCCGTTTTTCATCCCATAGCCTGGAAAAATCTTGATGCGAAAGAGACATAATCTTAATTCACTCAGGAAAAAACACTCACCATAATTTATTTTTATGACCTATCAGTGCAATGGAGTGGAAAGGTCCCAGGCCCTGGCATCAGCAGACATGGTCTCTAGGATCCCTGTGTTCTAGTGCAGTCTCGGTGGGAGTTCCATAATCTCGCTCATATCTTGTTTCTTCTTCTCCCATTTATAAAATGAGGGTGCTGAAAGAGATGATCTCCAAAGCAGTGCTTCGCACACTTGAATGTATAGATCTTCTTAAAATATAAACTCTGTTTCAGTAGACAGAGGGGGAGGGCCTGACATTCTGCATTGTCACCAGCTCCCAGCTGAAGCTGATAATGCAAATCTTTGGACCACACTTTGAAAAACAAGATTCCAAGGGACAGCCCGTATCTAACCTGTCTTGTGTTTCAGCAGCTCATGTATGCATTGAGAGTCCTGCCATTCTGCACATGTTAAGAATATATTTCGGATAGTTAAAAAAAGACCTGTATTGTTCAGGTTTCAACTTAATTTGTGATTGGGATTACTATTAAGGATTGCAGATCACCATAAACAAATACATAAGCACAGCCCTTTCTTCTCTAGCCTAGTGGTTCTAACCCTAACTGCATATTAGTATCACCTAGGGTGCTTTCAAAAACTACCAGTGCCTGCCCACCCACCCCCGCTTACATACACATCAGAATACAATTTAACTGGTCTGGGGAGGGGCCCCGTCACGGGGTCTTACTCAAAAGCTCTACTTGTGATTTGTGCAGCCAACATAGAGAACCACTGCAGGCCAGTCTCTCCAACTATGAAGGCACTTCAGGTATGGCCAAGTTGGTTTTACTACTACCCACAGCTGTTATCCATTAACTCAGTGCATTCTCATGGAAAGCTTAAATTATACAACGCGCATAAACATTTCTCTTATTAACTCAGTAAGAGTTCTCGGCAAGAGAGATGATACAGAGCAACTCCCAGCTTTGTTTGGTCCTTTTTAGACAAAAACAGAAAATTATCAAATTACAATGCACACTGTGGCTGTAAGGAGCACACTGGCTCTAAGGGAGATTTTGTCCATTTTCTCTTTTGCAAGGCTCAAATTTAACCAGTAAAGTCTTGCAACGCTAGCAGAAGCCAGCAGAGGCAGTAAAAGTTTCTGGAGGCTCAAATGTCAGCAGAACAATCCGTCTCCAGAGTACAGGTCTTTCCACAATGTCACCGTGCTCGAGAAGCCAGACTCTGTGTTGTAATACTGGCTACACCATTTTCTAACTGTATGACGTTGGGCAGTTTTCTCAACACCTGAATTTCTTTATAAGTAAAATTAGTAAAAGCGATTATGATTAGGTTAAAACAAGTTGATATGTGTAAGATGTTTTTTTGCACAATGTTTGGTATGTAGTAACTATTATTATCTACCCCATGAGATTAGAAGTGTATTATTGCCACCCCCCCACACACACACACACCTTAAAATTACATCTTAACATTGCCTTAGCAAGACTACAGGATACGTATATTTGTTTAGAGAATGATGAAAAATGTAGTGTGGCTGCTGGCAAGGTCGGGGCAGTCATAAAGCCAGAATAGTAAATTGAGGCTGATTTGTGGCAGACCTTATTGACTAGGCTAAAAAGTCTAGCTTGATCCTACTGACAATGGACAGCCATTTGAAATTTTTGAGCCAGAGAATGATGTGATCATTTTCCTGCTTTAAAACAGATGAGTGCAGAGTTCAAACAGGGTTTGCAAGTATCTCACCTCTTAAGCCACCAGCATTTCTCTGCCCTACTTCTACAATTGATGTCACCACGAGATTGCAATTTGTGATTATCCTAAAGCAAAAAGGGACTCTCAAACTACTGACGTTTTCGTTTCTGTCCCAAGAGGACGACAGTTGAACAAAACCTTGAAGTCCCGATGTACCTCTGACAACTCCCAGTCAGCCACATCCTTGGGATAATTTTATTTTTCCCTTAAATCTTATAACAGATATTTGTATCAACCTAAGTCACTTAGGTGATTTACATTCCAGTCCCCTAGCAAGACCCAAATCAAAGCAAGAGAGAAGGTAACTGAGAATAATGTCATGGATCATTCTGGAATAACTTAGGGCCTCCAGGTACTATGGAAATTTCTTCTTTATTTGAGAGAAATGGCTACCTTGCTAACAAGTAGCTCATAGGTTTAGGGTCAAGGAGTTTACAACTGAGAGTTGGGGCTTGGCAGATGTGATAAAGAATGTGAAAACTTATACAGGCAGTGAATTTTGCTCAAATTAACTCTCACATGTTAAAACCAGAGGATGTAAAATTAGGTAGCCTGACTCTGGGCTTCTACTTAAGGAATTAAGACCAAACACTCTTCCTTCCTTTCTCTCTCTCTTTCTCCCTCCCCTCCCCTCCCCTCCCCTCCCCTCCCCTCCCCTCTCCTCCCCTCCCCTCCCCTCTCCTCCCCTTTCCTCCTTTTTCTCTTGCTCTGTCGCCCAGGTTGAAGTGCAGTGGTGCGATCTCAGCTCACTGCAACCTCTGCCTCCCAGGTTCAAGCAACTCTCCTGCCTCAGCCTCCCGAGTAAGTGGGATTACAGATGCCCACCACCATGCCCAGCTAATTTTTGTATTTTTAGTAGAAAAGGGGTTTCACCATGTTGGCCAGGCTGGTCTTGAACTCCTGACCTCGTGATCCGCCTGCCTTTGCCTCTTAAAGTACTGGGATTACAGGCATGAGCCACCACTCCTGGCCCAAACACGCTTAAATGAAACAAATAAATTTCTTCCAACACGTAAGTGAGAGGTATTTGGGAAGTGACGTGGAAGTGACGTTGAAATAACGTAACTTATAAACCTAGTTCTTTCTTGATTTGGGGAGAGTTATTTAACATTTAGATATCTGTTCTCCCCACAATAAACAGTAGTAGCAAATTGTCAGTCATCCAGATGTGCACATTTCAACAAATGCTCTTGCGTGCTTACTATGTGCTAGCCCTTGCGTTTTATTCACTAAATCCTCACCATAACCCGATTGATTAGGTAACACTATTAATCCCATTTTGCAGAAAAGAGGACTGAAACGTAGATCAAGTAGCTTGTCCACAGCCACAGAGCTTGAAAGTGGCAGAGCTAGGAGGCAAACACGGAAACTAGAGCCTGTGCAGCTGCAATAAAATGCAGTCACTGCCCTGAACAAACGTATAGCCTCGTGGAGGGAAACAGCATGTACAAACACCTTTACAACACAAAGTGCATCTGCAAGAAATCAAAAGGGAAATAAATGTTAAGGAAGAGAAGGAGGAAGAGAGAAAACATTGTTGCCAGGGTCAAAGGGCTTCTGGGAAAAGTTGTGTTGGAAATGGGGCCGAAAAGAATGAGTGCTTGGGATTTCACAGGGTGAGAGAGGGAAGACGTTCTAGGTGGAGAAAAAATATGAACAAAAGCATGAAAACAAATCCCAGGCACATTTGGAGTACATCATTACTGTGCTTTAGTAAAAGAGAGGCAGAGTGGGTGGAAACAGACTGCACAAGAGCCTGGAGAAGTATTAAGGGTCTGAACCAGCTGGTGGAGGAAGAGAAAGTAGCAAAGAAATCTATGAGACATTAATTACTAAGGAAGAATGCTGAGAATTTGGCTACTCTTTAAGACTAATGCCTAATTCAACTTTGTATTTAGGGTGCGTAATCCTATATCTGGTACATAGTACACTCTAAGGTCATGTGTGTTGATTGAATGAAGGAGGAAAAGAACCAGAGATGGGTCAGGAAGTCAGCTGGGTATAAGTAATTCAATAAGTGTCATAAAAGAACTCTGAGGTTATACATATGAGTAAATGTTGGAGTCGTGAACTTAAATAGAGAAGTCAAGAAGGGAAACTGGTTTGGAGGACTGCCAGTCTACCTCACAAGGTTCTGGCAAAGATGAAATCAAATGAGGTTAATACAGTGCTTCTGTAACTCTATTTGAGGCATGTGTATTTACATTCATTTGTTCACTGAACATTCTTCCACATTCTCTGTGCCATGTATTCATTCAATCAATACTTCATGAATATCTGTAATCTGTGCTACAAAGATGAAGATAACACATTTGTCTGAGAAACTCGCTGCCTAGTGGTTGAGGTAGAAACAAAGCAGAGTAAAAATAGTAGCCAATGTTTATTGACTATTTGCTGCATGCCAAGCAAAATTACTTTGTGTATTGACTCATTTTATTCTCATAACAATCCTATGAGGTGTATATTATTATGATCTGTGGTAGGCAGAATAATAGCCTCCAAAGAGGCCCATGTCCTAATCTCCAAAACCTGTGACCATGTTATATGACACCACAAAGGAGAATTAAGCTGCAGGTGGAATTAAGGTTGCAAATAAGCTAATATTGGGAAAGGGAGAGTATCCTGGGTTATCCAGGTGAGCTCCATGTAACCATAAGAGCCCTTAAAAGTAAAAGAGGAGTCAGAGTCCAAAGGAGATATGACAATGGAAGCAACATGTTACAATGGAGTAGTATTATGTCTCAACCCTCCATTGCCAGCTTTGACGATGGGCTTGCTGACACATTGATGTTAGCCCAGTAAGAAAGGCCTAATTCCAACTTCTGAGCTATAGAAATGTAAGATCATACTTTTTTTTTTTTTTTTTTTTTTTTGCTTAAAGCCACTAAGTTTGTGGTAATTTGTTACAGCAGAAGTAAAAAACTAATAAACTGTTCTATTTCTAGAGATGAGGAAATGGAGGCACAGAAAGATTAAGTTACTTGTCCTAATTTTGAGTACTTAATGTTGTTCTTTCTTGGGAGCTTGTTGGTTTTTCTCACACCTCTCAGGTTCATTTTTTCTTGGGCTCCTTGCAAAATTCCTCATCCCAACCAATCTCTAAATGTCAGTGTTTCTCAGAGATTTCTTCCAGAGATACACTTCTGTTTCTCTTTGAATTCTTTTCTACATGATCTCATCTATGCCCGGAGTTTTAAATACTGCTTATGATACCGTATTATACTAATGACTCCCAAAATGATATTTCTGATTGGGACCCTTTCCTCTGAGCTCTACACTAGTAAGCTTCGCATCTGGCAACCTGATATCTTTATTTGAATAGATTACAAATATTTCAAACCTAACATGTTCAAAACACAATTCATTTCTACCACAAACAACTTTCCAATCCCCACATGCAACTATACTTAAGTCAAAAAGTTGAGTCAAGCTTCATCCTCTCTTTCCCTCAACCTCCATGTTCATCCCACCAGCACTTACCCCAATCCATCCATTTTTGTCTGCCTTGACTACCAACCTGGCCTAAATGCCCATCATTTCTCACCTGCAAAATTGTAGTAACTTCCCAATGGCCTCTGCTTCTATCCTTGTTCCTTCATGGAACTCTTTTCCTCATCAAGGTGACAGTGTCCTTCTTTGACAGTAAATCAGATCTCGCCACTTCCCTGCTTAACAACCTTTAATGGGTTTTCATTGTCCTTAGAATAACATCCAAGCTTCTTTTCCATGACTCCTAAGGCCCTGTGCAATCCAGTCCCATCCACCTCATCAGCCTCACCTGATGCCATTGCCACTCACTCATTCACCTTTTTTCAATAACACTGGGCTTCTCTCATTGTCTCAACCCTCAAAGTTCTTTCCTGCCTCAAGGTTTCTATATCTGCTACTTCCCTTTTGTGGAGTATACTCGCACACCTTTCACCTATCTATTCATTCTTTGATTTTCATGTGAAATGTCTCTCAGTAAAGCCAACACCAAACCATGTGAACTAAAGTATTTTCATTCTGTCATCTCACCTCTCCCAAACTTTATTGTTTATCTCAAGTCCGTTATTGCCTTCATAGCACTGATTACACCCTGCAGTATTTTTTGTCATTTTGGTTGTTTTTTGTTTTGTTTTTGTCTTTCTAGAATGTTAGTTCAATAAGAGCAAAAACTGTGTCTGTCTTAATACCACGGTAATCCAAGAGCTTAGTACTATGTCTGACACAAAGTAGGTGCTCAATAAATGTGTTCAACGTTGAATAAATGTTAATGTACAAAGTGAGTTGTGTTCAAAATGGCACAGGAGAGTGACATCAGCCAGATGATGGAGTAGGAGATGCCAACCTCTATCTCCCCACAAAAACCAACAAGTAGGCAGATATCCATAAATGAAAATAGCTTTGAGAGGACTTAAGGGTCCAATTAAGAATCTGCAGAATGCAGTAGAGCAAAACGGAAAAGAATAACCCCACAGAAAGGACCACTGGGGAGATCAGCCTATCCAAGACATCTGGAGATGCCTAAGAACAAAGAAGAAGGGTGGGGGCTGCCAGTGTCAGTCACATAGTGGGTGTCACCACAGTCCTCTGTTCTCCAGAGGACACTGGCATATTTTTCACCACAAAGATAACCAACGCTATCCTGCTGCAGAAGCCTCCCAAGAGAAGGAGCTGCTGCTGTACTTCCTATTTCCTTCCAACCCTGCATGTGCCCCAGACCCTGGAGCTGCAGCTGCTTCATGTGTGAATGCACTCCAGACCTCAGCTCTGTGGGCACCCTTGCCTCAAACACCAGAGCCACCACTACTATTGCTAGCTCTGCCACAGGCCTTGAGGACTTGATAGTATAATCCAGCAAGGGTCAAAACATGCATAAGATTGCTTTAAAATTTCGTGTTTCATCTTTAATGTGAATTTTACATTATTCTCCAAGATAGCTTTGTGTTTTATGTCAATAAAAAAGAATGCTATCTGTCTTCAGATAAAAGGTGATGCTTTATAAAGATGCTCTATTTTTCTGTCTGTGGCTGCATTTACCCCATTTTGAGATTTGCTCATGACCCTAAGAGAGCAGGAATTCATCACAGGAATTGAATGTAGAGGACTGAGATAAAGAGAATGTGCAGGTTAATGTGAAAAATGAACTTGGGGACAGAAGAGCTAGAAATGAATCCTCGGTTATGCATTTGCTGGGTGACTTTAGCAAAGTCAATTCAATTATTTGAATTTTAGTTTCCGCACCTGAAAAATAGGCCTGCAGGTTATATCTCTCTAAGAGTTGTAGGCTGTAGTTTTTAATCTTTCCAAGCCCTTCTTCTTTTACCTACCTATTTTGAGGACCAGTCTAGTAGTGTGAGATAATGCCCATTCACCGTGAGAGGATTTAGAAATCAATGGGAACCAGCATGGGCTAAGAACTCACCATAGTTCTGAAAAGTGAAAACTTGATTATTTAAAAAAATAGTCATTTGTAACTGTATTTTAAAACAATTCATAAACTAATAGAATATCTTACATATACTGTGTCTTGATTTTTATAAAACATTTGACATAGTTTCTTGTGGTACTTTTACGGATAAAATGATGAAAGCTAACTTTTCTTACTGCTTAGCTGGCATTGCAACTGGTTGAATAATACATTGAAAGAGTATTGATTACCGATTCTGAGAAAAGTTCACTTAACAGTGTACCACCGGTCTCTGTAATAGGCCCTGTAAGATGCAGTATTTTCTATTAATAATATGGAAGAAATATTGTACCAACAAATTGTGTATAATTGATTAATGCACCAGAGATTCAAAATGATCCTGACAAGCTAGAATATTATATATAAATTATAAAAATAATAATTTAAACAATATTAACTGTAAAGTTGTACATTTAGCCTTAGGATAGAAAATTCTGGGTTGCAAAGCAATTCTGATTCAATAGATCTGAGTATATAGTTAGTTACAAGTGCAAAAGTAGTTGGGGAAAAGTATGGTTGCTTTTTAGCTATCTTGGCTTTAGTTGGTATTAATAGGAGTATTATACCCAGAACACAGGAAATAGTAAGTCTAATATCATTCAGCAACGAAGAGATAAAATGTTAGATTCTGGAGAAGATTGTAGAAAAAACTAGACTATGTCCTGGAAGAAGTGACTAAATGGTGGGAGTGCTTTTTTATGATCATTTCAAATAAAAAAAGAAAAGTAAATAAAAACAAATGGTGGGAGATCTGGAAAACAGGAGGGTTGAAAGATGTTCTGGGGATGTGTAACCTGATGAGGAAAGTCTGGGGGATTGGGGGACATAATCTTCCCAGCCTTTCCAGCTACCTCCAAGCAGAGACAGTAGACGTACTCCCTCCCTGACATGGTTTGGCTGTGTCCCCGCCCAAATCTCACCTTGAATTGTAATAATCCCCCCTGTCAAGGGCAGGGCCATGTAAAGATAATTGAATCAGGCTGGGTGCGGTGGCTCAAGCCTGTAATCCCAGCACTTTGGGAGGCCAAGACAGGCAGATCACGAGGTCAGGAGATTGAGACCATCCTGGCTAACATGGTGAAACCCCGTCTCTACTAAAAAATACAAAAAACTAGCCAGGCGAGGTGGCGGGCGCCTGTAGTCCCAGCTACTTGGGAGGCTGAGGCAGGAGAATGGCGTGAACCTGGGAGGTGGAGCTTGCAGTGAGCTGAGATCTGGCCACTGCACTCCAGCCTGGGCAACAGAGCGAGACTCCATCTCAAAAAAAAAAAAAAAAGATAATTGAATCATGGGGGTGGACTTCCCCAGACTGTTCTTGTGGTGGTGAATAAGTCTCATGAGATCTGATGGTTTTATACATGGGAGTTCCCCTTCATAAGACCCCTTGCCAGCCGCCATGTAAGATGTGACTTTGCTCCTCATTCGTCTTCAGTCATGATTGTGAGGCCTCCCCAGCCATGTGGAACTGTGAGTCCATTAAACCTCTTTCCTTTATAAATTACCCAGTCTCTGGTATGTCTTTATTAGCAGCATGAGAACAGACGAATACACTCCCCTTCATGGGATAGGGTCAGGACCTAGGGAAAAGGGGCAGGTAAAGTGGGCTCTAATATCAGATGAAAAAGAACCAGAAACCGCTGAGTAGACTGTCTCGAAAGGCAAATCCTCTATTCACTGGCTGTTCTCAAGAAGAAACTTCATCACTCTGCATCAGGGATTTTGAAGAGGGGAGGATTTGTTCATCTAGTAAAGCTGGATTAAATAAACAATGTGGCTCCTTCCAAACCTAAGTTAACATAATTTGTTTACAAATTACTAAGACAAGAACCTAAATCACATAGCTACCAGTCCCATACAGTATACTTAGTTTTACAAATGTGAGGTAAGGCAGAAGGTGCCTACAGATGCCTTGTCTCACTATTTGCGTTTTGTAGCAACTGTTTTCCTTCAGTCACTATTGCAACCAGATTGAATGTCTTCATGCTTTCACTCCATTAGTGTACTGGTTAAAAGAGCATGAGCTCTGGAGACAGACCACCTCTGCTTTAATTTTGGTTTTACCAGTGTGGATTGAGGGCACGTTACTTAGCCTTCAAGCCTGTTTCTAATCTGTAAACTGGGGATAACAGACCCGTTCATAGAGTGGTTGTGAGGATCAAATGAGACAGTCCATGTAAAGCACCTAGTGTGGTTCCTGCAACATAGCAAATCCTCAACAAATGTTACCTATGATTGTATTATTAGTAGTAATAGACTGTACGGTTCTTTGCAATGTGGATTTTACCCTTCAACTTTAACTCTCTCCTACTTTAGGGCATAAATTACTGAGTTTGTCTTGTTAACTGTTCTGCTTCGGGAACAGTAGAATTGATGATACAAAGTGGGGCTTCTTAAACAGATGGTAAAAGGTAGCATGGTGCAGTGTTCAGGACAGGGTCCTGGAGTCTAATCCTCTGTTATAGACTAGCTCTGTGACCAGACAAATCATTTATCCTATGCATCAGGACTGAATTATCTTTATGCTCTTTCCTGGCTAAAATGTTTTATCCTAAAAGGAGCCATGCATGGAAAATAAAAAATGAGGACAGACAGAAGGAATAAGAAAACCGAAAAGCCTAAACACTGATGATTTAAAGTAGTCTATGAATCAAAGTATCTCCTTTGCAAATTTTACTGTGCAATTAATTGTCCTTGTGAACTGCATATGCTAAGGCAATAATAACCATTTCATCCAATTATAAATTACTAAAATTGCCCTAAATTTTAATGAGTGTGTACCTTGTTCAACAGAGGGGAAGCTAAAGGTGAAACTTGGCAGAGATTGTGACAATACTCATATGCAGCCCTCATTATAGGTCTGCATGCTAAAGAAATGATCATAGCTGAAAGAAATAAGAAGTTGACTGCTATATAACCCTAGTGTGTTGTTTATTTGATTTGCTCTGAGATTCTGTAGATTTATTACAAAATCTTGGACAGATAGAATTAAAAGAATTCTTTAAATGACAGATGGCCACCTGAAGCTCTACTCTAAGCCAGAGCCACACATTCCCTGTGTATCAGAGATGGCCTCAGTAATCAGGGGCACAAGGTTCACTCTCCTCCTGTCTCCTGCTCCCCTCTACCCGTGTCTCCCAATTTTGCAAGCACCTCCAGAGTGAATGCATTGTACATGCAAAGAGTAAGATTTGCTCCTAGTGTCAAGGAATTCACAGTGTCATAGAAGGAATAGCCACATAAACAGATCACTCCAGTGCATCATCATAAGCGCAATGTAGAAATATGTTTAGAGTAGTATCTTGGTATTAGAGGAGGGCTAACTGACCCAGATGAGGAGTAGGGAATGAGACAATTAAACAAGAGAGTACTGGGCAACAATGCAAACCAAGTCTTTAAAGTTACATCGGAATTAGTAAAATAAATGGAATAGGCGGGGTGGCAAGAAACAGCATAATGGCTGCAAGTGCACTATAAGCAGTTCCACATTGCTGAATCATAACATGCAGGACAGGAGGTAGGAAATATAGACTAAAGAGGTTGGCATGAAATGAACAGAAAAGATCCATTTGTGTGATGGTAAAGTGCCTAGACCGGTAGTTCTAAAAGTGTGGCCCATGGACCAACAGTATCAACATCACCTGGGAACTTGGACATGCACATTCTCAGGCCTTATCCTAGACCTACTGATCAGAAACTCGAGAGGTAGGGTCCAGCAATTGATGTTTTCAAAGGTGATTTTTGTGCACACTATGGTCTGAAGAACACTGGCCTAGACTATCTTGTAGTGGGAAGGGAAATTTTGAAGAGTGACATGGTCAGATTTGCATCTTAAGCCTCTGCTCAGGTCCCTATTTGTCCACCAAATCCCCGTCCCCATCTGTAGCAAAGCCAACCTGGAGACCTTTAGCTCAGAGAAATATTCAAAACCTCATGGTCTCCTGAGCCAGGCAATATTGGACGGTAGGGGCCCAGTTTATCAGCCATTTGTGGAAGTCCATTTCCACTACAGCATGCAATCTCTCATATTAACCCTAACCAAACAGTGCCTCTAAATGGTGATGAAGATTCTGACAGAACCTGCTAGTTCTAGCTGCTAGATCAAATTCCTTTAGGCCCACCACTGAGTTCGGCTACCCCAATGCTGTCAATATCCCAGCCCACAACACCACAGGCTTTTACTCCACTTCGCACCTGTCACCAATACTTCAGAGTTTTATGAACCTGAGTCACGTTTTTCTTCCTTCCTGCTATAGTTCCTGTTGTAGTTCCTGCTATAACAGCCAAAAGAGAGTCCATCTAGTCCCTGATCCTGTGTCCACATCTTGGTTTAGTCTTTTCATGAATCTTATAAAAACAAATCAGGAACATGACATCAAATACACACTTCCCTGCCTTTCATGATTTTAGAGATTACTGCCATAATTAAAGGCCAGTTGAGAAGGTGGACTTGCATTTGGGAAACAAAGTAAATTATATTTTCCTACATATTTATAACACTATAGAGCTGTGTAACATCAAGCTACTGGGATGGAATATGTCCTGAAAAAATCCTTATCACAGAAATATCTTATTGGCTACAAAACATATATTTGGACCATTTTGAGATATGACCTCATCATCAATGAAAAATTATTTTGTCGGCCGGGCGCGGTGGCTCAAGCCTGTAATCCCAGCACTTTGGGAGGCCGAGATGGGCGGATCACGAGGTCAGGAGATCGAGACCATCCTGGCTAACACGGTGAAACCCCGTCTCTACTAAGAAATACAAAAAATAGCCGGGCGAGGTGGCGGGCGCCTGTAGTCCCAGCTACCCGGGAGGCTGAGGCCGGAGAATGGCGTGAACCCGGGAGGCGGAGCTTGCAGTGAGCTGAGATCCGGCCACTGCATTCTAGCCTGGGCTACAGAGCGAGACTCTGTCTCAAAAAAAAAAAAAAAAAAAAAAGAAAAATTATTTTGTCAAAAATTTCATGCAGATACCATACATATTTAAACTTTGAGATATTGGTCTATCTTAACCATAAATCTGTAAGTTTTATTTTTAGCACTGGAATTTCTCTACTGTTTATATACCACCCTCCAGTATATTAAATAAAGAGAAGTGAAGTCACTCTGGTTGAAGCTCAGGAAGGGGGACAGAGAATCAGCTGTCAGCACTTTCCTTTTCCCCATTAGCAGTGCCTGATACACTTCCACAGGCTCATTGGTTTAGAATCATTGATCTAATTTGCTCCCAGCAGGCATGAATAATCCCATTCCACTAATAAGGCTGATTGAGGTTGTATCAGTCAGATTCTCCAGAGAAACAGAACCAATATGATTTGTGTGAGTGTATTCACTCTTTACATAAAAATATATAATATATCCCTTAAAATATCTTTATATATGAATATACTTACATATAATATTTATATATGTAAAATAAAGATTTTTTTGGTCTGGGTGCGGTGGCCCACACCTGTAATCCCAGCACTTTGGGAGGCTGAGGTGAGTGGATCATGAGGTCAGGAGATCAAGACCATCCTGGCCAACATGGTGAAACCCCATCTCTACTAAAATACAAAAAATTAGCCAGGCATGGTGGCATGTGCCTGTAGTCCCAGCTGCTTGGGAGGCTGAGGCAGGAGAATCGCTTGAACCCAGGAGGCAGAGGTTGCAGTGAGCCGAGATCATGCCATTGAACTCCAGCCTGGTGACAGAGCAAGACTCCATCTCAAAAAAAAAAAAAAAGAAAGAAATAAAGAAAAAGAAAATTAGCTGGGTGTGGTGGTGTGCACCTGTAATCCCAGTTACTCAGGAGGCTGAGGCAGCAGAATCACATGAACCCAGGAGGCAGAGCTTGCAGTGAGCCAACATCGTGCCACTGCACTCCAGCCCAGGTGACAGTGCGAGACTCCATCTCAAAAAAAAAAAAAAAGATATTTCATGTGATTGTGGGGCTGGCAAGTCTGAAATCTGTTAGAAATTCCGTCAGGAATTGATGCAGTCTTGAGTCCCAAGCTAGACTGGAGTCAGAACTTCCTTGAAGGACCTCAGTCTTTTTTCTTAAGGCCTTTAATTATATGAGACCCACTCACACTATAGTGGCTAATCTGCTTTACTTAGTATCTACTGATTTAAATGTTAGTTACATCTAAAAAGAATACCTTCACAGCAACATCTAGACTGGTGTTTGATCAAACAACTAGGCACAATAACCTAGAGAACCTGGCGCATAGAATTAGCCAACTCAGCTTGGGCTGAGTTTTCTGGCTCATGTAGTAATGAAAAAGGCTCAAAAAATTTTTGACCAGAGGCGAAAAAAGCATCTTGTAGTGCCAGTGTGATCAAAAGATGCTACTTTGAAATGATTAATGTCCAAAACTACAGGTCGAGCAAGGGCCACAAGCAGAGTAAAGAAGGCCTAATTTTGGTGAATTTGGCTTATCTCAAAAGTAAATTCTAGAGGAGAAATTCATCACCAAAGTTCTGCCAAAAACGAAAAGCTTTTCATTAAAGATCTATTAATATTTGAGGTTGATAAATTGAGGTTGAAACTCCAGCAGATTGGAGTTTCATGCGTAACTGGGACCTGTTTCCTAGCAGCTGGTTCTTGTTACCAGGGGTGTAAATGATGAAAATAAAACTTTTGCCCTTTGAAAGCTGAGCTCATGCTTCGTTTTCAAAAGACTATTAACTCTTTAACCTAAAAAAAAAAAAAAGTTCAGAAAGGAGTGGCTGAATAACCAATACAGTATAGTTCACTCATGCATTATTTGATCACTCAAGAAGTTTTTGGAATGTAAGTTGTGTATGTTTACACTGCACAGCCCAAGTCTCAGAATGGTCCCCTCTAAACCCACCCCAAGGTGAACTACATATATTACTATGCTGGTACCACTCTTATTTTGGCCTCATCTGTTGGATCAGGACAGCCATTTTAAAAAACTGACAGATAACATTGTATGCTTTTATTGTATACATGATGTTTTGAATTATTTATACATTGTAGAATGGTTAACAACTCTAGCTAGTTTAAAAATACATTTTAACTCACATAGCTATCACTTTTCTAATGAGGGCACATAACGTCTACTCTGTTTACATTTTTCAATAATACAATATACCATCAACTACAGTCACCTTGCTGTACAACAGATCTCTTGAAATTTCTTCCTCCTATCTAACTGTAATTACGTATCCTTTGACCAGCATCTTTCTATAACCTACCCCTCTAGCCACCCTAGTCTCTGGTAACTCCATTATACTCTCTACTTCTATGAAATCAGCTTGTTTAGCTCCCACATGTGAGTGAGACCAAGCAATATTTGTCTTTCTGGACCTGGCTTATTTTATCTATTTATTTATTTTTGAGACAGAGTCTCACTCTGTTACCCAGCCTGGAGTGCAGTGGCGCGATCTCGGCTTACTGCAACCTCCACCGCCCAGGTTCAAGCGATTCTTGTGCCTCAGCCTCCCCGGTAGCTGGGATTATAGGTGCGCACCACCACGCCTGGCTAATTTTTGTATTTTTAGTAGGGGCAGGGTTTCACTGTGTTGGCCAGGGTGGTCACGAACTCCTGACCTCAAGTGATCCACCCACCTCAGCTTCCCAAAGTGCTGAGATTACAGGTGTGAGCCGCTGCACCCAGCCAGGCTTATTTCATTTAACATTATGTCCTCCAGGTTCATCCATGTCACAAATGTCGGGATTTCATCCTATTTTTATGGCTGAAGAGTATTCCATTGTGTATATTTACCGTATTTTCTTTCTCCACTTATTCATTGCTGGGCATTTAGATTGATTCTGTATCTTGCATATTGTGAATAGAGCTAAAATAAATATGGGAGTACAGATATCTCTTCACCATAGTGATTTCATCTCCTTTGGATATATACCCAGTAGTGTGTGTATGTGTGTGTTTAATTTTCATTTTGACTCAGTGTTCTGTGGAAAACTTTAATTCGCTTGAAAAGGCTGAACTAAAAATATCAGTAAAGTTTCACTTTCAGCACAAAATTAGAAATGATGTAAATATAATTTTTTATCTTGAAGAATTATGATTTTAAGTTGGAGGACGGATGAGTGAATTAACAACTGTGTTTATGCTACTGGCATATGTCTTGGCCAGTTTTGCTAGTAAACATCTTTGTCAGTTCTATGGGAGCAATTAAACATGAAATATGCAAGTTTTGAATATTGCCAAGTCTTCAGGAACACGTCACTCTCATAAAATGAAACCGTATTGTACTTTCCCTGCTTTAGTCATATGCCTGTACCATTCATGTCAATAAAGTTTCTTTAATTTGTTGACTGGCATCTGGGTTTTAAGAGGCAGAGAAGAGAATCATGATAAATTTATGTTTCAGGCTATTAAGCGATATTTAGAAAAACTGAAATAAATAGTTCGTTGTATACAGTCATCTTGTAAGCTTTAATAGTTTTTTTGCCTTTTTCACAGCCATGAAACTCTTTGACAACCTAAAGAAAGCTATGGGTCTAGGGCCTAGGCGCTTGGGAGACCAAGGCGGGCAGATCACTTGAGGTCAGGAGTTCAAGACCAGCCTGGCCAACATGGTGAAACCCCATCTCTACTAAAAATACAAAAAATTAGTGGGGTGGGGTGTTGTGCGCCTGTAATACCAGCTGCTGGTGAGTCTGGGAAGGAGAATCACTTGAATCTGGGAGGCAGATGTTCCACTGAGCCAAGATTATGCCATTGCACTCCAGCCTGGGTGACAGAGCAAGACTCCATCCCCCCCCAACCCCCCCCCCCCCCCGTCGCCGAAAAAAGAAAAATGGGTCTAACCCCCAGAAGAATGCATACATGTTCATGTACACTCCACTTTACCTACATGTATTACGGACCCCAAGTAAAAAAATCCTTTCTTAGATATAGGATATTTGTGGAGTGGAGCTCTGCATAAGCAAGCACAGGTCTTCTAACACAGTCACTTCTACCTGCAGTTTCAGCAGTCAGCCTCTAGCTTACTAGGTGGATGTGTAGATAGAATGTAGTCCTGGGTTCCAATTACCCTTCCATCAATCTTCCTAAATGTTCTGGGACTTCTCTTTGTATTCAGGATCAAAGAATTTTAGACTATTAAACCAAAGGTGAAACAAGATTCCTGATGTTACAAATATTTACAACTATTTTTTTGGTAACTATCAGAGAGTACTAATGACAACTAAAACAATTTGGAAACACGGAATAAAACAAACTATACCATGTGCTAAATTTCATATGATAAAATATGAGTTAGGTAATCAGGGATAGTTTTTTCTTCAAATAGTTTATTAAATCAATTTGTACCAGAAACATACGCACACACAGGCACACATATATACACATGTACATATATGGGTATACATAGTGAAGCTCTGAAATTACATGAACATACATAGTATTTATGTCAATGCTTTTTTGAATATTATTTATAAAGACTATGCCTTTCTTGAAAGGATATCAAGATTTGAAAATCCAAAAATATAAAACAAGAATCTGTGGATTTTCACTTAAAAAGTAATTCTTGGGCCAGGTGTAGTAGCTCACGCCTATAATCCCAGCACTTTGGGAGGCTGAGGCGGGTGGATCACAAGTTCAAGAGATCAAAACCATCCTGGCCAAAATGATGAAACCCCATCTCTACTAAAAATACAAAAAAAAAAAAAAAAAAAAAAAAAAAATTAGCTGGGTGTGGTGGTGCGTGTCTGTAGTCCCAGCTCCTCAGGAGGCTGAGGCAGGAGAATCACTGAAACCTGGGAGGTCGAGGTTGCAGCGAGCTGAGATCGTGCCATTGCACTTCAGCCTGGGCACAGAGCCAGACTCTGTCTCAAAAATAAATAAATAAATAAATAAATAAATAAATAAAAAGTAATTCTTAATTTTAAAAAAGTATAGAATTATTTCTTCAACTAGAAGTTTTGTCTATTCAACTACTTGTCACACATCTGTATAAAAGGGCATTTATCCACAGGATTATTTATTCAGAAAACATAAAAGGTGAGTTGAAAGATATCATCCAAAAAATCTCTATTTTAAAAAGACACTTCTGAGCCATAAAAATCATTATTTTTCTCTAGTAGACCAAAAACTAAAGATCATTTTCAGGGGAATGGACCAACAGCAATGGACAGAGCCTGAATTCTCAGATTTCCCATAGCATCAGGGGACAGAGAAAACTTCCACTTTATTAAGTTGGATTAGAGCAAGTGTTAACAAAATAAAGTCTTCTACACATTAAAAAAAAATCCCATACTGGCTAATTAAGGGAGCAAGGGAATTACTAGAAATAACTCGGAAATTCTTTCCCACAAATACTGAACTCTCATTCTTTTTACAATGCGTGTCTGTCAACAATTATAAGAAGGAACAGTAAGACAAGGAAAACGAAGAAATTGCTGATTACAGGTTCTGTTAAATTTTATATTTTCAATGGTAGACATGATTTCTTATATGTTTATAATAATTTCACTTGGGTTGATTCCTAGAAACTTGGGAAAGTACAATCACATAGTTTATAGGTTTTACGTTGATTTTTCGAAAGGCAAACCATCTCATGCATTCCTATAAGAAAAAATACCATTGTGAATTCTTGGGTTTATACTCCTAAAATACAAAAATGCTTTCTCAGGAAAAATGAATTATGATCAAAATTTTAAAAATCAGAGATGCAGAACTCAATCGGAAATTCCCTTCATAGGCTAGGGGAAGTGACCAAGGATAAATGAGAACACTGAGGCTAAAAGTTTCAGGTACTGGTTGTGTCTTTAATGTTTTCCCTGAAGCCCAAATCAGATTTAAGTAAGATCTAAGAGGTATGAGAGGTCTGCCTTGAATCCTAGAGCTTGGAAAGTCTCTGGGAAAAGACATGGAGAAAAGAAACACCTTGACGAAAACCTAGACAACTATGGCCTAGTGACTGGGTTATATTTGTAACAAGCAAAAAACAACAAAATCTATGCACAGGAGATCGATGATTTAAAACATCAAAATAAACTTTATACCATTGAAAACATACACTTTACAAAAGCACTATACCATATAATTCAGATTCTGAGAGCTGTACACACTTAAAAGCAGAAAGTGTTTGCAGTACTACTTACAACAGCATCACCTAAAACACAGATCTTCAACCAACAGGTGATAAATGGCAGCACAAAGAAATTATCTAAAATGTATTCTCCCCTAAATTTGTTTTATAAAAATCCTGCCTAGGGCTGAAATTCATCAACTTCTGAAAAATAAGAATTTGGAAAGTCTCAGTTTCAAATGTCCAAGAAGAAATCTTATAACCGTAGCTCAATGGCTTCCTTTGGTGAAAAAAACAGGGTAAATCAACGTTACGGTTCATCAATATCACAAAATGGATTGTAGGTTGCATTTGCCAGGCCTTCTTTCACAGTGCCCTGGAGTTTATTTTCCTCTCTCTTATGGGCTCTTCTTTATTCTATCATTTATTATCATTTATTATAATCATGAGTTTGATGGTTTCTCCCATATATTTTCAGAGCATCTTAGGCAAGCTCCTTTACTTCTCTGAGCCTTAGTTTCATCATTAGTCATATTAAAATGGAAACATCTACCACTCAGATCTTCCTTCTTGGAACTCGAGTGTAACTCGTCTTCTAAAACATGGAAGTGTCTCTTCCCCACGCACCTGGGGATTTACTACAGTTACATGGTAATTATTTTTTCATGATTTGTCTTCAAATTTACAGCTTATCATGGACTTTTTTTTGCCATGTCTCCGTGAAAGACACAAAGGATGAATCTCCCATTTCCTCTGTCTTGTTCTCCTGCATTTCCTGCTTTTCATGCCTAGAAACAAAAAGATGACACTCACATCATGAATATCCATACTAACAACATTATCCCATAAAATGTTATCAATCTGAAAATTTCTGATCTTGACTGTCACTCCATCTTCACTTTTTAAAAAGTTGTTTTTAAAGGAAAATTGCTATAAGATTTTAATTCACATCCATCAACATCCACCCCTCTACCCCTGCCCCTCGACTCCCATCAACTGCGCCTACCTAACTTGTGGTCTATGGGAAACACCCTTGACTTGCAGTCTGCATACCTCATTCAAGTTCTGATTCTACTCCTTAAGAGCTTTAGAAATATCCCCCTAACTGGCTGGGCATGTTGGCTCACCCCTGTAATCCCAGCACTTTGAGGGGCCAAGGCAGGCAGATCACAAGGTCAGGAGTTTGAGACCAGCCTGGCCAACATGGTGAAACCTTGACTCTACTAAAAATACAAAAACTAGCTGGGAGTGGTGGGCAACTGTAATCCCAGCTACTCAGGAGGCTGAGGCAGAAGAATTGCTTGAACCTGGGAGGGGGAGGTTGCAGTGAGCCAAGATCATGCCATTGCACTCCAGCCTAGGAGACAGAGTGAGACTCTGTCTCGAAAGAAAAGAAAGAAAGATCCTTTTAACCAGGGGTTCCCAAGCAGGTTCACTATCAGCATCATCTGGGCAGCTATTTAACTGTTAAAGCAGAATCTTGGAGCGGGTAGCAGAGGGCAGGAGAGTGAAGCACACAAAAAAATACAAGGGTCTGTTTTATGAAAAACTCTGTTAGATGATGCAAATGAAGACTCTCGTTTGGGACCTATGTGCTGTAACTTCTTTTTTATTCTTTATGTATTTATTTAGAGATAGAATCCTGCTCTGTCACCCAGGCTAGAATACAGTGGCGTGATCTCGGCTCACTACAACCTCCACCTCCTAGGTTCAAGCGATTCTCCTGCCTCAGCCTCCTGAGTAGCTGGGATTACAGGCCCAAGCCATCATGTCTAGCTAATTTTGGTATTTTTAGTAGAGACAGGGTTTCGCCGTGTTGGCCAGGCTGGTCTTGAACTCCTGACCTCAAGTAATCCTCTGCCTTGACCCCCAAAAGTGCTGGGATTACAGGTGTGAGCCACCGTGCCCAGCCCTATGTGCCGTAACCTCTTGGTTTTGTTCCTAGCTTGTAAAATACTGAGTCTATTTTATAGTGATATTGTGAAAACTAAACAATGTATAGGAAAGAGCTTTATAAATGGGAAAACTGAATATAATACAAGGTAGTATGAATCAATATTTTTGTAAAGTTTAGAGTAAAATAAATTTATCAATCATTTCTGCAGCAACCATCACACACAGGATGTGATATAAACATATCAATACTGACTATCTTCTGAAATGCTCATAGTATAAACTCTCAGAGTGTACCAGAACACGATTTTAAAAACACATAAAGGAGTTTTGAAACTGAAAGACAAAATGTTTTCACAAGACTTTAGAATAACAAACATCGAAATAATTTCACTCTTTCTGACTTCTTGAATTACGTTAAGACTTTACTGTGGGAATCTGCTTCTCAAAGTCCCAGTCTTCTAGGAAACCAGAGAAACACTGGAAGACTTTGAAGCCAAACTAAAGAAAAGAAATGGATGTGCACATATTGGTATTGGTCTGCCTCCTTCCCATACCCAAGTTGTTTCCTGGAACCATAGTAATTGAGATGCTAAGGGAGGTTTACTAACTCGGTTCCCATTTTGTGCAATTTATATTGCAGGGGAATAAATTGTACTCTAATAGTCTGGAAAAATTATTTCAGGAAATGACTTTGGCCCTAGAGAGTATGTGATTCATTGTAATTTCCAGGGTAAAACATTCACCTACAATTTTTAATCCCTCAGAGGGCTTAACCTACTTACGTTAATGTAAGCAAAGGGGCTGGTAGAAAGGGATTCTTACTCTAAAATGATTGTAATTACCATTTTAGGGAGACCATGCGTTTAAGGTAATCTATCATAGATGTTTAATTTTCCTCTTTCATCAAAATAGAAACACTTGAAGTTTACTTTTTTTACTCTTGGGAATGGGTGAGGAACAACTGAATAGGCTTGTAACCTGAATTCATAACCTACAGTCCAGAGTTCAGGCTCACTAGTTCAACAACACTTTGCTGTATCTGGCTCCTGTTCCTCTCTGGCCTCCTGGATGTCTTTTCTTCGAACACTCTTCACTCCGAATGGAACTAGTGCTCTTGTTTCCCCATGCGCCAGGCTGTTCGAGGTCTGCATGTCATCACCCAGGCTTTTTCCTCTCCCTGGAAATTCCTTCAGTAAATTCTACTCACACTCCAAAATTCAGCTCAAGCATCCTCTCCCCAGGAAGGTTTCCTGCCCCCAGACTAATTTAGCTGCTCCTCCTCCAGGATTCCCCACAATCCTGGGCCACCCTTTGCCTTAGCACTTATAACAACAGGCAAAAGTGATTTCCATGTGTCTCCCACACACTAGATGCTAAGGTCCTGCGGGTAATGGTCCATTCCTTATCTGACTTTATGTTCACAGCACTTAGCTCAGGGGCTGGCACTTAATAGGCATCACAGATGTTGGTTGGTTGAAGGAATGAATGTAAATGAATGAATGATGTGATCTAAAGATGTGTGGCATGAAATCTCAGAGAATCAATTATGCCACTTGCCAATACTGCAATAACTGCATATTTTCTAATTTTTTGTGTAGCCAGATTTTTTTTCTTTTAAGTGGGAAAAGTTGAACTCAACTTCTCTGGTAAGCAAGTAGGCAATAAAGGGAGTCACTTTGGGTGATTGTCCTTGTTCTTTGAAGAGTCATTTGAATTGTTTTTATATGTTAAGCAAATGTAAGCCAAGATTCTCTGCTTATAGAAAAGGTTATATACCCTTTTCTAATACCCTTGGGTATTCACAATTCTAAGAAGGGATGAAGTGATTTGGACAAGGATCCCTGGGCTTTGGGACAACTTCTCAGTGGGCCAGAGTGTCCCCGAACAATGCTCAGGGGCAGGGAAGGACAAGGGGCTCCCTAAAATAAACCTTGAGGATAGAAAGGTACTAGAATTGTTAAATGGACCCAGCACTGAGCTATAGAGAAGAGCAACAGCAATCCCAAGTCAAGAGATGGCAGATGCTGGAACTGCTTCAACCCAGATTCAGGGCACATTTGCACTCTGGGCAAGTGGCTATGGGTGAACCAAAGTTGCTGGTGACTAAAAACTGTAACATTTGGGGACCCAGGCCTCCTTTTGGCATGGGGCTTCTCAATGCACAACTAGATCATCCTTACTGCTATGCTATTCCTGGGGCATCTTCAAACCAGCATCAAGAACACGGCAGCATAGTCATGACCCATCCCCTTATCTTCCATTTTCCCTCTTGTGTCAGAGGCTGTGGATTTGTTACAGCATTTTCCATTGCTGTTTTCCAGTATAGAGGTTGGAAAACCAAATATAGGACTTACTGCCCAGCTCTTTTGCAGGTGGGAGTGGCTATATGGCCCAGCTCTGGCCCAAGTGTGATACACAAGCAGAATCTCCCAGGCGACTTTTGATTCAGCTTTTGTTCTTCTTATAAAATGGAGGTATCAGGCACTCACCTCTCTCTTTCTTCCTGCCTTAAATTCATGTTAGATGCTTGAGCTTCAACAAGCATCTTGCAGAAGAGAAGAAACAAGCCATTACATTATGGATAGCGAAGCAAAGAGACAGAACCTAGGACATTGTTACCACCATGAAGCTGCTATATCTGGTGACTTCTTATGTAAATAAAGTAAAATATTTCACTTAAGTAAAATAAAACCCGATAAGTTATTGTTAGATTATCTGTTACATGCAGTTAAAGGATGCTGAACTGACACAATTTTCACACCTGCAGTCATATGCATGCAGACACTAGTAGCCACAAGTGGTATTTAGACACATTGGACAGGGGTTATCCCTTAGCAGGAAATCTGGTGGATTGTTAGTACAGAATGGTGTTCTCGAGCACTGCACTCCAGGACACCAAGGGGAGTTGTTCAGCCAAACAAAAAACACTCTAGGTACAATTATGTTAAGTTCAGATTTGAAGAACAAAACTGCAGTCAAAAAAGCAACTATTGACTACATTAACGATCAAATGGGACAGATTTTTCTACAACCTCCCCCTTTTGATTTCAGCGTGAGCACTGAATATGGACGAAATATTTAATACCACAAAGTGAAAGAAAAAATGTTAATGCTAGATATGAAAATAAGTTTTAAAATGTATTCTAATGGTATCTTTACTTGATCCTAGTTGAAAAGACTGAGGGACAATTGACTAACCTAAGTATCTTTGAATCCTAAAAATAAGAAGTGAAATATTCAGGTCATATGGAAGCCAAATCGTTAATGGTACTTACCACTTGTCTCCATAATTGGAGTTGGAGGGAAGTGGGACCAGGTATTTTGTTTTTGTTTGTTTATTTCTATATTGTTTAAATTTTATTATGAGAATGTATTACTTTATTTTATTAATAGGACAAAATTTCTAGTAAATGAACCAATCTTTAAGATGAGATATATCCAATGCTTACTATGCATACTCCCATTTAACCTTCAATACCATGTGGTAAGCAGCATTTTCACCACTGAGGAAACTAAGATGTAAGATTTTAAGTAACTTTACAATGTCACACAGCTAATAATTGGAAGAGTCAAGTCCAAAGATTCTTCAGCACAAATCTAAAGCCCATTCTCTCACCAATGTACTATACTGGTTATGTCTCCCAGATGTTTCTGGATATGCAGGTTTCTCAATTCTGTCTACCGACATGAGAGGTTCTTTGAATGCTACTTTTGTTAGACTGTTTTTAAGAAAACTGTTCTCCAATAGCTTTTTCCCTCAGACTTTTAGTATCTTTAGAAACAGGAATAACCCTACCTTCTTATAATGTTTAAACAGCGACTTACTCAGTGTTCACATTTGTCAAGACCATCTGGGGCGGGTGTGACCTTAGAGTCCTCTCCTGGTAACTTTGGAGAAGTGATTTAGATGCAGCACTCTCAGTAAAATAAACCAGATATTCTGAAGGAGTTTCATGGCACAAAGAACTGGGTAGCTGGTTAGGTTGTATCTCTAACAAGAAAACAAGTTTAAACGTGAGGAAAATTAATTCTTCAAAAATAGCCTTCATAACTATATAAAATATCCACCTGAGAAACAGAAAATCCAGACTGCATTTAATGTCAGAGGAAATGAGTGCTTTATTTGATTAAAATACTGATGTGCAGTTTTGCCCACTATAAGTCAAGAAGCCAGTCTGGAATATTTCACAAGACTCCAGATTCTGCATCTGTTTTTTTTATAGCTCTCAAGGCCTGTGTAAGGACTTGACCCTGGGTTATCCAAACTAAATCTTGGATAGGCTTCCACTAATAAATCTTAGTAAAAGAAAAAGGCTTATTTTAAGAGAATGTGAAATTACAGCCTACAACTATAAAGTGTTAAGAATATTAACTCTAAGGGGAGAGATTATTAAATTGTCTGATTATTCTATAATCTAGTCATGGGCCATTTTAATATTATTTAATGTATTTTATATATATTTTAAAATTTCAGTGCAGAAGGATGTTATGGACAGGAAAGGCTTTACATGGTATTATCCCACTAAATGGATGTGAAGGAGACTCAGGTTTAATTCCAAATTTTTCCATTCATAAGCTATAGAATGCCTAGATTTTTATCTCAAGCTCAGGCTTGCATACCCAACTCCTTAACTCTATATCTCTAGGCATCATTTTGTTATTGATTTCTAGATTAATTGCACTGTGTTCAGAGAACATGTACATGATTTTAATCCTTTAACAATTATCAATACTTGCTTTATAGCCCAGTATATGTTCCTTTTTATAAATGCCTTGTGTGTGTTTGGAAAGAATGTGTATTCTGCAATCACTGGGTGAAGTTAGGTCAAGTGTATTAATGACATTGTTTAACTCTTTGATAAATTCCCTTATTTTTTTTCTGCTGGCTCTATTAATTACTTCATACCTAAAAATCTAATATGATGGTGAATTTGTCTACTTCTATTAATTTTTGCTTCATGTAATTTGATACCATGTTATTAGGTGATCACAAATTTACAATGGTATAACTTACTGATGAACATTATCATTATAAAGAATCTATCTTTTTAATAATGCTTTTGACTTAATATCTGTTTCTCTGACATTAAGGCTATCTGACCAGCTTTCTCTCACTTGCATGGTATGTATTTTTTTCCATTCTTTTTCTTTTAACCTTCCTGTATACTTTAGTTTGATATATATCTCTTATAAACTTCATATAGTTGATTTTTTAAATCCTGACAATCTTTTAATTGGAGCTTTTAGTCTGTTTGCATGTATTTACTGACATTTCAGATTAAATTGTTGTCCTATTTTGTGCTGTTTATCCCACCTGTTCTATGTTTCATTCATTTTCTTTTCCTGCCTTCTTTTGGCTGGTCATTTTTTTTTTTTTTTTTTGTAGCGACAGTTTTTTTTTTCTTCTCATAGTTTGAAAATTTTCAATTCTCTTAGTGTTTACCCTAGAAATTACAAAATTCATACTTATTGAAACACAAAATTAATCAGTAACTATCCTTTTCCCAAGGAATGTAGAATGCATTAACTCTATTGATTCCTTTTCCTGCTTATATATTGTCATTGTGTGTTATTTTCATTGTTGACTTTTAAAAACTCCACAGGACATTGTTTTATGCACTCAATTCTCATTCAGATTTACCCATGTATTTGCCATTTTGTTCCTCATTCCTTTTTGCCTCTCTTCCCTTCCATCTGGGATCATTTTCCTTCCACATGAAAAATATATCCTGAATCTCCTATTTTGCAGATGGCAACTCTGTTTTTGCTACTCTGAAATGTCCTGATCTTACTTTCTTTTTTAAAGAAATATTTTCACGGATATAAAATTCTAGGTTAGCAATTATTTTTCTTTGTTTACTGAATATATCATTCTACTGGCTTCTGACTCAGTTGTTGTCTGACACTACTTTGAATGCAATGTCTTTTTTTTCATAGCACATTTTAAGGTTTCTCTGCTTTTGGTATTCTGTAGATTCACTGTGTATGTAGGATAAATTTGTTTTTATTTAATCTGTTTAAGAATTTATAAGCTTCTGAATTTGTGAATTGATGTCTTTCTTCATTCTGGAAAATTCTGTTAATTGTTCTTTCATTTGGCTTCTTTATCATCGTTTTCACCCTTCATCTCTCTGTGGTACATTCTGAGTGATTTTTTATGATCTTCCAACTACCTTTCTCTTTTCAGCTGTGTCTAGTTTAAATTTTTTAGTTATGGGTTTTTGTTTTGTTTTGTTTTTGAGATGGAGTCTCACTCTGTCGCCCAGGCTGGAGTACAGTGGTGCGATTTCAACTCACTGCAACCTCAGCTTCCCAGGTTCAAGCAATTCTCCTGCCTCAGCCTCCCGAGTAGCTGGGATTACAGGCATGTGCCACCACGCCTGGTAATTTTTTTTGTATTTTTAGTAGAGATGGGGTTTCACCATATTGGCCACGCTGTTCTCTAACTCCTGACCCTGTGATTCTCCCCACTCGGCCTTCCAAAGTGCTGGGATTACAGGCATGAGCCACTGCACCTGGCCAAGTTATGGTATTTTTTTTTATTTCTAGAAATTTTCTTTCTTTCTCAAATTGGTTCTGTTGTCTTTTGATTGCCTATTTCCTGAAGATATGTTTAAGCTTGCCTTTTATTTCTTGAAACATAGTAAGCACAATTAATATGTCGAATCATGTTCATATCTGAAGTCTTTGTTTGGCTTTTAATTCTTGCTAGTTTTCAGTATGCTTGGTTTTTCCTTGTGTGCTTACTTAATTTTGACTATATGTAAACCACTGCCCTTGAAAAAGTTATCTTGGTCAATACTTGGGGGCCTGCTATGAAGTGGGTAGCTTTCCCCAGAGAGAATGTGTTTGCTTTTGCCAAGTTTCTAGTTCAAGGACCTGTTTGGGACCATTTTAAACTAATAATCACTTGAGAGTTTTTGGACCACATAGGTTACGGCAATTTGGTTTGCAAATCTCAAGGGCTCCAAGTCTGATTATTCTATAATCTAGTCATGGGCCATTTTAATATTATTTAATGTATTTAAATATATTTTAAAATTTCAATGCAGAAGGATGTTATGGACAGGAAAGGCTGTACATGGTATTATCCCACTAAATGGATGTGAAGGAGACTCAGGTTTAATTCCAAATTTTTCCATTCATAAGCTATAGAATGCCTAGATTTTTATCTCAAGCTCAGGCTTGCATACCTAACTCCTTAACTCTGTATCTCTAGGCATCATTTGATATGATGTAGGCATCATATCAAAACTTGGATATAGTTCCAAGTTTTCAGAGAGGGTTTGGCGTTTTGCTTCTCAGTATCAAAACATCTTCTTTTGTAGTATTTGACTATGTGGAGATGCAGAAGATTTTTTTCTTTTAAGTTCACCTTTTCCTCACAGGCTCTATGGAGTTCCAACCTTCCATGCTGGTTGGACTTTTAACTTTGGTTCCCACTGCAAAGCTGAAGTTTGGGGCTAGGGACATTTGCCAGGGTATGGGACAGGCAGTCACCCACGCCCACACTCCATGCACCTCCTGGGCCAGGCTGGACCAGTTCCGGCCCCAGGGTGAACTTGGAAATCTCACCACAGGCAGGTGGGCGTGGGGAGACTACTCTTGCTCACTTGAGGCAGAAGCGGTTCATGGGCTCCTGGGAGGATTTAGAATTTTCTACACAACAAAATCCTTCCTTCGTCATCTTCAGGCCAACGGAGACACTTGGCAGTTAAAGAAACTTGACTGTGTTTTTATTTTTATATTTATTTTTTGTTTTTCATTTTAAACAAGAAGTTTATTTAAACAACTCCATGCTTGGCGTCCAGGGAGAACTCTCCAGGATGTTTTTAGAGTCTTTCATCCCTACTTAAAGACAGATTGCCCTACATGTTGACAGCTAGTATAAAGAAGTTATAAAATGTACTTGGATTTAAATGATAACTGAAAAAGGCCAGGCGCGGTAGCTCATGCCTGTAATCCCAGCACTTTGGGAGGCCGAGGCGGGTGGATCACGAGGTCAGGAGATCGAGACCATCCTGGCTAACACGGTGAAACCCCATCTTTACTAAAATTATAAAAAAATTAGCCGGGTGTGGTGGCAGGCGCCTGTAGTCCCAGCTACTCGGGAGGGTGAGGCAGGAGAATAGTGTGAACCCGAGAGGTTGAGGTTGCAGTGAGCCGAGATTGCACCACTGCACTCCAGCCTGGGTGACAGAGCAAGACTCCATCTCAAAAATAAAATAAAATTAGAATTAAAAAAAATAAGTGAAAAAGATTAAAATTCTCCATCCTATCAATGTATTTAATAATGTTTCTGTTCTTTTTTTGTGTTTTTGGTAAAACAGAGCAAAATGCCAGGCGCAGTGGCTCATGCCTGTAATCCCAGCACTTTGAGAGGCTGAGGTGGGTGGATCATGAGGTTAGGAATTCAAGACCAGCCTGGCCAACATGGTGAAACCCCATCTCCACTAAAAATACAAAAATTAGCCAGGCATGGTGGCAGGTGCCTGTAATCCCAGCTACTCAGGAGGCTGAGGCAGGAGAATCGCTTGAAACCAGAAGGTGGGGGTTGCAGTGAGCCAAGATTGCGCCATTGTGCTCCAGCCTGGGTGAAAGAGTGAAACTCCATCTCAAAAAAAAAAACAAAAACAAAAACAAAAAACTCCAGAGCAAAATAACTTACTAAAATATAAATATGAGAGCTGAGTAAGTTAGCTTACATGGACAAGTGCTTTAGGAAAAAATACTTAAAAGCGTGTCCTTTAATTCTCTGGTTTCCTGCTTTTACTTACATTTTGGCCCAGTAATTTTTTGGTCTCTTGTCAGTCAGCCCCTCAATCGTTTGAATAAAGATTTTAAAAAATTATCTAGCATTCTAAATTGTTTTAAGTAACAGGGTTGATCACAAATAACCTGAAAGCTTGCTCCCTCATTTCCTTTTTAGGTTTTATTTAAGTTTACCTTATTAGTGAGGCCTTCCTTATCCACAATTCATTTTTAGAATCTCCTATACCTCTCCTTACCCTCCTTTGTCTTATTTTTTTCACAGCCATTATCATCTGTGTATCAACTGTATGTTTACTTATTTTCCATCTCATCTGCACTAGAATATAAGTTCCATGAAGAAAGGGGCTGTTTCATTCACATTTCCAAAAACAGTGCCTGGCAGACAATAAACAGTATTCGTTGAATCAATGAAGAACAGCTCTCCACTAAGCTCCAGCCCAAAGTATCCAACTGTCAACTTGAAATCAAACAGGTTTTTCACTCTTAATGTAGACAAAATAAAACTTTTGATTTTCTGTTCACCCTACCACCACCCTAGCTTCCCTTTTCCTCATTTCAGTAAATAGCACCACATTCTTTCAGTTATTAATATCAGAAACTTGAGTCATTTGTAGTTCTTCCCTTTCCCTCAAAACCTAGATCCAATCCATCAGCAAGGGCTACAGGTCAAACCTCTAAAATACAGCTCAAATCCATCCTCATCTCTCCATCTCCATGGCCACTCCTTATGGCAACTGGAATATTCTTCTGAAGTTTTGCATCCCATCATATTGCTCCCCTGCTTCTTGGTGCACTTAAATGCCTTACCATCCATGTCTTCCAAAACCCTGTGTAATGCTGCCTCTTCCTAGCTCTCCAGCCTTATCTCTTTACTGCCCATTAGACTCCAGCCATATTGGTTCTATTCCATTCTTTAAATAAGCCAAAATCTTTCCTGAGTCTTCCAGATGCTATTCCTCTATCCTTAATGCTCTTTATTCTGATCTAGGGTGGCTATCTCATCCTTTAAGTCTTAGCTCAAATATCACTCCATTAGGGAGGACTCACCTCACCACTGTACTTAAGTAGGTGGTCCTCTGATCATAATCATTCTGTATCACTTCCCTTTATATATCCTTCATTGCATCATTGCAATTTGAATTATATACTCATCGGTTTGGGGAATTCTTGAACAGGAGGGATTTTCTGTACTTCTAGTGAGAGTGAATTTCTGCTTGGTTACTGGCACAGGATCCTGGGCCCACAAGATTTTCTGCCTTTCTCAAGGGCAAAAGATTTTTGCTTTTACATCTCCTTCAAGAGCAGTGGATCTCTGCCTGGGCCATAAGGGCAGGAAGGTTTGCCATCTCTCCCCCAGTGGCTTTGCTTTGTACAAGAGAAAGGTCTGAGGAAGCGGGCAGTGTTTCACGCCTGTCAGCCCAGCATTTCATGCATGCCTGTGTCACTGAGGGGTCTCTTCTCACCAGTCTCTTGCCCCAGTCTTTCTCATCAGCATGCAGTGGAGGCTTGTGGAAAGTGATTGTGAACCTCTGTCATGTCAGGGGACCTATTTTAAACTGATATCGATTACACAGTTGGCCTTTAAAGAATTCCTTAACATTTAATGATTTCTGTCAGTAGACAATTCTCCACGGGTCTCTCACATTTCTGCATGATTGCATGGAAAGGTACTGCCTGCCTTTTTTCTGGACTACCTTTTCAAGGATATTTATATAAAGAACAGCCTGGAAAGACCAACAGAGATACCATCTCTCCAGACAGTATCTCCCTCTAGAAGAAGAAGTTTGATTACTGTCCAGTATAATAAAGACCTATTCCTCCAGAGCAAAGGGCAAGCATGCTAAATATCCATTATAACATATTTGGTTCCCTAAACTCAGGGTTCCTTCTGTTATGCAATCCACTGTGTGTGCAGGTATCACCTGGGCCTCTTCTGATAACAACACTGTGGGGATGCTGACACTGACTAATGCTACTGGTGTAATAAAGTCATTTGTTTCCGATTCAGGAATCCGAGGCAAACTAACTTGCAAGGAGTGTAAGCACACAGACTCTTCTAAATTCTTTATAATTTATTCTCACTTGCTTTAATGGCAGCCTCCTATTCTCTGATGAAGGCAAAACAGTTCATATATCCTGTTTCTCTCTGAAGGGGGCTTGTCACTCTTTGAAAACCAGTTCCTTTGGCTACTTTCTCTGATGGATATAAGAAAATTTATCACTTTTTGTTGTTAGGATAGGAGTAACATTCTCTTGCAGCTTTCTACATCTTAGGTGGAAGTGAAAATCCCAAAGTGTATCTATTTGATTACTTTTTATTACTGAAATAGACACTGATTTGCAAACTCTTGTTGTTCACCTTACACATATTTAGTTTTTAAAGAAGCATAGGCATAAGTGAGGAACTCTAGGAATTTTGAAAAACAGCTCATGAAATATTTCATCACAAGGGCTGGAAACAATGGACCAGGATATTTACATTCTAGCACAGGTGAGGCAGGAGAGGGTGAAATAATATGACTCATGAGAGATGAAATGTTATACAAAATGTATATATGCACTGGCAACCAACCCTACTAGAGGACCAGGAGAACATACAGAAAAGCTGTAACCACTCAGAGTAAAGAGAGGGCTTTTGGAGCTCTCAAAAATGGGTAAGAGGTAGCAGAAAGATCTGAAAAGGATACAGAGGATGGTAGAACAGCAAGCAGTGTCTTGAGGATTCATGGGTTTTCTATTTCTTCATTGTTTTTCCTCCTCTGCATTCATTCTCTTTTTCTGGTAAACAGAATTTGGATTTCTTTTGTGAGATTTACCCCTTCTGCATTTGAAAGTACTGTTAGGACCATCAATTAAAGTGACTAGTGGTCCCCAACCCAACTTTCCCAGGACTCCCTGAGTCATAAAAGATAGTATCTCTGTTGAAACTGATTCTTCACTGACTTGTTAGTTCCTATTACATAGAACAGACTTAGTTCCTATCCTTTGAAAGCCTAGTTTAATTTTTCTTCTCTGTGAATTATCCAATATTCTCATTTTGCTTAAGTGAGCCAAAGTTGAATTTCTGTTGCTTGTAACCAAAGAAACCCAACTGATAGAGGGAGAGTAGTCCAAGAGAGGGCACAGTAGAGACTCAAGAAGGCTTGTGAAGGTAGTCTGAAACCCAGATACTTTATTTAAAATTATTACAAACATTAATGACTGTCAAAATTGCTGACAAAGGTACAATGACTAAGCAATTTCATGCTTCTATGTGCTGGTACTTAATTAGCATTTTCTAATAATTAGGCTAATGATGTTTTATTACTACAAACCATATTTACAGTTCACTCTCATAGATCCCATATTAGAAATAAAAGCAAATGAAAATGAGTTGAATTAATAAGGCATCACATGCTACAGGAAAAAAATTGAGGAGAGGGTGCTGAGAGTAGCAAAGGGTCTATGTTATAAGGAAATACATGCACTTACTGAATTTTAGCTGTTTGATTCCTTAAATTTCAGTTATAAAACTCAGTTGTATCAGGCAAACCATACATGAAGATAATTTAAAGAACAAGATACCAAGTAGATACTAAAATGAAAAATACAGTAGAGCACCAAATAGAAATTCTCAAATGTCTCAAAAAATGCACAGAGCAAAAATGAGACAAACAACTGCTACAAACAGATCAGTCTAACAGCTAAGTGATTTGGAATGAAAATTTACTCTTTGGCTAATCTTTCCCTCCCTCACAGATGAGGCCCTGTGGCTCAGGGAGACAAAATGGTTTGTCTGAAGCTTGCAAGGGTAGATTTCAGAGACGCTTCAGATGAGGGAGCCTCTCTTTCCATGAGGAGATGGCAGAATGCTGAATTCCTGTTCAATCTGAAATTTAGCCATATAAGTTGTAGAAATAAGAGCAGGTTTTAAGCCTCCCTTAAAATATAAATATCATTCTGAGTCCTCTTCTAGGGTTATTCCATCACTTTCTGAAAATATTAGAAAAGATCAAGTTGTATCCAGGTAATAATCAGGATAAGACCATCTAATACATATCTTTAATAGCCAAAATTTTTTCAAACATGATACTTGAGCAGAACCAGGAAATTCTGGAAACCTAGTCTGCCACAGGTTACCTTACCCAAGGTTACTCAGCCTTGGCACTACTAATATTTTGGGAAGGGTAATTCTTTGTTGTGGGGGGCGGCTGTCCAATGTAGGTTATTTAGCAGCATCCCTGGCCTCTACTCACTAAATGCCAATAACTGCCCTAGTCATGACATCACAAATGTCTCCCAACATTGCTAAATATCCCCTGAGGAGCCAAACTGCCCCCGGGTTGACAAACACTGATTTCAATATCATGACTACAACAAAACAAATATAACTGCCAGCTGCATGAATGCACTGCGGAGTTAACTGTGATCAGAGTTATATTTTAATTTTAATCCAAGTATAAATCACGGCTAGAACTAAGTTAGTGATGCTAGTTTTTGTCTAACAGGCCACATATGGCTAATGAACACCTGAAATATGGCTACTCGGAAGAAATGCAGTAAGTATAAAATATGTACTGTATTTTGAAGACTTGGTATAAAAAAGGATGTAAAATACCTCATTAATAATTTTTATATTAATTTAGCTATTTTGGGCATACTACTGGGTGAAAAATAATATCAAAATTATTTTGCCCTGCTCACTTTTACTTTGCTTAGTTACTAGAAAATTTTAAATAAAACATGTGACTTGTATTATAATTCTATTGGACGGCACTAGTCTACAAACTTGAAATGATTTAGTATTATTCTTTAAGGAAATAAGTCTAGTATGCCAAAAAAATTTTGGAAACCACAGCCCTATAAAATTAGTTCACCTTTGAGCATCATAACTCTTTATCATGCCTAAATGATTTTTCTGCTTCTTTAAACCAATTACTTCTATTCCAATGCTTTATTCTCAGAGTTTCAATCGGTTCTTTTCTGACTGCCGATTTATCTTCATGTTGTTCCTTATCATTCTCCTGTACATCTGTTTCTTTCATACACTTGGGAATTTTCCTAGTGCTATGTTGAGATGTTGCAGCATCCATCATACTTAGAAAATCGTAAGCTGGAAGAGGAGGTTTCCATTCCTGAGCAGGTAAAATTGCTGGAAGGAAGAAACAATCAAAGGTTAAAGATTAACAGCTATAAAATTGTCACATCAACATACTAGAAAATGTTTTATTTTGAAAAACACATATGTAGAAGTGAAAGCTTTATTAGTTTTACTTATCTAAGCAAAGTTAGGAATTTTTTAATTGTCATCGTCAACAAGAAACTTGATACATTTGTCATTACTAGCCATTTTAATTTTTAGATTACATTTACAGACTATTATTTTCTTTCAAAAAGATAAGCATGAATACGGGGAAAAAGGTCCAGAATCTCAATGCCAATTAACCTCTGTTGAAGTTCTGAAAAATAGCAATATGTGTAACAAGATCACAAACACATATGTAAAACGTTATATGTAAAACGTTAAATGAAAGAGTTGCTTGCTTCCCTCTTTACTGCCAAAGAAATGTAACTATTTCTTATAAATCATTCAAGAAAAAAAATCTGGAATATACGTAATTATTTATTATATAGTTATTTATACAAGTGTTTCCTTACATTTTAAAGCATTTTCTGTTGTTGAAGCTTTAGATTAACATCTTTTCCACACACTTTATGAAAACAAGTTCATTTTATAAAAATAATTATAGACAAAAAATAATTAAAAATTGCTGTGGAATCAACTGTACTCTATACATAGTGATTAAATAATTTTTCTTAGATAAGCTTCATGACAATGAATCTTAACATTATTTTAAAATATTGGTTAGTAAAAGAGGAAAACTGATTAAAGCTGATAACATATACATGAGATAAATTAGCTAACTGTCTTCCATTTACTAGACAGTTTACAAAACAGTTTCAAAATTTAGTTGTCCCATTTAGGATACTATTTTAAAAAATAAACTATATAAGGAAATGTACAAAGTAAACCTTTTAAATATAAATTCCAATGAAAAATCTATGCACTATTACACGCTAAAAAATAAATGCTCATAAGATACAAACTTGAGCATCTCTCATAAATTGAGTATCTTTAAGAACTTAGAAAAATCATATAAATCGCAATTTCCTAAAGCTCAAACAAAAATCTGTATATTATACATGCAGTACAGCTGTACTTTGCTTATTGATATATAATTTCTTCACTCATACTCAACTATATGAAATCTTGGTGTTGCCAGGTTAGCAGGTTCAAAAGTGACAAACAGATGATATATTTTCTTGAATATAATGAATACAATGAACAGGTGAGAAGTAGTAGTTTGCAATATGCAGATAAATGTATATTAAAGTATCTGTAAGAGTCCAGTTTAGGCTGGGCATGGTGGCTCACATGTGTAATCCCACCACTTTGGGAAGCGAAGATGGGAGGATACCTTGACCCCAGGACTTCAAGACTAGCCTGGGCAACATAGTGGGAACCCTTCTCTACAAAAAATAAAAAAATAAAAAAAATTATCTGGGCATGGTGGCATGCGCCTGTAGTTCCGGCTACTCGAGAGGTTGAGGTGGAAGATTCACTTGAGCCCAGATGGTTGAGGCTGCAATGAGCCGTGTTTACACCATTGCACTCAAACCTGGATGAGAGAGTGTGACACTGTCTCAACAGCAACAAAGAGTCCAGTTTAAAGTGTAGCATGTAGCAAATATTATATTTAACAATATTTATTTTTAAGGTCAACACTGCAGCCTAATGGTCTGAGACTATGATAAAATGCCTGAAACATCCCAATTCTGCTAATTACTTGCTGAAGGTACTCTACAAAGATCTTAAGGTTTTCAACTGCAAATAAAACAGTAACAACATAGGGTAACAAATACATTATTCATGAAATCAGTATTGACGATAAATAATACTAATTAACATTTATTGAGCCTTTACTATACACATGCATTATTCATTTAATCTTTACAATTTTATAGATGAGAAGACCAAAGCATACAAAGATCAGGGAACTGGGCCAAAGTTAAGTGTAAATCTCAAATAAGAATTGCCAGAAAAAGCAAGATGGCTGAATAGGAACAGCTCAAGCCTCCAGCTCCCAGCGCGAGCAACACAGAAGACGGGTGATTTCTGCATTTTCAACTGAGGTACCGGGTTCATCTCACTGGGGAGAGCAGGACAATTGGTGCTGGTCAGCTGGTGCAGCCTGACCAGCGAGGGCTGAAGCAGAGCGAGGCATCGCCTCACCTGGGAAGCGCAAGGGGGAAGGGAATCCCTTTTCCTGGTCAAGGGAAACTGAGACACACAACACATGGAAAATTGGGTAACTCCCACCCTACTACGGCGCTTTACCAAGGGTCTTAGCAAATGGCATACCAGGTGATTATATCCCACACCTGGCCTGGAGGGTCCCACGCCCACAGAGCCTCTGTCATTGCTGGCAGAGCAGTCTGAGATCTAACTGCAAGGCGGCAGCGAGGCTGGGGGAGGGGCGCCCGCCATTGCTGAGGCTTAAGTAGGTAAACAAAGCCTCTGGGAAGCTCGAACTGGGTGGAGCCCACCTCAGCTCAAGGAGGCCTGCCTGTCTCTGTAGACTCCACCTCTGGGTGCAGTCTGACAGCTGTCTGACAGCTTTGAAGAGAGCAATGGATCTCCCAGCACGAAGGTTGAGATCTGAGAACAGACAGACTGCCTGCTCAAGTGGGTTCCTGACCCCTGAGTAGCCTAACTGGGAGACATCCCCCACTAGGTGCAGACCGACACCTCGCACCTCACACAGCGGGGTACAACCCTGAGACGAAATTTCCAGAGCAAGAATCAGAGAGCAGCACTCGCTGTTCAGCAATATTCTATCCTCTGCAGCCTCTGCTGCTGATACCCAGGCAAACAGGGTCTGGAGTGGACCTCAAGCAATCTCCGACAGACCTACAGATGAGGGTCCTGACTGTTAGAATGAAAACTAACAAACAGAAAGGACACCCACACCAAAACCCCATCAGTACGTCACCAGCATCAAAGACCAAAGGCAGATAAAACCACAAAGATGGGGAAAAAGCAGGGCAGAAAAGCTGGAAATTAAAAAAATCAGAGTGCATCTCCCCCTCCAAAGGAACACAGCTCATCACCAGCAACGGATTGAAGCTGGACGGAGAATGACTTTGACGAGTTCAGAAAGGCTTCAGTTGATCAAACTTCTCAGAGCTAAAGGAGGAACTACGTACCCAGCGCAAAGAAACTAAAAATCTTGAAAAAAGAATGGAAGAATGGATAACTAGAATAATCAATGCAGAGAAGGCCATAAACGAACTGACAGAGATAAAAACCATGACACAAGAAATACGTGACAAATGCACAAGCTTCAGTAACCGACTCGATCAACTGGAAGAAAGAGTATCAATGATTGAAGATCAAATGAATAAAATGAAGCAAGAAGAGAAATCTAGAGGAAAAAAAGGAAAAAGAAATGAACAAAGCCTCCAACAAGTATGGGATTATGTGAAAAGACCAAATCTACATCTGATTGATGTGCCTGAAAGTGAGGGGGAAAATGGAACCCAGTTGGAAAACACTCTTCAGGATATCATCCAGGAGAACTTCCCCAACCTAGTAAGGCAGGCCAACATTCAAATTCAGGAAATATAAAGAATGCCACAAAGATACTCCTCGAGAAGAGCAATTGCAAGACACACAATTGTCAGATTCGCCAAAGTTGAAATGAAGGAAAAAATGTTAAGGGCAGCCAGAGAGAAAGGTCAGGTTACCCACAAAGGGAAGCCCATCAGACTAACAGCAGATCTCTCGGCAGAAACCCTACAAGCCAGAAGAGAGTGGGGGCCAATATTCAATATTATTAAAGAAAAGAATTTTCAACCCAGAATTTCATATCCAGCCAAACTAAGTTTCATCAGTGAAGGAGAAATAAAATCCTTCACAGACAAGCAAATGCTTAGAGATTTTGTCACCACCAGGCCTGCCCTACAAGAGATCCTGAAGGAAGCACTAAACATGGAAAGGAACAACTGGTACCAGTCATTGATAAAACATGCCAAAATGTAAAGACCATCGATGCTAGGAAGAAACTGCATCAACTAACGAGCAGAATAACCAGCTAATATCACAATGACAGGATCAAGTTCACACATAACAATATTAACCTTAAATGTAAATGGACTAAATGGTCCAATTAAAAGTCACAGACTGGCAAATTAGATAAAGAGTCAAGACCCATCAGTTTGCTGTATTCAGGAGACCCATCTCACATGCAGAGACACCCATAGGCTCAAAATAAAGGGATGGAGGAAGATCTACCAAGCAAATGGAAAACAAAAAAAAAAGCAGGGGTTGAAATCCTAGTCACTGATAAAACAGACTTTAAACCATCAAAGATCAAAAGAGACAAACAAGGCCATTGCATAATGGTAAAGGGATCAATTCAACAGGAAGAACTGACTATCCTAAATATATATGCGCCCAATACAGGAGCACCCAGATTCATAAAGCAAGTCCTTAGAGACTTACAAAGACACTTAGACTCCCATACAATAATAATGGGAGACTTCAACACCCCATTGTCAACATTAGACAGATCAACGAGACAGAAAGTTAACAAGGATATCCAGGAATTGAACTCAACTCTGCATCAAGAGGACCTAATAGACATCTACAGAACTATCCACCCCAAATCAACAGAATATACATTCTTCTCAGCACCACATCACACTTATTCCAAAATTGACCACATAGTTGGAAGTAAAGCACTCCTCAGCAAATGTAAAAGAACAGAAATTATAACAAACTGTCTCTCAGACCACAGTGCAATCAAACTAGAACTCAGGACTAAGAAAATCAATCAAAACCACTCACCTACATGGAAACTGAACAACCTGCTGCTGAATGACTACTGGGTACACAACGAAATGAAGGCAGAAATAAAGATGTTCTTTGAAACCAATGAGAACAAAGACACAACATACCAGAATCTCTGGGACACATTTAAAGCAGTGTGTAGAGGGAAATTTATAGCACTAAATGGCCACAAGAGAAAGCAGGAAAGATCTAAAATTGACACCCTAACATCACGATTAAAAGAACTAGAGAAGCAAGAGCAAACACATTCAAAAGCTAGCAGAAGGCAAGAAATAACTAAGATCAGAGCAGAACTGAAGGAGATAGAGACACAAAAAACTCTCCAAAAAATCAATGAATCCAGGAGCTGGTTTTTTGAAAAGATCAACAAAATTGATAGACTGCTAGCAAGATTAATAAAGAAGAAAAGAGAGAAGAATCAAATAGACGCAATAAAAAATTATAAAAGGGATATCATCACCGACCCCACAGAAATACAAACTACAATCAGAGAACACTGTAAACACCTCTACGCAAATAAACTAGAAAACCTAGAAGAAATGGATAATTTCCTGGACACTTACACCCTCTCAAGACTAAACCAGGAAGAAGTTGAATCCCTAAATAGACTCTGAATAGCAGGCTCTGAAACTGAGGCAATAATTAATAGCCTACCAATCAAAAAAAGTCCAGGACCAGACGGATTCACAGCCGAATTCCACTGAAGGTACAAGGAGGAGCTGATACCATTCCTTCTGAAACTATTCCAATCAATAGAAAAAGAGGGAATCCTCCCTAACTCATTTTATGAGGCCAACATCATCCTGATACCAAAACCTGGCAGAGACACAACAAAAAAAGAGAATTTTAGACCAACATCCCTGATGAACATGGATGCAAAAATCCTCAATAAAATACTGGCAAACTGAATCCAGCAGCACATCAAAAAGCTTATCCACCATGATCAAGTGGGCTTCATCCCTGGGATGCAAGGTTGGTTCAACATTCACAAATCTATAAACATAATCCAGCATATAAACCGAACCAAAGACAAGAACCACATGATTATCTCAATAGATGCAGAAAAGGCCTTTGACAAAATTCAACAGCCCTTCATGCTAAAAACTCTCAATAAATTCGGTATTGATGGAACGCATCTCAAAATAATAAGAGCTATTTATGACAAACCCACAGCCAATATCATACTGAATGGGCAAAAACTGGAAGCATTCCGTTTGAAAACTGGCACAAGACAGGGATGCCCTCTCTCACCACTCCTATTCAACACAGTGTTGGAAGTTCTGGCTAGGGCAATGAGGCAAGAGAAAGAAATAAAGGGTATTCAGTTAGGAAAAGAAGTCAAATTGTCCCTCTTTGCAGATGACATGATTGTATATTTAGAAAACCCCATCATCTCAGCCCAAAATCTCCTTAAGCCTATAAGCAGCTTCAGCAAAGTCTCAGGATACAAAATTAATGTGCAAAAATCACAAGCATTCTTATACACCAGTAACAGACAAACAGAGAGCCAAATCATGAATGAACTTCCATTCACAATAGCTTCAAAGAGAATAAAATACCTAGGAATCCAACTTACAAGGGATGTGAAGGACCTCTTCAAGGAGAACTACAAACCACTGCTCAGTGAGATAAAAGAGGACACAAACAAATGAAGAACATACCATGCTCATGGATAGGAAGAATCAATATCGTGAAAATGGCCATACTGCCCAAGGTAATTTATAGATTCAATGCCATTCCCATTTAGCTACCAATGAGTTTCTTCATAGAATTGGAAGATACTGCTTTAAAGTTCATATGGAACCAAAAAAGAGCCCGCATTGCCAAGACAATCCTAAGTCAAAAGAACAAAGCTGGAGGCATCACGCTACCTGACTTCAAACTATACTACAAGGCTACAGTAACCAAAACAGCATGGTACTGGTACCAAAACAGAGATACAGACCAATGGAACAGAACAGAGTCCTCAGAAATAATACCACACATCTACAGCCATCTGATCTTTGACAAACCTGACAAAAACAAGAAATGGGGAAAGGATTCCCTATTTAATAAATGGTGCTGGGAAAATTGGCTAGCCATAAGTAGAAAGCTGAAACTGGATCCTTTCCTTACTCCTTATACGAAAATTAATTCAAGATGGATTAGAGACTTAAATGTTAGACCTAAAACCATAAAAACCCTACAAGAAAACCTAGGGAATACTATTCAGGACATAGGTATGGGCAAGGACTTCATGTCTAAAACACCAAAAGCAACGGCAACAAAAGCCAAAATTGACAAATGGGATCTCATTAAACTAAAGAGCTTCTGCACAGCAAAAGAAACTACCATCAGAGTGAACAGGCAACCTACAGAATGGGAGAAAATTTTTGCAATCTACTCATCTGACAAAGGGCTAATATCCAGAACCTACAAAGAACTCAAATTTACGAGAAAAAAACAAACAACCCCATCAAAAAGTGGGCAAAGGATATGAACAGACATTTCTCAAAAGAAGACATGCATACAGCCGACACATGAAAAAATGCTCATCATCACTGGCCATCAGAGAAATGCAAACCAAAACCACAATGAGATACCATCTCACACCTGTTAGAATGGCAATCATTAAAAAGTCAGGAAACAACAGGTGCTGGAGAGGATGTGGAGAAATAGGAATACTTTTACACTGTTGGTGGGATTGTAAACTGGTTCAACCATTGTGGAAAACAGTATGGCGATTCCTCAAGGATCTAGAACTAGAAGTACCATATGACCCAGCCATCCCATTACTGGGGATATACCCAAAGGATTATGAATCATGCTGCTATAAAGACACATGCACACGTATGTTTATTGCGGCACTATTCACAATAGCAAAGACTTGGAATCAACCCAAATGTCCATCAGTGACAGACTGGATTAAGAAAATGTGGCACATATACACCATGGAATACTATGCAGCCATAAAAAAGGATGAGTTCGTGTCCTTTGTAGGGACATGGATGCAGCTGGAAACCATCATTCTCAGCAAACTATCACAAGAACAGAAAACCAAACACCGCATGTTCTCACTCATAGGTGGGAACTGAACAATCAGATTACTTGGACTCTGGAAGGGGAACATCACACACTGGGGCCTATTATGGGAAGGGGGGAGGCGGGAGGGATGGCATTGGGAGTTATACCTGATGTAAATGACGAGTTGATGGGTGCAGCACACCAACATGGCACAAGTATACATATGTAACAAACCTGCACATTGTGCACATGTACCCTAGAGCTTGAATAAAAAAGAAAAATAAATAAAAATTAAAAAACAAAAAAACAAAACAAAAAAAAGAATTGCCAGTGGCCACAGTTTCACAGAAATTAAGATATGGAACAAGTAAGGTGAGGTGGAAACCAGTGGCACCATGTTACTGATTTAGACTATTTCCAGAATGTCCCTACAACCCATCCCACCCCAACCCCATCTCAGAACACCACTGATGGCAAAGATCTATCTACCAGAGATGCTGACAGCAGACCCTGCTAACACAGAAGGCAGAATCCAATACACAGAGACTGTTTAGTTTTCTTCTTCCTGCTGCAGAGGCTACAGGATTAATTTAAGAATAGGAGCAGTGATGCACAGAAATGATGGAAACCCACAAAGAATGAGCTGGCAAAGACATTAACAAAATTGCAATCAAAGACGTGCCAGTCTCTCAGAAAACTCAGAAGTATTACACTGATTCTTTCCTCTGGGTAATGGTTTGAGCTGAGGAATCAAAGCCCTCAGGTATGTTCCTTGCAGGAAAAGATCTTTACATAGGTGATGATAATACATTAGAGTTTACACTTTACAAAGTGCCTCCGCATACATCTTTTAAATAACTATGTGATGTATTCAGAGTGGAAACTATTAAACTCATTCTATAGTTGTACAGGAGGAAACCAAGAATGACTTGTCTAGAGCCACATAGTAATCAAGGAAGCTAGGTCAGGAGCTCAGGTTTCTATGTTTTGAACATGTCCGTTTTTTTTGTTTTGTTTTGTTTTTTTTAAGTAATTCTGTTTGAGAAGCATTCTAGCACTAGCTACACATAATCATGACTTAGAGTCCATGGTAACTCTGTCACTGCACCTGCAAAATTACAATACTCATTTGATTCTATAAAATAGCAATGCAGACAGTGAAGTGAACACAGACTTTCTGAGGAGTTTAACAGCTACAGCTGAAAAGATCCCTATACCATGTGGTGAGAATGAAGCAGTCAAAGATAAGTGATAACTACACAAAGGTCTCCTTCCAGATCCACTTAAACAAAATATTGAATTGAATTTAATTAATTCTGTCCCATTTCCTAGGAAAATATTAAAACCAATAAATTACCTCAGAAAATTAAGACAAAAATGCCATCTAAAGGAACCCAGAATAGCCAAAATCGTCTTGAAAATGAAGAACAGGGCCAGGTGCAGTGGCTCATGCCTGTAATCCCAACACTTTGGGGGGTTGAGGAAGGAGGGTTGCTTGAGGCCAGCAGTTCCAGACCAGCCTGGACAACACAGTGAGACCCTATCTCTACAAAAACAGAAACAAAGACAAAAACAAAAAAAACAAAGCCAGGCTTGGTGGTGCATGCATGTAGTGCTAGCTACTTGGAAGGCCGAGGTAGGAGAATCCCTTGAGCCCAGGAGTTCAGGGCTGTAGTGAGTAATGATTGCACCCCTGCACTCCAGCCTTGGGGACAGAGTGAGACCCTGCCTCAAAAAAAAAAATAACAAAACACAAATAAAAGAAAATGAAAAACAAAGTTGGAGTAATCAAATTTCCCAATTTTAAAACCTACTACAAAGCTACAATAATCAAGACAGTGCAGTACTAGCATAAAGACAGGCACAAAACCATATACATGTATGCTCACAGCAGCATTATTCATAATCGTCATAAGTAAAGGCAACCCAATTGTCCATTAACTAAGGAATAAACAAAATGAAACATATCCATGTAGTGGAATATTCATCCATAAAAAGGAATGAACTACTGGTTCATGCTATAACGTGGTTGATCCTTGAAAACCTTATAAGTGAAAGAAGCCAGACCATAAGAAGCCACATATTATATGATACCATTTATATGAAATGTCTAGATTAGGCAAATCCATAGAACCATAAAATAGATGAGTGGGTGCCAAAGGGTGCACAGAGGAGAAAATTGAGAGTGACTGCTAATGGGTATGGGGTTTCTTTTTGGGGTGATGAAAATGTTCTGGAATTCAACAGTGGTAGTAGTTGCGTGGTCTTGAGAATGCATGAAAAAGTACTGAATCGTACACTCTAAAAGGGTGAATTTTATGGTATATGAATTATATTTCAATACTATGATTTTAATATAATCCATATTTTATTTAAGCATAATATGTTTGTTAAAACTGTTTAACTTGACAGAAATGAAGCAGATCACTTAGGAAGGATGGGTTTGGTGTAATGATTGACCCTAAAATAAATATCTGATGAACTACATACAAATATATAAACTATAATGGTAGATTCATACTATACCTGATGGTTGACATAATACTGAGAATTTGTATACCAGAATGTATATGTATATACATACAAAGACACATACATACATATTTACATATATACACACACATACAAACCTTATTTCAGGACTCTGTCATGGAACAGTGTCAAAATATCATTTTAGGATAGATCATCTAGTGTCTAATAAAATCCTTATATAGTATCTAGGAGACTTTTCGTTACATCAAATTTCATACTATTTGTTCAACATACTATAATAATCTAGGTTACTACATGTTTACTTATTTAAACTATAGCTACCGGCCTATTGCCACAACTATGTATAAATGGTTAAGATTTGAATATAAATTAATATATACACATCCAGACTACAAATATAAATTTTTCTATGTTTTCAGAAAAGTAGATATTATGGTATGTTACAAGCCAGGATCATAGATTCTGGGCCAAGATCTATTTTCTTGTGGTTCAAAATTCTGGCTCTGTCCAAATCAGAAAGGGAGTTAAATTGTTTCTGTTTGCAGATAGCATCATCTTATGTATAGAAAACACCTAAAGACTCCACAAAAAGACCTGTTAGAACTAATCAACAAATTTAGTAAAGTTGCAAGATACAAAACAAACAAACTGGACCCTTATCTCACTCTTAAAAGATATTAAAGACTTAAATGTAAGAACTTAAATTACTAAAATAAATTATTAGACAAAAACATTACAGAAACTCTCCAGGATACTGGACTGGGCAAAGATTTTTTTTTTTTTTTTTTTTTTTGAGATGGAGTCTCCCTCTGTCACCCAGGCTGGAGTGCAGTGGCATGATCTCCACTCACTGCAAGCTCCGCCTCCCAGGGTCACGCCTTTCTCCTGCCTCAGCCTCCCGAGTAGCTGGGACTACAGGTGCCTGCCACCACACCTGGCTAATTTTTTTGTATTTTTAATAGAGATGGGATTTCACCGTGTTAGCCAGCAAAGATTTCTTAATACCCTACAAGCACAAGCAACCAAAGCAAAAATGGACAAATGGGATCACATCAAGTTAAAAAAAAGCTTCGTTCACAGCAAAGGAAACAATAAACAATCAGCAATGTGAAGAGATAACCCACAGAATGGAAGAAAGTATTAGCAAACTACCTGTCTGACAAGGGATTAATAGCCAGAGAATATAAGGAGCTCAAACTACTCTATGGAGGGGGGGGAACTAATAATCTGATTTAAAAATTGGCAAAAGATCTGAATAGACACTTCTGAAAAGAAGACATTCAAATGGAAAATAGGTCTATGAAAACAAGTATTTCTCTGATCATCAGAGAAAAGCAAATCAAACCTACAATGAGGTATCACCTCACCCCAGTTAAAATGACTTTTATCTCAAACAAAGGAAATAACAAATGCTGACAAGAATGCAGAGGAAAAGGAAGCCTTGTACACTTTGTGGGGCTCGAGATTTCAGTGGAGAAAGTAGCTGCAGATAGGGTATAAACAGCAAGAGAACTAAAATTAGAAGTGGTGCCTGAAGGTGAAACTAAATTGCTGCAATATTACGATGAATCTTGAATGGATGCTTCTCATGAATAAGCAAGGAAAGTGGTTTCTTGAGTTGGAAACTACTGAAAATGCTATGAACATTGTTGAAATGACAGCAATGGATTTAGAATATTCCATAAACTTAGTTGATAAAGTAGCAGCAGGGTTTCAAAGGATTGACTCCAATTTTGAAAGAAGTTCTACTGTGAATAAAATGCTATCAAACAGCATCATATACTACAGAGAGATCTTTTGTGAAAAGAAAGCTCAATCAATGCTGCAGACTTCATTGTTGTCTTATTGTAAGAAATTGCCACAGCCCAAACTTCAGCACTACAGCAACTACCACCTGTCAGTTAGCAGCCATTAACACAGAGACAAGACCCTCCAACAGCCAAAAGGTTACAATTCCCTGAAAGCTCAGATAACTGTTGGCATTTTCTAGCAATATTTTAAAATTAAGGTAAAAACATTTTTTGGACATCATGCTATTACACATTTAATAGACTATAGTGTAAACATAACTTTTATAATATACTTAGAAACCAAAAAACTTGTATGATTTACTTTATTTCAATATTTGCTTTATTGTGGTGGTCTCAAACTGAACCCACAATATCTCTGAGGTATGCCTGTACTTAGAACCAGAATTTTACATAACAATAATGTACTATTTGTAAAATATTCTCATTTTCTATAAAACCACATATTTGCTTACAGTTATAAAAAGAAAACAAGCTGGTATGCACATGGAAAAAGCTACACAAGAAATGTCCTCTGAAATTTACAATTTTAAATTTTATAAAAATAGATGAAAGACTTATGCTTTGGTAGGCCAAAGCTCCCACTGTAACAATTTTTTTAATGGCATAAATTACGAAAATCATGTTTGAATACACTGGTGATCTATACAAACAACATGGACTCAATGAATTAAAATCCAAGAAATAGGCCTTCATAGGGGAGCCGATCACTGACTGAAGTCTTGCGCCTTTGGCCTCCCAGTCAGAGACTGTCCACATGGATGATGCTACCAGCATTTTAGTAACTCATCCTACCATTCTTTTGCTATATTTAGAGTTTAACATTTATGGAACAAAATACAGAACTACATGTATTAAACAAAACAGAAAACTTACTGATATGATTTTCTAGTCCTGCTTCTAATTTCTTCAGCCACAATACAAGGTTTTCTTCAATTATAGCCTGGTCTGAAGGAAATGCAAATACTTGGCCACCTGAATGCAGATTCACCAAAACAAGAACAGGAAGGGGAGGCAGAGGATCAAAATATGCCCGCAAGATTCGTCTCCCCACTGGAGTATTCTTTCTGCAAAAAGGAACAATTGAACATATTAATGTTTCTTTCTACAATAAAATAATGAAAATAGTAATTTGTAGAACATTAAACTTTTAAGTAGTATCATGCCAGTAAGTTCACTTTATGAAAAGATGTACTAAAAACCAAGAGGTCTATGACTATGTTATTAGTAATTGGATTCTTTAAAAGTTTCTTTTTAACATGGGGCACTTTGTTTGACTTAGGAGAAAAGCGGCAGCCAATGACAATTTTAATGAAAAGCAGGCATAGCCTAAAGGCTTGTCAATTTAGGCTTGACACAACCAATAGTTTCCTTCCAACATTTGGCCAAGTATCCGATCATATATCAGCTCAAAAATCAAATGATTACATAACTAGAAGATAACAAGATACTTATTTTTATAAATACTTCTTTTCCATAAAATTGTGCCTTTTCTCAGGAAAAAAAGAAGACATTAATTTCAAATTAAAGAAGTAGAAATAATTATGTTCATACAAGGAAACTCTAAGTTAAAGATACTTAGTTTTCCTAATGTAACACATTCCACATTTTATAACATAATATTTTACTCTGAGATACCCATAATGATAATTGCCTGGGAAAATGTTGCCTCAAGCAGTAGAATGCACTGTGAAACTCTTCACAGCAAAAATGTACACTGCCCCATTTCTGTTATTTTTCAAATGAGTCTAAAGAATAAAATATGTCTTTCATCTGATGAATCTGAACAAGAAACAGTATATTATTTGTGAATTTTGTTCAGACATTAAATGTAACACAATCCATACATCTAGAAAACATACTAGGAAATATTGCTGATGAATGCACTGAAATCTGTCTAAACTTTAAAAATATAGAAGTACAGAAAAAGGAACTGAAGGAAAAGGTCAAAAATCACAATGTTTACATTCTGTATTTGCCAAATTTTCTCAATGGGCATCAATTCCTTTTAAAAATCAGAAGAATTTATTGCTTTTAAAAATTTACTGTAGAATAAAATTCAATCTAAAATAAGGTAATCTTTGGACCCTGTTTGGGGGAGTTTAGTTACTAAAATATCATGATAACATATTTGGTTCCATAAAATTAACTCCAAAGAGTTAGAGAGTTTCGTTTCCTAACGAAAATGTAATAATTATTAAACTTTCTTTACCTCTTACGTATTAAAAAATAAAAACATACTTACAGATTTAACCAGCAAGGGGTAAGTGAATCCAAGTATTTCTGCTTTACCAGTGTCAATATTGCTTTTTTATACTGAGGATTTATGCTGCCATCACTGAACAAAATCAATAATGGTTTCTGAAGTCTGAAATAACTGGGAAGATTTTCCACAGTGATTTCTGGCTGTCAAAGAAAAGGAATAACAACAACAAAAAATTCATGGGGGATGATAATGAATACAATAGAAAACATTCAAATCGCTCAGTCAATTTTAGTTTGTAAAATGTAATTCAAATACATTTTCACTTAAGTAGAGATTTTACTATATTAATAACTATGAATCTCAATCTTCTCATTCAATCCCACCTCATCTGAGTTATTTTCAAAATAAAACTATTTAGAGAATTTGAGAATAAATTAATTTAAGGGAGTCCCCTGTTTTACAAGATGTAACACTTCTAATAATTTATTATGCTAAAGTTTGGACCAGACTAACCAATACACACATCACAATTGTTATATTTTTCCTCTAACATAAAAATTTTGAAGAAAACTGTAAGCTGAAAAAATATTTTAACATCTATCATTACTTAATAAATAAAAATAGATAAAATTTTGCTTTTTCCAATATTATGGTTAAAATCATAAAATAACCAAAAATACGCTAAAACAAATCCAAACACCAATCTCGTTTCTTTTGAGTTTAAAATAACTGAAAGAATTTAATACGAAATTAGAAATCTAATCCTTTTATCATTTTTATTATTAATTAAAAGATAGACAGCTGGGAGCGATGGCTCATGCCTGTAATCCCAGCACTTTGGGAGGCCGAGGCAGGCAGATCGCCTGAGGTCAGGAGTTCGAGACCAGCCTCGCCAACATGGCAAAACCCCGTCTCTATTAAAAATACAAATATTAGCTGGGCACGGTGGGGCATGCCTGTAATCCCAGCTACTCCGGAGGCTGAGGCAGGAGAATCACTTGAACCCAGAAGATGGAGGTTGCAGTGAGCTGAGATTGTTCCACAGCACTTCAGCCTGGGTAACAGGTGAGACTCTGTCTCAAAAACAAAAACAACAACAACAACAACAAGAAAAAAAACAAGATGGGGGGTAATCATTCTCCTGCAATTCGCCCATGCTATGCACATTAAAATAAAATTCTGTATGTCTTTTCTCGTATTAATCTGCCTTTTTAAAGTTATTTTCATGGAACCTTCAGAGGACAAAGAGGAAGCTTTCTTTTGGCCACTGCACTCTTTTTATTTTAGAAATACTTCCTTTCTCCATTCACCTCCCACTCAAGGAAGGGCCCGAAATTCTATTATATTAATATTAGCAGTAACGACTGTCTATCCTCTCTCTCTTTCTATTCTCTCTTTCACACCTTTCTGTAATGGGGTAGACTTAAACAGTCACTTGATTACAAGTCAGAATCCCAGGTTCTAGATTCAGGGAATTGTCACAGTAATAAAATTTTGAGCAAACCACTCTGCACCCCAGTTTTTAAATCTGTGAAATGAGGGAATTGAAGGAAAAAAAATAAAAGATAATAACCATTTTTAAATGTATTTGTAGAAGACAATTTGTCTAAGCTGTTAGTAACAACAATTGGAAAGTGCAACAACAATGCTAATACATTTAGGATTAAAAATAGCAATGACATAGAAAAATAAAGCCTTCTACCATTATCCATTTTGAGTTTCATGTTCATTATTTCATCCTCTGGATACACCTGTGATCTAGATACATCATCCCGTATCAGATAGATAACCCCCAGCTGACATATGGGGAAGCTGACACAGAGACTAACTTGCTTAAGTCACCACAGCTACACAGTGGGAAGGAGTGATGCTAGAATCCTGGCATTCTGCTCACCAGTTTCCCCTTTCTTTAGATTGCACTACAAATTCAGATGAGCTTGTTTTCAATGGTGTCAACCACCTCTACATACAGTCCTAGTTCATCCTGAAGTACCAAATTCTGGCATATAACTTTCCTTATTCAGTTACCATTGCTCAATTCAAACATTTATTGAGTACAAAGTTCAAGATGTTAAGCTGGGTGCTGAATCTATAAAGAAATAAGATCCTTTCCTTGCCTTCAAAGAATTCATACTTTACAAGAGGGGAGAGGTAAGTATACAGACTGCTATAATAAAAAATTTAATGTATGACAATAAAAAAAATATTGGTTCGAAATTAAGCTAAAATCACAAGGTAGGTGTGGTGGTTAATACTGAGTGTCAACTTGATTGGATTGAAGGATGCAAAGTATTGATCCTGGGTATATCTATGAGGGTGTTGTCAAAGATTAACATTTTTGAGTCAGTGGGCTTGAAAAGGCAGACCCACCCTAATCGGGGTGGGCACCATCTAATCAGCTGCCAGCACAAATAGAAAAAACACAAAACAAAAAGTAAAAACACTAGACTGGCCTAGTCTCCCAGCCTACATCTTCTCCTGTGCTGTATGCTTCCTGCCCTCGAACATCGAACTCTCGAACATCGAACTCTAAGTTCTTCAGTTGTGGGACTCGGACTGCCTCTCCTTTCTCCTCAGCTTGTAGATGGCCTGTTGTGGGACCTTGTGATTTTATGAGTTAAAACTTAATAAACTCCCTTTTATATATAGCTATCCTATTAGTTCTGTCCCTCTAGAGAAACCTGACTAATACAGTAGGGGAGCTCATGGATGATTTTAGGAATTGATATTTGAGCTGGACCCTGGATAAAGAAGGTCTCGTGTGTGCTTGAGCAGGGATTCCAGACATAGGGAACATCATGAGGATAGGCAGAGAACTATTAAAGCGTACATAATATTTGGGAATAGTGATAATGAAGGATGCCAGAGTTAGGCATGCAAGAGGCAAATATGACTGTGAGACCAGATGAGTAATGCCTTGATACGTATTCTAGCTCCTGGGAATACTGAGAAGATTTCTGTATCAGATTGGTGAAACAGTTAGGCCTGTTTTTCAAAAGATGACTATCTAGAATATAAATTTGTGAAAAGAAGGACCAGTGGAAGGACCCTACTCTTTCCTATGTCTGGTCAAAAGAGAAAGACCAAGAGATGTGTGAGTTTAGAAGGAAATTGAGTTCTAAAATTAAAAACTTGGATTTAGGAATCATCAGCTGGTAGTGATGGTAGAAGCTATGGGTATGGATAACATTTTCCAAAGAAAAAACACAGCAAAAGAAAAAAAAGAGTTGAAGATGTAATTCTAGGGAATAAATGAGACAGAGGATGGTCAGAGGGATCAAAGAGGACTGAATTACAAAAGCCAGAAGAAAAGAGAATTTTAAGGAGGAATGGTGTAGACAACAGTTTTGACTGCTACTGAGAGGCTAAGGGGAAACACAATTAAGAGGCCATCAAATATGGTGCTTGGAAGGTGACCTTTGGCTCTCTGAGTATATAACAGGCTATAACTGTGTGGGTCCTGGTGTTCTAAACTTGTCAATAATAAAAGCATAAAAAAGGAACTCAGTTTATCTGAGAAAAATACTAAACCTATTTCCTAACAGGAAATAGTCTTAAATATATCAATGCTTATGTAGTTAGTTATTGTGTATTTCGGATTTAAGCATTATTTATCTGGCCCAATTTGTCATCAGGTTCATTAAAATAAAAACTTCACACCATAATAAAAAAATTTTCACCCTCTGGTCATCAACTCTCTTTCCTCATCCAGATGAGGGCACTAAAGTCTCTCTAAAGCCTGTTTAATCTTTATTATAGCTGTTCAGTATTAAGTTGAACACCACAAATAAAAACATTGGAAACAAACACTGTCACAATGCATATTACATTTGCTGTAACTGTAAACAGATTTTGATACTAAGTTTCTCCTATGTTTCTAAGGTTTAATGAATATAACCTTTAAAAAATTAGAGATGAATTTTTATCCACTAGAGATGCCAAGATAAAAAGAGTAAAATGGTACAAATCTTCTGTAGGGCAATACAAAAATTATCAGAAGCCTCAAAAGTGGACCTACTCTTTGGACAACCAATTCAAATTCTAGAAATTTAACCTAAATCCATAATCATAGATACACCCAAAGATTACCTAAAAGGATGTTCCCTGAATTATAAATAAAACAAAAACTAAAGACAGCTTAAATAACCAACAAGAGGAAATGAGCCAAATAAATTTTGGTACATTAGTAAACAATATTATGCAGACGTTAAAATGTGTATCTATAGTACTTGATGGAAATACCATTAATATAAAAAGGCACATAGATACATACAGAATTTTAGGTTTGGGGAAATGTATTTCCTAACGTAAACTTGGGTAGAAAAGTTATGGTTGATTATAATTTTCTTCTTTATACTTTTCTGTATTACCTGAAAAAGCCAAATAAAGGCTTACAGTAATTCCAAAAATACTACACTATGTATATTCTAAAGGAATTAATAACATGTCACTAATGACATAAATGTTACTTTTATTATTATTATTATTATTATTATTATTA